>NC_084796.1:45925139-47125139 GCF_963169125.1 Humulus lupulus | reverse complement strand
CAAAACTGATCAGAGTCGACTAGACGACAAAATCTAAGTTCATTTACAAGCATCCCCCAAAATCCCCTAGTTGTGACAGCCAGGCTGGCCGGACATGTACACGCCGCCTCACGCCAACTGTGCTCATGGTTGGTTGATCTTCTCTTTACCCTTACCTGCACCACAGAGCATCTGTGAGCCGAAGCCCAGCAAGAAAACCCATAACAGATAACATACGCAATACATGAATCAAACATATAAGCAGGCCACCAATGGCTAAACACGTACGGCCTAGCCGTCCCAGGCGTTTACCAAACCCTGGGTTCGCGGACCATGCCGTTAGGATATCCCAGGTATCCTGTTAGGGACTCGCCCTGGCAACTTGCACCCCACGTGCTCTACGCCGTTACCGGCCTCAAGCCGTTCTCGGCCTTGCACTCATCGTGCTTGATGCCGTTCCCGGTCTACACCGTTCCCGGCTCTTGCCGATCACACATATAATATCAAACACAATATAGCAACAAGCACAAAATTCAAGCATAAACAGATAAAGAGCCATGCTCTGCAATTCTATTATATAGGGCTCAACCCTGCATGTCATTTCTATTCAATATATCGGGCTCAGCCCTGCACACAAGCTCTATGGATACAGGGGTTTTCTTACCTGAGTTCCGAGCTTCCTGAGCACCGATGCCCCGAGCACAGTCCACTAACGTGAGCCTCGCCGAAATCCTAATCACAACACATAGCAATATCCGACCATAAAATTCCAACCCAACAAATAACCTCAAACCATAACCCTAACCTCCGGGATCTTAAATTCTATCAATCTGAATGATAAAATCCATCCCGAGCCTTACCCTTTAAGTTCCCAAGTCAAAAATATCATTAAAATCCTCACTGACACTAAGGGTCGCGGCCCCACCCTCTAGAGCCGCGGCTAGCCTCAAAACAGAGGCTAGCTCTCCACTGACCACCACGCGGGCCGCGGCGCGCTCGAATTTTCTCAGCCTCCCATGGCTGCGCGAGCATGCGGGCCGCGGCACACCCCTCCTAGGGTCGCGGCTCCATACGACGAACCCAGATTTTCCATCAGTTTTTTTTCATCCCTTCTTCAAGCCAATTACCACCAAAACCAAGCTAAGACTCCTAGAAATTCAACATAATTACTCCAACACAGAAACAACATCAAAACCTCATCAAAGTATGCTCCAAAACTTAGCTAAAACACCCAAAGATTAAGCAAGCTTAGCTACATGCAATCCTCTAGAACCAGCAGAAAGTTAAAGACTAGACTTTAATGTTTAGAGCTTACCTTGCTGAGCTTAATCCCAGAATTTTGATCCTCAATCCCAAAGCTTCAAGCTCCTAAAGCATCCCAGCTAAAATCCCTTCAATTCCTTGGTAATTCCTTTAGGTTTCCTCTTGAATTCCACCTTAGAGAGTGTAAGAGAAAGGAGAGCAAAAGCTAACTTCAGTTCTTAGGAGAGTATGAGTCGGTTTCTCAAGGTTTCTAAACAGTTCCTTTCTTTTATTGTTTTATATAACTTAAGTCTAAAGGTTACCTCAAGGCTCGGGGTGTCAAAACGTCCCCGAGGGCAAAAATGGTAAATTCCCCAAATATTCCCACCTAGGCATTCTATCCTCAAATATATCTCCAAATATTTATTTCCATGTCCCGATAATCCCATAACTCAACTAATACCCGAATTACCCCTCGACTCGCCCCGAGTCCGAATCTTAACCCCGTTGTGACTCTCTGGCTAACCGTTCCCCAGGACTGTCTCGGATCGTGATGTACAGACATATCACACGTATACAACATATATTTCATTTATCACATTTATGCCCCCAATATCCAGACGGGGCCCACATGCACATTTAACTCAATTAAACATGCATCATAATCATATATACACATAAATTCACATATAAGCAAATTAAACCACTTATTGCCCTCCAGGCACACTAATCAAGGCCCTAAGCCCGATTAGCAAATTCGGGTCGTTACAAGAATGAAGTTTGAATTCTAGATTAACCAACAACATTCCTAAAATCGAGACAGAGCTGGAATTTGTTGCAAAATAGTTTCAACCTCTTAACTTCGAGACCATACTTAAGGATGAGGAAAAGATACTAGACTAAGCAAAAAAAAAAAACTAGACTAATGAGACTACACGCCAATAAGTGTCCTTTAACACAAAGATGCATGGTATAAGTAGAATTCGATCTTGAGTATAATGAGGTCAAAATTGTGCAATCGAATGAACTATGCTTGAATATATAGAAGTTCGAACCTAAGCATGAAAGTGTATTTGTATAGATTAACAAATATAAAAGCAAGTCCTTAGTAACATGCTCCAAATATTTCAAACCAGAAATGTGATGTATAATATTAAGGAAAAAAAGCTAAAGGTGGATAATGTGCAAAAAGGTTTTCTGTAGTGCACCAAATTTTTTTTTTTTTTTGTTATTAAAATTTTTGTGTTTTATTTTATTTAAGTGTTAAGTGTGGTGAATTTTTTTTATTTATTTAAATGATTTTTTATTTTATTTAAATGTTTGCTTGCTTCATTTAATTGTTTGTTATTTTATTTAATTGATAGAATTGTTGGTAGAATTTTTGTGAAATTAGTTGTTAAATGATAATTATTCTTTTTTATTTTAAAATGTGATTATGGGAGTTTTGTTTGTATGCACTACGGTGCATGGTAGGTAGTGGTGTACCCCTAGTGATTTAGTGTGTGCAAGTGCATGGTAGCATGATTCACATGTGTAGAATTTTCCACACTTGAAGTTACCTTTTTCTTTTAATTGGGTCAATATGGGAGAATTTTGATAAAGAGGGAATGGAAGAGGGGAAGAGCATTATGCTCATTCAACCCCACGGCTAGAGAGAGAGAGAGTGTAACGCCATGGATAGCCAGGACCGCTACATTGTGTACTTGTAAACGTGCAGGACTTGCTAATCAAGTCATTTAGTCAAAACGTGTCACTAAACCATAAGTGTGCTAGGGTTTAAATGGTTTTGGTCTCAAAAGATAAATTTCATATATCTAAATAGATTAACATATGGGATCCCAAAAAGGAACAGTGTTTAAAAGTTGGTTTACAAAATTTCCAAATGACAGACTACCATCAGCCACTCTAAGGCAAAACAGACATTTATAGCTCTTCTATTCCTGTCATCCTCCCAACCGTGGCGGCTGAGCAGCTGGTCATGTACATTATGCTCACAAAGCTCTCCAAGTCAGGGATGATCAAGTTTTCCCTTGCCTTTACCTGCACCACGTAGCACCCGTGAGCCAAGGCCCAGCAAGAAAACATAATACACATCACAACAATCATAACAAGAGAATAATTCTTTAAGCATGATCAAACACTTAACATTCCACATTAATAGCATGGCATGTAATCGGAAACAAGGATGAAACCACTCATTAATAACAGTCAAGTCAAATAATAACTAGGGCCGAAAACTTAGGCCCCACCCTCTGTTTACCCCACTGACCCCGGCCCGCTTAAACCGAGCTCATTACATAATAAGTTGTCCTCGGCTACCAGTGGCCGAGCCGCGCCCTGTGTGCAAGTGTAACCTTTGGCACTCTTAGGTCGTTGGTTTACTATTTACATGTCATAATACCATCCTTTTCAAAGCATACATATTAGGGAACCCTTAGTCCCATTACAAATACACAAACGGGTGCAGTTTTCTTACCTTTGACTTCCAAGTGTACTAGTTACGAGTGATGCTCCTTGAGCGCGATCCGAACCCCGAACCCTATCTTAGTACCTAGTCACAACAAAGATAAAGGATACCATCAACAATCTTAAATGAGCTTCTAGACAAAGTTCTAGTCTCCGGAACATTGAACTTCACCAAACATGGTAAAAGATTCAATCCTGAGCACCCTAGGTTAAATTCCCAAGCCTAGAATCTCAAAATCCAAAAATCTCTTAAGGGCCGCGGCATTAGCCACCCATGCCGTGGCATGGCCCCAACCAAAGGCCTCCCAATGCCCAAAAACAGGTAAGGGCCGCGGCCCTACTCAAACCATGCCGCGGCCCGCCCTCCTTCCTCAGCACCCATCAGCTTTGAAGGGTCGCAGCTCACCAAGAACTATGTCGCGACCCGACCCCTTCGAACCCAGAAAAACCTCCATTTTTTACTCTCAAACCTCATGCAAACTCACTCAAAACTACCCTAATTCTACAACTCAATTATCCAAAAACTTCCCACAAGATTCCAGCAACATAACCCAGCTGAAACCTAGACTAGAAACCCATCAAAAACCTATTTCAATCACTGAAACTTTCTAACTCAAGAACACAAAATCCAGCCATGGAAACACCATAACTCAGCCATTAAACCTTAAATTCGAGCTTACCTCAACTGCAAAATCAATCCTCCAAGAGCTTTCTGGGCTAACTTCCAAGGTTCTAGCCTCAATTTATTCGTCAAATCCAAAACCCAAAAACCACTTAGAACACACTCAAAATCACATAATTTTCAACAACAAAAAGTGGGAATCAATCCTTACCTTAGTCCTGGTTGAATTCATTTGCTAAAATTGAGCTAATCCCTCAAGACCCAAGCTTAAATCACAGAGCTTTCAGCCGAGTTCCTTTAGATTCCAAGAGTTTCCTTTGAGAGAGAAAGGGAGAAAGAGGAAAGAGTCGGTTATTATGTTCTACTGTTTTCTACAGCTCCTTAAGTCTATCCTTAGGCAATTAAGCTAATCCCAAAGCTCGGGGTACCGGAAACGTCCCCGAGGGCAAAATAGTAAAATTCCCCAATATTCCCATCTAGACTTCCTAACCTCAAATATATCTCCAATTATTTATTTTCATAACCCGGTAATCTAAATAACCACCCGATACCTAAAATACCCCTTGACTTGACCAAAGTCAAGCATTAGGCCCCATTGTGACTTTCCCGCTATCTAGCTCCCTAGGATCGCCTCAAGTCACCCACTGCAGATTTATCCACATAATAATGTGGCTCTCACAAACATAACATTTAACCACATCTATAATCATACAAGCATGCATATCATGTAATCATGCATTAAATCAATAAATTCACACATAAACCAATTATGCCCTCCCGGCACACTAATCAAGGCCCTTAAGCCATATTAGAGATTTTGGGTCGTTACAACTATCCCCTCCTACTGAGAATTTCGTCCTCAAAATTTACCTGAATAGCTCGGGATACTGATCCCGCATCGCTGTTTCTAACTCCCCGGTTGCTTCCTCGACCTTACTATTTCTCCACCACATTTTCACTAACGAAATTGTCTTATTCCGTAAGACTTTGTCCTTCCGATCCAAAATCCGAACTGGTCGCTCTTCATAGGACAAGTCTGTCTGGAACTCTAAGTCCTCATACTTTAGCACATGTGTCGTATCTGAAACATACTTCCGCAACATGGAGACATGGAACACATCATGAACTCCTGACAGTGACGGTGGCAAAGTCAACCTATAAGCCACCTGTCCAATCCTTACTAGAATCTCGAAAGGTCCAACAAACCGAGGGCTCAGCTTTCCCTTTACCCCAAATCTCCTCACCCCTCTCAGTGGTGAAACTCGCAGAAACACGTAGTCCCCAACCTGGAACTCCACATCCCTACGCTTAGGATCAGCGTAGCTTTTCTGTCTACTCTGCGAAGCAAGCATTCTGGCTCGAATCTTCTCAATAGCCTCATTGGTCTTCTGAACCATGTCTGGCCCCAAATACGTTCTTTCACCCATCTCATCCCAATGAATGGGTGATCTGCACTTCCTTCCATACAACATCTCGTAAGAAGTCACTCCAATCGTGGATTGGTAACTGTTGTTATACGAGAATTCGATCAACAGAAGATACCCACTCCAAGATCCCTCAAAGTCAATCACACACGCCCTAAGCATGTCCTCTAATACCTGAATCATCCTCTCAGACTGTCCATCAGTCTGAGGATGAAAAGCTGTGCTAAACTTCAACTGAGTCCCCATGGCTCTCTGCAGGGCTCCCCAAAATTTGGAGGTAAAGATAGGGTCTCGATCAGATACAATAGACTTTGGAACCCCATGGAGACGAACTATCTCCCTCACATACAACTCTGCATATTGTTCCACTGAGTACGTCGACTTCACTGGCAGAAAATGAGCTGACTTTGTGTATCTATCCACTATCACCCACACCGAGTCACAAAGTCCCATTGTCCTGGGTAGTCCTCCCACAAAATCCATCGTAATGTCCTCCCACTTCCACTCTGGGATACCCAAAGGCTGAAGTAATCCTGCTGGTCGCTGATGCTCAGCCTTTACCTGCTGACATGTCAAACATCTAGCCACATACTCTACCACATCCTTCTTCATCCCGGGCCACCAATATAATGTCCGTAGATCCCGATACATCTTTGTGGTACCCGGATGAAGCGAGTGTGGCGTAGTGTGAGACTCATCCAGTATCTCTCATTTGATCCCCTCATCAGTCGGAACACAAATCCGTCCCTGATATCGAAGCATACCAACCTCAGAAATAGAATAATCCTTAGCTGTCCCCGCTAAGACACACTGCCTAACATCTTGCAACTGCGCATCCACCAGTTGTCCCTCCTTGATCCGCTCTAACAGGGTCGACTGCAAGGTAATATTAGCTAACTGGCCTACCACCAGTTATATCTTTGCCCTGGCCATCTCATCAGCTAATTCTCTAGAAATCTGGGTGGAGCTATACAACTGTCATGGGCCCCTCCGGCTCAATGCATCTGCCACCACATTGGCCTTCCCAGGGTGGTAAAGGATATCACAATCATAATCCTTAACTAGCTCCAACCAACGCCTCTGCCTCATGTTCAGATCCTTCTGAGTAAAGAAATACTTCAAACTCTTATGGCCAGTGTATATCTCGCACTTCTCCCCATACAAGTAATGACGCCCACCATCAGTGCGAATACCACTGCTGCTAGTTCCAAATCATTAGTCAGATACCACTGCTCATACTCCTTCAGTTGCCGCGATGCATAAGCTATAACTTTCTCATTCTGCATCAACACACAGCCTAAACCCATCCTCGATGCATCACAGTAGACTACAAACTTTCCTTCCTCCGAAGGAAGACTCAGCACAGGTGCAGAAATAAGCTGTCGCTTCAATTCTTGGAAGTTGTTCTCACACTTCTCTGACCAAACAAACTTCTGATTCTTTCTTGTCAACTCTATCATTGGTGAAGAAATCTTTGAAAACCCCTCTACAAACCGTGTGTAACAACCTGCCAACCCAAGGAAACTCCGCACCTCCGAGGCGTTCCTTGGCCTCGGCCAATCTCTTACTGCTTCTACCTTGGACGGATCCACCTTACTCCCTTCTGCTCCAACTATATGCCCAAGAAAAGTCACCTCTGGCAACCAAAACTCACACTTCTTAAACTTGGTGTATAAGCGATGCTCCCTTAACCTTTGTAAAACCTGTCGAAGATGTTGCTCATGCTCTGCCTCTGAACTGGAGTAAACCAAGATGTCGTCGATGAAGACAATGACGAACTGATCCAAGAAGTCCCTGAACACCCTGTTCATCAAATCCATAAAAGCTGTCGAGGCGTTGGTCAAACCAAAGGACATGACAAAAAACTCATAGTGCCCATACCGTGTCCGAAAGGCCGTCTTCGGTATATCCTCATCTTTGATCCTTAGCTTGTGATAACCAGATCAAAGATCAATCTTTGAGAACACCGTCTTTCCCTCCAGCTGATCGAACAAGTCATCAATCCTTGGTAGAGGGTACTTATTCTTGATAGTCAACTTGTTCAATTCTCTGTAGTCTATACACATCCTCAGAGTTCTGTCCTTCTTCTTAACAAACAATACTGGAGCGCCCCATGGAGAATAACTAGGCCTGATGAATCCCAAATCCAGAAGCTTTTGCAACTGTATCTTCAATTCCTTCAACTCTGCGGGTGCCATCCTATATGGTGCCTGTGATACTGGTTCTGTCCCCGGTGCTAACTTGATCTCAAACTGAATCTCCCTGCGCGGCGGCAACCCTGGTAGATCCTCAGGGAATATGTCTAAGAACTCACACACCAATCTGGTCTCTCCCGACCCTGCTGGCATAACCCTGGTAGTATCCACAACACTAGCCAGAAAACCTATGCATCCACCCTGTAACAAGACTCTAGCTCTTAATGCTGAAATCATGGGTACGCAGGGTCTAGACACCGCACCCACAAAGACAAAAGGATCCTCGCCCTTAGGCTCAAAAGTCACCATCTTCTTCCTGCAGTCGATAGTGGCCCCATACCTGACCAACCAATCCATCCCTAAGGTCATATCAAAATCCTCCATATATAACTCAATCAGATCCACCGAAAGTTCTCTACTATCAACCATCAATGGCAGTGCCCTAATCCATCTCCTTGAAACTACCAATTCACCTGTAGGCAATAAAGTCCCAAACCCTGCAGTCCGATATTCACTAGGTCTACACAATCTATCAATCACTCTACTAGAAACAAAGGAATATGTAGCACCTGAGTCAATCAATACAGTAAAAGGAGAGCCAGCGCTAGAAACCTGACCTGTAACTACCAAGGGACTAGCCTCAGCCTCTGCCTGAGTCAAGGTGAATACTTGAGCTGGAGTCAAGCTATCCACCTTTCCTGCTTCATCTTTCTTCACTGTTGGGCAATCTTTCCTGAGATGCCCCACTGTTCCACACACAAAACAAGCCTTGGCCCGACACTCACCCAGATGGCGTCTTCTACACCTCGGGCACTCCGGATAGGTCCGCCATGCCTCGCCGCCACCCTGACGGCTACCCTGTCCACCCCGACCCCTCCTATCAGGACCAGCAATGGTTGAAGTGTCAGGAGTCTTTCTCTTGAAGTCACTGAGGCCTCTGCCCCTACCTGCCCCTGAATAAGGAGGCACCACTCTACGACCCTCATGCCTCACCGCACTCTCCTTCCAAATCTTGTTCTCTGCTTCCTCAGCGGTAAGAGCCTTCTCAATGGCCTGGGCATAAGTTGTTCCTCCAGGTACCGTTGTAATCCTAACATCCCGATCTATCATAGCATTAAGCCCTCTGATAAATCTATCTTGCCTAGTAGCATCAGTAGGCACAAGATCTGGTGCAAATTTCGCAAGTCTATCAAATTTTAGGGCATATTCGGTAACAGTCATATTGCCCTGCACCAAACCCACAAACTCATTACCTTTCCCTGCCCTGACGGAAACATTGTAGTATTTCTGACTGAACAAGTCTCTGAAACCTTCCCAACTCAAAGCAGTAACATCCCTAGTTTGCGATGCCACTTCCCACCAGATGCGGGCATCCTCTCTCAACATATAAGTGGCACAGGCCACTCTCTCATGCCCTTCTACTCTCATGAAATCCAGAATTGTAGTAATCATGGTTAGCCATTGCTCAGCTTTCAATGGATCTGGTCCACCCTCAAAGATTGGGGGTTGCTGCTTCCTGAACCACTCATACTACGACTCCCATCTGTTTCCAACCTCTCCTGACTGCACAACTGGTACCACTGCAGGTGGTACAATAGGGGCAACACTCCCTGATGGAGCCTGCTGTCGCAGAATATGGATCTGCTCATCTTGGCTCTGCAACTGAGCCTACATATCGGCCATAAGTTGCTGCCAGTTCTCAGGGACTGGTGGAGGAATCTGGCCCTGGTCATCACCCCCGGTCCCGGACCTAGTGCCAGCTAGTCGCGTAGATTTTCTTGGACGCATAGCTATCCAAGTCAATCTGCAATCAACGACTCGACAATCAGACCATGATGACAGGGTAAAAGCTTCACCAAAATCCACCAATGGAACATAACCACACACAAAAAATCAACATATAGGCATTTATCCTCATGCACCAGCTGCTAATAAGCATACCCCAACATCCTCACACAACAGCTATGAAACAAGCATTCATCCATACACAATATGCATTTAATCATCCAAATATTCATGTACATGCACAGCGATGCTAATAAACAATCCTCAATATTCTCACACAACAGTCAAGGGCCAGGCCCTATCATTATCTCATGCTTCCTATTCATCCAACAGATAACAACAATCATAGTTCATTCCAGGCATATAAGCATATAAGCACATAGACACATTACCAAACCCTGAATCGAGCTTGTCTCTAGCAGCGAATGTACATGTCCAGCCAGTCTTCAGGAACCCTTAAACCTAGGACGCTCTGATACCAAGTTGTAACGCCCTGGATAGCCAGGACCGCTACACTGTGTACTTGTAAAGGTGCAGGACTTGCTAATCTAGTCATCTAGTCAAAACGTGTCACTAAACCATAAGTGTGCTAGGGTTAAAATGGTTTTGGTCTCAAAAGATACATTTCATATATCTAAATAGATTTACATATGGGATCCCAAAAAGGAACAGTGTTTAAAAGTTGGTTTACAAAATTTCCAAATTACAGACTACCATCAGCCACTCTAAGGCAAAACAGACATTTATAGCTCTTCTATTCCTGTCATCCTCCCAACCGTGGCGGCTGAGCAGCTGGTCATGTACATTCTGCTCATAGAGCTCTCCATGTCAGGGCTGATTAAGTTTGCCCTTGCCTTTACCTGCTCTACGTAGCACCCGTGAGCCAAGGCCCAGCAAGAAAACATAATACACATCACAACAATCATAACAAGAGAATAATTCTTTAAGCATGATCAAACAATTAACATTCCACATTAATAGCATGGCATGTAATCGGAAACAAGGATGCAACCACTCATTAATAACAGTCAAGTCAAATAATAACTAGGGCCGACAACTTAGGCCGCACCCTCTGTTTACCCCACTGACTCTGGCCCGCTTAAACCGAGCTCAGTGCATAATAAGTTATCCTCGGCTACCAGTGGCCAAGCCGCGCCCTGTGCGCAAGTGTAACCTTTGGCACTCTTAGGCCGTTGGTTTGCTATTTACATGGCATAATACCATCCTTTTCAAAGCATACATATTAGGGAACCCTTAGTCCCATTACAAATACACAAACGGGTACAGTTTTCTTACCTTTGACTTCCAAGTGTACTAGTTACGAGCGATGCTCCTTGAGCGCGATTCGACCCCCGAGCCCTAGCTTAGCACCTAGTCATAACCAAGATAAAGGATACCATCAACAATCTTAAATGAGCTTCTAGACAAAGTTATAGTCTCCGGAACATTGAACTTCACCAAACATGGTAAAAGATTCAATCCTGAGCACCCTAGGTTAAATTCCCAAGCCTAGAATCTCAAAATCCCAAAATCTCTTAAGGGTCGCAGCATTAGCCACCCATGCCGTGGTATGGCCCCAACCAGAGGCCTCCCAATGCCCAAAAATAGGTAAGGGCCAGGGCCCTACTCAAACCATGCCGAGGCCCGCCCTCCTTCCTCAGCACCCATCAGCTTCAAAGGGCCGCGGCTCACCAAGAACTATGTCGCGACCCGACCCCTTCGAACCCAGAAAAACCTCCATTTTTTACTCTCAAACCTCATGCAAACTCACTCAAAACTACCCGAATTCCACAACTCAATTATCCAAAAACTTCCCACAAGATTCCAGCAACATAACCCAATTGAAACCTAGACTAGAAACCCATCAAAAACCTATTTCAATCACTGAAAATTTCTAACTCAAGAACACAAAACCCAGCCATGGAAACACCATAACTCAGCCATTAAACCTTAAATTTGAGCTTACCTCAACTGTAGAACCAATCCTCCAAGAGCTTTCTGGGCTAACTTCCAAGGTTCTAGCCTCAATTTAATCTTCAAATACAAAACCCAAAAACCACTTAGAACACACTCAAAATCACAGAATTTTCAATGGTTGAATTCCTTTGCTAAAATTGAGCTAATCCCTCAAGACCCAAGCCTAAATCACAGAGCTTTCAGCTGAGTTCCTTTAGATTCCAAGAGTTTCCTTTAAGAGAGAAAGGGAGAAAGAGGAAAGAGTCGGTTATTATGTTCTACTGTTTTCTACAGCTCCTTAAGTCTATCCTTAGGCAATTAATCTAATCCCAAAGCTCGGGGTACCGGAAATGTCCCCGAGGGCAAAATAGTAAAATTCCCCAATATTCCCACCTAAACTTCCTAACCTCAAATATATCTCCAATTATTTATTTTCATAACCCGGTAATCTAAATAACCACCCGATACCTAAAATACCCCTTGACTTGACCAAAGTGATGCATTAGGCCCCGTTGTGACTTTCCCGCTATCTAGCTCCCTAGGATCGCCTCAAGTCGCCCGCTGCAGATTTACCCACATAATAATGTGGCTCTCACAAACATAACATTTAACCACATCTATAATCATATAATCATACAAGCATGCTTATCATGTAATCATGTATTAAATCAATAAATTCACACATAAACCAATTATGCCCTCCCGGCACACTAATCAAGGCCCTTAAGCCATATTAGTGCTTTTGGGTCGTTACAGAGAGAGAGAGAGAGGCATGAGATAGAGAGAGAAAGAGGAGAAGGAAGAAAGGAAGAAGAAGGAGAAGAGAAACCAATTCTAGAGTATGTTTTCTTTGTGATATTGTTTTTCTATTTCCCTTCTTTTGATTCTAGTGATATTGACTTTGTTTTCATTGTTGTGTGTTGTTGAATCTTCTTCTTCTCATGCTGGATTTCAAAAAACCCTAGGTTTGAACAAGGGGTGATAAAAAAATTGGTATTGGTCCCCTTGTGTTGTTGATTCTATCAATCAAGAAAGGTAATGAACCCTTGCCCTTTTTGGTTTTATGTATTGATAGTTTATATGAATGGGAATATTGATTTTTTTTTTTAATCTTTTGATGTTGGGATTGAAAGGTTATGTTGGGTGCATGTATGTGAGATTTGATCTAGGAATGGTTATGATTTTGTGTGAGATTTTGGAATGATAATGTTCTTATGTTTATGGTAACGAGTTTGAAAGGGAAGGTTGTTTTTGAGGGTTTCAGCCTATGGGGTTTGAGCATATTGGGTTGTTTGACTTTCTTGTGTTTCATACATGTTAGAAACATGCTAGGTTTCATGTGTATATAGATGAGGATTTTGTGTCAATTCTTGTTGGGTATCCTAGGTGTTTCGCCCTAGGGGTGATGTTCAAGCATGATTGTTTTCCTTGTATGTTTTAAAATCAATTGTGATTCTAGAAACATGATAGAGTGTATATGAGATTATGTATCAATAAATTATGATATGCATGAAAAATGATAGGAACATGTTAGGTTTAATATAAAGGCATATATGAATATTGGTGTTTATGTTATTAATGCATGATGTTATTATTATTTTCTTGGGTTGCATGTATGAACTCATTGGTAATAGAATAAGGTTTTGTAAGGTTGTAAGTGAATATGAGTTAGTTATTTTTCTTTGAATTATTTGTGTAATAAGAGAGCATGTTAGGATTTGTGATTTATTTGTGTTAATTAAACATGTATGACTTTGTATGAATTTTGTGAGGCATGAGGTAAAAGATAAAATTTATGGTGATTTATGATTGCTGATTTTGTGATCAATTGGTGAAAAGAATGGTGAAATAATGATATGCATGTATAAGAAATGTCTCTAATGATATGTGGTATTTGTGATAATAAAATAGTGTTTAATTCACACTTAAAATGATAATTTTGCACAAATAATTATCTTCAATTCTTTTTATATATTTTGATGAAAATGTGAGTTTTTTTAAAAAAAAAAAAAAAAAAAAAAAGAACGGTGATTTTATGATAAATTTGATTGCTGGAATTTTTGTTAAAAAAATGGAAAGTATGTTTCAATAAAAGGAATTTGATTAGTATTTTGAAATAAATTAATGCCCTAAACTATGGTAAAATTAAAAGTGGTATTTTTTTTAATATAATATGAGTGGTTATTTTACTAGTTATGATTTTTATTTAATTTGATTAAGAAAAATGTTGAATCTAATTCACTTGTGATTTTTAAATAAAGTAAAATAATTATTTGATTATGGTTTAAGTGTTCCTGTAGATCAAGATGATCTCCTCGATTCCCAGCATTTCTTGGTTCTGCGTTGTACATGCTCACAGACCTAGTGTAATCCAAGCTTTCACTGGTATAGCTCGTTGTTATATTATTACGAGATGGGTTTCCTGCTGGCCTCATTGTCTCAACAGTTTGTGATTGTGACATTTGGCTTCTCGCAGGTTGAGGGGCCCTGCGATCTCGGGGAGCTTCTCCTCCATTTCCCTATCCCCACCCAGCCCGCCGATCCCTATCTTGGTGGGCAGGTCGCGGAACCCTCTGGATTGGCGAGGGATGCCTTATTGGCGATGGTGGGTGTCTTATAGGAGATGGTGGCTACCTCCCATTGTGTGGCCTTGATGGCCCCAAATTCGTCCGGTCAGGTTCCGGAACGTTCTGCGTAGCACCGGGATTTGGGGTCCGAGCCACTGAGGGGGCTCGGTTATTCCCCATTCCCGTTTGTGCTTCTACAATCGGGTTGGCAGTAGTTTCAGCCCGGTTGCCCCTCCGGGGTCTCGGCTGAATAGGATGGGATGTTGATGGCGGTGCTTGTTCCGCCCTTCTGGCAGTCGCATTCTTATGAGGGCGTCCCCTAGGCCTACAAGGTGGGGCCTGAGTGTCTCGAGGAGGCGCTTGTGCTTCAGCAGCTAGTCTGGCTAGCTCTTCATTGCATTTTGTAGCTTTTGCCAACTGTTGGCACAGTTGGCGATTCTTAAGTTCCACAATTAGAACGTATCTCTCGGGATTATAATACATGTCCTTGTCGGCCCTGGGAGTAGGAGATCCCCGAGAGTCACTCCTTTCATTGGGATCGTGATCCACAATAGGCTGCTTCCCAAGATGCAGAGGGTACTCTTCATTACGAGGAATTTCCTCCTCAAGTACATTGGGGTTGTTTGTCGCGGCCATTGCCTATCCAAAAGGCTCTCTGACTAAACAAGCTCACGTCTCCGTTTAATAGCTTTCAATGAAAGCACCAAACTGTTGACGTTGTTTTTCTTCAACTTAAAAAAGGAGAGAAATTAAACAAGAATGTACCAGAGGAAATGAATAAAAGGAATGAAAACAAGATCTTTTTACGTGATTTAGCAATTAAAAATATGCCTAGTCCACGAGTCTATATTATTAGCTCTTTGGAGTCTTCTGGAAACTTTCAGAGAATAGTTGCCCAGAGTTTTCTCTCCAAATCTCAATATTTTCGTCCCCTACAAATGAAGTTTTCATCTCTATTTATATAGAATGTTTCAGAATTCGTTCCCACATATTTCGGGAAGATATTCTGTAAATCAAATAAAATAATGCCAATAAATGCATTATTAACTATGCACGCGGTAATATCCCATAAAATGTGGAATTTAATAACAATATTACATTAGATCCCTTAAATATTGGGAATTTATAACAATAAATTCATTCACACTCAGCAGACGTGTTCAGATGCTGGATCCATGTGCCTTCGAGACCGTTTGTCTATTACGAGTTCGTCATCTCACTTCGCCTATGCTCCCAACAAGTATTCATTGACAAAGCCGTCACCTTCGAGCTTACTCCTCTCGAGCTCAAACCATCTTGTCTGAGGGCAGGAGATGCATCAAGAAACTTATACAAGTGTCGAACCCTTACTTATTGTGAGTTGCGAATTCACTTTATAGGCTCGAAACACCTTCGAGGCTACATACTATTCGAGCTCACGAGATCTTTGACTGGTGGACCTCATAATGACCTTGCTTATTTCGAGCTTACATCTTACGAACCTAAATTTTGAGGTCAAAGTTCTCATTCTCGAAATCAGGGTGTAACAATAATAAATATATTATACATTCACAAAAAATAATATAAACATATATGATAATAAGGAAATTACATGGTAACATTTAATTTATATTAAAACAGTTATATATATTTTTCCCTATAAAAAATAGTTTTGACAATTTTATATATTAATAACTTTATTAAAAAATTCTATTTTTTTTGGATAAATTTTATTTTTGGATATAAAGCTTAATTTAATGTCTTATTTTATATATATATATTAAATCATTAAAGTTTTTATTAATTTTTAAATAAAGAAAAATGAGGTTATATATGTAAAGCTTACAACAATTATAAATCATAATATAAAGAAGAAATATTAAATCAATACTGCAAATATAGAAAATAAAATTAAAAGTAGAGGAATGTTGTTAAATTTATAGCTAGGTAATACAATTTATATTAAATGTTATTTATTATAATTTCAATATATATATTCATATGCTTAAATTTGATTTATTAACAATAGAATTTTGTATTAATAAATAAATATTATCATATATATGTAATGTTTGGATAATCTGTACTCAAAGACAATTATAGAAAAGAAAAAAGAATATATATATTTGAGTTATGTATTGTTAATGTGTCATACCTAAAAGACAAAAAAAAGGACACTCAAGGAAATAAGGTAAAAGGTTAGACGATTTATTTTAATAAATAGTAAGATATTTTATAATATTTAAATTTATATTAATATAAGTATTAAATATATATTTTTGTATTAAATATTATTATAATAATAATATTTTATAACAATTAAATTTATATTAATATAATTATTAAATATTTAGTTTTCTATTACATATTATTATAATTATAATATTTTATAACATTTGAATTTGAATTTATATTAATATAATTAATAAATATTAATTTATATTAATTTTAAAGATATATTATGTTAAATATTTAGAATATTCTATTAAAGTTAACAAAACAAACTGTTAAAACTAATCATTTTCGTTATTTAGACATTTTTTTATATAGAAGATCATTATGTAATGGAACACAATTATATCTTTATAAATATTGTTGGGCCCAAGATATTCGGCCCAAAGTTCTTTCCTCATTTGCCGAATATTCAAAATGCCTCTGACTTCCGAGTATTTAATTTTAAATCAATACATTTTGGAGGGAAGTTTAGTTATGTTTCCCCCGCCAATCAAGGGTTCGGTTGAACCAACTAAACACTTCACATTTTTGTTCTATAAATATGAGATTCTTATTCAAACAATGAGATCGAAGAAATTTCTGACTTAGGCATCGGAGTGTCTTTCTTGCAGGTATCCCCGACAGATCAAAGGCGTTCTTCATCACCGGAGCAAGATCGGAGCACCATCTATTGTCGGCTTGTACCTCCAATTACAGAAAGGCACATTTGTTGCATCAACAATTGGTGTCGTCTATGGGAACGACGTTTCTGTCTTAGCCACATCGTCGAATCAAGAAATCAAAGAACTTTTCTTTCACAACTAAGACCCTCTTGAACCTTGGAGCCATGCCACCAAAGGGCAATGGAGTGTCGGGTCCCGTCACCCAGGTTGTCCCACCAGCAAACGTAAGCGACCAAATCGACAGAATGTGTCGCCTACTGGAGACCAGCCAGCAGAGATCCGACGAAGCCATTAAAGCACTGACCGAAGCCATTAAAGCACTGACCGAAGCTCAGGCTAGGCTCGAAGCTGAGATCGCTGAGTTGCACAAATCCACCGAAGCTACGCGAAGCACCCAAGGCAACGACAATCTCGACCTTGGTAGACCTGAAGTTCCAGTCGACCACATCAATTCCCCTCAAAGAACCACACGCCTCGGCAGAGAAGGATCCCATGGTCCCCCACCACCCTCCCCAACCCATCTTCATCAAGGGGCCAAAGAAAAATGAGCGGCACACTGTGACACACATGTGCGAACCGGAACAGAGCCCACCAGGTCAACTCAACCAGCCGTTGAGATCGGGCCCCAACAAACCACACAACGGGCCGCGCATGACTCACCAGCTGAGGACAGAACCCCCTTCATCCGGTTCTTAGACAATTGGAAAGAAGAGATGATGCAGGAAATGATGTAGAAGTTCTCAGACGGGAGGTCCGTTCACACAACCGAGCACATGGATCTAGTATCAAGAACCACTGAGAAGTCTCCCTTCTCAGAGTGGATTCAGAACGAGCCCAAACTGCAAGACTTCGTAATCCCTTCTCTACCTGCGTTTAATGGAAAGGGAGACCCGTTAAACCACCTGTTTTAATTCCAACAGAAGATGACCCTAGAAGCCAACAACGAAGCCATACAATGCAAGGTCCTTTCCATGACTTTCTCTGGGTCGGCTCTGCTGTGGTTCATGCAATTGAATCCTGGTTCCGTCAACAGTTTTGAAGACCTCCGACAAGCCTTTCTCCAACAGTACAGTGCAAACCGTGAGGCACCAAGAACAATGGAAGACCTCTATCGGATCGAGCAAGGGGAAAATGAACATCCAAAGTCGTATCTATAGCGTTTCATTGACCTCGTGCATCAGATCCACGACGTCGACCCAGTTATCGCGGCTAATCTCTTCGTCAAAAGCTTGCAGGTGGGATCTCTCTTGCACGAAAATCTCACCATGACACCACCTTATGACATGGCTGAGATCCAGATCTGTGCCGAGGGCGTCTTCAAAGTCCTAGAATTTCGAGAGCGTGCGTAGAAGAAATCCGCACTTATCTCCGCTCCACCAGCGAATAATCCTCCTCCCTCGCCTGTGAGGGATGACAAGCGGAAGAGGCAACAAACGGACCACGTAAAGGAAGGGAAGAGGCCAAGACAGAATCGAGAGTCACCACGATACCCCTCCTTCGAATACACCGTCCCACAGGAAGTCATTTATGAAGAGAATAAAGACAGACCCATCTGGCGTGAGCCATACAAGATTACCACTCCTCCTGACAGAAGAGATAAAAACAGATACTGCCTATTCCACAAAGATCACGACCATACAGTCGTTGAATGCCACAACCTCCACAATCAGATCCAGGCCCTCATGAGAAGTGGACGGCTAACCCAATACATTAAAGAGGCAGGCAGACCCGGCACCTCACAGCCTAACCCTGCTTCTGCCCCAACACCACAAGCAGCCGACCCCGTGCGTACGGCCTCTACAAGCTCACAAGAACCTCTTAAGCAAGTCCCCATGATACACGGGATCGTGGAGCTCACTGAGGAACAAGAGCATGCAACAAAAATTCACAAGAGGATGGAGGAATGGGTGAAGCGATATAGATCATTAGGCCACACAGTCAATCTTGTCACTTCGGAGGACAGATGTTATCCAGCCTCTGCTATCACCTTCACCGAAGACGACTTACAGGGAGTGCACCTACCCCATGACAATCCTCTCGTCATCTCGCTACAGGTCAACCATTGCTAGCTGGGTAGAGTTTTAGTCGATGGGGGCAGTGGGGTTGACATTCTTTTCTGGGAAGCCTTCCAGAAGATGGAGCTAGAGGAAAATCAGATCCGGACCTCCACTACACCCATTTTGGGATTTAACAGCCAAAGGGTATACCCGAAGGGTGTTGTATGATTAACCGTGGTAGCTGCAGAACATACCTTGCCTGTGGACTTCCTCGTCATAGACTCCATCATAAGCTACAACGCCATCATGGGGAGAAATTGGATCCACAGAATGCAGGGGGTGGTCTCAACTTTGCATCAAGTGATGCGGTGCCACTCACCCAACGGACGCTACACCATCGACATAAAGGGATGTCAGAAGCAGGCCAAGAAGTGCTTCCTTACCCTGAAAGAAATAAAAAATTCTGGCACCTCCCCCCCTGATGGCAATCCTGACAAATAGTAATCACAGCACGACCTACCAGCATGCCTCAAAGGCATCGATTTAGAGGAAGATCAAGAAAAACCCCAGATCACCCTCGATGACCTAGAGAAAATCTGTCTAGATGACGCTGACCCATCTAAAATAGTGCTGGTAAGTAGCAAACTTTCTAAAAAAGAAAAACAAACCCTAATCCACTTCCTCAAAACCAGAGTTGGAACCTTCGCCTGGTCTCTACACGACATACCCAGAATAGACTCCTTCGTCATGAGTCACAACCTCAATATATCAAATAGCTTCCCACCCATCAAGCAGAGGCAGAGGAGGTTCACTCCTGAAGTCAACCAGGTCATCCAAGAAGAGGTACAACGACTTCTGAGCACAGGAGAAATTGAAGAGTGCCTATATCCCAGTTGGCTAGCCAACCCTATGGTGGTCCCAAAGAAGAACGGGAAAAAGAGAGTATGCATATACTACACCAACCTAAATAAAGCATGTCCTAAGGATAGCTACCCCCTACCAAAGATTGATCAAATGATAGATGCCACGGCAGGGTTTGAAAGAATGAGCTTTCTCGATGCCTACTCCGGATACAATTAGCTCCCAATGAAATCAGAAGATCAGATCCATACAGCTTTCATAACAGAAGGTGGATTGTATTGCTACAAAGTTATGCCCTTCGGGCTAAAGAATGCAGAAGCAACGTACCAGAGGCTGATGCACAAGATGTTTTCCTCATTGCTTGGGAGAAACATGGAGGTCTGTATTGATTATATGGTCGTCAAATCTTAACAAAGTTCTTCACATGTGGACGATTTGACCGAATGCTTCGACATCCTCAACACTTATAAAATGAAACTGAACCCTTCTAAATGTGCCTTTGGGGTGTCCTCTGGATAGTTCTTAGGATATGTGGTCAGTTAGAGAGGCATCAAGGCCAACCCAACCCAGATTGCATCACTCTCAGAGGTCAAAGAACCTAGAACCATCCGGGACATCTAGGCTCTAACAAGCAAAATTGTAGCGTTAAGCCGGTTCATATCGCGCATGTCCGATCATTGCCAGCCCTTCCTGCAATGCATAAAGAAATCCGCCAACACCACCTGGGGAATAGAAAAAAATAAAGCGCTAGAAGAGTTGAAAGCTTATCTGAGCTCTCCTCCTATACTGAGCTCTCCCGTCGCCAACGAAGATTTGTTCTTGTATCAATCTGTCTCACACTTTGCTGTGAGTTCTGTGCTCTTTCGAGAAGACGCTAGTCGACAAAGGCCAGTGTTCTATTGTAGCAAGATGCTACTAGACACTGAAACTCGTTGGGGGTTGAAGTCTGGCACACAAAGCACTTACAGCAGGGTGCTACTGGCCGTACATGATGACAGAAGCACGTGACTATGCCAAAAAATGCGACAAATGCCAACGATTTGCACCCACCATTCATCAATCTGCTCAAACTTTACACTCAATCATTGCACCTTGGCCTTTTGCAAAGTGGGGTATGGACGTGGTAGGTGAGCTGCCTAAAGCTGCTGGAGGAAAACGATATGCTCTGGTAGACACCGATTACTTCACTAAGTGGGTTGTGGCAGAAGCATACGTCACGGTTAGCAAAAAAGACACCACAACCTTCATATGGAAGCACATCATCTGTCAATTTGGGATACCATGGGAGATAGTCATTGACAACGGAACCCTGTTCCAAAATGCCAAAGTGCAGGAGCTGTGTGACACATACAAGATCAAATTGAGTTTTTCCTCTGTCACTTACCCACAAGGCAATGGCCAAGCAGAAGCTTCCAACAAAGTCATTTTTGCCAACATTAAGAAAAACTTGGAAGTAAAAAAGGAGCCTGGGCAGAGGAACTACCAAAGGTGTTATGGGTCTATAGGACAACAAAAAGGTCCTCTACGGGTGAATCTCCCTACGCCATGGTATATGGAACAGAAGCTATCATCTCGACAGAGGTGGGCCTACCTACACTTCAAACAGAAATCGCTTCTGATCAAACCACAAACAACATTCAACTGATGCACAACCTTGACCTTCTGGAAGAGGTGCGAACAATAGCACAATTAAGACGAGAAAATTATCAAAAGGATGCAGAACGCTACTACAACAAAAGAGTTCACTCACGTACGTTCCAAAAGAGCGATTGGGTTCTGCTCAAGGTCTCTAGAAACAGAAAGAAGCTAGAACCAAACTGGGAAGGGCCTTTTGAAATCATAGACTTGTTAGGCAGAGGGTCTTATACTCTTAAGAATGTATGTAGTGGGAAAATTGTACCTCGTACTTGGAATTCAATGTCTTTGAAACAATATTATTGTTAATAGTTGTACTGTATAATTCGAAAGTAATGCAACAACTTTCCTTTTTCACATTATTTTGGGTATCTCTTACACGCTCAGTTTTTGCTGACACGATTTTGCATAAGGATTCCTTACTATAATAACATGACGATGACAATCGTGTGACAACTGTCACTTCAGTTGAAAAGATCCTATCAAACGTATATTTTAATATATATCCTTACCTACCCATATGAGAAGCAACATTATTCACGTGACTTAAAACCACCTACCACTCTAGCTATAAATAAGTGACTATCTGAACATTTATGGTTATCAGTTTACCATCCTTTTAAACGTCCTACCATAATACCACCTAAACCTTTGGCCCCAATACAGCCATTTTCCACACCTAAGACAACGTTTACCAGCAAACGAAAAATGATGCATGATAAGATACAACATCTTGCCTCACACACAAACCCGATCGGAACAGGGCAGAACCTCAATGGATCGTGGCAGCAAGGCCACTACACGCAATCTGCATACATAGTCATGTTGCCTCTGCCATTACACTCGATATTATGCCCAACAGCATTCTAATCTGACTTGACTAAGCTTACGGGGAGCTAAGGCCAGCCATTTCGCAGTCTAATCTGGCCTGACTATGCGGATTTGGCTGTCCACCCAGGGTACACTGCATCACCTACCCTGTCCTCTTACCTGAGTAAGAGGAGCTCCCCCCCCCGGCAGTTTACTCTGCCCTGACTACTACAGCAGAACCATCAGCTGCCACACTTCGGGTTCGAATCCAGCACACACTAACTGGTTTGGCAATCCAAGGCTGGGAGGAACTTTTCCCACAGTCGCACCCACATCCTGTACAACGGGTGCCTCTGTCGGAGTACGAGCCTACCCAAGCAAGCCTTCATACATACTCCTCGGTATGGGTGCACTAGAAAGACGTCTGCCTCATGGCTCTACCTTCCTCGGCTCTGCCTCGACGCCCAACCTCGCATGCTGTCTTCTGCGTCCGGGAAAAACCGCCTCGCCCCCTCTGGAAAATGGTAAAGCATCAGCCATGCTTTTTCATACACCCGAGGGGCCGATCCCGTTCCAATGAGACACCAACATGACTCTCTAAACGTAAGAAAGTTTAACACGAAACAATAACGTGGGCTTCACAAAGTACAACACTCTCAGTGCTATAATCCGGTTCGACAGATGTTAAGCATGGGCATACCTATATACTCGACTCTTTTAATGATCAACGCACAAAAATGATGTAAAATTTGTAGTTCATGCAATCAGAAGACCACAGATAATCAAAAATGGCAATTGATCAGAAGCTATTATTTATAAATTATGTTACATTAATAACGATTTCAGTTACATATAACATATTGCTTTATCTACTATATACAAGTACTCTCTTGGTAATAGCTAATCCCATTCAATACAACGCATGTACTCTGCCATCACACTCTCTAGCTTCGGATGGCCCAATCCATAGCACTCACACAATATGTAATACGGAATACCACTTCTTATTAATTCCTCCAGCGCCCACGTTGAGTATAACCACTGTGGGTTATCGAAGATTCGCCTAAAAAAAAGCACCTTCATCCACTCACAATGCTCACTTGCAACAGCAATATCATCAGCACCAACCAAACACCACAACACTAAGCTAAATTGCTCACACAACACTTAACTGGGCATTCTCTCCCACCATCTGTACAGGTTTTTACTGTATCTCACACGCAATGGCCTAAAGGGTCTATGAAGCCTCTTATCCGAATACACCATCTGACTCTCACCTGCTGCAATACCTTTAATTAAGTACAGAATAGAGAAAAATACATCCACTAACACACCAGACAATCAACGTGAACAAAACTCAAATTGTATTGATAATTTGTACCATTACATCTATAATTGTCTACATATTAACGGCCAAAAAGACCAAAGAATGCATATACAAGCATCAATACAAAATAGAAAATAACAAAAGCAACGGGGGCAACCGGCTCCCCACCTTCTGATAACGTTGACACCATAACACTGTCAGATGTTAACGCGATTGTTCCCACTCCAGAAAGATATGGCATGGTAGGGCGTACAAGAAACCCATCTCCAACGTCTTCGCCCAAATCACTCAGCAGATACACTGGCGTCTGCACTGCAGAGGACGTTAGTTGCTCCAGAAAAGCACTAGGAGACTCAAAAGTACTTGTACTCTTCGGGGATACAATGATGACCTCTCTTGGGTGGGAGTCAAAAGCCATAGTTGATGTCGCGAAAATGACAACACTTAAAGTATGAACACCTGTGACTTCGGCAGTCCCCGATTTTTGACATACGGGGAGAGTCTCAGAAGTGACGGTCAGACCTGCCTCAATTGATTGAGAAGGATTGTTCACGGATTCAAAACTCCCTCCGAAGGCATCCTCCAAAAGTCGATTCTTACGGGAGGCAGAAGTAGGGCGTCTCCCCTCTGATCCATGCTTACGGCCAGCATCAAAACCCCCAGCTAAAGCAGAAGCAGAGGGTAACGCCTCTGACAACTTCATGCAGATGCTAGGAGACTTCGCCTCGACTGGTGGACCACCTTGCACTCCATCTACAGCCGCCGCCACTGATGGATTGGCCAATGTAGAAGGTACAGCCGCAGCGTGTGCCGCCCCTTCTGGACCTGCCTTCAAGAAGGATCCAGCTGCATGTGAAGAAGAAGATGATGCAGGTAAAGAGCCAACGTGGGCAGACCCTTGAGGCTTCTTGCACAATGATAGAGCCTGTTTGATTGGTAACTTCCCTGGAGTAAGCTTGGGGATCGCTAGAGGAGAACCCTTAGCAGCAGAAGCAGATCCCCTTGGGATCTGAAGCATGGACGAAATACACTTCCCATCGTTTGAATCTTAATCAGAGGACTCCTTGCGCGTCTTCCTCTTCCCTAAGGCATCCTTTTGCAGAGGCACCTATTGAAGAGGTTGGATTTGGAGGGCGTCAGAAGGCGTAGAGGATCGCCCATGTATACGAGAAGATCTGCGTGCCAAAGCAGACTTATCAGGACACGATTCTGTAGCAGAAGCTGAGCCAGAGCCCTCTTTCTTTTTATTTTCTAGGATCCCTAGGCGCTTGGCACATGCAGCAAAGGTCTCAGAGCATGCCCTTTCACACTCGGTCTTCGAGAGCGACAGAGTTGAAGAAGCAGGGGGAGACTTCTTCAAAAAAGCTCCCAGCTGCTTCGCGCATGTAGCTGTAATTTTGCCTAAGGACATGTCGCCCTTCTATGACCTGACCCGCATGGCCCCAGAATCGACTCGATCCATGAAGCAGAGCCGGGTCATAATTTGCATACAGTAGGGGTTCATCACACCTCTGATGCTAATGGCGTTTTCCTTGTACTCGTGCAGAAACCCCTTCTTTGTCAGCAGGCTCTGTCGTTCAGGACTCATGTTAACCTGAGGCCATGAGAAATCTGGTATGAGGAAATAAAACAGTAACACACGGAGTCAGATTAATAGACAATCATCCAGACATGATTCACCCACACTAAAAGCAAAAAGGGACAAAATGAAAACATGACTCACCTTTAATGAACACCCTGGCCAAAGGAAAATTTTCTTGAGGCAGAAATTCAAGATACCACGCTCCACCAACGACGAAGAAGTATTTATCCCAATTTCGGTGGGAGCTGTCAAAATCAGTAAAGATCGTTCGATCCTTTTTAGGAGAAAGATAGAAGGTCTTCTAGGGTTTACCCTCTATTGCCTTGTTAGTCGACTTAGTGAAGCATGCGTATATGTCATCTGATTGAATGTCGACATTCCTGAGAGTTCCTATCATCTGAGCGCCAACTATGGATTGGATAGCGTTCGGAAGAAATTGAGAAATGTGAGCTCTAGAGTTTGAAATTACTTGCACCAACAAAGCAGGGAGAGGGAAACGAAGCCACTCAATGTATCTCAGACTCATAACAATCTCAGTGGGCTTGACTACATCCTTGAATCGCCATTCCCGTAGTTCAACATCCGAAAGCATCCGGACTGTAATGTTATCAAGAATGTCGAACGATTTGTGTATGCGTTCGTATGCATTTTTGTATCCATCGCGATCCATAGGTTCGGGAGATGAACGCGAAGACATGATTGATAAGACTGAGATGATTGCTGTAAGAATAGAAGGATGGCTAACTTTAGGGTTTCTTCCCTGAAAAATTTACAGTAAAGTTTGAAAAGTTTGAAATGTGAATTATTTGAATTAAAACCAGTTAAATGAGAAATGAAATTCCTTAATCGAGTGCTTCACTCGGTAACTGTGTTTGCATTAAATTCAAGCGTAAAATGTCAGGGGATTATACGATCATGTACCTACAAACCACCTCGATCTACGGGGAATGACGACTTTAGGCGAAATCTTTGGCATTGAAGAGTCGGCTCCTCTTTGGGATTCTAGAGTAAGCCAAATGAAAGAAGAAGGATACAAAGGGTAATAAAACAAATGGTTAGACAATTTCCCAAGAGGACTCATCGCCACACAATAAATTGTTAGGATATTATTATAATAATAATATTTTATAATATTTGAATTTATATTAATATAATTATTAAAAATAAGATTATATATTATTATCATAATAATGTTTTATAAAATTTAATTTGAATTTATAATAATATAATTAATAAATATTTATTTTTAATTAATTTTAAAAATATATTCCATTAAAATTAACTAAAACAAATTAATGAAGTTTTCTTCTTGATAAAAAAAAAATTAACTAAAACAAACATAAAATAAAGAATTTCCGTTAATAAAATAAATTAAAGACTTACTATAAAAATTTTATAAATAGAAAATCATATATGATTTTTATTAAAAAAAATATATATAGGGAAGCATTCACTTGTATTAAATACGGTATATATTTCGGAGACAGGATAAGAGTTGCTCCTTCGGTTTAGTAGCAGAGACCAGTTTCAAGACCATGCTACTTCGTCTCTTTCGGAGGTCCATCGCCGCCGCCCGCAGTTTCTCCGCGGTTGCAGCGGCGCCGGATAAAGTCTCAAAGACTGGAGCTGCGAAAAAAACCAACACTAGCGGCGGTGGTCGAGACACTTTGGGGAGAAGACTTCTGAGCCTGGTGTTCCCAAAGCGCAGTGCAGTGATTGCTATTAGCAAATGGAAAGAGGAAGGTAACTCAGTCCGAAAATACGAGCTCAATCGTGTTGTTCGCGAGCTCCGTAAGCTCAGGCGATACAAACATGCCCTCGAGGTTTCTTCTCCTTCTCCCTACTCTTTTTTTTTTTTTTTTTTTCTTTTTCTTTCTTTCTTTTTTGTAAGAACAAACCTGGAGGCGTATATTCTTCCTTTTGTACTTGTTTTGTAGTTGACTAACGTAGTTGGCAATATTATATGAGATTTCTTCTTGGATGATGTATGAGGTTTTTTAAGAGTTTTTCCTTTAATGTTAGGTCTATATTTTGTTTGACAAAAATCCCAGCTGAGAAATGTGAAATGAATTCGTGTTAGACGATTCTATTTAAATGAGATTGTAAAAATCTTGTATCTACTTAAGTAGTTAATTAGTTAGTCAGTTCAGCCTCAAAGGACTCTACAAAATTTGGATACTTATTCTAGGTAGATGATATTGGGGCTCTATACAATTGTCTTACCTGTATGTCGTGGGAATAAAAGTTTGTTGAGATTGAAAGTTGAAATGTGGAATTTGTATTTTTAAGTGTCTGTGAACTTTTTGCACTGTATCGAAGGAACTAATATATAGAACTTAAGCTTATTCAGTATTCCTTGATTTCGCTCATGATAATCAAATATGATTAAGCATCATGGTAAATACTGCAATTAAACTTGTTGGGCAGATTAAGTGTAAACTTCTGAATGATATTGTGAACTCTGCTGCCAGTCCCATGTGTTTACAGTTTTGATGTTATTGTAAACCAGATATGTGAATGGATGAGAGTACAGAAAGATATCAAGTTGCTTGCTGGTGACTATGCTGTTCACTTGGACTTGATTGCAAAAGTTCGAGGTATAGATAGTGCAGAGAAATTTTTTGAGGACCTGCCTGAAGGAATGTCAGACCACTTTACCTGTACGGCTCTTCTTCACACATATGTCAAGAACAACTTGTATGACAAAGCTGAGGCTCTTATGGGGAGAATGTCGGAATGCGGTTTACTAAAGAATCCCCTTCCTTATAACCAAATGATATCTCTGTACATCTCAAATGGGCAACTAGAGAAGGTTCCAGGAGTTATTCAGGAGCTAAAGAAGAATACTTCTCCAGATGTTGTTACTCACAATCTGTGGCTAACTGTTTGTGCTTCTCAAAATGATATTGAATCTGCAGAAAAAGCTCTCCTTGAGTTAAAGAAGGCAAAGTTAGAACCCGACTGGGTAACATATAGCACTTTAACCAACTTGTATATCAAAAGTGGGTTCACTGAAAAAGCTGCATCTACTTTAAAAGAGATGGAGAAAATGGCGACCCGGAAAAATCGAGTTGCATATTCATCTCTCCTCAGTCTGCATACAAATTTGGGAGATAAAGAGGGTGTTCAACGAACTTGGAAAAATATGAAATCATTAATTCGCAAAATGAATGATGCCGAGTATAATTGCATGATATCTTCTCTTCTAAAACTCAAGGAGTTGAAGGAAGCTGAGGATCTCTATTCCGAGTGGCGGTCAGTTTCTGGGACTGGTGATGTTAGAATTTCAAATTTACTCCTTGCAGCATACATCAACAAAAACCAAATGGAAATGGCTGAAACGTTCCATGATAGGATGGTCAAGGAAGGGATATCTCCTTGTTACACAACGTGGGAGCTTCTCACATGGGGTTATTTGAAAGAAAAGCATATGGGAAAAGTACTCGATTACTTTGAGAAGGCTGTGACTAGTGTGACAAAATGGGATCATGATGAAAAGTTGGTTAGAGAAGTATTCAAGATGATTGAGGAGCAAGGTAATGTTGAAGGAGCCGAGCACCTATTGGAAATTCTAAGGAATAGTCATTATGTTAGTACTGGTATATATAACTCACTCCTAAGAACTTATGCGAACGCTGGTAAAATGCCACTCTTAGTTGAAGAAAGGATGGAGAAAGACAATGTTCAGTTGGATGAAGAGACTCGTAAGCTGATAAAGATAACTAGCAAAATGTGTGTGAGTGAGGTATCAAACACTTTTCTTAAGCAATAAGTGCAATTTCGGATTTTCAATTTTTATGAGGTAAACTCTGATTTAGTTTTGTCTTGTAGTAATCGTGGATCAAATTCTTTAATTTTAGTCAAAATGGAAAACTGAAACTAGCCTTAAGGTTTCTAATACTATTCTTTCATGGGTGGATACAACAATGAACAGTGATTTTGTATGGCATCCAATGAAATCTTTGATTAAGTAGGCGAAGTCTACACATTATACTCTCAAAAATCCAATTTGTGGTGCTGCTAGAATTGGCTTGCCACTACCATTCTTAATGGCCAATTATTTCCCAAGTCAGATTATTTTGAAACAAAACTGAAATTAAACTTTATTCCCTTTCTAACATTTTGCAACAAATCTCATTAATCATTATTTTCATATCATCAAAAAATACTCAAATCCAAAAATAATATACTTAAATTGGAAACATTTCAAAAATTCCAAATTTTTTTTTTTTTTATACAAAAATATTACTTTATTTAAAAATAACTAGTGAGAATAGCACGTCCCTGGCACATGATGATTTTACATTGATAATTATGAAAATGTTCTTTAGATTTTAGTACTTTTTTCTTGTTGTTTCTACTATTTTTGTATTAATTTTCATTTTCTTGTTCACTTTATGAGCAACCTTTGTATGATCATTTGTTCCTTGTAGAGATTTTGGACCTAAGCTAAGCAATATACATAAAAAGGTAGGATTCACAATTACTCCAATGTAATTTGTTTTGATGCAAAAATTAAATTAGAATGATATTACCGTATGAATTATTTGCGTTGAGTTGCAGACATTATCGCTTTCTTTAAGACGTTTCGCGACATTGTTGGTATGTGCAAGATAGTCTATCAATCACGGCGTTCCCTGGATAAAACAACTCAGCTCTCTTATCGGTATCTCTTTGAACAGAAGGAGATCGTTCACGCACACCTTTTTAAATGCTACAAAAATACCAAGCAATATGGTAATTAGGGTATTACAAAATTCCAGCTAAAGAATGAAGCATAGAGCAATTCAACAACAGATAGAATTAGAGCTAAATGTTTTTGCATATTTACTTCTATTCATGAATTAATTAATTGATCTAGGAAAGCAAACCAGTTCAAACAACATATGTTGTCATATCTCATGTTTTCCTAGCTAAGGAATTTAAAGTTTAATTTAGAAAAAGAAATTATCATAACTTTTGAACAATATCTTTAGTTGATAGAAGCAATAAGGGGCTATGGAAGAAAGAAAAACAAGAGACAGAGAAAGAAGGAATAATGAACATAGTATATGCACCTTTTGTACCATATTTTGCAGGACTTTGAGCCTCTAGGGATACATGTATTTCATATTCTATATATTGTTTTCGATTTCAAGGGTTTTTAAGTGTGTTGGAGCTCATTTTGTGCACTTGAATAACAATCTTCGCACTCCTTTAAATAACTACTTAAAGATTTAATCACAAAGAGTACAATGAATATATAAAATGTAGCAGGGTTTGTAAAACTCTATCCACAATTTGCAACACATTCACTCACATAAAGCTGCAACAAGAAATTTTCATTTGTTAAGTGTCAAAGAGGAAATCTCAATGCCCAAAATGTATAGATATTGAAATTCTATTTTTAGTAATTACCAAATTAATTAAACCATGTGAATTAATTAAAGTGCGGAATGGTAATAAATGTTTAAACAGATTGTAGTTTTGTCAGGACAGAATCCGAACTTGTCACGATAGAAACTGAACACAATAAAAAAACAGTGTAAAATAATAAAGAACACAACGAATTTTTACAAGGTTCAAAAACCTTTTCGGATAACCTACTCCTTGGGGCCACACCCAGAGAATAAAACCAATTAATAAAGAATCACAAGTACAAAATATTGGCTTAAACAAAACAAGACTCCCTCTTGAGATGTGCCGCAAATTTGCTGTACTTCTCTTCACTAATTTGATCTTGATTGAAACACTCAACCACTTAAACTCCCTTTAATGGCCAGCGAGTGCTTGCATCCTCCCGACGCAAGGCTTGTAAAAATCATCTCCCAAAGACTTATAAAAGTTGTGTTCGAATTACAATGTGTATTCACTCATGAACATGGTATAAACTTACCACAACAACTAAACTCTCATATTTCTACAAGATCACGTGAATACTATGATCTTGAATACAAAGAAGGAACTCTCACAAATATTACAATACACTCACAAATTATGCATCTAAGAGTTCACTTTTTCTCACTGCCTTTAGAGCCCTATTTATAGAGTCATTTTTCGTGCTCACAAAGGCCGAGAAACAATCTCCTAATAAAGGCAAGAATAATTGAAGATATTCTTGATTGATGAAGAATTGCCTTTTTTAGAAGATGCTGATCCGACAGATACGATTTTGGTGGAGACATCTAATACTTGTGTCGGATCAAAAAGCTCAAGATAGAAATAACAATTAATGACAACAAAGATTTAGTTTCCTATTTTTTATAAACTTGAGCTGCACGAAAATATATAGACAAATATTTCAGAAATGACTTTGAGTAAGTACTGAATATTTGCAAGATATTACTTCTCTTTATAAACAAATTGTGATAAAATACAATTAAATAAGGAATGTAAATATTCCACAAATCACAAGAAATGGAAAGTGATTTCTGAAAAGCACAATAAGGGAAACAAAAATTGATCTTTTAATCAAAAAAGATATTTCTATAAAATATGCTAATTTTAGGATTTACAATCTCTCCCTTTGGAAATTTTATAGACAAAGCATATCTATTTTTTAAAAGATCCCTACAAAACACAAGTGAGTGCTTAAATTCACAAGAGTCACAAAATGACTCCCCCTGCCAAAAATAACCAAAGCATAAGACAAAAAGTTGTTAACAAAAATAATGAACAACGACAGGTCAACCAAAATAATCAAAGTACCAAAAAACCCCCTCATTGTCTAAGAAAATGCCAAAGAACAAAGGAAACGAAACCAAAAGAAAGACACAGCTAGTGTTCGTTTACATTTATAAAAAGCAAATAAAAATAAATCAAAAGGAACGGTAACCGTCATGGAGCAGGAGTGGTGGATGCGTTGATAATGGCCAACGAAGCAAGAATTTGGCGCTGAGTATCCTCCATTAGAGTGAACCGGTCAGAGAGACTTGTAATTCCTGTCTGGGCAGAAGCAAGATCAGTCGGGACAGCAGGAGTGTCAGTCACAACATTGCCAGACCCAGAACCAGCCAGATTAATGCCTTTGACCTTTTGAGCTGTGGACGGAGCATGGTCATCTTTGACAGTGTAGGTAGGACCAACCAAAGGAGAATTCAAGGTCTCGTGGGACTTCTTCAAAGGACGCTGAGAGTCCAAAAGTTTGTAAATGACTTGCGGAAACATCAAGTGTTGACCCTTGCGTTTGGCACCACTCAAGGGCATGATTTGATCAAAAATAACAGCAGCAAGATCAATGGTGACTCCAGTCCCAATTTTGAACAATAGAAAAGCCATGTCTTGAGTGATGGTCGAGGAATGAGTGGTAAGCATCCAATTAAACATTAAAATTTTGAAAAGAGCACCATAATAGTGAGTGAGATCCGAGACTCGTAGAGAGGTGCTTGGTTCCCACACCATAGCTTGACCAACCAACTCAGACAAGACTTTATCCTTTGCAAACTCAATAGAATCATCAATCTCAATAGGAACGAGATTGAGGGCCTTAGCAATTTCAGTAGGACTAAACTTATACCAATGTCCCCTAACATACACTTTATGAAACATAAAAGAAGACTGGTCTAACAACTCATCATTTAAATTTGCATAAAATTCCTTAACAACCCGAGGCACAAACCCATCAAACCCAGACAAAGATCGCAACCAACCCCTTTCCTCTAAAGTAAGTAAGACCCCAAAAACACGATGAGGAGAAAAAAGGAAATTACGCTCACTAATAAGGTGACGATGCTCATAAAATTGCATGTTTTTCTCATTATCATTAAAACAGAAAGTAAGAGAATGAGCTTTGAAAGAACCTGAAGTACGGACAGGGGCACCTTTTTTTTTAGGGAGTTTGGAAGACAATTCGGGAAATGCCAATGGTGTGGTGCCCTTTGGGTCAGATGCAATAGGAGAAGCTTCTGATGGGTCTTCTTCAGATTTAGTCAGCTCCGCCAAATCGTCAAGAGGAACTTCAGGATTTGGCTCGGTCAGGGAAGGGTCAAACTTAGGCAGTGAGTCTTCCGTTTCAGGAGAAACATCCTCCGACGAGGTGCAAGGAGGAGGGTTGATTTTTTCCTTCAATTTAAATCAGGATAAAGGTGATGAATCAGAGATGGAGCTGGTACCTTTTGTTGGAGCCACTTTGGCCTTCTTGCCTTTCTTTGTTCCAGCAGCTTTGGTCTTGCGTTTGCCCTTTGCCTTGGGGGTCAAAACATCAGGAGATAACGACGATTCAGAGTCATGATCAGATGGATCAAACACAACTTCAGTGGAGATTGATTGGGAATGACTTGTAGTCAAGGCAGGTTTGGCTTTTATTTGATCTTCAGAAGAGGCGAGTGGAACAGCCGAGGCTTTGTTTGGCTGAGAATCGAGGTTGGGAAAAGTAACTCCTTTACTTGAAGCTCCAATTACGGTAGATCCTTTACGACCCATGAGAGCAAGAACCTTCTTTCTTGCTGTGGTTTTAGGTCGACAGCCTGTAGGAGGCGAGATAGCAGGGATTGATGCTGGGACGGGAGGAGTGGCAGTGGGAACTGACTCAGGAATTGTCTCCTGCTAAGACTTCACAGATTTGGAAGATGAACCACGGCCTCGAGTCTTCATGGCTGCTAAGAAAGAAACAAGTGAAACACACAAAGAAAAAAAAAACCCCAAACACTTTGGTTATAAGTGAGAGAGACAAACAAGAAAACACTGAGTATGAAACAACCAAAGTGAATCCGAATATATAGAGTATTCGGTGCACAAATGAGGCAAGTTCAAAAATGGGTAACCGGATTTTATGTGATAAATGTCAAAATATCTCTCTTTTTAAAACAAATTCTTTCACACCTCAAAATTGGAAACTTTTTGAATATTTTAGAATATATTGAGATAAAACAAATAAATTGCATCAAATAAATTTTCAAACCTTTTTTTTTTATAAGTACACGATCCAAAAAAGATTTTATTTTATCATTATTTTTTTAAAATTTTTTTGCCGAAAATAGAATGTAAATTGGCGTACCATATGTGTCCAAGTAAATGTCAAGTCCTGTTCAAAAGAAACAAGATAACCATATTTTTCACAAATTAGAGAAATGAGTTATAATTCAAATACTAAGTGACCATAATTCGATAAATATACCAATCACAAAACATATTTTAATCAATTCATTATATGTATGAGTCTTACAACCATCTTACACAGTCTAGTCAACAGGCATGTGTGTGTGCATGTGTAATCAATTTGGAGATTCTTTTTGGCCTTTTAAAGCTAGGGTCATTGCCCATATTTGGCAATTGTAGCCTTTTTCAAATTGTAACCATAATGGAGGCTATAACTCTTATACTGATGGTAGCCCTTTACATTGGTAGAGTATCCTCCAATATAATTGCTAATTACCTGGTACCAACTTACTCATTGTCGGCTTTCACACATCAGTATAGGTAGCTCTTTTCCAAAATGGAGCCTGAAAAAGAAACTGGATTAAGGAATGCTCATACAAACATAATGATTTGATCAAATATAAATTGGATGGTCTATAATTGTTCAAATATGGTTTTTTATTCTTAACAAAGTATACGACTTATAACGTTCATTTTCTAAAATACAAAAAATATGCTCATCAAATTTCTTCCAAACAGGACAAGAGATTTACACAAACACATATGCAAGGCAAGATAATCAATTTATTGGCAATTTCAAATAAAACAAACCCCCAAGGATTTCCTGAGGGAACCGAATCTGACCGTGTCTAAAGCTTTAGTAAAATATATGCAATTTGTTTGTTAGTCTCAACATATTCTATAATCAATGTTTTGTTTTCAACAAGTTCCCTAATAAAATGATGAAGAATGTCAATATGTTTGGTGCGAGAGTTCTGAATAGGATTTTTGGAGATATTAATAGCACTTGTATTATCACAAAAAATGGTTAAAGTTTTAGCCCATAGTTTGCCAACATTTGTTTCATCCACAAAAGTTGAGTACAACAGCTTCCAGAAGCAATGTACTCAGCTTCAACTATTGACAAGGAGATGGAGTTTTGTTTTTTACTATGCCAGGAGACCAAATTGTTTCCTAAGTAAAAATAAGCACCACTTGTACTTTTGCGATCATCAATGTTTCCCACCCAATCTGCATCACTACAACACACAAGGTTAGAATTTGTTTCTTTGGAGTACCAAATGCCTAAATCAAGAGTATTATTGATGTAATGAATAATTCTTTTTACAGCAGTCACATGAGACTCCATGGGGTTCCCTTGGAAACGAGCGCACACTCCAACACTGTAACTGATGTCAGGGCGACTGGCAGTTAAGTATAGGAGACTCCCAATCATACTCCTGTAAAGAGTTGGATCAACTTTCTTCCCATTCTCATCTTTAGATAATTTGACTGTAGTACCCATTGGAGTTTTAGCAGGTTTACATGCATCAAGTCCAAATCTTTTCACTAATTTTCTTGCATACTTGCTTTGTGAAATGAAAATTCCCTCGTCTGACTGCTTCACTTGAAGTCCTAAGAAAAAAATTGAGTTCTCCTACCATGCTCATCTCAAACTCAACCTGCATTTGTTTCACAAATTCCTGCACTAGAGAATCATTAGTAGAACCAAACACTATATCATCAACATAAATTTGTGCTATCATAATATTTTCATCAACATTTTTGATAAAAAGTGTTTTGTCTACTCCCTCTCTCTTGTACCCCTTTGAGACCAAAAAATGAGTTAGTCTCTCATACCAAGCCCGTGGGGCTTGTTTCAGTCCATACAAAGCTTTTTGTAATTTAAAAACACGATTAGGATTGTTAGGATCCTCAAACCCTTTGGGTTGTTCCACATAAGCTTCTTCATTAAAGAATCCATTTAAAAAGACGGATTTTACATCCATTTGGAACAATTTAAAACCAAGAACACATGAAATAGCTAGTAATAATCTTATGGATTCAAGTCTTGCAACAGGGGCAAATGTCTCATCAAAATCAATTCCTTCAACTTGAGTGTACCCCTGTGCAACTAGTCTAGCTTTACTTCTTATTATGGTCCCAAATTCATCAGTTTTATTTTTAAATATCCACTTTGTACCTATAACATTAATATGACCCGGTCTAGGGACAAGGATCCATACCTCATTCCTTGTGAATTGATCTAGCTCTTCTTGCATAGCATTGATCCACGATTCATCATATAAGGCTTCCTTCACATTTTTTGGTTCCAATGTACAAGTAAAACAAAAAAATTGAACCAAGCTTACATACCTCTTTCGAGTGACCATACTCTCTTCAAGATTTCCCAAAATAAGATCAGAAGGGTGATTCTTTTTTACTCTGGTTGATGGTTCTTTTTTAACAGAGTCAGAGGAAATAACTGGATTTTCCTTCTCTGTTTGTCCAGTTGTTGTTTCGACAGTATTCGCGTTTGATACATCAGAAGTGGTTGTTGTCGCCTCCGGAGGTTGTGCTGTCAGATCTGCCATTTCTTTATGATGTTGAACATCAATGAGCCTGTCAATTTCCTCCTCATGGGAGTATTCAGAAAAATATTTTAAATCATCTACAACCACATTAGCTAATTCCATAATAGTTTTGGTTCTCATGTTATAAACACGATAAGCCCTACTATTGGTGGAATATCCAAGAAAAACTCCCACATCACTTTTGGCATCAAATTTGCCCAGATTCTCACGATCTCTAAGAATATAACACAGACACCCAAATACATGAAAATAATTGACATTGGGTTTTCTACCTTTCCAGATTTCATAAGGAGTTTTATTTGTACCTGGACGCAAAAAAACACGATTAATTGTGTAACAAGCTGTATTAATTGCTTCAGCCCACAATTTCTTTGTGAGTTTTTTGCTATTTAACATAACTCTGGCCATTTCCTGCAAAGTACAATATTTCCATTCTACTACCCCATTTTGTTCAGGGGTTTTGGGAGCAGAAAAGTTATGCAAAATTCCAAAAGATTTACAATATTCATCATAAACAGAATTTTCAAACTCCTTACCATGATCACTTCGAATTCTTACAATCTTCCCAATGTTACAATTTTTTTCAACTCTAAGTCTTGTGCATAGAGTTTGAAAAGCTTCAAAAGTATCTGATTTTTCTCTTAAGAAATCTACCCAAGTAAATCTAGAAAAATCATCCACACATACAAAAATGTATCTCTTACCATTAATACTTTCAACTTGTATAGGAACCATGAGATCCATATGCAATAATTCTAACACATTTAAAGTTTTAATATCAGATAGTGTTTTATGGGAAATTTTCGACTGTTTTCCTAATTGACATGATTCGCACTTACCAAGCGATTCTTTACCCAACTTGGGTATACCACGGATGAGACTTGCATTGGTAATCTTTTTCAAGTTTTTGAAATTTATATGTCCAAGTTTTTCATGCCACAAGTCAGTATTATTAAAACTTGATGAAGACGCATGACATGTGATTTTTTGTGTGAGTGTGTAACAATTATCCAAAGAACGAGAACCTTTGAGAACAATGTCACCATTTTGATTTACAACATTACACTCATCATGTGAAAAATTAACAAGAAAACCTTGGTCACAAATTTGGCTTATGCTAATTAAGTTGGCTTTCAGCTCATCAAACAAGAAGCACATTTTTCAGTTTCGGTAACCCTTCAATGTTTAGAGTACCTATACCTAAAATATTTCCTGTCATTCCATCCCCAATTGTTACTACTCCACACTTCAAGGATTTGAAGTTGGTAAGTATGTTGGCATTACCTATCATATGTCTTGAACAACCGCTATCAAAGTACCATGAACTAGATGCATGCATTTTATTACAGGTAAAGGTAACCAAGCAAACAGAGTTAACTTTCTTGACCCATATTGTTTTTATTTTGAATTTCTTTTGGTCAAGAATTGCTTCATACTACCAAAGTGTTTGACATAATTCTTTTTAAACAAATTTAACAAGGAAAAACACTTAGGTATTATGTGTCCTTTCATCCCACAAAAATGACAAAATGGTACAAATTGTCCAATGTTTCTTTTTGGAGAAATTTTCTTTAGTTATAGATCTGTTGGAATAGATGACAACTTCGTGGGCTTTGCAGAGTCACTTGTTCCTACAAAGCGGTTAGTTGGCACAACAGTCAGATAATTCATGGATTTTACAAAAATCATTTTTCTTGAGGATTCAGATCCATTAGATCCTAATCCAATATAATCACCAGCCTTTTTTCCTGCAGAGAGAATATCATCCAATATTCCAGATCTAGGATTAAGCATTTTGACACCTTTTTGCAAAAGATTAATTTCTTTACTCAAATAATTAATTTCATCATTTTTGGAAGCAATAATCATCTCAAGTTCTTCATTTTTTTCAACAATTTTTTTATTATTGCTAGCCATTAGTCGATTCTCAGAGCAAACTTTTAGCCATTGATCATACATTATTTTATAAGACTCTTTTAATGATTCCTCATCCAAGTCAGAATTAATGTCAGAATTCTCATTATTCTGAATAGAATTATTAAGACATAACACATCCTTGTGATCAACTGAAGAAAAAACCATACCTTTGTGAACAGATGTTAAGGCAACAATATTTCCCTCCTCATCACTCTGTTTAGAGTCTTGATCACTCCATGTGGCTGTCATGACTTTCTTTTTCTTTAAGGTATTTGCACACTCAGATTGAATGTGTCCAAATCCTTCACATTCCCTACACTGAATACTCTTTTTATTAGTCTCAAAGGGTTTAGAAAAATTACCTTTTGGGTTTCTGGATATGGCATTTTTGTTTCCCAATTTCTTTATGTGTTTTTGAATTTTTTTTTGTCAACAGAGCCATCTCATCATCCGAACTTTCCTTCCTGTCTTTAGAAGATTTCAAGGCAATAGATTTCTCCTTGATTTCTTCTGTCTTACCTTTTTGTCTAATTTGTTGGTTTAGTTCAAAAGTCCGGAGAGAACCCATCAATTCTTCTGCTTTTATTTTGTCCAGATCTTTTGCTTCTTCAATTGCAGTTAGCTTTGTCTGAAACCTGTCAGAGAGAACTTTAACAATTTTTCGAATCAAAACATTCTCTTCAAGTTTTTCACCAAGAGCAAAATATTCATTAGCAATATCTGACAATTTCTCATAAAATTCAGTGAGGGTTTCATTTTCATTCATTTTCAATTTTTCAAATTTTTTTGTGAGTATAACAAGCCTAGAACGCTTGACATCGGCAGTTCCTTCAAATTGAGTTTGAAGGATTTTCCAACCATCTTTGGCCGAAACACATGAAGAAATTAATTTTATGTAACCTTCACCAACACCATTAAAAATAGCATGTAATGCTTTATTATTGTAACTGGATAGTTTATCTTCAGCATCAATCCAATCAAGTTCAAATTTTACCTTAGTTACATTATTGCTTTTTGCTGGAGGAGTCCAACCACTTAAAACTGCTCTCCAATCCTTTTCATCTTGAGATTTGATGAAGTCTCTCATTCTAACTTTCCAATATGGATAGTTCGAATCATTGAGTAAAGGGAGGCGAGTTATGGATCCTCCTTTTGTGAAAAAAGACATTGTAAGAACAAGAAAAACAAACGGAATAAACCAAGATCACACTCAGAAATGAGTGACCTGCTCTGATATCAATTGAAATTCCATTTTTAGTAATTACCAAATTAATTACACCATGCGAATTAATTAAAGTGTGGAATGGTAATAACTGTTTAAACAGATTGTAGTTCTGTCGGGACAGAATCCGAACTTGTCACGACAAAAACTGAACACAATAAAAAGATAGTGTAAAACAATAAAGAACACAACGAATTTTTACAAGGTTCAGAAACCCTTTCGGATAACCTACTCCTTAGGGCCACGCCCAGAGAATAAAACCAATTAATAAAGAATCACAAGTACAAAATATTGACTTAAACAAAACAAGACTCCCTCTTGAGATTTGCCACAAATTTGTTATACTTCTCTTCACTAATCTGATCTTGATTGAAACTCTCAACCACTTGAACTCCCTTCAATGGCCAGCGAGTGCTTGCATCCTCCCGACACAAGGCTTGTAAAAATCCTCTCCCGAAGACTCATAAAAGTTGCGTTCAAATTACAATGTGTATTCATTCATGAATGTGGTATAAACTTACCACAACAACTAAACTCTCATATTTCTACAAGATCACGTGAATATTATGATCTTGAATACAAAGAAGGAACTCTCACAAATATTACAATACACTCACAAATTATGCATCTAAGAGTTCACTTTTTCTCACTACCTTTAGAGCCCTATTTATAGAGTCCTTTTTCGTGCTCACAAAGGCTGAGAAAGAATTTCCTAATAAAGGCAAGAATAATTGAAGATATTCTTGATTGATGAAGAATTGCCTATTTTAGAAGATGCTGATCCGACAGATACGATTTTGGTGGAAACAGCTAATACCTGTGTCGGATCAAAAAGCTCAAGGTAAAAATAACAATTAATGACGACAAAGATTTAGTTTCCTATTTTTTATAAACTTGAGCTGCACGAAAATATATAGACAAATATTTCATAAATGACTTTGAGTAAGTACTGAATATTTGCAAGATATTGCTTCCTTTTATAAACACATTGTGATAAAATACAATTAAATAACGAATGTAAATATTCCACAAATCACAAGAAACGGAAAGTGATTTCCGAAAAGCACAATAAGGGAAACAAAAATTAATCTTTTAATGAAAAAGATATTTCTATAAAATATGCCAATTTTAAGATTTACATATATTTATCTCATAAGCAAGTTCAACTTAAGTTAACACTTTATATATATTGGGAATTTTACATAAAATGTTCAAATTAGCAAATCTTTTACTATTTTATTGTGAGGCTAAATTTTAAACTTTTTTACTATTCCCAATTAACTTATATATATTATTATATAAGTTTAAATATTACTCAAATACTATTTACACTCTATCACTTATATCACGTCAATTCTAAGCATTGTAATTAATATTTTGTTTTTTATTTTTTACACTCTCTTCAAATATACAGAGCTCCCTTTGCTATAACAATATTCCCATTAAAAAATATTAATGTTTATTTCACATTTTTTAAACTTTTTTTTTTTACATTTTTTCCACTTATTACTCAACTTTTTTTTTATCATGTCACTTATACTCTATTGTTTTTACACATTTCCCTATCTCTTGTTGTTGACTATTTTTATTCTTAGACTTCCACTTTATTGGTTATTATTATTATTATATGTAGAATGCAATTTAATAAAATAATATGATAAAAAAAGACTAACTTTCAACAACTAGCAAGTGATAAGGACATCCTACCTACTTCTTCTTCCTACACCTTTTAATAATTTTTTTCCTTTTCTTTTCTTGCACGTTGCCCAATACCTCATACCCATTTCAGTTGTTATTCATCTTCTCCATTTTTCCTCTTTTTTTAGAGATCAATATATATTTTTTTATATATCATATTCTTCATAATAGTTACTACTCAGACAAGCTCTGGTTCTACCTCTCCATTTGCAAATAAAGCTCTCACTCTCGTGTTGTTGCTTTTCAGTTCATGTTGTGTTTTTTGTTAGTTGTATTAATGTTGTTATTATGCATATTACCTTTGTGTTGTTTAGTATTTTTTTTACTTTTGGTATTGTTCAGTTGTTGTTTTTATTTCAGCATATCAATACCATTTTTATATTATAAAGATATATTTCTTTTTAAATGTTTTGTAGTTATTGTTTAGTTGCTTTCAACTTTTAAGTTTGTTTTATTTCTTTTTGAAGATTGCAAATGATAAAAATGGTGATCATACTATTCAAGCAATAGTGTTTTTCTTTTTAGATGGGATGACTAAAGATATTGTTGATGATACACTGCCCATTATCTATATATTTTCATTTCTTGTGCACAACACCTGTATCTCCATCTCTTTCTTACTTTCTTTCTTTCATTCTTCTTCTTCTTCTTCAAATTTTTAAGACAATGTTGCATTTGTTGTTGATTTTGTGTTGATCTTGCGTTGACTATACCGTTTGTATGTCAGGATCATTGACAACAACGTCAACATAACATACCAACAACCCGACAACAACAATGTTTTAAATTGAAATTATAAAATACTAAGGGAAATTTGAGAAATGATGCATTAAATAGGATCCTATAACAAAATTATTCTAGCCACTCTACACATGTCATATTGGTCCTATTGTTTCCCACAGTCTCTCTGTATTCTCTCGATCTCTCTTTATTCTCTCTCTCTCACTCTCTCAGTCCTAAAGGAAAAAAACCCTCAAAACCAATTTAATCCGTCAGAACCCAACCAAATCGGAGAAGCATTGTCTTCCACAACCATGACCAAGCATCTGTGGCTCAGATATCATCGGAGTTGATGATCAGAGAAGGCAAAGGAGAAGAACGTCGAGCAAAGGTGCTTGGTGAGCGAACGTCAAGCCAAGCTTTGAGGAAACAACCCTAAAGAAGGTGAAGGTGAGTGATTTCCTTTTTAATCTACAATGTGTATGTGCCTGGTTTTTTTGTTGATTTTTGTTCATAGGATAAATCGAGACTGGGAAATAACAAAATCTGTGTTTTTTTCCCAAGTTTTTGGACCCACCTCGATAGAAATCGACATGCCTCGATGCTTAGTCACTCGATAGGCCTCGATGGGCCTTGATAGACCTCAATAGAAATCAATAGGATTATTTAGGTGTAGAATCTGACTGTGCCTCGATAGACGTCGACAGGTCTCAATGCAACTCGATTGTACATAAATGTAGAGGTTACCTCGACGGGCCTCGATGGGCCTCGATATAAAGTGAACAAAGGGGGAATTTGTAGGATTTTTAGTGTCTCGATAGGCCTCGATAGACCTCGATAGAAATCGATAGGCTTATTTAGCTGTAGAATCTGAATGTGCCTCGATAGACCTCGGTAGGTCTCGATGCAGCTTGATTGTACATAAATATAGAGGTTACCTCAACAGGCCTCGATATAAAGTTAAAAAATTGAGAATTTGTCAGAATTGTATAGACTTGATAGACCTCGACAAGTCTCAATAGGCTTATTTAGGTGTAGAATATGAATGTGCCTCGATAGACCTCGACAGGTCTTGATGTAGCTCGATTGTACATAAATGTAGAGGTTACCTTGACAAGCCTTGATGGGCCTCGACAGGCCTCGATGAATCCTCACATGTCCCTCTAACATACATACATGCCTTTTCTCTGCATCTTCATGCCATCTCATAGCTCATTTGAACCCCAAAATGGTGTTTCATGTCCTCCCTTATGTTTTTTGCCATGTACCAAGTACCATCGGTAGAAAATTTCCTCTTAATTAGGTGGCAAAAAACCATGGTGCTGCTTGCAGGTGGTCCTTCTCTTGGATTTCTTGTAAGAAAGTGTGTATATCGTTGTAGACCGTAATCTTAAACATTTCAGACTGCATTTTTTTCTTTCCCATCAATCTCCAACCACAATCAAGATCCTTGTAGGTTATGTACCACACATCAGTACCAGATTTCTTCACCATAAACTCAAAATTATTTTTCATTGCAAGGATGGCCGTCTTGGTTTTCAATTCAAGCTTGTTCTGAAAAGAACTTGCCAAGGTGCAATTCTCCTGAAGATGTGCCAGTTGAGGACGGATGATTTCGATGTGAGGCCTCTATATCTTCTTTGGTAAACATGGGATCACTCCAAGTTCTACGACCTTCACCTAAGTCCAAAGAAGAACCCCATATATTGCTATCTTCAGTTCTACCTGGACCTAGATGACTACTGCTAGTCCCAGGTGTTTGTCGATCTTCTCTTCTGCGCTCCTCAACTACCATAACATCTGAACTCTATGTTGGCAAATCTGCCCTAATATATGGTCCTTCAACTACTGCTGCATCAGCAACCAGATCGTCATTGACATAAGGGTCGTAGCCATTGGGCTCGTACTCCGCTATGTCAGGAACATGTGGCAGACCTCTAACAGGGATATCATCATGGACAATAATATATGGATTTTTCTTTGGAACAAATGTCCAAACCTTACTTTGAGTTCCCCTTAAACCATGACATGGGGGAGAAATTCTCTCTTCAAACCAAACTTCTTTATTAACGCTGGGAGAGGCTGAACAATTTACTAAACAATCCTTCTTAACCAATGTTATGCACAGATGAATCATCTTCTCAACAAATTTCGATGCTAAGCCCATGAATGCACAAACATGCCTATCATTTTTCATAATGGTGGGTTTGAAGGGTTGTGAGAGGCATGTGTATGGGCCCTCAAGTTTCAAGTCGTACACACATTTATCCACTTCAAGCTTATCATACAAAATTTCAACCAGTTCCTCGTACGTCACACGCTTCTCCAAAGGGAGAACTTGATTTTCAGCATCTCAAAAAATCCAATCCTTATATTCCAGCTCCTAAACACCATTGTATGCAAAAAAAAAATATAGAAACAATCAAATCTGTATTAACAAAAAAATTAAAAAATTTAGGGTTTTTGGCGGCGAAAATACCTAATGTTTTCGTAGTGTTCCACTTTTGCACTAAATCTTTTTTTTAGCGGTGAATATACCCAAACCAACTCGAAGCGTCTCTCCATCACTACCTATTCATTAACACCGTTAACAGTGCTTATGTGGCCATTGACGTGGTCTGTCATAACTGATGTGTCATTGCCACATCAATGCCACATAATTATTTTAAATAAAAATAAAAATATTAAAAAAAATAAATGAATCAAATAAAAAATTAAAAAAAATATTTTCTCACACATTTTCTAACCTACCAAACATCAATGTTTCACATATTCTCTTCTTCTCCTTCACTTTCTCACAATCCAAACAAACCAAACTCAAAACTTAAAACTCATGATGATGATATCATCATCATCATCATTTTCGCACAAATAAAACAAACCAAACTAAAATTTTAAAACACATTATCATCATCATCTTTTCACTTTTCAAAACAAACCTACGAAGATTCAAACACAACAAACCTAAAAAAAATTCAAACAAAACCTAGATCTCACTCATAAAAAAAATCCTACAGTAGGTGGGTTCTTTTGGGCGTGGTTCTTCCCGACAAGGCTTGGAGGTTGGGTATGGATTTGAGAAGATTTGGAGTAAGAACAATGAAGAAGAAAGGCGGAGAATATTTGGGAAAAATGAGAAGAAAAAGGAGGGAAGATCTGGACAAGAGAAAAGAAGAAGAAGAAAATATATGGCCCGAGAAAATCTGGGCAAGAGAAGAAGAAGAAGAAGAAGAATGGAAAATCAGGGAAGAGAAAAAGAGAAGAAGGAAAAAAAAAAGATGGCCCTAGAAAATTTGGGCAAGAGAAGAAAAAGAAGAAGGAAAAAAAAAAGATGTGGTTGTGGGTTAGAAATTTTAGAATATTTTTGTTTTATTTTTTTATATATTCATTAATCCTTATTTGATATATTTTATAATTAAAAATAATTAATTGATTTTAATTATAAAAATATATATTTTTTAATTATTAAATATTATTTTTAACATTTGTCAAAAGAAAATTATTATTTTAAATTAATTTTTAATTAAAATAATTATGTGGCATTGACGTGGCAATGACACATCAGTTATGACAGGCCACGTCAATGGCCGCATAAGCACTGTTAACAGTGTTAATGAATAGGTAGTGACGGAGAGACGCTTTGAGTTGGTTTGGGTATATTCACCGCTAAAAAAAAGATTGGGCGCAAAAGTGGAACACTATGAAAATATTAGGTATTTTCGCCGCCAAAACCCAAAAATTTAATAACATAAAAAATTGCCAAATATCAAGTTCCATCGATTTTAATCAAGTTTTGTCAAGGTCCATCGAGGACCGTCGAGTCTAATCGAGGTGGCCAAGTATGGGAAATTTTGTCTACATATTGAGGCACATCAAGGACCATCGAGGTTAATCAAGGTGATCATCTATAGGACACTTCGGGTCCTTATCGAGGTCCATCGAGGACAATCGAGGCTAATCGAGGTTACCAAGTATGAGAAATTTTGTCTACATATTGAGGTTCATCAAGGACCATCAAGGTTAATCAAGGTGGTAATCTATAGGACACTTCGGGTCCTTATCGAGGTCCATCAAGGAAAATCGAGGCTAATCGAGGTCCATCGAGGCTAATTGAGGGGTCTATTCCTAACCTACATCGAGACATGTCAAGGTACATCGAGGACCATCGAGGCATGTCGAGTTTCATCGAAAATCATCGAGGCAAACAAAGAACCCAGAAAATTCAATTCTAATCCGACCGTGAAACACTAAAAAAAAAATTCCAAAATGCAGACACAAATCTGTTCGAAATAGTTAAAGCAATGTAAATAAACAAGTTTAATCACCACATTTACAGAAAATATACTTACCCATAATTTTTTTGCCTCTAGATCTGAAATCCAAAGTGTTGTTTTGCCTTGATAGGATTCAATCTTCCCCAAAACACAACCTCAAAAGCTCGACCGGATCGATTCAATCTTGGTGGCTGCCTTGTTTTGTTGATTTAGATCATGGAATTAGAAGAAGGGGGAACTTGGGTGAGGGTGAGCTTGGACGTGAAAGAGAGAGGGGGAACTTGGGTGAAGGTCTATCATATGTTAGGGGTATTTTAGCAAACTACGGGAATACTAGCATAAAAGGGTTATGTTCACATAGGCTAGAATAATTTTGTTATAGGACCCCATTTAATGCATCATTTCTCAAATTTCTCAAATTTTGTTATAGTGTTTTTCGTTCCAGATTTTTGAAAAATAACCAGAAAGCAACCAGACATCAACAAAATTTGATGAATAAAATAGACCATCAACAAATTTTCACTCGATTTGAATGGTTCTAAAAATTTAAACTAGTCGCTTAGATGTTGTTTAGAAGATTTTGGTGATTCAATTTTTGCACAATTGAATGTTTGGGTTTCGTTTGTTACCAATTTTTTTGTTTCAATTTCGCGAATTGAAATTTTATTTTTTGGTTGTTTCCTTGAGATCTTGTTGTGATTTTAGGTACTGTTGTTTTGCAAAGCTTGATTGCCGGCGGCATCCATGAAGATTTTCCGTTGCTTTGAAGTTCTTTTCCATGGGTGATTAGCGAAGGGGAAGCTCCATATTCACTACTAGGACGTATGTTTCTAAAAAAAATTGGTATCATATTTTGGTTGAATTTCTATTGATTTTCCATTGCTTTGTGGTCAACGATTATGGTGATTTTCTACTTTTGGCCGCCGACAATTTTCAAGGTTGTGGTTGACTCTTTATTTATGGTTGTTGTCGGTGAATGGGTCTCGTAGAAGAGGGATTGGTTGTCGATGAATGAGTCTCATAGGTTGGATTTTCGAGATTTGTAGGTTGGATTTTCATTGATTTTCAATAGCTTTGATGGTCTGTGTTGATGGTGTTTGCCATAGTTGTTGTCGTCGACTGGAGCTTTAGTCTTCCGTGAGAGACACCTCCATTGAAGAAGTCGTATAAAAGTTATTATACAAGTGTTACCATAAATGTGAAGAAAAAATAATAGGGGGACCGTATATTTGTTTTGTTTTGTTTTTTTTTTTTTTTTGCTTTATTTTGTGTATATGATAAAATCCCATATATATTGGTATCATTACTCTTTTTGTATAGACCATAGAGTTGTATTTTGAACAATATATTTTTTTTTAAATAATTCAACTACCTTTATTTTATTTTTTAAAATTATAATCGAAACTAATTTTAGAAATTTCTAGTAGATTAGAATTGAAAACAACATAATGAATTAAATTATAGTAATTAATTTTTAATTAAATAAACGCACAATTTTTTTTATATGAATTTATCTTATTTTTTATATCTTGTTATTTGTCAGCAATTAATCAAAATGAATAAATTTTCTCCTTGGTTATATTATAAATCTCTACTTGGTCATTCAAGAGGAGAAGTCTCCTTTTGGGTTAAGTAGTCGAGATTGAAAAAAAAAACAAGGTCATATTTGTCAAAGAAAAAAAGAATGCCTAATGTACATTACAAGATGACTCATCCATTGCCGCCAACGAGACTAATGAAGCCCCTCCAATTCGAAGAAGGGTAACGCATGCTACTAATGCTGCTGCCAACATAAATGCATCGCCACTAGTTGACAACACCACTGAGATTATCCGGCTACGTCAACAAGTGGAAGAACTGCTGCAGCAACAATGACAACAGACTCAGCCGCAGCCACAGCCTCAGACTCAGCCCCAGCCGCAACCGTAGCCTCAGCCAGCAGCTTAAGCGCCCCAGCAAGTAGGTCCTTATCCAGCTCAGTACATAGAGCCAATCTATGAGCATTTCCGTAAGTAGCACGCTCCAAAATTTGAAGGGACAACCAACCCCTTCGAGGCGAAAGAATGGCTCAGGAATGTAGAGCTGGTACTTGCACACATGAACCTCGGCAACGCGAATTGCATATATTGCATTTCATCTCTTCTGAAGAAGGATGCCAGAATTTGGTGGGATTTAGTACAGAAAACTCATGACGTCGCCACCATGACTTGGACTAGATTTGTGGAGCTGTTTCACAAAAAGTATTACAACTCGGTAGTCATCGCTACGAGGGTGGAATAATTTGCTAGTCTGAAGCAGGGCAACTTAACGGTAGTCGAGTAACTCGACTAGCCAAGTTTGCGCCAAAGTTAGTTCCAACTGATTTCTTGAGGGTTACCAAGTTCACCAGGGGACTCAGACCCAAGATTGAGCTAGGAGTCAAGCTTGCAAATCTTGGAACCACTTCTTACGTCGATGCTCTAGAAACGACTATAGAGGTGGAAAGGCTTTAGGCAAATGTTAGTAAAGAGGAGGCCAGCAAGTCTGAACCTAAGCACCAAAATCAGACGCAGAATGGTAGGAACCACAAGGACAACCACCATCACAACAATAATGGCCAGAAGAGGAAGCATCCTGATAGTAAGCAGGCCGTTGGTGACAAAAGAGCACGGAATAGCAATGGAAATAATAGGACGGGTTATGTAGAATACTCGCAATGCTCCAAATGCCAGAAGAGACATCCTAGGGAGTGTCGTGCGAACACCAAAGGTTGTTACACTACAACAAAAACTCATTTCCATAACACAAAAATTTAATACTTTTTAAAAAGTATTATAATAGGTAAATAAGTATATAGGTGTAGGTGGGACTTAATTTTTGGCGCCTAATTTTTCACCACCCCCAAAAAAATTTCACACGATCCCATTAAATATATAAAAATTTGTTTTATCTGAATATAATCAAATTTTATTTATAAAATAAGTAAATAAAAAAAATATAATCCCCAAATCTCTTTCTCTCTCCCTCCATAACTGATCTTCTCCCTTTCTCCCTTTCTCTTTCGTTTGCTCTCTGCCAACCACTGATTGTCGCTACCGTTCAAGCATCGTACCAGGAAGACAGGTGATGGGGGCCTGCGGATTGGGTTGTGTGACAGGGAGGCTCGACTCGTGGGTCTACGGCGTGGCTCGCTCGTGGGTGCGACGGTGCTTGCAGCGATGGGTCTACGACGTGGCTCGACTTGTGGGTCTACCACAACTTCCCTCCCCATGTTTCCCATCACCAACCGAAGAAGCTCATGCCTTGAGCGGCTTAATCCAACGCCTCGTCCAACGACGTAAGCGCTCATTTGAGCTGAGGATTTTTTCCAAGCTTCAATTTTTATGGGATTTTTACTTGTTTAAGCAAATCAGGTCGCCATTCTTGGAGGGTCAGTGGAGTTTCGAATGGTTTAGGTTTGGAAGCCCAAGTTTATTTGCTGCCAAATTCATATTCGAGTGAGTTTTCTATGCTCTAATGTGTTACTCAGCTTTGAGAAATGTGGTTTGTAGTTGTCCAAAATTACGTGGTTAGTGTGAAATTGGATTGAGTTGGATAACAGCTGATCGTGTTTAATGTTTATTGTGAGATATATATATATATATATGTACTAGCTCAACTTTTGCAGTTCTTTGAGATTCATTCTTTGAATTGTGTTCAGATAGGAACTGTATAGATAAGCTCTTCTCTCAAATAGATACTTCACCGCATGTGTAATATTCATTCATTTTCATCGTGATTTAAATACATTTAATAATAAATTTTAATTTCGTATGAGAAAAGGAAAATAATCAATGCTTTATTTCTCCCTTCATCTTTGCTTCAGCTAGTATCTGGAATTCCCCTTTCTTCTCTTTAGTTTTTCTATTTTTGGGTTGTGTTTTGAGTTTGGTGGAGGAGTTCTCATGTAGGGATGTAATGGGGTTAGCATAGAGGTATATTGATTTTTTTTTCTGATATAATTTTAATAAGTTTGCGTGTTGCTAAATTGTATGGGTACAATAATATTACAGTCTCTACAGGGTATTTGTTTTCTTGAAAATTACACTGCAGTATCAATACACATAGAAGGAAAGAACTCTATTTTTCTCATTTTTTTTTCTTTCAAATTTCTTGTCTGATCTCATGATTGTGGTGATGATGTGCATTCAATTTACAAGTGAAAAATTCTTTGCAAATTTCTGAATTTAATTAGGCCTATGTGCTGAACTAAATTTTAGATGCTATAACCATAGTTAACTGAACTAACCTTAGGATTGTTCCTTGGAAGCTTCAGATATTGTATCACACTGTATTACTTCAAAAACCTAAGAAAAATATTTAAGAGAAAGGAATAAGTTTTCTTAATTGATGAAGATGATTCTTATATTAATAAAGTTATGAAGTGTTTCTAAATAAATCTCAGTTTCTATTTTTTTTTTCAGAGTAGGATGAACCGTTAAAAACAATGGAGAACTGATGAGGATGATTATGGGGTTTAAATAATTGTACTAATGAGAATATAATTGTGTTGTTTTGGATTAGAATTGTGAGAAAAGTTGTAACTATTGGAATTTTTTGTTTTTACTTTTTATGAGAAGGTGTAATTGCTGAGTACTTTCGTTTGTAAAAGGATGCAACTGATGAATGAATAATTATTGGATTTATCTCAGCAGTTCTGATAAACTTAACTTATTTATTTACAATCACTCTGATAAACATATGAAATACTGTTAAAACATACGAAATCCTATTACATAGGCATTAATATAACAGGTAAGATATAATTCATTTTAGAGAAAAATGATAACTTTCTGTGTGTGTGTGTGTGTTTTTTTTTATTAATGGTTCTTTGTTGCAGTTCTACCAGTACCAGGTTGTGGGAAGGGCTCTCCCTACTGAGTCTGATGAAGCTTTGGGCCACCAATGAGGTCGGCACCAAGTCCGAATTCTGGTAAGCCAAGGTTTTGATTGTGATTTTTAGAGCTTTTAGATTTGTTATTGGATTTAGGGGATTCTAGACATGTTTTTTTTAATTTGGGTGATCGATTTTTTTTTGTTTTTGTTTCTGTTGATTGATTTTTTATTAGGTATTTTCTGAGGAAGTTGAGAATGCAATAAGTTTTATAAGAATTAGCTGCCTGTCTGTTTGTGTCTAGTAATATTTGATGAACATATATATGATCATATAAGAATTAGCTGCCTGTCTGTTTGTGTCTGGTGCAAAATATTTGGCTAACTGTGGTCTGTATGTGTACAATTCAGAAAGTTGAATTTACTTTCATTTGGAGAAGAAGCTGAAGAAGAGGAGAAGGAATTAGCAGCTGTAAAGAAAAAAATCAAGAGCAGTCATGATGTACTTGATGATCCTCGTCTTCTGAAGGATGCTATTCCAAATGATGAATTGGTAACTGCCTACTTTCTACAGCAGGACCTTTCTTTAAGAAAATTAATTTTAGTAGTACACATTGCTGCTCTGTTAAGTCCAGACCTCATCTGATGCACTTGTTGTTTTTTTTAATGTTACATTTGAAGTCTGTTAAAATAGTTAAGATAAAAGTGTGTTGGCTTGGTGTGATTATGTGTAAATTTCCCTGTCAATTTACTTCAGGAACTTTCATATCTTATAAAAATTATCGATACATATGCATACACACTTTAAAAACTTGCAAGCCTACTGGTACACATTATGCATAATGCAAAATCTCAGATATAAAAAAGAATTTCTTCACAAAGAAGACTGAATTGTCTCTGTTTTGCGCTCAGTGTTTAATTCAGCCCACCATGGGGTAAAAATAAAAAATTTAATTTTACCATTCTATTTTTACTGGTACGCTTTTAGCTGTGGTCATAAATTAACATTTTTCAATCAATTGATCATTGTTTTACAGTGGAACTGGCAGACTATAGTTATAGGGGTCGCTTTCTTGGCTTTTCTTCTTGTCGCCAAACACATAGTAAGAACAATCCCATATGGCTCTTCAACTTTTATTGTTTATAAATTAAAATATTCTTCCACTTAGACATTATATTTTTAATCTTAATTAATTTTTCTCTACCTAGTTTGGATTGGATAAACAGGGGAAAAGAAACAAGAAGTATTTTTGGGTTCCGGCAATTGGATAAACAGGGGAAAGCTACCAAGGACTAGTGTGTACAGGAACACCCTGCAATACCCAGAGGCAAGGCAGATTCCTGGAGTTTTGATCATCAGAGTTGACTCTGCTATTTACTTCTCCAACTCTAACTATATTAAAGAGAGGTATCTTATCATTATTATTAATAGTTACCTTCTGATATAGTAATTAAAAGAATGTGAGTGCAAGAATAGGTGCAGAGTTGACTAAGACACATTAAGTTAACCTGGTTACAAACCATTATCATGCTAATCCATGGTTAATTGTAGAGACTTACAAAGTTATATCACAGAAGTTGAATGAAATTTTACATAATAAATCTTTACTAATTGAAAGTTTAATTTGCTTGAGATGCTTAATAAGCACTCTTAGAAAGATGCTAAGAATTTCTTTTTAAATATTAGGGAGATGCATAGTGATATATATATATATATAATATACATATATGTACATGGATTACTAGTTATGCTTAAACTATACTTTTTTGTGTTTTCTCTTTTTTTTTTTTTTGGTAGTGGCTTCGAACATAAAGCACACTTGATGTTGGTTTTAGTAGCTTAGTTTATTGTGGTGTTCTGTTTTTGTTTCTCTTTTATGAGTTTCTTATGGCTTGTTGGGGTTAAAATTGAAGCCCTCCAATTACAGTTGTTGTTTCGTTATAAGTTGGCATATATAATAATAATAATAATAATAATAATAATAATAATAATATCTTTTTATGCGGGAGAGAACTATCAAGAACATATAAAAGTCTCATGTTTCAAAGGGATGTTGTACTTTAATAAGTGTTTTTTCTTTTGCCATAAATCTACAACAAACGAAAAAAAATTAAATAACAAGATTAAGCTCATATGGTTATATCTATATATTATTATCATTGTTATTGTATTGTGACATAGAAATATGTGTTTCTTGGATGCATGTGATTTAGAGGATGAATCTTTTGTTTGGACCCTTTTATACATTCTTTCAACTTTTTTTTTCACCCCTGTTTTTCAATTCACACAGTATGATATTGTTTATAGTTTTTGTATATATTTAATTCAATCTTGGAATGGATGCCCTTTTGATGTGCCACAGTTACAGTTTCTTCAATTTTTCTATTTGTTATTGTCCCTTTTTCTCTTTTGTTTTTGCCTAAACTCATGGTTGATTCCCTTTTGATGTGCTGCAGATGCAATTTCACCAATTTTGCTAGAAATATCTATTGCCTGAAGTGCAAAGCTGAGGGACCAAAGAAGTCTGGAGGAAGTGATATTGAAATGAAGAAAGGTGATTGGAATTGTCCAAAGTGAGTTTCCTTTTTTTTTATTGTGTCCTTCTAATCTAAGGGGAATAAAAAACCTGATATTAATCATAAAAAAGTATGCAAGGAAAAGTACATTTGGCTGTTACTGAATAAGTTTTGCTTTTCATTTTTCAATTGCTTCATTCTTATAAACCACTGTAAATTCTATTTGCAAAATGGCAAGTTTCAAGAGAGAGTTTGATATTAATCTTTAAAATTGTGAAAGAAAGTACACTTGGAGATGAGAAGTTCTAGTTGGATTTCTTTCCCTTAATTAGATTTTTATTTGAAAAACTACACCGTTTTTCAAATAATGGTCAGTTTATTTAGTTCCAATATCTGAACAGCAGTCTGTTAAACTACATTTCTTATTGAAAATTTCATTTTTTTTAAAGACTATGTTGCCACTCGATGGTGTCGTGCTCCAGAACTCTATGGGTCAATTTTTCTCAAAAGTAAGCTGGGATTGATCTTTGTGATTTTATTTTCAATTTCTATTGATTGGCTGATGACATATGCATAAAGTATTGCATTTTTTTGTTGATTTTTTGATGATCTTTCGAAGTTCTTCTTTCATGTTGTTTCTTCAATTTCTTCTATTACTGATTCCATAGTATACTCCAATACTTTTTTTTTTCAAGCATTGTTCCCTTGCAATATATGTATATATGAGTTGGCATGTTGTATTGGCTTCTTCTACTATATATACTACTGGTATGTGGCCATCATTATTTTTTCTATAAGCTTGAATCACCAAAATACATGTTTCTCTCAGCACCATTGATCTATTGCTCTTCATTTTATTTATATGACAAATTGACAATGGCTCAGTCTACCTATTATGTACTTTCATACTTATTTATGGTAAAAGAATAGTTGCGGAGATTGTTTTTGATTGGCAATTAACAAGTAGCAATGCTTTTAAGTATTTTCCAATATCTTTGAGGGGATTGGCCAATGTTAATTTTTATGTTACCTTCTTACTCTATATCATATCAAGTGTATGGTTACTTAGTACTTTTTTCTAATACTAAGAGTCTAAGACCTCTACTTTTTGTCTTCTGTACACTCTTGCAATAGATATTTGGAGCATAGGATGTATTTGCTTAAATGCTTACAGGAAAACTACTGTTTCGTTGGGAAAATTTGATACACCAATTGGATCTCATGACTAATTTGCTTGGCACACCACCCTCCCTAGCCGAATCCACTGGAAGGGTTCGTTTTTATTCTTTCTATCCATGCTAGTTACTCATCCGTAGTAAAGATAATCAAGATTCACGAGATAAAATATTTAAGTAGCTTTTCCCTGAATTCTCTTACTGTAAACACTATATTCATCATGCTTAAATACTTGATTTTTAGCTTTTGCGTTTCATTTTATGGCTTGTTTCTTAACTTTACTGCATAATTATTTATTTTACAGCAATTTTATAGTCTAATTATTGATTATGAGCTCTCTTTTTGTTGTTTGGTTTGATAGTACTGATACTTTACAAGGATGATTGGCCTAGCTGCTGATTATTGTCCAAGATTCATTCTATAATTAAGACAGAAAGTATGCTTTTTAGTTTGGAAAATTACAAGAGATGAACATCCATACTCTAATTTTAGTCTTACAAGAGATGTGTTATATGTTATTTTCATTATAAATTCTATCTTATGTTGTTTATCCTTGTATAATGCAGATGCTAAAGAAGCTAAGCAAACAATTACGTGGCGAGGATTAGAATTGGAACAACTTAAACACATTATGTTGGGCAATAGGGTCTATATTTAGATTTGATTATGACTGTGTTGATTCTTTATGACTATGTCTTTCTTCAATTTTTTCTAGTTGACTATTTATACTCTGGCTTGGAGCTTTTAGAGTTTCATTTGGGGTCTGAGACTGTAATGCCTGTACAGTACAAAGTCACCATTAGTAAGTATAGCACATACTTTAATCTTAGCACTAGACCTTATATATATATAATTTAGTTAAATCAGTCATTTTAGTTAAGTTATTGAGAGTAATTTTGAGCTTAGTACTGGACCTTATATGCCTAAATTAGTTGAAATAGATAGTTTATTTAAGTATAGAACTATATCTTACTTTTCTTGATTCTTCCTTGTGGCATGTATATATTGGTGGCACTGAGAGAGCTAGTGTCAAATATGTCTTCAATCACTTCAACACTGATAATGAGTAAGGAATCGGTGAATCGGTGACCCCAATTTTTGTTCTATGTAACAGAAGGGTCAGACTAATTCTTCTTATTTTTCTTATTATTGTAAAACACTTGCACTATTCTTAATTTTGAAGGCTTTGTGTTGGGCAGCTGTAGAATATTTTGTGCTGAAAGTAGTAACTTTTCAATATGTTGACTATTTAAGACTACTTGAATACTTAAAGAATATTTTGTTGTTGATGACAGTGTTGAATGTTTTAAACTAATTTGAGGATTGTTAATACAATGTTGAATGTTTTTACTTTTTGTTATTTGAAAATCAAGTTCATTTGATGATGCTAGTATATATTAAAAAGATAATTTTAATTATATAAAAAAACATTAAAATATAATAGAATAAATTAGTGTTATATAAATGAATATATAATGAGAATTTAAACTTATCTAAATATTAAATAATACAAAAATTGTGTTATAATATCTATTACAATAACACTTTTTATGTAAAGAATTTTGTTATGCAAACTTCATTATATAACACAAATAATGTGTTATACTAAAGTGTAGTATAACACAAATTTATAAGTATTGAAATGTGTTATATAATCGACTATAAATAATATAATTAAACACTTATCTATTTATTAAAATAACATAGAAAGTGTGTTATCGTTGACATTATAATAACACATATGTATAACAATGATAAAGTGTTATGTAAAGTACCCTGACCTACGATAACATAGTCGGTCTTAACACATCAAAAAGTGTTATGGTATGTTTTGATAACACATTTTTGGTGTTATTAAAAGCATTTTTTCTTGTAGTGTTACAATTGTGGCTAGGAAGGTCATTGAAAGAAGGAATGTCCACAGCTCAAAACAGAAGAAAAGAGGGACAATAAGATGGTTCCAGCCAGAATCTTTGCCTTAACCCAGGGAGAAGCCGAAGCTAGTAACAAAGTGGTCACAGGTCAGGTTCCTATCCTTGATAATATATGTTCAGTATTATTTGATTCGGGAGCAACACACTCATATATCTCATTAGGAATGATAGAAATATTGGAAAAACCTTGTGAAAGATTTAGAACTAGGTTTGTGACAGAACTTCCTTCGGGCAAAGTAGTCCTATCATCACGAATAGTACGAGGTGTACTGATCAGAATCGAGGGCACATAACTAGTAGGATACCTGATAGAACTAGAAATCAAAGCCTTTGAAGTAATACTGGGCATGTATTGGCTAGCAAGACATGGTGCAACCATCGACTATAGACGTAAGAAAGTGACGTTCGAAACTCCTGACGGTCAGAAACTATGCTTTTTGGGGAAGGTTTCAGGACTACGGACACCACTTATCTTATCTCTCAAAGCTCAAAGGATGATAGAGAAATGATGTCACACATTCTTAGCAAGCATCATGGATGTGGAAAAGGAAACACCACTAAAGGTTGGAGACGTCCACATTATAAAGGAATTTCCAGAAATATTTCCTGATGACTTACCAGGGTTGCCGCCGACTCGGGAAATTGACTTCACAATCGAGCTAGTACCGGGAACTGAGCCTATCTCAAAGGCACCATACAAGATGGCACCAATCGAACTCAAGGAGTTAAAGACGTAGTTTCAAGAACTCTTAGACTTGGGTTTAATCAGACCAAGCCATTCGCCATGGGGAGCACCGGTTCTATTTGTGAAGATGAAGGATGGAAGCATGCGGATGTGTATAGATTACCGTGAGCTGAACAAGGTGACGATTAAGAACAAGTACCTGCTACCCCGAATCGACGACTTATTTGATTGACTCCGAGGAGCAACCATGTTTTCTAAGATTGATCTATGGTCTGGTTATCACCAGCTCAAGGTACAGGAAGAGGATATACCAAAGACAACTTTTAGAACTCGATATGAACATTATGAGTTTCTAGTTATGTCTTTTGGTCTTACTAACGCTCCAGCCACATTTATGGACTTAATGAATTTGGTCTTCAAGGTTACTTGGTCTAATTCGTTGTAGTGTTCATTAATGATATTGTGGTGTACTCCAAGGACAAATTCGAGCACGAGGAACATTTAAGATTGACACTGTTGTGACTAAAGGAGCATCAACTTTACGCCAAGTTCAAGAAGTGTGAATTCTGGCTTTCGCAAGTAGCGTTCCTCAGCCATATAGTATCCAAGAATGGAGTTTCTATAGATCCAGCTAAGGTAGAGATGTGAAGGATTGTCCAAGACCTAAGAATGTGTCAGAAGTTAGAACTTTTCTCGGGCTAGCAGGCTATTATCGGAGATTTGGAGAAGGCTTTTCTAAGATAGCCACTCCGCTTACCAACCTGACCCGGAAATAGAAAAAGTTCAACTGGACGGATAGATGTGAAGAAAGCTTCAAGTTGCTCAAGGATAAGCTATGCTCAGCACCAGTACTTTGTGTACCGACACCCAATGAAAAGTTTATAGTATACTGTGATGCGTCGAAGCAAGGTTTGGTTTGTGTGCTAATGCAAAATGAAAAAGTGATAGCCTACGCCTCAAGGTAGCTGAAGGAATAGGACCAACGCTATCCAACGCACGATATGGAGTTGGCAACGGTGGTCTTTGCATTGGAAATCTGGCGCCACTATATTTATGGAGAATGGTGTGAGATTTATACGGACCACAAGAGTTTAAAGTATTTCTTCACACAAAATGAGATCAACATGAGGCAGCGCAGGTGGTTAGAACTAGTAAAGGATTATGACTGTGAAATCCTATACCACCCAGGAAAGGTGAACGTAGTTGCAGATGCGCTAAGTCAGAAGAGTTACAGAAATCTAGCAGCATTATCTGGAATGGAAAAGCCGCTACAGCAAGAGCTGATCAATGCCGGAATAGAAGTAGCCATTGGTCAGCTGGCTAACTTGTCCATCCAATCAAATCTATTAGAAGATATACAGATCGGGCAAGGGCATGATGACACATTAGTAACACATATGGCTGCAGTCAAAGAAGGCAAGGCCACAAATTTCTCTATATCAGGATAGGGGTTCTTGAGATATAAGGGTCGAGTATGTGTACCACTGCTCAGAGCCGACAGAAAAGTTATGCAAATGCCAAGTAGCGAGATGTTGAATTCAAAGTCGGAGATCAAGTCTTCTTAAAGATATCTCCTATGAAAGGAGTGAAGCAGTTTGGGAAGAAAGGCAAACTTAGTCCCCGGTTTATAGGCCCATTTCAGATATTGGACAAGGTGGGAACTGATGCATATAGATTAGCCCTATTTCCACCTCTAGTAGATAGCCACAATGTGTTTCACATCTCGATGCTGCGTAGATATGTGTCAGACCCATCTCACGTCCTTAAGTACGATACGATAGCACTCCAGAAAGACTTGAGTTATGAGGAACGACCGGTTAGCATCCTAGAGAAGGAGATGAAGGAATTACGGTCTAAGAGTATTCCAATAGTGAAGGTCCTATGGAGTAATAGTTCAGAAAGGGAGGCAACGTGGGAGTTGGAGTAAGACATCCTAGCACAGTATCCAGAATTGTTTCGTAAGTAAATTTTGGGGACGAAATTCTTTTAAGTAGGGGAGAATTTTAGCGTCTTGGAATTTTACTTAGCTAGATAGTAGTAGTAGTAGTAGTAGTAGCTAGTAGTAGCATGTAGTATGTTAGTTTTTGTGGATATTGGTTCAAGCCGGGATTTAGTTGGAAACTCATAGAAATAGTTATAGATTTTATAAGTTTAACCTATAGTTTAGAAATATTAATTATAACATAAGGTTTGATTAATATAGCTAGTCCTAGAAATATTATTTATTATAACCTAAGGTTTAGATAGAATTAATAAGAATGAGACACTTGTCACAAGCATGTTTATTACAGATTTAAGCATTTTGGATGAATAATTTAATAAAGGATAAATCTAGAAGCTCTAGAAGTTTCCAGCAACTGTTAGGATCACGTTTTACTCAGTCAAAGTTGTTTTAACAAACTTAAAATATGATGAAAGTGTGCAAAAACGTGTTTAAAATATCAGCGTATGCCGATATATCGCAGCTATAGGGGCCGATATGTCGCCTACGGGAGATACGGATAACACGTCGACTTCGCATGAACGAAACCACGAAGGCTAAGGGCATATGCATAGGCGATATATCGGCCCTTGGGTCAGCTTTTGAAACTTCGTGGAAATCGAGCTAGAAACAGCCCTCAACCACTTGGACTTGCTCTTGAACGTTTTTGACCGAGTTCTGGTCATCTGTTGAAACGAAAATTCAAATATTTTCAATTATTATTCATTTATTTATTCAATTTAAAAAGGGGTTAGTTTCACTCCTTGAACTCTATAAATAGGACCTAGTACTCAGCCATTTCACTCATCATTCAAGAATTGATCAGAGCCTCCAAGCTGCTAAGATCACTCTAGAGAGAAAACACTTGGGTTTTGGGTTAAAAGCTTTTCAATCTAAGCTTTATAAACACTTGGGAAGTAAGATAGACTGACATTTCACTTTTGAGGTGTAGATCGAAGTTCTAGTCTATCAAGGTATTATTATCCTCAGGTTTAATTCATCATAGTTCTTTTATTTTCTTCCATCTTTCAGATCCCAACTTATTGTTATGGCTTTTTGGTTAGGTGTTTAAGTTTCTTGAAACTTAAGGTTTTCGGTAAGTTTCTACTTTGATGGTTTAGTTCTCTTTTTCATCTCATTTTCTTTAGAAACTCATGGTTTTTACTATTGGTTTTAGGAGTTTTCCAATCCCGTTCTTGTCTCCAATATCCCAATTTTTGGTAAGGAAAATAGGTTAGATTATATGTGTTATGATATGTTGATATGATATGATATGTTATTGTGCTATGTATATATGTATGAATACGTTTTTAGTTTCTTGGGGCTTATAGTTGCTTGGATAGCAAACCCTAATATTTTTTATCATTATCGTGGTTTAGAGTTATGATTTACCCTACCTCGATTAGTAGATTGAGGACTTAGATGGGTTATCATATGCTACCTTTTGATCTAACCTACCTCGATCAGTAGATTGAGGACCTAGATGGTTTATCACATGCTACGGTAATGAGTTAACGGCCATCAATATTGTAGTCCTATATGATATATGTTTTTACATCATATATTTTATAGTATATGTTTTATGATATAGGCTTACGATTTATGATATATGTTTTTAGTAGATTTTCCTTGCTAGGCATTAAGTTCATTCCTTTTATTTTAGATGGTGCAGGAAAATGAAATCGGAAGGCGGGACAGATTCGTGGCAGCTTGGCATGTGTATTAGGGATGAATGGATTGAGTGGACTGCAAGAAGATCGAGGATGACGTTGTTTAAAGTCTTTTAATTTATCTTTTATGTATTTTCGCACTTAGTATTTAAACGATTGATTAAAGTTTATGTTTTTATGTTTTATGTACTAAACAATGGGTACCCATACCTTATTTTGTATTTCGTACAATATTTTGGATTTTAAATAAAGTTATGTTATTTCTTATGTATGTATTCCACAATAGTAGCTATGTTTAGTATTTTTTTTTAATGGTCCGGGGTCTAGAATTAGTCGGGGCATTACATCATGTCCTTTGGATTAACCAATGACCCAACAGACTTTATGGACTTAATGAATAGGGTCTTCAGGGATTATTTGGATAAGTTTGTGATCATATTCATCGATGATATACTGGTGTACTCCCAGTCAAAGACAGAGCACGAGCAACATCTTCGCTTGGTACTACAGTAGTTGAGGGAGCATAGGCTATATGCTAATTTCAGTAAATGTGAGTTTTGGTTACTCCAAGTAACATTTCTGAGCCATATTGTGAGTAAGGATGGGATTCTAGTGTACCCAAGTAAGATTGAGGTAGTGAGAGATTGGCCCAGACGAGCAGTGTACTAGAGGTTAGGAGCTTCTTGGGATTAGTAGGATACTATCGATGGTCCATTGAGGGATTCTCCAGAATGACCACACCATTGACCGAGCTGACGCGTAAGAAAACCAAGTATGTCTGGACAGATAGATGTGAGAACAATTTCAAGGAGTTGAAATAGCGACTGATCACCGCTCCAGTATTGAGTCTGCCGCCAGACAATGAGAAGTTTGTAGTCTACTGCGATGCTTCAAGGCAAGGTTTGGAGTGTGTATTGATGCAAGCGGGAAAGGTGATAGCCTACGTGTTGAGACGTTTGAAGGATTATGAGCAGAGGTATCCCACACACGACCTGGAACTGGCAGCGATGGTATTCACACTGTGAATACGGGAAATTTTCCCTTTGAACACCCCACACCAAGTCGCAAGGATAGACCTCAATATATGAAGGTCTCCTATGCAACACCCTAAGAATAGCTTCCCAAGTCGTCAAGGTTCCTTGGAAAGGAGGAATGACTTGTCCATTTGCCGGGCACAAGGGCCTCGTATAGCGAAACATGCCTTGGCCGCCCAGTCCATCCACCAAGACATAAGGCCTCGCATAGCGAGGCACACCTCACCCATGTCGAAGACCCCCAGCTGAAGATGATATGGCCTCGCATAGCGAGGCACACCTCACCTCACTCAGTGCCCCGGTGCCGTGAGGGCCTCGCTCAGCGCGCCTCGCCTCGCCTCACTCAGGTGCCCAAGTGTCGTGATGGCCTTGCCTCGCTCAGATGCCTAGGTGTCGTGATGGCCTCGCGTAGCAAGGCACACCCCGACTCACTTAGGTGCCTAGGTTCCGTGATGCCGCGTACCCAGCCAAGCGTTGCTAGGGCCTTGCTCAGCGCGTCTCGCTCGCGTCGCCCAGGTGTCATGATGCCGCGTACCCAGCCAAGGGTGATGCCTCACCATAGGGACATAAGCCTCCCTATGTGAGGCACCTTTCCTTGTGCTCAAGGGTCACTGGGACACCGCACACCTTGCCAACCCAAAGGTACGTGAAAGGCGTATTGCCTCTTCTAAGGAAATATTTCCCACACATAGTAAAATATATGGAGGCTTAGGGAAAATATGTATCTTAGAGGTGTAAGAAGAACCATCAGGCACGGGGCACATATAAGGGTACAGGGTGTACGAACCTGAGGATGACAAAGGCATTATTCTGACATCCGTACCCAACAATTTGTAGAGATACGGATTCGTACAAAGCGTGGGGGCATGACCTGCATGCCTCTAACTGTGTACCAACACAGACACCATAACCTTCTGCTCCACCAAGACCTGGGCCAATACCCTGACAGTATACCCGCATACAACTTTGTCCCCATGGACCATTATGTATCAAGGGTCATCAAAGCCCAGCTATAAATAGACCTTCACCCCTCAAGTTAAGGGGTTGGAAAAATCGTGTAATACTAGACTATTCTAAGAACAATATACAAGTCTTCTTCTATTGTTCATTGACAATTTTTCTCTAAATTTCTGCAAGTTCTTTTGAGTTCATGAGCCTCTTATTAAGTCTTTGAGTTTTTCATCCATATATCGTTGACGAGTTTCTACAGTCAACGGTTTGGCGCCGTCTGTGGGAAGAACAAGTATCAAGCCAACATTCTTTCATCACTTCCAGCAAGGAAAAATACCAAAGTGTTCAAAATGCTTACGTCAACTACAAGATGTTGAGGTTCACCTAGATGGAGAACAACTGAGGGTCTCCTGGAAAGACCCTCCTCCACCTAAGTTGGGAGATATGCCGAAGGAATGTCCTGCCCTAAGGGAGGAAAAGGAAGCATCATCCTCAGCTGTCCGGCCCGACAGAGGTCATTCAGAGCTGCCACCGCACTCATATCCTCGACCCCCGGTGGCACCATGCTCTGGCCACCGAGACCCGGGTCCCTCGACGCACAGGCCAGGCAAGAGTCCCCAAGTTCCAGCTCAAGAACTCGCTTCTATGAGGATGAGATTCGCGAGTTACATAAAAAAGAATCAAAGGCTAGAAACCACACTAGAAACACATGCAGGAGGTTTTAAACAACCTTCTATAAGGAAATTCGAGCATACCCCTTCTGAAGCATAAAGAGAAAGAGTGTGAAAGAGGGGAAACCACTGTCCTCATAGACGATGGGAGAACCCGACTTTCCACCAGCAACACTCCCCAAACAAAGTACCATGAGGGACCTAGGCCGGCGAAATACCCCTAAGAGCAAAGGCGGAGGGATGACAATGGTCGTAAGAACGAAGCCGAAGTCACCTCTAAGGAGACGCCCCGTGGCCTAAGAGAAAATCTCAATGGGATGAGGTCAGAAGTAAGGATGACACCTCCCATGGCCCCTTTGAATGGCAAAGAGAAGAGAAAGGCAAACCCTACGGAGCTGAGAGACTCCTTGAATAAGAGGCGATAGGAATTGGACACCGATATGAGGAGCCTCCGGAGCAAGATCGTCACAATGTCTGGGGGGCACATTACCGATAAAGAGTTCGACTACGAGTCATCCTTCACACGAGAGATCAAGTTGGAACGACTCCCGACTAACTTTAAAGAACCTCATATGACCCTATATGAGGGCACCTTGGACCCCAAGCACCACTTGGATGTTAGGAGTATGTCCTAAAAGCATGTAAAAGACATTTATTATTTCGATGAATAAATAAATACAATGGTCTATTATTTTTATATTTAGATTATTAAATTATTGTTTGAATAATTTTGTAAATATCAGAAAAATTCCATATTCATTATTGAGGATGTGATCTTGTATTAGTACGAGAGAATCAAGATCACGTGAATGAATGAAAATAGTCAACAACAACAAATTGAAGTTATGGAATTCTTTAATTGGGGTTGTAAGTAAGGTTTGCTAAGTATCATGTTGATACAAATAATCTAGATTCGTATTATTGACGTGGTAAGACATCTCGGTAAAGGTGCTTTATATAATATGATTATATGTGACATGGACCAATATGAATAAAAGTCTTTATCCAAAATCCATTTAATAATAAATACTTGTAATTCATATCATAACTGATGATCATTTATAGATCAACCTAAATCCTGAGTGTTCATGAACTCATGTTCATGTTTATTAAATCTTTTGATTCATTCGTTAAGGTCTCTTCATAGAATGAGGCTAATGACTTTTGTTTTGGAGATTTAATATCATGGATGGCTGGGAATATGTATCAACAATACGGAAGCTAATCTTTCATAATGGATCGTATATTAGTTTCCTTAAGGGTTAATTCTGCAACTGAATGATTTGGAGCTCAAATCTATAATTAGATTATAGATTAATTATTCACTAGTGAATTAATGGTACTTAAGGAATAAGAAGTAAATTAGAAAGGTAAAATGGTAATTATTCCATTCTAATTTATGAACTAATTAATTAGAGGGTTGAACTATTGTAAGATGGTTATATCAATGAACAGCTTAGAATAAGATTTCTGTAAAAGTATATCTATAACATAAAGAGTTCAATTCTGAATTTATAGTGGAGAAATATCAGAATTAATAAATTAACTATTATAATTAAAGAGTTTAACTATTTAGTTTTAATTTATTAGAGCTTAATGTTATAGGTCCATGGTCCACGAAATGGCTCAAACAAACACTGACAAAGATAAATACAAAAATGTGCAAAATGACTTATTTGATAAGTAAAATATTTTTCTTTGCACTAAACATAATTATTGTATAATTATGTGTAATTAATTAATTGAGAATTAATTAATTATTTGATTTAACAAAAATATAACTAATTTTGAATTAATTTATTTTTGGGATTTTCGGTAATTAAATAATAAGAAAAATTGGGGAAAATTATATGTCTTCCTTGGCATGTGATACACGTGTAGCACAGTGCACAGTCACTGTGTTACACATACAAGAAGCTTCTAGAAGTTTTTTTGTTCCACAATTTTAGTTATTTAAATATTAAATAAATAATGAGATATTGTAATATGATTAAAAATATTATTATTTAAACAAAATCTGATAACTGATTAGTTATTTTCAATTTTTTTAAAATAACTAATATTTTATTTTTAATATATTGGATATATTAAATATAGGAGATCGGTTTTTTAGAACAATACTTTTCAGTGATAGAAAATATATCGTGAAATCTCCCTGAGAGAAATAGAATAGTGATACAAGCATAGGTCACTGTTCTTCACAAACTTAGGTCCAAACTTTATCAGATTTCATGTGTTGAGAACATCTGATAAATAGATTTTGCCTATTGTTTTGTATAGCGAGCCCACACTCGTTCTTTGAGTGTTGAGAACATTTTGGAAGATCTTGGTGTGTGATCTCAAGGTTTTTTTATGTACAAAAAGATAGCAGCAAGGAAAGACTTGAGGTAATTTTCTATTCGTATCTTTGATTCACTATATATATATGTATGTGAAGAAGTAGATCTAGAAATCTTGTGGGGTTAAATTAACAATTTTGATTGTTGTTCCGCTGCGTATAATCTTTGATTTGATCTATAAAAGAAAACATTGGACGCCTTCAATGATTTAGTGAAGCTGAGAGGGATCAATAGTAGAGCAAGGTGTCACTGTTTCGCTGTCACGCTGAAAGGGCCTACATACAAGTGATTCAAGAGGTTGAGGCCGGGGACCATTAGGTCATGGCAACAATTTTCCAATGAGTTTCTCCAACAACATCATGTCGTACGCGATTATACCATGTCGGGCACTAGCCTCGCTAATATAAAGCAAGGTGAAGGAGAAAGCTTGAAGAGCTACATCCATAGGTTCAACATGGAGGCGGCTAAAGTGGGAAGCCTGACTGTTATCCCCGTTTCCTCCCTTCATTTGCAGCTCCGCACATTGAGCCCATGGGCCACCTTTAAGGGACTTAAGGCCCAGATCGGGCCCAATGGACGAGGAAGGAGTGAGTCCCGATGGCCCAAAGATTAGTAAAGCCCAAACGTTATCCCGGAATGAAAGCCGAGACCATGAAGTTGACATGTTTCATCTTCCTGGACCCCTCGTATGGTGTTGTCCAGGGTGCGATAAAGATATTGTTTCCTCCAAGTCTAAAAATGGATCGAGACGATAGTAGATGAACCTGGATCCTGGTAAACAAACCAGGGTCCTGGTAAATGAAGAGGGATGTTAGTAAATGAACTTGGACCAGGCAACCAGGTTGGACGTGATAAGTTGTCCCCGATACTCACATCGCCCTGAGAAATACGGAGTTTTTTCCCCATAACTAACCTGTAGAAGAGGTTACATACGGAATGTACGCTATTATTTCAGAACCGTACTGCCACTATTCTGATGGATCCTGTCCCCCGGATCTCCTTAGAAGCCCACGCGAAGCACACAGAAACTACATACTGTTGTTAGTCTTATTGCATGGTTACACTCAGGCCGGGCCAATGGGCCCTGATTAGTGCATTTTATTTATTAAAATCCTTTGTATTAAGCCTCCATCAGTGAGAAAATAGTGTTTAGACCCTTATTGGGCCCGGATTAGTCCGACCCAAACCCAGAGCACTCAACTGCCTATAAAAATGAATAGTTGTGCACTGTGGAGGGGGTCTGATTTTTCTCTTGTAAGCATACACTCTGCTCAAACTCAAAGAAAACTCCATTACTAAAGCTCCTTAAGCTCTAATAAAATAGACTCGTGGACTAAGGCTCTTTAAAGCCCCAACCATGTAAAATTCCTTGTGTGAATATTTCTAATCCTTTCTTTTTAAGCTCTCATATATTTTATAATTCTAGTTTCCAAAAAACTCGATAAACATTTTGGTGCTTTCATAGAGAGTCGAAGAATTTTTTTTCCGAATATCTGCAATGATGGTGAACATAAGACACACTACGTTCGTTCCTGCTCACCAAGAACAAGGCATTGGAGAGCCACTGCCCAATCAACCTCTCCCTCAAAACCAACCTGAGCATACATCCTATCAAATGCCCCAGCCTGACGAGTCCCAAAACTATGAAGACGGGGCATATTACGAGGAAGGTTACTATGAGGAAGATGAGGAAAATGAAGGGGGATACCATGATCACAAAGCTAAGGATCCTGCGATCCCTGAAGAAGGAGTAGAACCCGACCAGGAGGACCCACAGGTGATTAAACTGAGACAACAAGTCCTGGATCAAGAGGCCAGGATAACTAAACAGAAAGAAGCCACTCGCCAGATGCAAGAATCCCTCCTGGCCCTGCAGGCTTTCATTGCTGCCCAAGGGTTGGCGACCAACACTCCAGGTGTTCCTCCTCCAGGAACATGGCTGTTGGCCCCACCAGTTAGGGCCAACGTGTCCGAGAAAATGAGGCTGATCCCTCCTTCGGGACCAGATCACGAAGTCGGCCCATCTAACCCGGCTAAAGAAAAAGGGAAAGCCAAAGTGGCTGATCCTGTAGGAAAAGCAAACCCCCAGAGAAAAACTCCTCCCGTTCCGAAAATTGGGGCCAACCCAGGATCGCTCCCTAGGAAAGAGAAGGCGCATCCCGTCCTAGGACGGGATCACCCAATCAATCCGCAAGGGATGCGCCCATAGGGTACCAGGCCCCGGGCTATCCCTAGACAGACCGGATGAGAACAACGTTTCCACCACAACGCCTCCGTCAATAAAGATCACTGAGGGCGCCAACATGTTGACGAGCCAGAGGCCATTAGTTCAGGGGACAACACATCCCAGATAGACCTGCGCAACGGTCTAAATGCCCGCAAGGAGAAGATTTTCCCCCGGGGGGAGATTTGAGGAATAACCTCAACGATTGGAGGAACGAAAGGGTCCCCAGGACAATGGGATGTCCAGGTAGTTCATGGAATTGCTGGCCACATTAAAGAAAGTCCCAGACCGTCTAGTCCGTAAACAAGAGGGATGAGGTTCTGATTCTGAAGAAGAGGAAAAGGAACCATGTGCCAAACACATCCTGGATGTGGTGCTCCCTAAGGGGTTCAAAATGCTGGATCTGCCCGCTTATACCGGGAAAACAGACCCCAGGGACCATTTGTCCCGCTACAATTGGTTAATGACCGTAGCCCATGTCTGTGACAATGACAAATGTCTCTATTTTTTTATCACTCTAGATGTTCCTGCAAAAGAGTGGTGGAAAAGGCTCAAGCCGAGATCTATCCAATCCTGGTCCGGACTAGCAGTTTGTGGCCGCCATGAGGATGGACATGCAGATTAGTGCCCTCGCTAACATTAAACAACTTCCCATGGAGACTCTGAGGGCCTACATCCAGCCTTTCATGGAAGAGGCCTCAAAAACCAAGGTGGACGATGGGCAGCGCTTGGTGGCCCTACAGTCCGGGATCCGAGCCGGGTCCCCTCTCTGGGACGATATGCAACGCAATAAGGCAGCCACCCTCGAAGAATTCATAAGGAGGGCACAAGGCTTTATCAACTAGGAGGAGGCTCGAATCCAGGCATTCGGATGGCAGCCGGCTCCCCAGCTGAGTGCCCAAACTTTTCCTGGGTACGGGATGCAGTATCCGGCCCCTCACTATCCAACACCCCCAGTGGCACCCGGGTTGACGGGTACTCCCAGAATGACTTTCGGAGCCCCAATGTTCTATGGTCCTGCTTCCTCAGGATATGCGCTGACCCAGTCCACCCCATTTTCTAGATATGGGATGGCACCAGTCGGATACAGTGCTGCTCCTGGTGGGGCCCAGCCGTCCTAGATGGGGGGGACAGAGGTAAGCGTAAACCCCTCCCGGGGGAAGAGATCGGGGAAATGACAGAACCGGTTCAAGCCCTCTAAGAAGGGAAAGAAGAGCTACAAGCCCCAATATTCAGAGTACGCCAACTTAGTGGATACCAGGGAAAACATATACCTGGCCACAGAGAGGACTGTTCATTACCAGAAACCCACCCCCATGTTCAAAGGGGAAAGAACTTGAGGGACACCATCAACATGTGTGCGTATCACAAAGACGTGGGTCACTTGACCGAGGAGTGTCGTTAGCTGAAGGATGAGATTGAGAATTTGATCAAGCTAGGACATCTCCGCCAGTGGGTTAGGATGCTCATGGGTGTCCCGGGACTACCAGCAGCTCCTAGACAACTCGCGATCCTGGGTGCACCTATAGCATACCAACCTCCCCAGGGAGGATATGCGACAGGCCCGGGAGCACAAGCCCCTCAGATGGCCCCAATTGTGCAGGCACCTAGACCTGGGATGCCTTTCCCCTCCGGGACCGCGCCCCCGCGAGTAGATGGTCACGTAGCCACCATCTCGAGTGGGCCAAACGTGGGGTGACCATCCCAGAATGATCAAAAACAGTACCTCAGCGAGCTTGACCATGACCAAGAGGTATGTGCCTTGGTCCAGACCCCGACTCAATGCCCGAAGTTGATGAATTTACCCATCACCTTCATGGAAGAAGACGCCCGGAACGTCCACTTCCTACATCATGACCCTCTGGTCATCGATGCCCAAATCGCCAACAAGATGGTGTTCCGACTGTTGGTGGATGACGGAAGCTCCATCAATATTTTGTTCAAGCCAGCCTTCATCGCGATTGGCTTGACTGAGGCAGATCTGGCCTCATGCCCATCTCATATCTACGGGTTTAATGGAGATTCAATACTCCCAATGTGGAAAATCTAGTTGCCCGTAACATTGGGGAACGAGATTCAGGGCTTGTTCAAATTCTATACGTTTGTAGTGGTAGATTGCCCCACCGCCTACAACATCATCTTTGGTCGGCCCGGATTGGTCGACTTCAGTGCCATCACCTCCATCCGCTACCTCTGTATGAAGTTCCCCTGTAAGAACGGAGGGGTAGGAACGGTACGGGGAGACCAGAAAAGTGCCTGAAAGTGTTACCACATCTCTGCCCAACCAATTTATATGGTCCACGAAGAACCTCTTGAGGAAGAAAATGTTGATCCAGTCCTGCCTCCTCCCCTGAAATGCAGGATTATCCAGGAAGAAGACGGACTGGATCCCCGGATAAGGGCGGACCGCATACTAAAGCCCATGGAAGAAATTGAAGAGGCGTGCATCAATGACACCAACCCGACCAAGGTATTCCAAGTCAGGAAGAACCTGAATGCAGAGGTCTGGGCTGCCATCATCCCCTGAGTGAAAGAGAACCAGGACGTCCTGGCCTGGTCTCATTCGGATATGACCGGGATAGACCGAAACATCATCTACCACGCCCTGAACATCGACGAGGGCGTAACTTTCATCCAGCAGAAATGGAGACCTCTGGGGGCGGAGAGGACAGAGGCCCTCAAGTTAGAAGTTGAGAAGTTATCCTTGATCAACTTCATTCGGGAAGCCTTGTATCCCGTATAGCTAGCCAATTGGGTTCTGGTACCCAAGCCAAACAGGACATGGAGAACTTACATCGACTTCACGAACCTCAACAAGGCCTGCCCCAAAGATTGTTTCCCTCTACCCCGGATCGAACAAATGGTAGATGCAACGTCTGGATACAAGATCTTAAGCTTCATAGATGCTTATTCATGCTATAACAAGATCTCAATGCACGTAGCAGACCATGAACACATCAGCTTCCAGACAAACAAGGGGGTGTACTGCTACATCGTCATGCCCTTCGGGCTCAAGAACGCTGGAGCCACATTTCAAAGGCTCATCAACAGAATGTTCCAAGCCCAGCTAGGAAGGAATATGGAAGTCTATGTAGACAACATGCTGGTCAAGTCCAAGACCTCTGAAGGACACGTCGATGATCTGGCAGAAGCATTTTCCATTATTTGGAAGTATGGGATGAAGCTGAATCCCAAGAAGTGCACCTTAGGTGTGGCATCTGAGAAGTTCATGGGCTTCATAGTAAGCTCCCGGGGGATAGAGGCCAACCCAGAAAAGATCAAAGCATTGTTCGATATGGCTTTGCCATGGAAGCACAAAGATGTTCAAAGCTTGACGGGACGAATAGCCGCCCTCAGCTGTTTTGTCTCGAAAGCCACGGAAAAATGCATCCCGTTCTTCAACATCCTTTGGGGAAGCCAAAGGTTCGAATGGTTGGATGAATTTGAAGAGGCTTTCCAGAGACTGAAAGAGCATTTGGCCCGAGCGCCAATCTTAGCAAAGTCGGTGGATGGGGAGTTGTTGTACCTCTATTTGTTCGTGTCTGAACATGACATCAGTGTCGCGCTCGTCCTAGAAGAAGAGAAGGCCCAGCTCCTGGTCTATTATGTAAGCAAGAGGTTATTGGGTGTGGAGTCCAGACACCCACTAATCAAAAAATTGACATTTTTCTTACTAATTGCATCCCGGAAGCTTAGGCCTTACTTTCAAGCCCACGCCATAAGAGTACTGACCAACCATCCCTTACGAGTGTTACAAAACCTGAATCATCAGGGAGACTCTTGAAGTGAGCCATGGAATTGATTCAATTCGACATTTCATATGTCCCTAGAATATCAATCAAGGGGCAGGCTCTGTCTGACTTTATCGTGGAGTCTACAGGGATCACTGAAGATGACAACCCCACAGCACCCTTATGGAAGATCTTCGTAGAAGGGGCCTCGAAGGAAAACGGGGCTAGGGCCGGGATCATCTTAGTGTCACCATAAGGACACAAGTTGCAAAGTGCCCTACATTTCCAGTTCGATGCATTGAACAACGAGGCCGAGGACGAGGCCATGTTGGCTGGATTGCGTCTTGCCTGGGAGGTAGGGGCAGCAAGTCTGGAGGTCTATAGTGACTCCCAATTGGTTGTCAGAAAAATCTCGAGGGAATACCAAACGAAGGGGGAAAAGATGGCTGCTTATGTGACACGAGCTCAAAAGATACTTCAGTCCTTTAAGAAGAATTCCATTCGCCAGATCCCCAGGGAACGAAATGTGTTTGCAGACACATTGGCAAAACTGGTCACGAATGCTGAGGCGGAGCTCTTTGGGTTTGTCTCAATCAACCATCTTCCCTCACCAAGTATTCAAGCCCCCATGATCAACACCATAGACTATTCCATGTCCTGGATGTGACTTATCATCCACTACCTAACAACCAGGGGTTGCCCGCGAACAGGGCAACGACCAAAAACCTTCAGTACCAGGCCCCCAGATATGTGATGATGGAAGGTAAACTCTATTGAAGAGGACTATCCATGCCATACCTCCAATGTGTATCCAGGACCGAAAAAAGTGCAATCATGCAGGTGCACAAAGGTTTCTACAGAGATCTCATAGCCGAACTCAGCTTGTCCAAGAAAATCCTAAGGCAAGGATATTTCTGGCCAACAATGAAAAAGGACTGTGTCGACTACGTCCACAAGTGCGAACAATGCCAAAGGTACGCAAAGATCCCGCGATCCCCTCCAACGAAAATAACCCTGATGACCAGTCCCTGGCCTTTTGCAGTGTGGGGTATCGACCTAGTAAGGTTGCTCCCGACCGGGAAGGGTGGTGTGAAGTACGCCATCGTGGCTGTCGATTATTACACTAAGTGGGTCGAGGTGGAACCAATGAACACCATAACCTCAAAAAAAATCCCTGGACTTCATCAACAACATTGTGTGCTGATATGCCCTCTCTCACAAAATCGTGTCCGACAACGGGAAGCAATTTGATAGCGTCCACTTCACTGACTTCTGTGAAAGACATGGCCTCAAAAAAAGCTTCTTCGCGATCGCAAGGCCTCAAGAAAATGGGAAAACAGAGGTCGTGAACAAGATTTTGAAGGGAACATTGAAGAAAAAGCTTCAAGCCTGCAAAAGCAAGTGGCTAAAAGAGTTGCCCCGCATACTATGGGCATACCGGACCACAGAAAGAACGTCTACTGGGCACACTCCCTACTCCATGGTGTACGGATGTGAAGCAGTCATCCCAGTGGAAATAGCTATCCCATCTCACCGACAGGAAACGTATGATCCCGCCCAGAACCACGCCTTACTCCAAGAATCTTTGGACCTCATTGAAGAGATCCAGGAAGATTCCCAGGTTCAGCTGAAGATGTATCAAGGAAAGATTGCCCAACACTTTAACTCTAAAGTTAAGAAACAAGGGTTTGAAACCAGTGATCTGGTCATGAGAAGAGTCTTCTCCGCAACCCAAGATCCAGGGGTGGGGGTTCTGGGCCCAAACTGGGAAGGACTGTATGAAATCCAACACGAAGTATGTCCGAGAACACATCGCTTAAGTTGACTTGACGGAACAGAGGTCCCAAGGGCCTGGAACACAGAACACCTTCGTAAGTACTATCAATAGTCAGGAGGACATGTTCCTGTTTTAATTTTCCTTCAAACAATGTACGCCCTAGGGTGGTTTCTTATTTAATAAAAATGATGTGTACAAAACATCATAAAGAAATATTGTAAAGAAATGAAAGTTCTTGTCCGTCTTCACAAAAAAGTGACCCAAGAATGCAGTCTTCGCTCACTTGGGGAGGGGGGGAGGGGTATAACCATCCATACGAATAACTCCGGGAACAAAAAAAAGGGATGCAAAACATAAAGTTTAGTCCTAGTCCGGACCGTACAGACTGGGGGTAGCAGAAACCCAACCCCCAACAAAAGGACGCAAGGCTCAGGCTTAGTCCCAACCCAGACATACATGGTCTAGGGGGTACAAACTCAATAGGACGCAAGGCTCAGGCCTAGTCCCAACTCGGACATACATGGTCTAGGGGGTACAAACTCAATAGGACGCAAGGCTCAGGCCTAGTCCCAACTCAGACATACATGGTCTGGGGGGTACAAACTCAATAGGACGCAAGGCTCAGGCCTAGTCCCAACCCGAACATACATGGTTCGAGGGTACAAACTCAATAGGACGCAAGGCTCAGGTCTAGTCCCAACCCAGACAACCAAGGTTCGGGGGGTACAGAATCCAATAGGACTTAAGGCTCAGGCCTAGTCCTAGCCTGAACATACATAGTCCAGAGGTATAATATCCAGTAGGACATACAGGCCAGCCCTAATCCTAACTCGGACATGCATGGTCCGGGGATATGAAATACCTAAAAACTAGTTGACCAAGCGTGGTCCCAAATAACCAAATACCTATCCATGACTTCTCTATAATGGCCCAGAACCATTGGAATGTGAGTCCTAGGTATAAGTTATCTAAAATTAGTCTTATAAATGGCCCAGGTCGTGGGAACCTGACCCATAGGTCCAAAATAAGCTAATCAACTAATCTTCGATGGCCCAAGCCATTGGAACCTAAACACCAGAATCAGGACAAATAAATTTGGTGACAATTATTAACTCCCTAGTGGCCCAAGTCGTTGGAACCTGAACATTAGGGTTAAAGCGAGTTAATAAGTTAGAATCTAAAAAGAGATCTCTGATGGTCCATGCCTTTAGAGCCCGTATTATAAAGTCAGGATAACTCACTCCTGGCCATAAAGACACGAACATGGGTCCCTAGACGAGATAAATTTTCTCTACAACTTTTCCCCAATGGTCCCCGCTATTGGAACTAGGACTGAACATTCGACTCATACATGCAAGGTGGAAAAACACTTAGTGAAATTCTAACAGATGGAACGGGAAAAACTTGTGCAAGAGATAATATAGATACACATAAAAATTGTCTTGGACGCACCCGCGTCCATAAAAGTGTTACAAAAAAGAAAGAAAATGAGTAAAATACTCGGGCCTAGGCTTCGCCGTGCCCTAATGCCTCCGTGTTGACTCCATCTGTCTCTTCCTCGGCCAATGGCTCCAAGTCAGCTTTCTTCTTAGCCTCCAACTCAGCTCTCTTCGCAATGGGATCGGGGTAAAGCAGGAGGTTCATGTTCTTGTTCTGGAGCCAGGCCATGTAGATAGCCTCGTTGAAGGTGGCCTCCAACAAGGCATTCGCCTACTCTTTCCCTTGGCGGGCCTCCTCGTGCATTTTCACCTCTTGCTGAAGCAGATTGTCCAGGACCTAGACCTGAGATTCAAGAGTGGTGATCTTCTCCCGATCTTGGCGAGACTGGGCTTTGACCACCTCCAGGAGGATCTTAGATGATGCCTCAGAGCCCCGAACACGATGAAGTTCCGCCTCCAAACTATCCACCAACTATTTGTGGTCGGTTTCCTTTCGAGACAAAGTCTCTTCAAGTTGGAATCGAGCCCGAGCGGCCTCCTCGCGGTCCACTTTGGATTGAGAAACCTCCTTGGCCAGGGCCTCCACCCGAGCAACCTCTTTGGTCAGGGCTTCCCTAGCAGCTTCCCACTGGTTCATAGCCCCCTCCAATTCCAGCTGGCCCGTCTCCAGCCTCATCGCTATCTCTGCCACCAAATCGGCATTCCGATGGGCCAGTAAGGCATCCTAGAACAAATCAAAGTTAGAAAACATACGGGTTAAAAATATGAAAAGCAGAGGAAGATATGGACAGATAACTTACAGCGATGGCTTGGTGATGGATAGCCTGGGAGATGAAAAAGGCGTCCCAGTTAGCCAAGGTGGCGTACCATTTTAGTTGAAGGTTGGACAAGGTAGTCCCAACCTGCTCCAAAAGATCCGCGGTAAGCGGGGCCGTGTCCTGCCCAATTTGGGGTGAAATCCGGTATCATCAATGATCCGATCCACGATCGGCTGAGGGGCATTGAAAGAGGTTGGGCACTCAGCGAACTCCACCTTGCACCGAATTGTCAAGGCCCGATAGACCTCCTCCCTTCTTTCCCGGCCATCCTCCCAGGCCTAGGATACCATCCTCGATCTCTCCACCCAGAGGACCATGTCCCCCTCCTTAGGGATAGCTGTCTTGATGGGGAGTGTGGGAGCTTCCAGGAGTTCCCGGGTAGCGAGCTGGCTTTCCCCGGAAGAGTTCTCCTCAGCCAAGGAAATGTCCTTGGTCTTAGCCCTCTTAGCTCGGTTCGCAGACTCATCAACAGCCAAGTCCGTAGCTCTTTTCTCTGATCCCCTACTAACCAGAGGCTCATGCTCCAGGTCAATGACTGGAAGATGACAAGGCTGAGATGGGGTGGCTTCAACACGTACCGTCGGGGGAGGGATCGTGGATGGAGTCCCCCTGACAGCATCCACCTCTGACGTCGAGCCCCCAAGAATCAAGTCCATCACTTTGTTCTTGGGCACACCTTTGGGGCCTTTCTTCGCTGACACCCTAGCCTTGGCCGCCCAGGCCTCCATGGCCTACTTCATCTTGGCCACGGGATTGGACATGTCAGAATCGTCTGAAAAAGACAAACAAAAAGAAAGTCAGCAAAATATTCAAGTAAGGATAAGAGGTAATTAAAAGCTAGTGTAAGGTCCTCTGGGACGAACCCTTATCTAGAACTTGGGTTCGACTCAACTCTCCTAAAGTGAAGGAATGGATTCAATCCCCCATGTCGTCCAGGTCCAAGAAGTTACCATATTGGAGGAACCCGAACGAGTACATGAGGGTCTCCGGGTCTAAATTAATGGGAGGCAAAGGTCCCATTTCTTTGATGGCCCCGAACAAGTGGCCTCGGTAAACTTGCCTATCCCTAACTAAGTCCCCAAAATGGGGAGCATAAGTCAAAAGCAAAGGTGAATTACCTTGCCCCAATGTACTGGCCCCGGGAGCCCCCGTGTTCGGTTGGACCTCGTCAAAAAGGGCATCCAACTCCTCAGAGGCGGCCCTCTCCATCTGTTGGGTCTACTCCCTTTCTACTTCGCTACGTCCGCTCAAGTCGCGGCCTCCACGGCTTCAATTTGGACGAGAGCTAGCTTTTCCCTCATGGTCGGGTCCTTCTCACATTGTAGCCTCCGGAGGCTAGGGGCCACGATTGTCTGGTTGGCCACCAACAGCCCAACTATTCGCAGGTTCGCGGTGTTTATGTAATCTCCTACGTTCAGATCTTCTGCGCTTAAAGTGGTGTAGTACTTCTTCCAGTCAAGGATTGACTAGGTGAGAGGGGTCTCAGCATATGGTCCTGTCATCCAGGACTATAAGTCAAAAACGGACAACAAAAAGAACGAAAAGAACGAACAAGATTAAGAGAAAAGACTACTTACCCACTCACTGAAAATCCAGCACCAACATGGGGTTCTTATCCAAAAGGAACCCGGATGTCATAAACCAATAATGTCTGACATCCTATGGGTGCTTCAAAGAGCTGGTAGGAGCCGGGTAATTACCGCGAGGCTTTAGTCTGTAGAATCCGTCCCAGGTCTTGTCCTTGGCATTAAGTTGCGGCTTCACCTTATAGAATTACAGCACCTCCGCTGGGGCTGGCTCCGGAATCTCCTTTGCCACGCAAAAGATACACCATCCCGCAAGAAGTCTGTAAGCTTGGGGCATGAGCTAAAAGGGCGCGATCCCCAAAATCTTCAAGAACTGGGCGAAATAGTTGTGGAGCGAGAGAGTGGCTCCCGCACTAATGTGGCCCATGCTCCATGCCCCGAATTCGCCCACGCTGGTGTGGGCCTTTTCCTTCTTCCTGGCTTGGCAGTTATAAAAGAGTCCGGGAGTTGACTCCACTCCCAAATGCCTCTCCAAAACATCCAGCATCCGAAAGTTCTAGAATAAATTCTTCTCCCCATCCATCTCCCATGTATTGCCACTGGGGGGTTTGTGTCCTTCCAGGATGAAGGGGGCCGACTGGATGTATTCTTCCAGGTGGAGGGTAACGCCGAGACTCATGACTGGTGATCTAGGAACAAAAGAAAAAGAAGGAAATAACCAAGAAGTTATCACCAAAACCCAAAAAGGTTGGTTAAGGTACGGGGGCTCTCCTACGAACTTCTTGGAAGAGTCCCCTCCGAATCAGATCTGGAATCACCAAAGATCCCCAGAATCCTGATTGGGAACAAATAAGAGGAGTTTTTCTAACGTTTTCCCAAGTTGGCCTATTACCGCTTGTTCAGGGACAACCCAAACCTAGGAGGATCCAGATTGACCCAAATAGTTTGTTTTACTAACCTAATACGCCTAGAGCACCCTAAATGGTGGCCCCGGCTCTAATAGCCCTATAGCCACAAATGTGATACCACAAAACGATAAGCACGAGAAAACAGAAATAAAAGGTTTGGGAAACTTATTGTAAAGTGCTGATCGTGGAGGGTATGACGTTTCCAGCGATAGGGATAGCAAAATCATGGTCTTGAATAGGCGAAGATGACACAGAAGTTCGTCTACTTGTCGAGCCAAGGTCACACTTTCAGGTAAGGGCACAGAAATGAGACGCGTCGGAAAGAGACGGCGACGGAAACAAAAAAGTCGACGGAGAATTTCTTCGGCGAGCTCGGACATAAAATGGTCTCTTTAGGGGTTTGATTGTTCAGAGTGCATAAAACTTGCAAATGAAAATCTGGGAGGTATTTATAAGAGTCAAAAACATGTTTTTGATCCAACTGGTTAGGACGTTTTCCCACATCCAACGGTCTCGGATTACGCAGGGCTTTCATTAGCCCACTCGAGTATCAGATCGCGGGTTCCCCAAGTCACAATTCGCGCCATCCCGATCTAACGGTCTAGAGGAAAGATTTTTCAAAATTTATCCCATCCAACGGTCCCCAGTAATGCAAAAATATTAAACGATCCATCCATACAGATGGGAGGCTTTGGAATTTACACTGACGTTTGGTTGTCGACACGATATCTAAGAGAATGTCTCAAGACCTGTCAGACGCGAGTACCATTGACGCACCAAATATGGGGGAACACGTGCATATGGCATGATGAAGTTAAAAGGTCGAGGGCACCCAAATGGCCTTGAAGTAAATGATCCAAGGCTCTAGTAAATGAACCAGGGTCCTGATAAATGGACCGGGATGTTAGTAAATAGACTGAGCCTCTAGGATTTGATCAGGGATGCTAACACAAAGGCTTTTTATACAAGCTTCCAGCAATCAATCCCCCTTGAAAATGGACCCGTCTCCTGGGGAACGAATCGGGATATCGAGAATTGATCCGAGAAAGGAAGCAAGCCTTCATTGCACAAGCACAAATAAAGGCTTAGGGGGTAAATGTTATCCATGTTTCCTCCCTTCATTCACGGCTCCGCACATTGAGCCCATGGGCCACCTTGAAGGGACTTAAGGCCTAAATCGGGCCCAATGGACGAGGAAGGAGTGAGTCCCAGCGGCCCAAATATCAGTAAAGCCTAAACGTTATCCCGGAATGAAAGCCGGGACCATGAAGTTGGCATGTTTCATCTTCCCAGACCCCTCATATGGTGTTGTCCAGGGTACGATAAGGATATTGTTTCCTCCAAGTCTAAAAATGGACGAGGACGATAGTAGATGAACCTGGATCCTGGTAAACGAACCAGGGTCTTGGTAAATGAAGAGGGATGTTAGTAAACGAACCTGGACCAGGCAACCAGGTTGGGCGTGATAAGTTGTCCCCGATACTGACATCACCCCGAGAAATACGTAGTTTTGTCCCCATAACTAACCTGTAGAAGAGGTTACATACGGAATGTACGCCGTTATTTCAGAACCGTACTGCCACTATTCTGACGGATCCTGTCCCCCGGATCTCCTTAGAAGCCCACGTGAACCAGACTAATACTGAGTATTGTTGTCAGTCTTATAGCGTGGTTACGCTCAGGCCAGCCCAATGGGCCCTAATTAGTGCATTTTATTTATTAAAATCCTTTGTATTAAACCTCCATCATTGAGCAAATAGTGTTTACACCTTTATTGGGCTCAAATTAGTCCGGCCCAAACCTAGAGCACTCAACTGCCTATAAATATGAACAGTTGTGCACTGTGGAGGGGGTCCGATTTTTCTCTTGTAAGCCTACACTCTGCTCAAACTTAGAGAAAACTCCATTACTAAAGCTCCTTAAGCTCTAATACAGCAGAATTGTGGACTAAGGCTCTTTAACGCCCCAACCACATAAAATCCCTTCTGTGATTATTTCTAATTCTTTATTTTTAACCTCTCTTATCTTTTATTATTCTAGTTTTTGAAAAACTCGGTAAACACTGACCAAGGGAGAACTCAAGATGGAAATCACGATTGGAGTGCACCTAGGCAGTAATCTTTTGGATAATATGCTCAAAAGGGAGGTCACTGACTTAGAAGATTTCTACGAACAGGCACAAAAGTACATTCGTGTCGAAGACGCCATGAGAACCTGAAGGCATCACTTGTCAAGCGCTCACCCCTGAAGTTTTGAATGATGCAAAAATAAAAGGGTGTACGAAGGGCCAAGAGATGACCACCAGAGGAAGCACAAACACAGAGGTAATCTGAGGCAAACATCCCACATCTTCTACACTGACCTAACTCATACTAGGGAGCATATCTTCGTAGCGAACGAGAATCAAGTCCCCTTCAGAAGACCCCCACCAATGAAGAGAGATCGGTCAAAGAGAGACCCCGAAAAGTATCGTCAGTATCATAAAGACATTGGCCACACCATAGCGAAATGCACTCATTTAAAGGTATAAATTGAAGAACTCATAAGCAGGGGCACTTGGGTAGATACATCTGAAGAGAAAATGAAAGACCAGATGATAGACCACCCTCGTCACAAGCATGAGAAGTAACCCCAGAGGTATAAGGAGAGGTGAGGACAATCTTCGGAGGACCAGGATTTGGAGGAGAATCGAGAAAGGGGCGAGATAGATATGCCAAGGAAGTCAAACGAAGTCCACCCCCATGCATGCTAAGCTTAGAACAACAACCCCCAAAAAACTTTCAAGGGGAAAAGGACTCAATAACCTTCACCGAAGAAGACGTGCGGGGTGTGCATTTTCTGCATAATAACCCCTTGGTGTTAAGTGTACAGCTGGCTAACATGAAGGTGCATCGGGTTCTGGTAGACAATGGGAGATCTGTAGACATCCTATATCGCCCGGCCTTAGAGAAGATGGGACTGAGCATCAGGAACCTAAAGCCCTGCAACACCTCCCTGTATGGGTTTACAGGAGACTCAATACAGCCCCTGGGCACAATCGAGTTGGCCCACACCATGGGAGAGCTGCCCAGACAGACCACTGTAATGACAAACTTTGTCATAGTAAGCTATTCCTCACCCTTCGACGTGGTATTAGGGAGACCCTCCCTGAGAGAATTGAAGGTGATAACCTCAGTATACCACTTGGCCATAAAATTCCCAACTCCTGGGGAGGTAGTGAGCATGAAAGAGGGACAAAAAGAAGCAAGGGAGTGTTATAACATGTCCATCCCTGGAGCCATGAAACTGCCAGAACCTATGGCGATGGTAGTGCATGGGAGCACAAACCCGTGTGAGTCCAACCCCGAAGTTACCGAGGAGATCAAAATTGATGGTTTTGCATACGCGCCTGAGAGAGAAAATCGGGTAAAGCTCCATTTTTAGTACGATAAATCAAAAGGGTTACCATAGTTAGCCCCCCAACATAGTTGTGAGTCCTCCCCTTAAAAGTAGTTATGAATTAAAGGGGTAACCTAGATGCCCAGATATGTAGTAAGAACAATGTTGCCATAGATATCTATGTAATCTACACATTTTTAATGAATATGTTTCTTATTGGCATGTCACACTCCACATTTACGTGAACACGTATCTAACTCTCGTGTACCTATCACCAATTGGAATTGTCAAAGTGCATGAGAAAAATGACCAAAGTGCCCGACGAGATAAATCTCGCCAACCACTTGGGGGGTAGATACAGCCAAAAAGGGTCCTAAAAGAGACCCTTAAAAAAAAATAAGGAAGAAAAACTTGCAAGGCATCTCTTGAGTTCATGAGGATTAGCTACCCTCAAGAACATCAAGAGGGTCAAAAGGTCCTACGGGAAGAACCTCCTAATAAAGGCTGATACCTCCACGAGAGGAAAGGCCTCAGGAAGAGCATCCACCAATAATCCTAGAGCGGCCACCAAGCCGTCTAGCTGAAAAGGGTCCTAAAAGAGACCCTTGTAAAAATAGTACTATGAATAATGACGAGAAGGACGCTTCTCGCACAAAATTAAAAGCAAGCACAAAGAATATAAAAGGATACCAAGAACCCAAGGGGTTAATGTGTCCTTACGAGTATAGTCAAGGTGCACCAAAAAGAATATCATCATCAGTCCAAGGAAGAGATAAGGAATTCATAAAAAAAAATAAGAGGGATTTATCAAAGTCCCTTACACTTGATAACCAAAAGAAAATGACAAAGGCAAGAAAGGCCAATGCATCCTCATAGTTGATATAAAAAATAAGGGACTTAGAAATCAGGAGTCACACATACCATTAAAGACTTATGAGGAGTTCCATAAAACAAAAAAGAAAACGACATGGAGGGTTACACAACAGTGATATATATGTATACAGATAAGCCTTGAAGAGGGTCTACGGGTTTCCACTTCGACCTTTCCACTCAGAAATCTTCCCAGTCGCATACTCTCCGAAGGGAGATAAGTCGACGTCAGGATTGGTCCTCCACACGACATGCAACGTGCGCTCAATAATGTCATTCTCGGCATTTACAAGTTCAGCCTCAAGCACGCTAATTATTTCGTTTAGAGTGTGGATAATAGCTTCAAGTTTAATATTAGAGTGAGAGGTTGAAACATCATTGGCCAGTGTAGTATCCCTCTGGAAAATCGCTTCAGCAAGATGGCCCTCCAAATCGTGGATCCGTGTGGACAAAATATCCTTCTCTGCCTCAGCCATGAAGAGATTCTTCATTGCCCCCTCAAGCTCGAGTTGTATCCGTTGTGTCGATGAGGATCTTGAGGCGACAAATCGGTGGCCCAGGATGGAAGCCTAAGTAAGGACAAAGAAACACAAGAAAACATCAATAGTTAGGCGATATCAAAACCAAAACACATACATCTAGTGTTTTTGAAAAATACCTGCATGGAGGCTCACATATAAGCCTCACCCAACTCAGCATCTGGAATGTTGTGCATAGACCCCCACTCGCCTTCAGGAATGTTGCCCATGTAACGGTTCATGGCTTCTCCATACTGGTTTGCCAGAGGATGGCCTCCATAAGCGGAAGCATAAGCTCAACGGGGGGAAGCATGTATACCCGTCAAAGCATGCTTAGACAAGGAAAGAGACCGAGAGGGTCCTGACCCGTCTGCAGAGGCATGAGGGGCAGAGGGGCGCAGAGTCACCTCTTTAGGTAGAGAGGCACCCAAAGACACTTGCCTTAAATGCCCCCTCCCCCCGAGGGTGGAAGGGCATCACCAAAAAAAGGAAGGACAAAGTTCCTCTTCGGCATAAAAGAGGGGGGGAGGGGGAGAATGGCGTTGAAAGCAGACTCACCACCAGGCACCGACAGTGGAACCTGAGAAGTAGCACCGTCAATGTGTCCGTCGTCAACAACATCCCTAGCCCCGCCGGCCAAGGATCGTAAACATGAGTAATTTTCGGACTCCACCTCTGCTTCATCTTCCGTGTCCATATGGTCACCCAACGGGTAGATGTAATCTTTATCAGCTTCCTCATCATAATTGTCTTCATCACCACCATATACCCACAAAATGGTAGATTTGGACAAGACAGAGCATAAGGAAACAACTTGATCTGGAGATAGCAGCTTGTATGAATAAAGGTTTCCCTCTATGAAAAGGCCACAGACCTGTTTACACAAGGCCGACACACCCAGGATCTTCGCCACTTGATCACGGGACGAAGATTTCATGGTAGGGCCGACAACTCCTTCGAGACCTGCGGACAAAAAAAAAAAAGAAATAACCATAGTTAGATAAACCAGAAAAATGAGGGGTAATAGAGAAATTTCTTATATACAAACTCAAGGTGGGAATAAGCTTACTTGAAGTGTTGAAGCGCGTATGTTGGGTGGACCCGCTGGGGGTGAAGAAGAAGTCACTCTTCCACGAGCCTCTATTGGAAATGAAGCCCTCCACAAGGGGATACCCTGTAAGAGCCACGACTTTCTGGAGCTACTAGAAGTCGGGGGCTTTTGGTTCGCCCTAAGGGTATAAAGGTGATGGACCTCACTCGTGGAAGGCCCTCTAGAGTGCACTTGTTTGTATAATATGTATACACAACTAAGCACCACCCAAGAGTTGGGGGACAGTTGGAGGGGCGCCAACTCAAAGTAGTTGAGTACCTTGACGAAAAAGGGGTGAAGCGGCAAAACTCCACCAGATTTGATTATTGAGTAGCTGAAAGCAACGAGCCCTTCGGGCGGCTCAGATGCACGTTCCTCACAGGTTGGAATTATGAACTTGATGTCTGGCAATAGCTGGTGGGCCTTCAACATATTGTCAAGCTTAACACGGGTAAGAGTGGACATGATACCCGCATTTTCATAATTGTAGGAAGTCCTCCTCGGCATGTCGAGTACCTAGATAGAGACAGGAAATTTGTGAGCGACTGACTTCCTCAACCCCCTAGAAGGTCCTCTATGCGTCTTACGTCTACCTACACTCTATTTGACCCTATCACGTGCGACCGGGGGCAAGTGTGGAAGCATGGAGAAAATCATAGAAAGAAACTCAGGTTCAAGGGATTCACAATTAGCACCCCCACGGACAGGACTCCCATAGCTTGAGGATTCATCACCATAGAAAGAGAAAGGTTCAGGTGGCATGTTTTCCTCAAGGCAGGCGATTTCGGCTAAACAATCGTAAAGGGTTGATTTTAGTTGGGAGACATATGTTTCATGCCATGTGGGGAAACCTAGACCCTCGCCACTAGTAACAGATTCAAGTTCATTCTCAAGGCCACGCGCCTTCTGCCTAAGGAAGGACAACCTCTTTAGGTAGAGCATTCACACACCCCCATGGTTAGGGGGTTTGCAAACGTCGGCCTCAGAGTCGGAAGATGACAACTTGATAAATTCAATACTAGATGGACCTTCAGAACATCGCCTAGACGCCATGGGCCAGCTAAGACTCGATGACGAATGTGCGTGAAGACAACCCTATATCTACAACATAAGTATGATGGGTATAAGAAAAGGACCCATGCAAATGTGCTTGATGGGCCGTAAAAAAAACCTCTATGGAATGGGTGCATTTCAACCAGTGACCCTACCCTCATATAAAAGATAAAGGAAACATGTGTATCATTGGAAGAAAAAGGTATACATGGGTGTGTATGTGTGGATCCGCAGATGTGTGAGGATAGACTTTTGGGTGCGTAAAGAAGGCCTGAGCGACAAGCGAGAGCAGATTCTTAGCAACAAGAGAACGCCTAGCCACTACAATGCAAACCTGGTACGAGAGGAAATAAGCAACAACAAAAAACTAATGAATGAATAGATGAAAAGGGGCGAAAATCACCTCAAAAATGCCTCTGCGGAGATTAGAACCTTGGAGCTCCTAGATATAGATTGAAGGAAATACCACTAAGCTAAATAGGTGTTGGTGTGAAGAAGTGGGTTCAAGTCTTGGGGTATTTATAAGGAAAGTCAAGGTTTTCTAGCCATTGGATAAAATTTGGATGGATGGTGGAGATCAAGAGCCTTGGCAACCTTGGGATCTGCGATTGGAAATGATTGGCCCTCATCACATCTTAAGGTCACATTTGGATCACAACCAAAATTGGTTGGTTTTTGTGTTTCTTTATGAATTACAAAGAAACACACCACCAAGGTCAATTTTGTGTTTCCTCGTTCATTTTAAGATATCATTCAAAACGTGAGCCTTCAACGCCCCTTCAAGAAAAATGAAGCATAGAATCCAGTCAAATCATACAAAGAACATATGAAAGAGTCTACGAACACACTTAAAAGAATGCTCATAGACTCGGGGGCAAGTGTCAATAAGGGAAATTGTCCCTTTGAACACCCCACACCAAGTCGCAGGGATAGACCTCAATATATGAAGGTCTCCTATGCAACGCACTAAGAATGGCTTCCCAAGTCGTCAAGGTTCCTCGGAAAGGAGAAATAACTTGTCCATTTGCCGGGCATAAGGGCCTCGCATAGCGAGGTATTCCCTGGCCGCCCAGTCCATCCACTGAGACACTAAGTCCTTGCATAGCGAGGCACACCTCGCTCACATCGAAGACCCCCAACTGAAGATGATATGGCCTCACTTAGGTGCCGTGAGGGCCTCACTCAGGTGCCCAGGTACTGTGATGGCCTATCATAGCGAGGCACATCCACCTCGATCAGGTGCCCAGGTGCCGTGATGGCCTCATGTAGCGAGGCATGCCTTGCCTCTCTCAGGTTCCCAGGTGTCGTGATGCTACGTACTCAGCCAAACATTGCTAGGGCCTCGCTTAATGCGTCTCGCCTGGGTCGCCCTGGTGCCGTGAAGAAGTGGGTTCAAGTCTTGGTGTATTTATAATAAAGTCAAGGTTTTCTAGCCATTGGATCAAATTTGGATGGATGGTGGAGATCAAGAGCGTTGGCAACCTTGTGATCTACGATTGGAAATGATTGGCCCTCATCACATCTTAAGGTCACATTTGGATCACAACCAAAATTGGGTGGTTTTTTTGTTTCTTTATGAATTACAAAGAAACACACCACCAAGGTCAATTTTGTGTTTCCTCATTCATTTTAAGATATCAATCAAAAGGTGAGCCTTCTACGCCCCTTCAAGGAAACGAAGCATAGAAGCCAGTCACATCACACAAAGAACATATGAAAGAGTCTACGAACACACTTAAAAGAATGCTCATAGACTCGGGGGCAAGTGTCAATACGGGACATTGTCCCTTTGAACACCCCACACCAAGTCGCAGGGATAGACCTCAATATATGAAGGTCTCCTATGCAATGCCCTAAGAATGGTTTCCCAAGTCGTTAAGGTTCCTCAGAAAGGGGGAATGACTTATCCATTTGTCGAGCATAAGGGCCTCGCATAGCGAGGCATGCCTTGGCCGCCCAGTCCATCCACCGAGACACTAAGTCTTTGCATAGCGAGGCACATCTCGCTCACTTCGAAGACCCCAACTAAAGATGATATGGCCTCACTCAGGTGCCCAGGTACCTTGAGGGCCTCGCTCAATGTGCCTCGCCTCACTCAGGTGCCTAGGTGCTGTGATGGCCTATCATATCGAGGCACACCCACGTCGATCAGGTGCCCAGGTGTCGTGATGGCCTCATGTAGCGAGGCACGCCTCGCCTCACTCAGGTGCCCAGGTGTCGTGATGCCGCGTACTCAGCCAAACATTGCTAGGGCCTCGCTCAACACATCTCGCCCGTGTCGCCCAGATGCCGTGAAGAAGTGGGTTCAAGTCTTGGTGTATTTATAATAAAGTCAAGGTTTTCTAGCCATTGGATCAAATTTGGATGGATGGTTGAGACCAAGAGCGTTGGCAACCTTGTGATTCGCGATTGGAAATGATTGGCCCTCATCACATCTTAAGGTCACATTTGGATCACAACAAAAATTGGGTGGTTTTTGTGGTTCTTTATGAATTACAAAGAAACACACCACCAAGGTCAATTTTGTGTTTCCTCATTCATTTTAAGATATCATTCAAAAGGTGAGCCTTCTACGCCCCGTCAAGGAAAATGAAGCCTAGAAGCGAGTCAAATCACACAAAGAACATTTGAAAGAGTCTACGAACACACTTAAACGAATGCTCATAGACTCGGGGGCAAGTGTCAATACGGGAAATTGTCCCTTTGAACACCCCACACCAAGTCGCAGGGATAGACCTCAATATATGAAGGTCTCCTATGCAACGCCCTAAGAATGGCTTCCCAAGTCGTCAAGGTTCCTCGGAAAGGAGGAATGATTTGTCCATTTTCCGGGCATAAGGGCCTCGCATAGCAAGGCATGCCTTGGCCACCCAATCCATCCACCGAGACACTAAGGCCTCGCATAGTGAGGGACACCTCGCTCACGTCGAAGATCCCTAATTGAAGATGATATGGCCTCACTCAGGTGCCCAGGTGCTGTGATGGCCTCGCTCAGCGTGCCTCGCCTCGTTCAGGTGTCGTGATGGCCTATCATAGTGAGGCACACCTCACCTCGATCAAGTGCCTAAGTTTCGTGATGGCCTCACATAGCGAGGCACACCTTACCTCGCTCAAGTGCCCAGGTGTCGTGATGCCGCGTACTCAGCCAATCATTGCTAGGGCCTCGCTCAGCACGTCTCGCCCGCGTCGCCCAGGTGCCATGGTGTCGCGTACCCAGCCAAGTGCGTTGCCTCACCATAGGGACATAAGCCTCCCTGTGTGAGGCACCTTGCCTCATGCTCAAGGGTTGTTGTGACACTGTACACCTCACCATCCCGAATGTACGTGAATGGCATATTGCCTATTCTAATGAAATATTTCCCACACATAGTAAAATATATGGAGGCTTGGAGGAAATATGTGTCTTAGAGGTGTAAGAAGAACCATCAGGCATGGGGCACGCATAAGGGTACAGGGTGTACGACCCTGAGGATGACAAAGGCATGACTCTGACATCCGTACCCGACAAGTTGTGGAGATACGAATTCATACAAAGCGTGAGGGCATGACCTACATGCCTTTGACCGTGTACCAACACCAACACCAACACCATAACCTTATGCTCCACTAAGACCTGGGCCAATTCCCTGACAATGTACCCGCGTACAACTTTGTCCCCATGGACCATTATGTATCAGTGGCAATCAGAGCCCAGCTATAAATAGACCTTCACCCGGCAAGTTAAGGAATTGGAAAAATGGTGTAATACCAGACTATTCTAAGAGCAATATACAAGTCTTCTTCTATTGTTCACTGGCAATTTTTCTCTAATTTCTGCAAGTTCTTTTGAGTTCATGAGCCTCTTATTAAGTTTGTGAGTTTTCCATCCATATATAATTGACGAGTTTCTGCCGTCAACACACACTGAAGGTTTGGAGGCATATCTATATGGGGAGAAGTACGAAATATACACCGACCCTAAAAGCTTGATGTATTTCTTTACTCTAAAGGATCTAAACATACGCCAGAGGAATTGGCTTGAATTGGTAAAGGATTATGACTGCGATATTCTATACCATCCTAGAAAGGCTAATGTAGTGGCCGACGCGTTGAGTCGGAAAGGCCCAGGGCAGTTATTTAGTTCGAGGTAGATATAAAAGAGATTAGCTGAAGAGATGACCAGAGCAAGAATTGAATTGGTAGTTGGTCAGCTAGCCAATATCACACTTCAGTCCACGCTTCTTGAGAGGCTCAAGGAAGCGCAGAAGGAGGATCCATAGATGAGAAAACACATGGAGGATGTCTTAGCCGGAGTGGCAAAGGACTATTTTATTTCAGAGATGGGTTTACTGAGGTACAAGGGTCAAATTTGCATTCCGATGGATTCCAATATCAGGTGAGAGATTCTAGATGGGTCTCATACTACTCCATATTCCTTACATCTGGGTACGACGAAGATGTACCAAGACTTGAGAACTTTTTATTGGTGGCCAGGTATGAAGAAGGATGTAGTATATAATGTGGCCAAGTGTTTGACCTGTCAGTAGGTGAAGGCTGAACATCAAAGGCCAGCGGGGTTGCCGCAACCTTTAGTGATTCTGGAGTGGAGATGGGAGGACATCACCATGGACTTCATGGTTGGATTACCGAATATAGGACAATATGATTTGGTGTGGGTGATTGTGGATAGATACACCAAATCAGCCCACTTTTTTCCTGTTAAGACTATTTATACAGTGGAGCAGTATGCTGAGTTGTATGTGAAGGAAATTGTGCAACTTCACGGGGCTCTGAGGTCGATAGTATCCGACAAGGACCCCACTTTCACCATCAAGTTTTGGAAGAGCCTGCAGAAGGCTATGGGGACACAGTTGTGGTTTAGTACTGCATATCATCCTCAAACGGATAAATAGTCTGAGAGGACGATTCAGATACTGGAGGATATGTTGCGAGCTTGTGTGCTGGATTTTGGGGGATCTTGGAGTAAGTATTTCCCTTTGATTGAATTTTCGTATAATAATAGCTATCAGGTGACTATCGGAGTGGCTTCGTATGAAATGTTATATGGGAGAAAGTGCAGATCACCCATCCATTGGGATAAGACGGGTGAGAGAAAGTATTTAGGTCCTGAGGCTGTTCAGAGGACCAATGAGGTGATTGAGAAGATTAGATCTTGGATGCTCGCCTCCTAGAGTCGACAGAAGAGTTACTCAGACTTAAGATGCATGAATGTAGAGTTTCAAGTTGGTGATCATGTATTTCTCAGAGTTTCTCCCTTGAAAGGGGTGAAACAATTTGGAGTGAGGGGCAAGTTAAGCCTGAGGTTTGTTGGCCCCTTTGAGATTCTGGAACAGGTTGGGGAGGTAGCTTACAGATTGGCTATGCCTCCAGCCTTATCAGGGGTTCACAACGTATTTCATGTGTCCATGCTCTGGAGGTACGTATCAGATTCTACGCATGTGTTGAGTTATGAAACCCTGGAGCTAGATCAAGATTTGTCTTATGAGGAGAAGGCGGATCAGATTCTAGACCGAAACGATAAAGTCTTGCGGAACAAGACCATTGCCTTAGTAAAAGTGTTGTGGAAGAACAACAAAGTGGAAGAGGCAACTTCGGATCTTGAGACTAATATGCGAGATCGATATCCCGAGATATTCAGATAAATTTCAAGGACGATATTTCTGTAAGGAGGGGATAGTTGTAATGTCTCAAATTTGCTAATAAGGCTTAGTGCCTTGATTAACGTGTCGATAGGGAAATAATTGATTTAATTATGTTATTATGTGGATTAAATGATTATGTGATTAGAAATGCATGTTTAGGTGAATTAAATATGCATGTGGGCCCATTCTGGTTAGTAGGGGCATAATTGCAATTTTGGCCCGTGGAGGGCATAAATGTGAATTATATGTATGTTGTGCATGATACCACAAGATTGTGGTGATATATTTGTAATGTATGATCTGAGACGATCCTAGGGAGCGAAATAGCAAAATAGTCACAACGGGGTCGAATACCTGGCTCGGGGTGAGCTTAGGGGTATATGGGTACATGTGTGTGTTCGGGATTACCGGGTAACGAGTAGCAATTTAGTGATTGTTTAAGTATGTCGGAGATTATATGGAGAATTATAGGAACTCTCGAGGAATTAGCGGGATGTGGAAAATGACAGGATTGCCCTTGGAGGCATTAAGTGGCTAGGCTAGATTTTAGGGGTAATTTGGTCAATTTGGAGGCTGAGGATGGGTTGGACTTATCATAGACTCTAGAGTTAATCAGAAGAAAATAGAAGAAACACTTAGACTTTTCTCAGCCTTATTACTCTCTCCCTCTCGGCACTTTCTCTCTTCCTCTCTAAGCTTGGAAGCTTGGTGAATTTTGAGGATTTAGCTAAGGAATTGAAGAATTGGAGGTTTGAAGTGCTTGGAGATTAGCTCAGTTGAATTCTAAGTGAGGTAAGGGTTCCAAAACTTGATCTTTTCTGTCGATTCTGCTGTGATTTTTGATAAGTTTGCTTAGGTTCAAGCTTAGTTTGATTTTTAGGTTTTGATGAGAATATGAGCTAGTTCTTGGAATGTTCTTACTAACTAAGTTTCCTAGACATGAATTCTGGGTTTAATTTTGAGTATAAAGGTTGAATTGGGAGAGAATTTATAGGTTTGGCTAAGGAAAAGCACAGTAGAAATGCATGGATTTCTGGATTTTTGGGGCTCGTGCTGCGGCCTGTGTATGTGAAGAGGCCTGCGAAACCTCTGACTTTGCCCAGGCGTCGCGGCGCAAGCAGGGTGCGCTGTGGCCCGTGAAACCAAATAAGAGAGTTGTGCTCTCTGACTTGCTGCAGGCCACGGCTCAAATTATTGAAAATGGCCTATGATGGGTTTTAAGCTCGGGAACCCAAATCTTAAGGCTCAGGAATGATTCTACTACCCAGTTTAGTAGAATTCAAGGTCCCGAATGCTAGTATTTTAATTCGAAGATCTTCATTGGTTAGGGATTTATGGATACCCATTTATTATGGCATTGTGACTAGGTTTTACGTCAAGGCTCGGGTTTAGGGGATTGTGCTAGAGATCGCGTTAATCTATCAGCTCGGGACATAGGTAAGAAAACTATTGGTGTCCATAGAGCAGGGCATGACCCTATTATTTTTGTTTCAGGGTGTAGTCCTAATATTTGTGTTTAATGTATGTGTGAATACTTGTAAATACTATGCTATCTTGTGCATGATTATGAATGAATAGCGAAGGCCGAGAACAGCAAAGGGCCGAAAACGACAAAGGTCGGGAACGACAAAAGCACACTGAGTGCAGGCCGCTCGGGCAAGACCGTCTAAGGGTGATATATCAAACCGCTCGGTGAAGACCATGAACCTAGGGCCTGGTAAAACACCCGGGTCGACATAGGCCGCTATATGTTTAATCTGTGGGCTATTTATGTTGTATATTATTGGATTGAATTGTGATTTGTTATGCGTTGATTTTTCTTGTTGGGCCTCGACTCACGGGTGCTCTATGGTGCAGGTAAGGGCAAGGGAAATGTCGATCAACCATGAGTTGGAGAGTGTGGAGCGACGTATACATGTTCGGCCTACCTGGCTGCCACAACCAGGGTTATTTTGAGGAAATATGTTGTAACAATTGGTTTTGTTGCTTAGGTCAAATGTATTCATATTTTGAGTTGTAAAACATATTCAAATAGTATTTTGGGATCTTTATGTTTTTGAATGAATGTCCAAAACTTTATAATTAATGTCATCTAAGGAGTCTTTGTTTCAATTTAATCATACTTTTTAACTTAAAATCTCGATTAGCGAGTTAATGACACATTTGTAAATCACATAGTAACGACCCTAAGGTAAGGTAGTAGGATGTTACAGAAACTCTCAGGGAAGCTCATCTTAGAGAGGAAATGTTCTGCGACAGAAATCCAGAGTCCAATGGCTCCAAGAGGGAGATAGGAGCATAAATTTTTTCCATGTTTCTACCTTGGTGCATAGAAGGAGAAATACTATCTCTCATGTTAAGGACTCTGATGGAATCTTGGTTGATGATTTTCCTAAAATTGCGGATACCCTTCAGCATCGGCTTAGGGAAGTCTTTGGCCTAAACAGGGAGAGGAAAATTGCTGATTTATGGAACTTGCTGCCTTCAATTATCACCAAAGCTCAGAATGACAACCTTATTGTTATTCCTAGTGCGGATGAGATTCATATTTCTTTGAATGGAATGAGTAGGGATAAAGCCCCAGGACCAGACGGAATGACTGCAGCTTTCTATAAGCATCATTGGGACATCATCCACAGAGACCTTGTTTGAATGGTCCAACATTTTTTCACTCATTGTGAGCTCCCAAGATTTATTAATGCCACCAATTTGGTTTTCACTCCCAAAAAAGACGACCCAATGGAGATCAATGACTACCAACCTATTGCTTTCTGCAATGTTTCGTACAAAATCATTTCTAAGATTCTGGCTTCAAGACTCAAGTTTCTTCTACCGGTTCTAATCTCCCCGGTGCAATGGGCCTTTGTTCAAGGTCGAGCAATTCCTTATAATTCTATGGTGGCGAGGGAGATCCTTCTTTCCATGTCTCGAAGGAAATCCTCCCAGGGGTCCATGGTCGTCAAATTAGACTTTGAGAAAGCCTATGAAATAATGGATTGAGACTTTATTATTGAAGTTCTTCTGGCTTTTGGATTCCATCCAACCTACACTAAATGGATAAACTATTGTATTCGAACTGAGGAGTTGTTTATTGTTATCAATGGGAAGTCATGCAGAAAGGTAATCCCAAAGAGAGGCCTCAGACAAGGCGATCCTCTTTCTCCCTCACTTTTTATTTTGGCCTCGAAGGTTCTTTCCCGTCTCTTCTTGCACCATGAATCGACTAAGTATGATAAGCTATACAGTAGCTCTATTGGTTAATTTGTTGTAAAGATTAGTTAAATCTGTTTTGGTTGTTATTTACACTTAATCAGTTGTAACCTTTCTGTTATTAACCAACTGTTCTTGTAATCTTTTCCATATAAATAAAGGCTAATTCTCAAGGCTTGGTAACTTTTGCAAGTCTTTGAGATACATTCTTTAATTGTGTCTAAGATAGATTCCTTGCATTGATAAGTTCCTATATGGTATCAGTGCCTCTGACGAAGGTCTCCAATGGATCCTATGATTGAAAACCCTACTTCACCTACTGCTCTGATTACCACCACTGCTCCTACCTCGGCACGGCATCTTCAATGGCGTGGAATCCATTTCAGAATTCTCTCAACTCTTCATTGACGGTGAAGCTCGACAGAACAAACTTTCTGGCCTGGAAGTCTCAAGTTCTCCCTATTGTGATCGGTCATGGTTTAGATGATATTCTCTTGACTGAAGTTTCTCCCCCTCCGACACTTGTTGATGGCTCTCTTAATCCCGAATTCATTACTTGGAAACATAAGGATCAATTGTTGCTCAGCTGGTTACATTCTTCAATGTCGGAAGTCATTCTTGGATCCTTGGCTCATCACTCTACTTCGTTCTCTGCTTGGAAAGCTTTGGAACAACGATTTTCCAGTCAATCCAATGCTCGATTGCTTTAAATCAAGTCTCAAATCTCCACCATTCAAAAGGGTAATTTCTCTATCACTGACTATTATGACAAGATTAAGCTTCTTGCTGATTCTTTGTCTACTGCTGGCCATCCAATGGAGGAACATGACATTATAATGCATCTGTTGAATGGTCTTGGTCAAGAATTTGACCCTGTTGTTGTTCATGTTACTAGTCTTGTTGATAATCTTTCATTTAAGTCTATACAATCCTTACTCTTATCTCATGAGAGTAGATTGGAACGACACTGTACTATGGCTGATATTTCCTCCAAAATGGCTGCCAATCTCACTATTGGTTCATCAAGATCTGCCCCCTCTTACAATGGCAATAGGTTCTCTGCTCCTACTGGTCGTGGTCCCAACTCAACCCGGTCCTCAAGTGAATTTACTGGCCGTGGAGCTGCAATTTTTAGTCGCCTAATGTGTCAAGTTTATCACAAAACAGGTCACTCTGCCGCTGTTTGCCATTATCGATTTGACAAGACTTTTGTAACCCCAAAGATTGGTGATTCTCATTCTCGGGCATTCCTTACTGAATTAGAAGATGATGATCCTCAAGTGTACACCTCTTCTACTGTCCCTGACTTTGCCAATGATCATGAATGGTTTGCTGATAATGGAGCCACAAACCATGTTGCTTTAGGCATGGAAAATCTTGAATCTGAAACCCCCTATAATGGTACTGAATCCTTGGTTGTTGGAAATGGTAAGAGGTTACAAATCTCTCATATTGGTACCACCTATTTACCCTCCTCTTCTACTCCTTTAATATTATATTTTGTTTTAAAAGTTCCCCATATTACAAAGAATCTAGTTAGTGTTTCCAAACTTACAAAGGATAATAATGTTTTCTTGGAATTTCACTATACTTGTTGCTTTGTCAAGGACAAGGATACCAGGAGAGTGTCAAAGATGGGTTATATTTGTTGTCACAAAAGTCTCTTGCCAACCAAAATGTTCAGCTTGAGTGTAATCTAGCTACTACTTAGCAAAGTCCTTCTTCTTCATCATCGATTTTTCGTAGTCAATGTTCTTCTTGTAGTTCACGTTATAATAATCACGTTGTTTCATTAGTTCAATCTGATTGTACTTCAACAAAGTTTAATAAAATTGACTATTTTTTTTTAACAAGTTCCAATTCTCCCAACAGCTCTCCAAACTAATCTGGTTCCAAATGTGAATATTTGGCATTCAAAGTTAGGCCATCCAGCCCCACGTGTCCTTGCAAAGGTGCTTTCTAAAGTCAAACATTGTGGCTCCTTAAAAGACTTAAGTTTTTGTGAACCTTGTCAAAAAGGTGAAAGTCATAGACAACCATACTCTATCTCCAATAATAGAGCCACTCATCCATTAGAATTACTTCATACTGACTTATAGGGTCCATCTCATCTTCCATCTAAAGAGGTTTATCGCTATTATATACATTTTATAGATGATTATAGTCGGGTTACTTGGATTTTTCCATTGGTCTTAAAATCTCAAGCTTTTGATACTTTTTTACAGTTCCAAAAGTTAGTAGAAAAGCAATTTAATCTTCCAATTAAAATTGTACAATCTGATTTGGGAGGGGAGTACAGGTCTTTTTCTACTTTTTTTACTAACAATGGTATTAAGTTTCAGCACCCTTGTCCTCGTGATCATGAACAAAATGGAAGAGCGGAACGTAAGCATCGGCATATCACAGCAATTGGTCTCACCTTGCTTGCACAATCGGGTCTTGATCATTCTTATTGGCGGTTAGCTTTTCAACATGTCGTCTATGTCATAAACAGGCTTCCAACTCTTGTTCTTGATGATTGTTCACCTTATGAGTGCTTATTCAACCACTAGCCAGACTATGATTTTCTATGGACCTTTGGATGTGCCTATTATCCATACTTACGTCCATATAGAGCTCACAAGCTTGATTTCAAGATAGAACAATGCATCTTTGTTGGCTATTCTCCTATGCACAAAGGTTACCTATGTGAAAGCTCTACTGGCCGAAACTATATAGATCGAAATGTGGTGTTTAATGAAGAATTTTTTCCTTCTTTATCTTCTTGTTCACCACTGCAAAACAAGGTACATACCACTGCCACTCAGACATTATCATCTGCAAGTTTTACAACTTCTCCAATAGTGCCCACATCTCATCCAAATGTGTCTACTGAGGTGTCAAATGACCAGACTTCTCCTGTTGTCCATGTGTCTTCCCCTCCACCTATATCAACCCAACCAACTATATCATCTATACCAACTACCATGGGATCGTCTAACCCAACCACAGTTCCCATCTCTACTCAAAATATTTCTCAACCTAGCCATCCCACCACAACTATCACTCAACCAGCCCCATTACCTCCAACCACTGTACCTCAAATTCGAACAAATAATCATCCAATGCAAACAAGGGCCAAAACCGGCATACATAAACCAAAGGCCTATATGACCACAAATTATCCTTTGCCTGAATCTCTTTTACCTCAAGCACCAACCTCAGTCAAGACAGCCTTGTCCAATCCACACTGCTTGCCTCAATGACCACAGAATATGATGCCTTGATTCAAAATAATACCTGGACACTTGTACCTCATGAACCTCACATGAACTTAGTTGGAAACAAATGGGTTTTTCAAGTAAAGATCAAACCAGATGGCACTTTGGATAAATTTAAATAGTGGCTGGTTGCTAAAGGATATTTGCAAAGTCCTGGAATTGATTACATTGAGACTTTTAGTCCAGTTGTAAAGCCTGCAACTATCCGAATTGTTTACACTTTAACAATTTCATCACAGTGGCAATTTACTTAATTGGATGTTAGCAATGCTTTTCTGAATGGTACCTTACAAGAGACTGTCTACATGCAACAACCAGCTGGTTTTGTGGATCAATCTAGACCAACTTATGTTTGCAAACTCAACGAAGCCTTGTATGGATTAAAGCAGGCCCCTCGTGCATGGAATGACAAGCTAAAAAGGACTTTATAAGCAAAGGCTTCATGGCTTCAAGGTCAGATAATTCCTTGTTCATTTGTGGATCCGGTGCAACTTTACTTATTCTGCTAGTCTATGTTGATGGCATACTAGTAACATGCCCCAACCAGCTCCTTGTTTCATAATTAGTTGATGAGTTGAATAAAGAATTTGCTGTAAAAAATCTTGGACCTCTTCACTATTTTTTGGGTGTTGAAGTAGCAAGAACACCTACTGGTATGTACCTATCACAGTCCAAGTATATAGCTGATATATTGGTCAAGTTGAAAATGGATGGTGCTAAGCCTAGCCCGAGCCCCACTAGTTCAGCTCACAAATTGTCACTTACTGTTGGTGAACCTTTTTTTGATCACACACTATACAGGAGCACTGTAGGAGCTTTGCAATATTTGACTTTAACCAGGCCTGGCATTGCTTTCATTGTCAACAAATTAAGTTAGTTCATTCATGCTCCTACCACAGTCCATTGGGAAACCTATAAAAGACTGTTACGCTATCTCAAAGGGACGATTCATGAAGGTTTGCTCCTAAAACCTGCCTTGAATCTCTGTCTTTATGCTTACTCTGATGCAGATTGGGCTAGCTACCTAGATGACCGAAGATCCACATGTGGCTATGCCGTTTACTTAGGCAGCAATCTCATTTCTTGGTCTGCAAAGAAGCAGCAAGTTGTGGCACAGTCGAGTACAGAAAGTGATTTCCGAGCACTTGCAAATATAGTTGCTGAAGTGAAATGGATCTCATCCATTTTAGCTGAACCTCATGTATCACTTCCAGCTGCTCCAATCATTTGGGTTGATAATCAAGGAGCTGCATCACTGGCTGCAAATCCTGTCTTCCATGCTCATTCAAAACATATCGAGATTGATCTTCATTTTGTTAGAGATCAAATCTTGTCCAAGCAACTTGACGTGCGATATGTTCCCTCTGTTGACCAAGTAGCTGATGTTTTAACAAAAGCTTTGTCTTGTGATCGATTTGCCTACTTAAAATCCAAGCTCAAAGTGTGCTCAACACCATTTCGCTTGAGGGGGGATGATAAGCTATACAGTAGCCCTATTGGTTAATTCATTGTAAAGATTAGTTAAATCTATTTTGATTGTTATTTACACTTAATAAGTTGTAACCTTTCTGTTATTAACCAACTGTTCTTGTAATCTTTTGCATATAAATAAAGGCTAATTCTCAAGGCTTGGTAACTTTTGCAAGTCTTTGAGAAATATTCTCTAATTGTGTCTAAGATAGATTTCTTGCATTGATAAGTTCCTATAAAGTAGCTAGTGGGCTTTAAATTTAGTCGGACCTCCCCTGCTATTACTCATCTCATGTTTGCAGACGATATCATTCTTTTTGGCAAAGCATCTATCCATGAAGCAAAATATATGATGGACTGCCTTAAAACTTATGAGGAGTGGTCGGGCCAAAAGGTCAATTTTGCCAAGTCTGAAGTGTTTTTCCCTCAGCGACAGGGTGGTGGTAGAATCTCCTCCATCTGTGCAACTCTGGGCATGAGACACATGCATCATGATGCTAAATACCTTGGACTTCCTCTCCTCTGTTCCAAGAAACAAAATCAAGACTTCATAAAGGTTATGGATAAAGTGCTTTTGCGTGTTCAAGGCTGGAAGACGAAGATTCTCTCGAATGCGGTCCGAGCTACTCTAATCCAGTTGGTGGGCTCCTTTCTAGCCTCCTATGTGGCTGCTGGAGACATCATTCCTACTCTTGTTGCTGCAAAAATTGGCGCGTCCCTTGGGGACTTTTGATGGAGTTGTCCACTGGGCAAGAGGATCCTTTACACTTTAAGCTGGGGCTCTTTGTGCAAGCCCAAGCTCTCAAGGGGTCTCAGTTTCCGCAACCTTTCTGTCCTCAGTCATGCTTTCCTTGCCAAACTTGCCTGGTCTGTTCTCACTACTCAAGGAGGTCTTTGGAACAATGTGGTAGAATTGAAATATATTAAGGGGAAGGATTTATTGACCATGCAAAGTAATCAGTGGGACTTTTTCCTTTGGAAAGGAGTGTTAAAGGCTAGGGATATATTCAAGAAAGGAATGTGCAGAAAAATTGGTGATGGGAACTCCACCTCGATCTGGTTTGATAATTGGGTCCCTGGTGATTGCCCAAATCTGGCCCCCTTACGCTATGCTTTTGATGGAGTGAGCTTGGTTAAAAACTTCATTGCTAACTCTGACTGGAATATTCCTATGCTTAGAGATTGGTTCTCTGGAGATGATGTCAAACGAGTGAATGAGTAAAACACAATTGGAAAGTGAAAATCTCTAGATCAGTATATTGATCCGAGTATAGCTTGTATTATATATAGACTGAGTTGATACAAGAAGAAGGTGAGTTACAGAGAGGTTACAACAGAAAGTAACAGAATACTAGAATTACAACTGTAACTAACTAAGTCTAACTAACTCAACAAACAAGCTACTGAAGTCATCTAACAAAACGTATCCTTAATATTGTGCTGTCCCCAAATCCCCAGCCTGATTCTTGGCTTTGGAATTTCGAAAAATCTGGTGCTCTCACTATTAAATCCGCTTATAGAGTGTCCAAGGGGCTGCATGACAACTCTAATCATTCTGGCAGTATGTGGAAACTCATTTGGAGGGGCCAAGATGGACAATAGATTTAACTTTCTGTGGTGGAACATCTTGTCCAACAATCTGAAAACAAAAGCTCGCCTTCCTTTCTTGTATACGGAAGAGAGTAGGAAGTGCTTATTCTGTGAAGAGTGTGAGGAAAGTAAATTGCGGGGTTTTCTGGAAGTGTCATTGGGTGTCGTCCATTTGGTTCTCCACTCTCAGGGGTATCCGTCCCCAATCTTTGGTGTTTAATGATTGGAATTCTTGGCTGCTCTTCTTCAAGGAGGACAGTAATCGCCCTGGTGGTCTCACCTTCCAGGAATTCATGATTGATGCATCTATAATTATAGATGCAATTTGGAAGGAAAGAAACTCTATCCTATTTTGTTGTACCCGCACTCCTATTGCCAAACTGCAATCGTCGATATCCTCTGGTACCTTGAGCATGTTGCTGCGATTTTACAGAAGGGAACTATGTCGTCTATTATGGGTTGGCAGCCTCCTCCCACGGATTGGATTTTGATCAATTCGGATGTCGCTACCAGTAATGATGGCTCATCTATTGCAGTGATTGCTTGGAATCATGATTCCCAAGTGTTGGGTGCTTTTACTGAGTGGATTTCCCAAACTAACCCAGCTGTGGGGGAGGCCATGGCAGTCATTAAGGGTGCTAACATTGCTGTAAAAAAAACAACTGGGACTGGGTCTTGTTCGAGTTGGATTGTTTGGAAGTTGTTAAGGCGTTTACTAAAAATATTGATTCTGATGTTAATTACTATTTAGCTAACCTCAAAAAGCTTTTTTTGTCTCAAGTGAGTGCTCTTTAATGCTGGGCGCTAGAGAAGATAGCCGAATCTTTAATTACGCTGCTCATAATTTAGCTCAATGGGATCGTTCTAAGAGGTTCTCAGGCCCAGTTCCCAACGACAAGGTGCAGATTTTAATCTCCTCAGCTGTGGTTCCTTTTCAACTGGATTAGTTTTCTGTCTTTTGACGTTGTTCTCTCTTGTGTTTCATTTGTTGCTGATACACCAATCCAGCTAGCAAGCCCAATTGAAGTGGACCCGAAGTATAGTTGGGCCACGACCCAGGAGATGGAGGAAGCCCAGCTCACGCAGGAAGCTGACAAAGCTGAAGCAGGAGCCGAACAGGGAGAGACCAGCAAGAAACGAGTTCGCGGGAAGCCGAAATGGATGAGAGACTACCAGATGTTGTTGGATCGTTGAAAGGAGAGAGAGAGATGTAGCCATTCGGTTATAGAGAGAGAATTTGTAATAAGAAGTATAAATAGAAAAATGTAAAGGAAGAATGTTTTTTCTCATGATGATTAATGAAATAGCATATTGCTGTGGGAAATTTTCTCTGTCTCGAAGAGAGCCTTGTATCACTGGTGCTTTCATTGAGTTCACTCACCATGAAGAACGACGAAATTGCAGCTCTTCTGTAGGCATTGGATCTCAAATGGGAGCAACGTGCAGAATCTCAACTTGAGAATTTCAAGCTCATGCTCGAACAGCACACTGCAAAAACTGAAGAAAAATTCACTCATCTGTCTCAGTCTTCATCGCCAGCTACTGGCCGCGAGGGTAGTACGGAGCGGGGTGGTGGACGCCGTTTAGAGTCGGAATCAGATGTTCGCGATGTCAATACGATTCTCAAAAATATGAGGGTCAAAATTCCTCGATTCGATGGTACTGCAGTGGATGATTGGATCTATAAGATCAACAAGCTTTTTGATCTACATCGAGTGGCACCGGAGCTACGACTGGCGATGGTCCCATTTCATTTAGACGGAGCACCGTCTGCTTGGTTTCAGTGGATGGAGAAAGGAGGATCGTTCACCGACTGGGACGCTTTTCTTCGAGCATTACAGCTGCGTTTTGGTACGTCCATTTATGATGATCCGTTAGGCCGTATTTCCAAGTTGACCCAGACCAGGCGAGTTGCGGATTACATAGCTGAATTTGAATCTCTCATGCCACGAATTACTGGAGTGCAGGACTCAATGTTCTTGAATTTTTTCATTTGGGGGCTCAAATTGGAGATTCGACGGGAATTATTGATGGCTAAACCCATCGACCTGGTGGATGCGATGGCGAAAGCTCAGTTGTTCAAAGATCGCCATGATGATCTCACGGGTAAGGTACGCTCGGCTTATACCCGTTCTTCTTGGACACCACGGACTGGATTTATTCCTCGGGAATCAGGGGCTGTTGCTGCGTCCACTATGAACACTAACCCGATTCCACCTGGGGGAGTTTCCTCCAAGACTAGCGGTCCATCGACCCCTCAATTACCCATTAAGCGTCTATCCCCAGCCGAGATTAAGGACCGTCGAGACCGCGGTCTTTGTTTTACTTGCGATGAGAAGTTCAACTTTGGGCATAAATGTAAGAACAGGATGCTGATATTGTGCGGGCAAGAGGATGATGACTGTGAAACTGATTTGGAGGCGGAATTACAGGATATGGAGGACGTAACAGAAGAAGAAGTGAGTCTCAATTCGCTGTCGAATTCGCTTAACCCACGAATTTTTCGAATAATGGTTCATCATGGGTCCGAAACATTGGAGGTTCTCATCGACACAGGCAGCAACAACAACTTCATTCAGGAGGCATTGGTAGCTAAGTTGCATTTGCAGTGCGAAGATACAAAACGCTTTCGGGTTTATATGGGTAATGGAAATTTTTTGATGTGCTCTAAAGTTTGTAAGGGAGCTGAGTTGAGTCTCCAGGGCCATTGTTTTGCTGTTGACCTGTTCGTGTTGCTGATTTGTGGATTAGATGTGGTTTTGGGGATGCAGTGGTTACAAACACTCGGGCCGTGTATACACGACCACAAGGCTTTGACTATGGAATTCTCTTGGCAGGGGAAGACGGTGAAGTTGGCTGGGTTGACAGACACGTATCCACAACAACTTTCCTATACCCAATTTCATGCATTGTTACGAGATGGCGAAGTTCAGGATGTCTACAAGGTGGCCCCGCTTCCTAACCCAGTGCTCGACAACACAGAGGAGCTGGAAGCATTAGAAACCCATTTTCCTACGCAAGGTAAAGGCTTACTTCGCGATTTTGCTGCAGTCTTCGCTGCACCCAAGCAACTTCCGCCATACCGCGGGGTGGATCATCGTATTTTTTTACAGCCTGGGTCCAAACCAATAAATGTTCGTCCATACAGGTACCCTTATTTTCAGAAAGACATTATTGAGAAACTTGTCCAAGAGATGAGTGAGCTGGGATTTATCAGATCCAGTACCAGTCTGTATTCCTCTCCCGTATTATTGGTTAAAAAGAAAGATGGCTCTTGGAGGTTTTGCATTGACTACCGTGCACTTAATGAAATCACTGTCAAAGATCGATTCCCCATTCCGACCATCGATGAACTACTTGATGAACTAGGTGCGGCGGTCATTTTTTCGAAATTGGACCTTAGAGCGGGCTACCATCAGATTCGTATGAACCGCAGTGACATCCACAAAACCGCTTTCCGCACCCACGAAGGCCACTACGAATTCATTGTCATGCCCTTTGGTCTCACTAATGCTCCCTCAACATTTCAGGCGGCGATGAACCAGTTATTTCGTCCACACTTGCGGCACTTTGTCATCGTTTTTTTTGACAACATTCTCATTTACAGTAATTCTATTCAGGAGCATGTTGACCATCTCCGAGTGGTTCTATCCCTACTGCAAGAGCACCAGTTTTTCGTCAAAGGCAGTAAGTGCAAATTCTTTCAGACGACCATTGATTATTTGGGACACTTAGTATCCGCTCAAGGGGTGTGCGCCGACCCAGCCAAGATCTCAGCCATGGTTGATTGGCCGATTCCAAAAACTATTAAGCAATTACGTGGTTTTTTGGGATTAACAGGATACTACTGCAAATTCGTCGCCCACTACGCCACTATCGCTGCCCCCCTCACTGATATGCTCAAGAAAGACTGTTTTATGTGGACTCCAGCAGCAGCTACGGCGTTTGCAACCCTTAAAACTGAGATGACCAATACACCGGTCTTGCGGTTACCTGACTTTTTGAAGGAATTTTTTATTGAGACAGACGCCTCTAGCGTGGGTATTGGAGGAGTGTTGATGCAGGAAGGACATCCTGTTGCCTTTTTCAGTAAGAAGTTGGGTCCCCGTTTTGCAGGAGCATCAGCGTATAGTAGAGAAATGAGAGCCATCGTCGAAGTGGTGACCAAATGGAGGCAGTACCTATTGGGCAGACACTTCACCATTCGCACAGATCATAAAAGCTTGAAGGAGCTGCTCACTCAAGTCATTCAGACCCCCGAACAGCAGCAATTTTTATGCAAATTGCTGGGCTTTCATTTTTCTATTGAGTACAAACCGGGTCGCACCAATGCCGCTGCCGATGCTTTATCGAGACAACAAGCAGAGACACCTCCAGTGATGTTTATGGCTGTCAGTAAGGGCTGTTTTGATTTTCTGGATGTTTTGAGACAGGAAAACATTACTTGTCCAGATTTATGCAGGTTGCACGAGCAATGGCAGAAAGGAGAATTGGCGCACGGAGCTTACACAGTTCGGGATGGAATTGTGTATTTCAGACACAGGTTTTTTATCAGCACTCATTCCAGCTTGAAATCCCAATTATTACAGGAGTTTCATGCTTCGTTGAGTGACGGACACGCAGGGGTCGAGAAGACTTATAGACATTTGGGCGCAAATTTTTTTTGGGAAGGCATGAGGACGAAGGTTCGTGAATTTGTGCAGGCCTGTTTTGTATGTCAGACAGTCAAGTATTCTTCTGCGGCTCCATATGGACTACTACAGCCCCTAGAGCTCCCTGAACGGATTTGGGAAGATTTGGCGATGGATTTCATAGTCGGCTTGCCCAATTCCAACGGAGCAACAAACATATTAGTGGTTATTGATTGCCTAACCAAATATGCTCATTTCGGTGCTTTGCCCAACCACTATACAACAACGAAAGTGGCGGAGTTGTTCACAAATATGGTGATACGTTTACATGGCCTTCCTCGCACCATTGTTTCCGACCGTGATCCAGTTTTTACTAGTGTTTTTTGGCAGAAGCTGTTTGAATTGATGGGTACTAAGCTTAAGATGAGCTCGGCCTACCACCCACAAACGGACGGCCAAACGGAGGTCACTAATCGCTATTTAGAGCAATACCTCCGCGCTTTTACTGCAGAGAATCCTAAGAAATGGAGTCGGTTCCTGTCTTGGGCTGAATATCATTACAACACCAGTTTTCATTCATCCATTGGCATGACGCCCTTTCAAGAAGTTTATGGTCGCTCTCCACCTACAATTCCAGCCTATACGAGAGGTGCCACAACTATTCAAGGCGTCGAAGAAGACCTCTTATCCCGTGATGACATTCTGTAGCAATTGCGCCTCAACTTGCAGTGAGCTCGAAATCGAATGAAGCAGCAAGCCGATAAGAAACGTTCGGATAGAGAGTTCAGCATTGGGGACCTCGTCTTAGTCAAATTGCAGCCGTATCGTCAGACCACCGTGGCCCATAGACTGAATTCCAAATTGTGTCGACGGTATTTCGGTCCCTTTGAAGTTATCGGCAAAGCAGGTCCAGTTGCTTACACGCTCAAGTTGCCTCCTCGGAGTCGTATTCATCCCACATTTCACGTCTCATTGCTGAAACCATTCATTGGTGATACCCCACTGCAATACTTCCCGTTGCCTAAACTCAGCGTGACGAACCAGCCACTCATGGTTCCAGTTGCTATCCTGGCCACTCGGACAATCAGGATGAACGAGAAAGACATTCCGCAGGTGTTGGTACAGTGGACATTAAGCTCGCCTAAAGACGCCACTTGGGAAAATTTCTCTCAGCTGAAGGAGACATACCAGTTGACCAACCTTGAGGACAAGGTTGTTTTTGATGGAGGGAGTAGTGATACACCAATCCAGCTAGCAAGCCCAATTGAAGTGGACCCGAAGTATAGTTGGGCCACGACCCAGGAGATGGAGGAAGCCACAAAGCTGAAGCAGGAGCCGAACAGGGAGAGACCAGCAAGAAACGAGTTCGCAGGAAGCCGAAATGGATGAGAGACTACCTGATGTTGTTGGATCGTTGAAAGGAGAGAGAGAGATGTAGCCATTCGGTTATAGAGAGAGAATTTGTAATAAGAAGTATAAATAGAAAAATGTAAAGGAAGAATGTTTTTTCTCATGATGATTAATGAAATAGCATATTGCTGTGGGAGATTTGCTCTGTCTCGAAGAGAGCCTTGTATCAGTTGCTCTGCCTGTTTTCCTTTTCTGCTTTGTTCCGTTTGTTTGTTTTTAGTTTTGTGTTTGTGTCTTGTATGGCAGTTGTGTTGTTTGTAACTGGTTTGTTGTTTCTGGTTTAATCTAGTTTCGTGGGCCCTGTTTCCCGGGGTGAAGCCTTTCATCAAAACAAAACAAAAAAATTCTTCAGAAAATACTAAATTGACTCTAGGAAAAGAGGAATTCTATGATTCCACAACAATAAAAAGTAACGCGTAAGATAAAAAGAAGGATAAAGTTGGAAAAAAAAAATGGTCGACGACCTTAATGATTTTTTTTGTTGTAAAATTGAAAGTTAATATATTTTAAGATGTCAAAATAATAGTCTCACATTTACTTTGTTATTGGAAAATAAAAATATAGGAAAAAAAATTAAACAACGAAAGAAATCATATATTAAAATTATAAACAATGAAAATAAATGTCTCTTGAATTTATTATGAATTGACCAAAGAATTTTAAATACATTTTTTAGTTCTTTTTTAAGGGAGATACATTTTTTTTAATTAGGCTATTAAATTTGCATAAAGTAGTGATTAGTTTCCAAGTTGTTATTTCCATGTTTAAATCATTTTATGGTATTTGATTTATTAATTTTCCACTTAGATTTTATATATTTAATAATTGTGTTATATTCAGAATAAGTGTTATCATGTCATCTCATGATCTAATTTTATCTTATGAACCATATTAACATTATATGATAATGTCACATTGAATGTATTAAGATATTTTAGTGCATGTCCAAATATTACATGCCAAATTTAAATTTCTTACATATTAAATTATAAAATGTATCATAAAAATACAAAAAAATATTAAAAGGAAAATTATGAATAAATAAATACTGCTATCTAGTATTATTTTATAACTATCTAAACGTAAAAAAATTAAAGTAACATTTTAGACTATTTGATGGAATTCAAAATAAAATTTAATATTAAGGTTGATAATTTATCAGTAAGTTAACAATTGATATGATAAAAAAAAATTAACATCTTATCAAACACTTGACCACGTGAACAACCATAAAAAAATTAGTAAATTTATTTTGTAATTTTTAATTTTCTATGGTAATATATCTTTAATTACATATATTGTTTAATAAATGATTTAAATATGTACCAACTATATTTACAATTGTACTAAATATAAAAAGAATTATAAAAATATTTGAAATAATTACAAAGATATGTAATTTTATTAATACATCAAGTTTATATTTAATTTTATTAACGCTATTTTTCGTCAACTTAGAAATGAAGAGCAATTAAACAAAAATGCCAGAGGAAACAAACAATATAGACACAATTTTTTACGTGGTTTAGCAATTAAAATCTGCCTAGTCTACGAGTCTGTGTTATTCACTTTTTGGAATTCTCTCAAAGCTTTCTGGAAACAATTATGCAGAGTCTTCCCAATACAAATTTCTCACCCCTCACAAATGAATTGTCTCACTCTATTTTATAGAGTGTTTTACTAAATATCTCCCCCACAGATTTCGGGGAGTTATAATACAAATCAATGCAAATAAACGCATATGGTTATTATGTACGTGTATAAATCCCATAATATTTGAGATTTGATAACAGATTACATCTAATCCCTGAAACATATGAATTTTATAACAATAAACATGTTCACACACGACTTACGAGCTTGAACACTAGACTCATATGCCATCGAGACTGTTCACCCATCACGAGCTCGATATCTTGGTTCACATATGTTCTCCACAAATATTGTTGCTGAGATCATCCTTTTCGAGCTCACAATCCTCGAGCTCGAACCATCTTGTCTGATGGTAGGAAATAAATCAGGAGATTTATACAAGTGCTGAACCATTTGTCATTGTAGCTTCGCGCTTGACTTATAATATTGAAACACCTCTGAGACCATATAGTTTCTGAGCTCGTCAATTCCGATGTTGTTGCACTTACTACTCAGCGAGACTGTTCTTGATATTTTCATTAAAGGTGATTATGACGAACATGCTTATTCTGAGCTTACACTTTACGAGCCTGGCTTCGAGATCAAAATTTCCATTCTCGAAATTTGGGTGTAACATTTTGCCCCCTCAAAAGTACAGTTCGAATCCTATGAGAAGGAAACTTTTGAACTGCCACTTCCGAAAATCGAGCCACCTGCCACACCGAGTGTGGACACGCGTCAGTCATGGATTGCGCAGTCAGAGTACTCGAGTGCTCTTTTCATCTGCCCACGTCCTTTCATATCCCAGCTTTTTGCTACCAATGCCATATTTACACCCCAACTGTCGGATAAGACTCAAAATCAAACCAAGGGCCCACATATACTCGACCCTTGACATCCCACGGGGTCATATATAAAATCTCTCTCTTTTCCTTCATCATCTTCACCATTTTTATTTTTGAGAAAACTCAAACCAGAGGAAGAAAAGAAAAACCAAAGTTTCACTTGCATGTTCTCTAAACCGACGAAGCAAAGCAACTTTAAATCTTTCGGCTAAGTGGAATCATTCCTACTTCCCATCTTTCAGTCGACGATCCTCTCGTTCCCATGAACCACTCTTTGTAAGTGCTCTGATCCTCATTCGTCCATTTTCCTTTGATATATGCATTTTCTTTTAAGTGCTTTCTCCTGCACCATGATCATATTTGCTGGTTTTTTTACTAGTTTGTAAGGATGTTTGACCAATATTAGGCAAACCCATAATCCGAAGTATTGTAATGCAATCATAATCATGGTTCTAGACCTAAATTTCTTAGCGTAGAAAAAATGCAAACATAGGGTTTTTTTTTCAAATTAAGGGTAGTGTATCGTGTAAGCCAAGAAATGGGGGTTCTGAATTAGGGTTTTTAATTGCACAAATCCCAAAATTATCACCCTCTTGGATAGTCATCAACTTTATCCCTGAAAATTCAAGATTCTCAAAATGAATCCAAACTTTCCCACTCTTGTGTCAAGTACACGCTCGAAGCCTGAACTTTACATTAGTTTGGGGCTCCACTTCGAATTCGATCCATCCTTTCGAGACCTCGGTCTCGATTGTGTTTATTCTGTGATCTCGGGCTTTCGAGCTCGAATCAGCAAAATTGTATTCTATGAATCCTTGCATGCCCAGCCCTCACCCTCTTTTTTCTTGTTAGATGTCGCAGAACTCTGAGAATCGGTGGGGGTCAGTGCTCGCAATTCCTTACTCTCCATCAACTCCCAGTCCCGAGTCTCCCTTCACTCAGAACTAGTGACTGATATGTGAGCACCACGTGAGGTGCGATCAAGAGGACATTCGAGATCGTTTTCGACGTCATATTGATGAGGTCGAGGAAAGAAAAAGGAAGATACTCTGGGTCACGATTTATCTAGATCCGGACCCCGAGATCAGACCTATTCTGCTTGATCCCAAACTCAAAGTCACTGTTGCTTACGAGCCTAGTGCACTTTCCTTCTCGCTGATGGAGGACCCTTCGGATCGCCCCTCCACTTCTTGAGTTACATCTATTCTGACCCTACAAGAGGGTTTTTTCAAGGCGGAGCATTATTGGAGCTCAGTCACCTCAACAGGCCAAATTTATGAGATTCTAGCTCTCCACGGCCTAAAACTTTCCGACGCACTGATGTTTCGACCTATGACTCTGAACGAGCGGAGCTGCTATGCCCTGGGTGATGGCAATCCAGACAGCAAGATTAAGCCCGCGTCCTAGATTCGTGAGCATATGAAGGCAGGCGCCCTACTTCCCCTAAAATCATTTTTTAAGGATTTACTGGATTTTATTGGGCTTGCCCCATTCCAACTCCAGACCAATTCATATAGGGTCTCTCCACCCTTAAGTCCCTGTACCACAAATTGAAAAGGGAAGGACCCTCACCACAAGAGATTATGTATCTCTTCTATCTGAAAAGCAACCCCTCTCGAGCTCGGGGAGGGGATGGCTTCTATTATTTGTCGAGCTATCCAAAGGAGAAGAAGATTTTCGAGGATATGTCAAACCATCCCCCAAACTTCAAGTTGGCATTCTTCTGGACAGATGGCCTCACTCCTTCCAAATTATATTCATTCCAATGCATCTGTAAGTACTCACACTTATCCTTTTCCTTTTCGTTTAATGACTAGGCTCGAAATAATAATATGTAACCTTTTCTTCAGCCAATTATCACCGTCCCACCAACTCAGAGTCAATGGTGGAGCACAAGACAAATTTACTCCAACTGCCATACGGTCGACATTCTCTAACTTATCTTCTCCATGAAGAACGGCTCTGAGCTTGTGGCCTCTTGGAGCAAGACCAGTCAACAGACAACGCTGCCTACCATAAGTACTTCAAGTGGGAGCACGTGCCACTTCCCTTTGAGAGGCTTCCCCTGAGACAGAGGTCTTCGAGCTCACGGGCCCGTCCCCTTATGGCTCGCCGTCATAATCGATTTGGCTCGGGAAATGAAGCCCAAGATGAGGCCCCGAGCTTGGGTGGTGGAGGTAAAGTAATACTTAGCTCTGCCATGTGGTCCCTTTCATTGCTTAAACATAAGCCCAAACATTTTGATCCTCTTTCCGGATCCTAGGGATAATCTTCATGCTTGGTCCTGGGTAGATGAGAGGATACATAGGTTTGATAGCTGGTTAGGTTAGCACCAAACCATGTATAGTCTAAACGAGGTTTAGGATGGGGTCGCCGTTCAATACGGGACACACGTCTATAGAGACCTTTCAAGGCTGTCTCCTACATATAGGGAAGGGACTCCCCCAACGTCCTCTAAAGATAGGGGGATTTCTTGGTCACCGAGCACAAGCTCGAGGGAGAGTAGCAGTTAGGTTTATTTTGACTTTAGTCTTGCTTCTTTTTGTAGTTTAGTCTCGGTCACTAATGTGTAAATTGTGTATGTGCAGGCGACATGGAATCTAACTTAGAAAATGTGCTCAACCGCTGCTCCGGAGCTAAGTAGAGTAAATTCCCAAGGGCATCGCAGAGAGCGGGGAGCCCCTTCAAAATCTTGAAAAAATCTGAGGCGACACCTCCTACCTCAGACACTCATGGCCCGAGCCTACCTGCCAATCCGAACCCCGTGGTCTCACTTCCCCCGCCTCCTCCTAAAGTCCAAGTTTCCCAATAGACTGCTCCGGCCCCAAAGAAGCACGTTCCCACACGGGAATGTTTGTTGTCGGTCTCGACCCACGCCCCCGAGTATGTGATCGATAACGCTGCAAGGACACACGGAGTCAATCTGGGCTCGGATGTACTATCCTGAGTTGGCCAAAGTCTCAGCAACCTTGGCACTCCTCAATGGCAGTTTCTTACCTCCTGCCATGACACCAACACAATCTTTGACAAGGGCAGCGAGCTCTTCACCTTGGTAAGTCCTTTTACTCTATCATGTTGCTTATATCGACTTATCCTGTATGTTTACTAACCCACTCTTGTTTATGTGTAAAGGCTTTCTCCGCATTTGCTTAGCTTAATTACAAACTGAACAACAAGGTCTACGCAAGCCAATCCTACACTCAGGAGGCGAAGAACCTCCAGATAAAGCTCGCTGACGAGCTTAAGGCGGCGAAGTCGATGATGTCTGAGCTCGAGTCAAAGCTGGAGGCCAAGGATTCTGAAATCAAGGAAAGAGACTCCAAAATCAAGGAACTTCACGAGCTGAATGCCAAGCTCAAGGTGGATAAGAAGGCCACCTTTGATATAATCAAAGGTGAGAAGGCTCGCCTTCTTGAGAAGTTTAAGCTGAAGAAGGATCACTGTAACGCCCTAAACTCTAGGGACCGTTACGGTGTGCTTTATAAATAGTGCTAAACTCGCTAATCGAGTTATTTGGCCAAAATCGTGTAACTAAGTATGATTAGCAGTTTAGGGATTAAAAATTTTGGTTAAGATATAACGTTTCATTAGAACGTTTACTGTATACATTGGGATCCCAAAAATATAATCTAAAGGTCTATTACAAGAAAATATTTACAACCAGCCGATCTAAGCGGCAAAACAGGGTTTAACCCTAGTTCCTCTTTCAACCCTCAGTCGTGGCGGTCGAGCAGCCGCATATGTACACATCGTCGCCTAAGCTCTCCAACTCAAGGATGATCCAGCTTTCTTTTGCCTTTACCTACACCACATAGCACCCGTGAGCCGAAGCCCAGCAAGAAAACTTAATATGCTCATGAACAGTAATAACATGTCATCAAATCATAAGGCACTCGCCTAGAAAATATAGCCATATTCAAGCAGGCAAATAGGTTCACGTAATGATGGGTATCCAGGATAAGGAATCCTACCCTCCTGAGTGGATGACTATCAAGTCAATCCTAATCAGAATAGTGATTTAACACTGGTGGTTCTGGTAACCATACCGGGCTTATAGCCCTAAAAAAAAGAGTGACGGTTGTACAAGTCACTAAGGTGGGTTTCGTTCCCTTTAGCCATGTGACAATAGGGTCACCGGGGCTTTATAGATAAGTGATCACTTCACCAGCTTGAAAAAAATAGGTGCTCGATGAACTAGTCACCAATATAACCTATCGCATGACCATAGAGTCACAACCATGGGATTCCGCTCCCTAGCCATGTGACAAACTGTAACGACCCAAATTTACTAATAAGGCTTAAGGGCCTTGATTAGTGTGCCAGGAGGGCATAACTGGATTATATGTGATTTAATGATTAAAAGCATGTTTTATGATTATTTGAATATCTGTGATGCATGACTATGTGTATTAGTATGCATGTAGGCCCTGATTAGGTTAGAATGGCATATTCGTAATTTTGGCCCATTGAGGGCATAACTGTATATATTTGTGATAAATTGTCGAGACCACATTATTATGTGGATATATTTGTAATCTGTAACTCGAGGTGATCTTAGTGAGCAGTTTAGCTAGAAAGAGACGGCGGGGATTTATACCCGGCTCGGGGCGAGCCTAGGGGTATTTCTAGGAATTTAGAGAATATATATTGGAGTATATTCTGATATTGGGGAATATAATTGGTGATTAGTTAGGTGTCGGGAAGCAAGCGGTAAATATTAGAGACATTCGAGGAATTAGCAGGAATTGGGTGTAATGACCAAAATGTCCCTAGGAGGTTTAAAAGCTTAGTTACAAAGGGGAGGGAAAATTGCTCATTTGGCTTATAAGGGATAAGTATTACTAGACTTTATACCTTAGTGGAATGTGTAGAAGGCAGTAGAGGTCTGAAGAAAAGAAAGAGAAAAGAAGGAAGGGAAAAGCAAGGGTTTTCTCTCAACGGTTTAGGCTTCTCATCATCAATTCTTGAGGTTTCTTGGGGCTAAAACTCTGAGAGAGTTTGGGCAGAAGCTTGAGGCTAGGATCCCTGGTTTGGACTTGAGGAATTGGCAGGGGATACTCATCACTTTAAGTAAGGTCTTGAGGTTGTAACTCAGTTTCTAGTTCTCAGTATTTATGTGGATTTTGAGCTGAGTTTTGGTGGGAATTCTAGGGAATTAAGGATGAATCTTTGAGGAGGTGAAGGCTAAGCAAGTGTGGAAGATAACCTAGGTTGAGCTCATCCATCAAAGGTAAGAAACTCTGGTTTAAGTTCTGTGATTTCAGTTGAAATCTGTTGAGTTTTGAGCACTAGGTTCAGCCATGGTGAATTTTGTGTTTTGGGGTGCATATGGTTGAATTTCTTGTGTTTGGGACCTATGGGATGAGTTGAGGATGTTGGGAGGCTTGTTTTGAAGTTTGGTGGAGGTTTGGTTGGGTTTTGGAAAGGTTTGGCTCGGGAAAACTCGAAGGAGAAAAATGTGTGCTGGGTTGTGCTGTGACTAGCGCTGTAGCACTAGTCACTGGGCGCTACAGCGCTAGGGCCTGAAGTTCCAGAGCCTTTTGGCTCTTCTTGTAGCGCTATAGCACTCTCCTTAGGGCATTGTAGTGCTACCCTATTCCCAGAAAGGGGTTTTTGGGTTATTTCTCAGGGTTTTTGACCGGGGGCTCAGGGTTTGATTCCACCACCCCGTTTGGTGGAATTAGGGCTTCCTGAGGGCTTGGGATTGGTCCCGAGGCTAGGTTTTGGATTTTAGGTTTGGTGATGATTCTGATCCATGGCTGTGACTAGGTGTACGCTAGGGCTCAGACGGGGTCGTGCTTGAGGATCAAATTGAACAAAGCTAGAGAAATCTAAAGGTAAGAAAACTGCACCCGGTTATGTGATTGTGATGGGGCTAAGAGCTCCCTATATCTGTATAATTTCATGGATGGTATTATTCCATGGGACATGTGATAAACAGCCTAAGGGTGCCGTAAATAATACTTGCGCACAGGGCGCGACTCGACCACTGGTAGCTGAGGACAGCTTAATATTCACTGAGCTCGGTGTAAGCGGGCCGGAGTCAGTGGGATAAGTAGAGGGTGCAACCTAAGGGCGTTAACCCTAGTTATCATATGTGAATTTATTAATGATATGAGATGATGTACTTGGTATGCTAAATACTTGAACAACATGAATGGCTGAACTGTTGAGTAAATGTTTATAATGTATGAGTTATCTGGTTACTTGCTTAATGATTATGCTCTGCTATTGTGTTTTCTTGCTGGGCCTTGGCTCACGGGTGCTATGTGGTGTAGGTAAAGGCAAGGGAAAGTTAGACCAATCCTGAGATGGAGAGCTGCGGGGCTGAATGTACATAATCAGCTGATCGTCCGCCACGGCCGAGGAGTGGAACGGGACAAGAAAAGCTTAATTGTCTGTTTTGCCTTATAGTGGCTAATAACTGTATTTTAACCCTAAAATTTTGTAAACTGCTTTTTAACTTTACTACTTTTGGGATCCCATGTAAATAAAATGTTTGTTTATAAGAAATGAAGCTTTTGAGACCAAAATCCTTTTAACCCTAGCTCAACTATAGTTTCAGTAACACATTTCAAATTAAATGACTTGATTAGCAAGTCTTGCACCTTTATAAACACACAGTGTAATGGTCTTGGCTATCCAGGGCATTACAACTTGGTATCAGAGTGTCCTAGGTTTAAGGGTTCCTGAAGACTGGCTGGACATGTACATTCACCGCGAAAGACAAGCTTGACTCAGGGTTTGGTAATTGTGTATACATGATTATATGTTTAAATGATCTGAATGGAATATGATTGTTGATATCTGCTTGATTAATAGGGAGCATGAGATACTGATAGGGCCTGGCCCTTGACTATTGCATGATGATATTGAGGCGTGCTTATCAGCACTGTTATGCATGTGAATGAATATATGGATGAATATTTGGATAAACTGTTATAATTTTATTGTTTGTGAATGTTTGGGGTTCTAACGGTGGATCATGAAAGGATTATTACCTTGTCATCATAGTCTGACTGCCGAGTTGTTAATTGCAGATTGACTTGGATAATTATGCATCCAAGAAAATCTACACGACTAGCCGGCAACAGGTATGAGACTAGAGATGATGACCAGGGCCAGACCCCTCTGCCAGTCCCTAAGAACTGGCAGCAGCTTATGGCAGACATGCAAGCTCGGCTACAGAGCTAGGATGAACAGATCTGAATTCTAGGACAACAGGCTCCATCAGCTAGTGTTGCCCCCATTGTGCCACCTGCAGTGGTACCAGTTGTATAGCCAGTAGAGGTTGGGAACAGATGGGAGCCGTTGTACGAGCGGTTCAGGAAACAACAGCCCCCGATCTTTAAGGGAGGACCTGATCCACTGAAGGCTGAACAGTGGATGACCATGATTACTACCATCTTGGACTTTATGAGGGTAGAGGGACATGACAGAGTGGCTTGTGCCACACATATGCTGAGAGAGGATGCCCGAATCTGGTGGGAGGTGGCATCACAGACCAGAGATGTTACTGCCTTGACTTGGGAAGGATTCAAGGACCTATTAAGTTAGAAGTACTATAATGTTGCCATTAGGGCATCGAAGGTAAATGAGTTCGTGGGGCTGGTTCAGGGCACCATGACAGTTACAGAATATGCCCTAAAATTTGACATACTTGCAAAATTCGCACCCGACCTTGTGTCTACTGATGTAGCTAGGCAGGACAGATTTATTAGAGGGCTTAATTCTATGATAGCCCGAGATGTGAGGATTACAACAGTTCCTGGAGGGACAACCTATGCCCAGGTTGTGGAGAAGGCTCTTACCGCTAAGGAGGTGAAAAATAAGAAATGGAGGGAGAGTGTAGCAAGACGGGAGGACCACAGGGTGGTGCCTCCATATTCTAGTTCTGGTAGGGGCGAAGGCCCCAGTGATTTAAAGAGGAAGACCCCTGATGCTTCGACCGCTCCTGGTCCTGGTAGGAGAGGTCGGGGTTCTCAGGGTGGCCGTTAGGGAGGCGGTGATACATGGAGGACTTATCCTGAGTGGATGAGGTGCAGAAGACGCCATCCGAGCGAATGTCGGGCTAAGGCCTGTTACGTGTGCGGAGGGGTGGGACACCTCAAGAAAGACTGCCCGACAGTGAGGAAGGGAGATGCGGGGAAGGTGGACAACTTGACTCCAGCTTGAGTGTTCACCCTAACGCAGGCGGAGGCCGAGGCTAGTCCCTCGGTAGTGAAAGGTCAGCTTTCTAGCGCTGGCTCTCCTTTTACAGTATTGATTGACTCTGGTGCTACACATTCATTTGTTTCTAGTAAGGTGATTGATAGACTGTGTAGACTTAGTGAGTATTGTACTTCAGAGTATTGTACTTCAGGGTTTGGGACTTAATGATTATGCTCTGCTATTGTGTTTTCTTGCTGGGCCTTGGCTCACGGGTGCTACGTGGTGCAGGTAAGGGCAAGGGCAAGTTAGACCAATCCTGAGACCAAAATCCTTTTAACCCTAGCTCAACTGTAGTTTCAGTAATACGTTTCAAATTAAATGACTTGATTAGCAAGTCTTACATCGTTATAAACACATAGTGTAACGGTCTTGGCTATTCAAGGCGTTACACAAATAATCCCCTAGGCATTTGGCCCTGGCTCTGAGTAACTAGTCCTAGACTAGTCAAGCGCTTATAATTTTCATCAACCTTAGGGTCGGTCCATCATTAATGCTCCTAGAGTCATTCAACGCTGATATCGATTAGATCTAATCTTTTATCAGCCCTGCGTTCATGACGCTTATGCCGTTTTTGGCTCTTAGGTCAGCGATACGCGACCAGTGCCGACCCTGACTTGTCAGTGCCAACACAAGTAAGCAATGCTATCAAACATGTATCATATGTCAAATATCCAAATATAAGGCATTCAGCATGCTTGCTTAACAATTGCTAGCATAATTAGGTTCATGCATAAACACAGAGACTCAAGCTCTGAACAATCTCATATTCAATACTCATGGCATGCCCTATTCACATGTTTCTCGTGCATCACATGCATCACATTTAAACATCCAACATGCATCAAGAATAACCATGCATGTCATATACACATGGTGCAGTTTTCTTACCTCGGGTACGAGCGAGAAATAATAAAAGAAAGACCCTTGAGAACGATCAACCTTTTAGTTCCTTAGCGGTCACCTAGTCATAACCAATTGGAATCCATTAATAAAGTAAATCAATAAGAGGTTCACAATCTAAAACCATGCTTTCGGGATCAATCCCACACTCTCAGGAATCTCAATCTACCCAAACGGGGTAAAGGAACCCATCTCCGAGCCTTCAAAGCCATTCTGAGCCCTAAAATAGGCTTGCTGGAAAATGGACCAGCGCTGAGGCACTATTTCAAGTCAGAGAGGCCCAGCTCTCTGCCCTGCCTAGCGCGCTGCTGTGCCAACTACAGACCAGAATCTTTCTGGTTTTCCCTCCTTGCGATTTCCCTTGAAACCAAGCCTCCAAACCAATCCCAAACATCCAATTCTACCCCTAAACTTCATACATATCACACCATCTTCAAAACCCAATCAATCTTACTCAAAAACTTCCACTAATTCTCAACTTATCATCTCAAATTCTCAACTGAAAAACCATAAGGAAAAACAGAGTATAACTTATATTCATGGATGGATTCTTACCTCAAGTGGGATTTAGATCCTCTTCAATGGATGAATCAAAGTTCTAAGCCTCAAACCTTGATTTCCTAACTTGTTTCTTCAAATTGGCTCTCAAAAATTGAAATGAAGAAGGAGAAGGATGATGAACGGCTGAAGGAGAAGAGTGCTCTGTTTTGGGTAAGCTTCTACAGTCCAAATGCTGATATATATCTTAGGGGTGAAAAGACCATTTTGCCCCAGGTCAAATAAAGGTTTCTAAAGACTCCCAAGGGTAAAATCGTCATTTCCTGCCTATCTCGTTAATTATAATTAACACCCTCCAATTCTCGTTATTCTCAAAATTCTCAAATGCTAATAATTCATATCCCGTTACCCTTTAATTCCCAGAAACGCTCTAATCACCAAATTACCCCGAGACTCACCCCGAACCCTGAAACTAACCCCGTTATGACTAGACCGATAACTTGCATTCAATGATCTTCTCATGCCAAATGGTTCGAAAAAATCCACATATAATGTGGTATTATTTATAATTCACCCACATGCATGAAAATACACAATCACGCCCTCAACGGGCCAAATTACCAAAATGCCCTTATAATTAAATGTGGACCCATATGCATGCATTTATCATCATATAATAATATAATTCACATAAGCATGCATATAATCATTTACAAACATAATAAATCAATTATGGCCCTCCCGGCCTCCTAATCAAGGTCCTAAACCTTATTATGAAATGTTGGGAATTACAATCACGTTGTTGACATGGCCATGTATCGCATCTAGGCCAACAACATTGATCTCGACAGTAGCTTTTTGGAGGATGCCAGGGATGACGTGGAGGATGCCAGGGATGAGGCAGAAGACACGGCGGAGAAGTCCGGTGTTACTGAGGGGGATGTGCCTGCTTAATGAAAGTAAGGTCATAGGCTGCATCCCATCAATATTTTTGTAATACCTTTATATATATATATATGCCCTTGGGGCAAAGACAATACATAGCTCATTTTAGGGCTATTTTATATTTGTTTAGACAGTAATTTTGATTTTTTATGCATTTTATTTTCTTGCTCGAAAACCTTTATGCATTTGATTTTACATTTAGCTTTTGCTTTAATATTTTTACTTTACATTTCTGAGTTGAAATGTTTCAAGCATGTTATAGTAAAGGCTTGCTTTTGTGTTTTTTTATTCGTACAAACACATTTGTTGGATTTAAGTTTGAGTTTCAATGCATTCATTCACAGTTTACTCGATATATCCATGTTCGACCTCGTTATTGTCAAGGTCGGACCTTACTTTTACCATGCACTCGAAAGTACTTATATGGTATGTAATTTTAGTAGTTTAGTTATATCTTGCTTTTCTAGTTACTTTTTATCGTCCTTGTGTAGTTTTTCAAGGTTGTGAGGTCGAAACTAATTTTCACAAAATTTTCCAGCCTCGGACTCAACTTAGTTTGAAGTAGGTTTATTTATACTCCAAATTTCTGTCGATTAGTTTTAGCTGGTTTGTTCCAAACTTATTTAGCTCGTGTCTGGTTTGTAATCCATACACTTGTATTTTTTATAATCTGGTTATGTCCAGACCATCTTAGCTCTCGTGTTAGGTTATTAATCCATACACTTATAATTTTGATAAGATGGTTATGTCCATACTATCTTAGCTTTCTTTTCAATCTGGTTAAATTCAGACAACTTTAGCTAGTGTATACACTTATAACTTCTATGTTGGGTTAATAATCTAGACTTTTTTATTAGTTTATGTGTATACTTAAAAATTTCATGTCGGGTTAATGATCTAGACATTTTTATTCTATGTTATTTTTTTTTTCAAACTTATGGTATGATTGTATACCACTGATGCACCCTTAATATCCTATGAGTGTGACCGTAGGTTATTGAATTAAGAGAATTTGCAAAAAATACAACATTTAATAAAGAAAGCAACTTTTGAGCGAAATTTAACATTTTAAAAAGTCTGAAAATAAACAAGCTTGGTTACAACAAAAACATCCTTCCTACATTACTGATAATAAGGTCGTAGATGTTTATTATTCCAAACTCGTGGAACCAACTCTCCGTTTAGTCTCGCCAATTTATATACTCCAGGCCGGATGATAGACTCGATCTAGTAAGAACCTTCTGTGTTAGGTCTGAGTACACCAGCAGACGGGTCTCGTGCAGCCAGAAATACAAGTCTTAATACCAGGTCTCCTAATCCGAACTTTCTGTCTCGGATCCTCTTATTGAAATACCTAGTAGCTTGTTGCTAGTATGCAACATTTTTCAATTGAGCTTCATCTCGTCTTTCTTCAATAAGGTCTAGACTTTCTTCGAGCTGGGATTGGTTCGAGGCCTGATTGTAGGCATGGCTCCGTATTGTAGGTATTTTGACTTCAATAAGCAACATGGCCTCGCATCCATATGCTAGGGAGAAGGGAGTATGCTCTGTTGAAGTTTGAGCTGTGGTTCGATAAGCCCACAAAACCTGAGGTAACTCCTCGGGCCACCTTCCCTTTGCCTCCTCTAACCTTTTCTTCATGGAGCTTTTTAGGGTTTTGTTGACTGCTTCGACCTGACCATTTGATTAGGGATGGGCGACAGAGGAGAAGCTTTTTATTATCCCATTTTTTTCGCAGAAATGGGTAAATAGGTCACTGTTGAACTGGGTACCATTGTCCGACACTATCTTTCTGGGCATCCCATACAGGCAGATGATATTTTTTACCACAAAGTCTAAAACTTTTTTCGAGGTAATTGTGGCCAGGGGTTTGGCCTCGGTCCATTTCGTGAAATAATCGACCGCGACCACAATGTACTTTACTCCACCTTTGCCTATTGGTAGCGAGCCTATAAGGTCTACCCCCCATACCGCAAATGGCCATGGGAAGGTCAACATGGTAAGCTCAGTAGGTGGAGCTCATGGAATTGAAGCAAATCGCTGGCATTTATCACATCTTTTGGCATATTCGAACGTGTCTGCCTTGACTGTGGGCCAGAAATACCCCTGTCTTATCACCTTTTTGGATATACTATGTGTAACGACCCAAATTTTCTAGTAAGGCTTAGGGCCTTGATTAGTGTGCCTGGAGGGAAATAAGTGAATTATTGTTATAATATGTGAATTTATGTGAACATGTGATAGAGATGCATGTTTAATTGAATTAAATATGCATGTGGGCCCCGTTTGGATATTAGGGGTATGTTTGTGATTTAAGCCCGTTGAGGGCATAAATGTGATCAATGTGATATGTTTGTGATATATCTGTGTAGCACGATCCGAGTCAGTCCTAGGGAGCCAATAGTCAGAAAGTCACAACGGGGTTGAGAATCTGACTCGGGGCGAGTCGAGGGGTATACCGGGTATGAGATATTTTATGGGGTTTTCGGGTTTCGGAAATAAATATTTGGAGATATATTTGAGGTTAAAATGTCTAGGAGGGAATATTAGGAAAATTTATCGTTTTGCCCTCGGGGGACGTTTTTGGTACCCCGAGCTTTAAGGTAACCTTATAGACTTAAGTTAAATAAAACAAAAAATAGGAAAGTCCCAGACTTCTCTAAACCGACTCTATCTCTTCCTTCACCTCTCTTTGGAAGACTTTCTCTCCATTTGAAGCTTGGGGAAAACTCTTGGTGAATCAAGCTAAAGACTAAGACGTGGAGCTGGGATTTTGGGGAGATTAAAGCTTGGAACCTAGAGGATTAGCTCAGAACTCAATTAAGCAAGGTAAGCTTCCTAGTATGTTGAATTATGTTAATTTGCAGCTGGTTTTAGGTTGAATATTAGAGTTTGCGTGTTGGAGGGATGAAGATTCAACTTTGATTTCTATAAGGGTTTTCGCTTGAGTTTCTGTTGGGTTTTGTTGTTGAATCAATAGTATAGTCTTTGTGATAACTAGTTTGGAATGTTGGCTTGATTCTGGAAATAATTGGACTGGTTTTTGAGGTGAAAATGGTGAGTTTTCCTGAGCTCGAGGGGTCGGGCCGCGACGCTGTTCTTGCTGAGTCGTGGCCCCTTAGAACTTGGGGCACCTAGGAATGAAGGCGCGCCGCGGTGCCCTTTAGGAAGGGCCGCGATGTGTGTGGGTTATTTTGAGGCAAGGCCTCGAGTTGAGCTGGGGGCCGCGGCATGAGTCCCTAGGACCACAGCACTTAAGGTACTTTTGGGTTTTTAAGAGGTTTTAGGCTCGGGAATTCACTAGTTAAGGCTCAGGATGGATTCTATCACCCGGATTGATAGAATTCAAGGTCCCAGAGATTAGAATTATGGGTCGAAGTTATTTAGTGAATTAGAACTTGATGGATGGAATTGTTAATGCGTTGTGACTAGGATTTTGGCGAGGCTCGGAATAGGGATCTGTGCTCGGGACATTGGTTCCTAGAAAGCTCGAGACACAGGTAAGAAAACCACGGTTCCCATAGAGCTTGTATGTAGGGTAGGGCCCTATGTGATTGTGTTGCAGGGCCTAGTCCTTTGGTTGAATTTGTTCATGTTCAGTATTTTCTTTATTATGCTATGTATGCATATGTGTAAATGTTTTGCAAGAGCCGGGAACAGCGCAGGCCGAGGTCGGCAAGGCCGAAAACGGCAAGGGGTCGAGAACGGCGTTAGGCACGTGGAGTGCAAGGCCGAGTGCGGTAAGGGGCTGGGAGCAACGTTTAGCACGCGAAGTGCGAGTTGCCAGGGCAAGACCCTAAAGGATACCTGGGATATCCTCACGGTGTGGACCGGAAACCCATGGCCTGGTAAAGCGCCTGGGACGGAATAGCCGTATGTGTTTAGCCTATTGATGGCCTGTTTCTTTATGCTAAGTGTTTGATATGCATATGTTATCTGCTTGTGAGGGTTTTCTTGCTGGGCTTCGGCTCACGGGTGCTCTATGGTGCAGGTAAGAGCAAGGGAAAAGTTGACCAACCATGAGTATGGAGGGCATGAAGCGGCGCGTACATGTTTGGCCTGCCTGGCTACCACAGCCAGTGGTTTGAGAGATGATTGTATTAAAACCTAGATTTTGTCGTCTAGTCGACTTGGTTTGTACTTATATGTTATAAATATTTCTAAACAGCATTTTGGGATCCCAAATATCAAACACTTTATGTATTTCAGTAAATGAAATTATTTTCAAAGTTTATAACTCTGTTTATGATTTAATCACATTTTTGACCTAAAACCTCTATTAGCGAGTTAAATGCACGTTTTAAACTCACTTAGTAATGGCTCTAAGGAAGTAGGGCGTTACACTATGCCCCCCCGGTGTGATCTCCACAAAATCCTTCATGAATTTCTTCCAAAATTTTCTTCGCCTCTGGTGGAGTTGCACATCAGAGTAATGGCATAGAATACCCTCTTCGATACAACCTTCCTTCCATAATAGTGTACCTCAGGATCTGATACATCAGTTTCCGAGCCTCGTTCCGTTCTGCTGGGAAAATTTTGGTTTTGAGGTAATCGACTATTGGGATCATCCAGGTAGGTTGAGAATCGATCATGCATACGTCCTCTTCCTCAGGCTCGCTGATACTCGGGGTAGATAGAAACTCCACCGGGACCACGTTCAATGTATTGGCCTCCCTGGTTGTAGCGAGCCTAGCCAATGCGTCTGCATTTGAATTTTGTTCTCGGGCAACTTGCTCTATAGCGTAGAATTCGAATTGTCCGAGCACAGCCTTGGTTTTCTCTAGGTACACAACCATTTTTACACCACGAGCTTGATATTCTCCTAAAGCTTGGTTGACCACCAGCTGTGAGTCATTATAGCAGTGTATAGCCTTTGCTTTGAGTTCCTTGGCTATTCAAAGTCCTGCCAGTAATACTTCGTATTTAGCCTCGTTATTTGATGCTTTGAAGTTGAATCTTAAAGCAGAGTGGAATTGATTTCCTATTGGGGTAATCAGAATAATGCCTGCCTCTGATCCATTTTCGTTGGTGGATCCATCGACATAAAGTTTCCACAGCTCGCGGGCTGGGGTTACAACTTCATCATTAGACACTCCAGTACACTTGACAATGAAATCCACCAGGGCCTGTCCCTTGATGGTCATTCTCGGGTGGTATGTGATCTCGAATTGTCCGAGTTCGACAACCCCCTTTAACAATCTTCCAGAAGCTTCTGGTTTAGACAAAACTTGTCATAGTGGTTGGTCAATTAGCACATGAATAGGGTGCGCTTGGAAATAAGGTCGAAGCTTTCGAGATGAGTGTATCAGGCTGAGAGCCAGTTTTTCCATTACTGGGTATCTCGATTCTGCCCCTAGTAACCTTTTGCTAACATAGTATACTGGTTTTTGTACCTTCTTCACTTCTCGGACAAGCACAACACTAATAGCGTGCTCTGTTGTGGCAAGGTATAAATACAAGAATTCTCCCGTGATAGGTTTCGACATGATTGGTGGTTCAACGAGGTGCTTCTTTAGGTTTTGGAATGCAAGCTCGCACTCCTCTGACCACTCGAACTTCTTGCCCTCTCTTAAAAAGTTGAAAAAAGGAAGACAATCGTCTGTAGATTTTGAAATAAACCTACTTAGTGCCGCCATCCGTCCAGTTAAACTATGGACATCCTTATGCTTTTGAGGTGAGGGCATATCAATCAATGCCTGGATCTTGTCTTGATTAACCTCTATTCCTCGTGCATTTAATATAAATCCCAGAAACTTTCCCAAAGACACTCTGAAAGAGCACTTTTGTGGGTTAAGTTTCATGTTATACTTTCGTAGTACAGTAAAGCATTTTGCAAGATCGTCCACATGATTATTGTTATGTTTAGACTTGACTAGCATGTCGTCAACATAAACATCCATGTTATTTGCTATCTGCTCGGAAAACATCCTGTTCACTAGTCTTTGGTACATGGCTCAAGCGTTTTGAGCCCGAAAGGCATGGCATTGTAGAGTACAACCCTTTATCGGTTACAAAGCTCGTATGTTCTTGGTCTGGCACATGCATGGAAATCTGGTTATATCCAGAATAAGCATCCATGAATGACATGATGCCGTGACGTGCAGTGGCGTCTACGAGCTGATCTATCCGAGGTAAGGGGAAACAGTCTTTAGGGCATGGCTTATTAAGGTCTGAGTAGTCGATACAGGTTCGCCATTTGCCGTTGGATTTTGGAACCAACACTGGATTGGCAATCCAATCAGGATAAAAGGCATCTCGTATGAACCAATTTGCCTTTAACCTGTTGACTTCTTCCTCGAGGGCCTTCTTTCTATCATCGTCCAGGAGTCTTCGCTTTTGCTACTTCGGGGGGAAGCTCTTGTCAATGTTAAGTGCATGGCTCATGACATTCGGACTGATTCCCACCATGTCTAAGTGTGACCATGTGAACACATCCTGGTTTTCTTTTAAGAAGAAGATTAATTGTTATCTCGCTTCTTTAGAAAGATTCTTACCCACCTTTACCATCTTCGTGGCATCTACTTCTTCAAGTTTGACCTCCTCGAGCTCTTCTAGAGGTTCGAGGTCAGCCCTTTCTTCTATTCTGGGGTCGATCTCTTCATCTATCTCTAGGATTGTCCCATCCTTGTTCTGAATAACTACAAGTGCATTTGCACTTGTTTGCTTCTTTCTCTTTATGGAGATGCTATAGCATTCTCTTCCCGCGAGCTAGTCCCCCTTCAACATCCCGATGCCACTAGAAGTTGGGAACTTGATGGCCAAATGCCTAACGGACGATACTACCCCCAGCCCAACTAGGGCGGGTCTTCCGAGCAGTACGTTGTAGGCCGATGGGAGGTCCACCACTACAAATTCCATCATCTTGGTTACTGAGACTGGATAGTCTCCCAAGGTTACGGGGAGTTCCACTACTACAAAATACCCTTTACGAGACACTTTTTTAGGACACGCACCTAAATGCAAGTCCTTAAAAATGTTTATGGATTTTTTAGGACACTCATTGAGAGTCCTGAAAAAACACAATTTAGGACTCGCAATGAGTGTCTTAAAAAAAATATGCGAGTCTTAAAAAAATCTGGGCTAAAAGTATGCTCTTTTACTTAACAATTTTAAGGACTTGCTTTGAGAGTCCTTAATACTCTTTAAGCGAGTCCTAAAAAAATATAAACTAGAAAATAAGTATTTTTTATATGCTCATTTACTTAACAATTTTAAGGACTTGCTTTGGGAGTCCTAAAAAAGTATTAAGGACTCCCAAAGAAAGTCCTTAAAATTGTTAGTAAAAGAGACACATATTACTTCATTTCTTCAAAATTTTGGGGATTTAATTAGGTTTGGGTAAAATTTTGGTCACCACCGTCATTGTTTTGTTCACTCTCACACACGAAACTAAGTCCTCTTTCACAACTCAATCTCAGTCTCTCTCTCCCTTTGCCGTCACTCTCTTTCTCCCTTCCTGGTTTGGCACCGCCATTGGCTCTCAATCTCTCATCCTCTCTCAACTGTGGCGAGGGCTTGAACAGTGCAGGTGAGGGCTTGAATGACGCAGAGCTCTAATGGCGAGGGCTTGAACGACGCAGGCGAGGGTCGACTGTATCTGTATTGAAGAGGTCGAACAGGTAAGTTTTTTCCTCAGCTTTTTTTTTTTAAATATCTGGGTTCAAAATGATATTTGGGTATATATTTTTTGGTTTGAGATCTCTGTAAATATATATATAGCTGGGCGTGGTATAGTGCTTAAATTGTGTCCTTACAAATATACAATGCATATATAAATATATATATGGTCATATTGATGTTTCTGAGACATCAGCTGCCTTTATTGTGGCTAAGGCACTACTTTTACAGAGAGGAAATCCTCATTTTTCACAGCTTTGTAGTACCATGTTTGGTCTATTTTATTGTGGATATCTTCCTTGTTTCTGGGTCAAGCTTCGATGTGGTCTGGCAGTGCCAACCTTAAACACTAGTAAGGGGTTTAATATATGCACTTAATTTAAAATTTGGCTGACTCATCATATAGGCCATGCCTTTTCTAGCTTTTATCTTATCACTCTCTTGACTTTATATGCATAGTGGATTAAGCAAAGATTAATGGTTTGGAATTGTGCCAGTACATAATGTATGTTCTGTGTATATGTTAATTCATATGTGGCCTAGTAAATAGTTTAGTATTGTATAACAAAAATTCCTTATCACTTTTTCATCATTTACTTGTATTGTATAACCAAAATTCCTTATCACTTTTTGGCAGCAATAAGAGCGTCATGGCCTACTCTTCTTGGTGGGCCAACCCACTGGACAATTGGCCTTGTTGCAACCTTAATCTCTATCAGTAGCATTATCGCAGCTGACAATTAAGCATTTCTAGGTGGCAAGGTATTCAGTCATTCAAAGTTTCTCTAATTTACATATGTGTTATCAAAAATAATATATGGTGAAGATATCACTGGACAACTGGCCTTGTTGTAATGTTTCTGAAGAAGATTCCAAACCCTCATAAGCAGATTATTTATGGTTCTATTATAACAAGACTTTTATATGTGAAAGTTTCAAATTGAGATGCATTTTCTTGTAATTTATTTTGTATTCAACCTACACTCCACTAAAAAAAATCCTTACTTTCGGATGTGATGGAATTGGTATTTAAGACATTATTTAGGACTTAATGAGTATTAAGGACTCCCAAAGCAAGTCCTTAAAATTGTTAAGTAAAACACTTAAAAAAACTATCATTTTTTTCAAAATTATAGGGTTAAAACACAAGAGAAAACCCATCAGCACTACACATTTGGGGATTTATTCAGTCACACCATTTAGGGCTGGTTTGCTTTGAACGGCGGCTGCTAGGTGAACGGCGCTCGACGGCACACATTTGGGGATTTTCATTGGTCTTAAAGCATTGGATTGGTAGCTAATTGTAAGAGGTATGTTGTATTTGATTTAGTTTTAAAAAATTTCAATATTTTATAAATTTGAATGATAACTATATTACTTTAGTGGAGTTTGAATATCTTAGATATTCATCCGTAGCGAAGTAGGTTATGAGAATTCTGTGTGTTGCGGTGATAACGGAAGATTGAGAACTTGCATGTCTTAGTGAAGTAGGTTCTGAGAATTTTGTGTGATGCGGTGATATATGAATGAAAACCTGTGTGTTGTTTGATTTGTTTAACATGTTGGTGTTGATTGTGATAGATGGCTAGGCTAGTAAATTAAGGGATATGCTGTCTGATTTTCTATAGATTTTTTTGTACTTAGTTTTGTGTGGAAATATGAAAAAGATGACTACCACAATGATAAATTTGTGATCCAGGTATTTAACATTTGACGGTCTAATTAATAATTAAATTGATTATAGAATTTTAAATACATACTTAGATCTGAGATAAATTTTTAATTACTAGAATAGGCTAAAAAAATTGTGTTTAGTTGAAACCCACTATACATCCAAGAAATGATTATAATTAGTGATGTTTCTTTCTTAATTAATCAAGTAATTAAGTAGTACTAATGTATTATCACTTAAGCTCCTTCCCACTTGAACCATAACATCATAATAAATAATAAGCCGACATTAAAGTTTTAAAGAAATTAGAGATTAAGAGGTGGATTATGATTAAAAGGGTCTCTTAAAAGATGCTTAATTAGATGCTTAATTTATTCAAAACTATTTGATTTGAATGCAATTTGCGAAGAGAAAAGGCAATAAAATTCTGCACTATGGTATATTTTTTAAGGGGAGATTGATATCATATTTTAGGACTAAATTAGGATTGACATTTGAATTAATTTATGCACTCTTTTTTTCTTTTAAGATTGCTATATTAAAACAGTTTATTTGTAGTGGCCTCAAAAAGTAAAATCCTTCAGATTATATAAAATCACTAATATATCTAAGCAAGTTATACTATATTGCGAGTCAACCTGATTACTTAAAGGCACTCAACCTGATTTTTTAGGACTCGCATTGCGAGTCCTAAAAACATTCTTTTAAGACTCGCAACGCGAGTCCTAAAAAATTACTTAAAGACACTCAATCCAATTTTTTAGGACTCGCAAAAACCTCATTTTTTAAGGCTCGCACCCCGCGAGTCCTAAAAAACCTTTTTTGTAGTAGTGTTCAATGGATCCCATACAGGCAATCCCTTCTCCTAAAAAACTGTACAATGTTGTTGCATATGCTTTCAAATTGCGAAGCGCGAGTCCCATCTTTTCTAGAGTGGCTTTATAAAGGATATTCACCGAGCTCCCGTTATCAATCAGGACTCGGCGTACCTTCTTGTTCGCGAGTAGGAGAGTTATGACCAGGGGGTCGTTATGGGGAAACTGGACGTGTGATGCGTCCTCTTCAGTAAACGTTATGGGTTGAGTCTCAACCCTCTGTTGTTTTGAAGCTCGTGGTTCAGGTTCGTAGGGAGAACTATCTTCAGTCTTGAGCTCATTCACATATCTCTTTTGGGTGTTCCTGCCCGAACCTGTGATATGAGGTCCCCCTGAGATGGTTATTACATCCTCTCCATCAATCGGAGGGGGTCGCTCGTCCTCCCGAGCTCAGAAGTTATTGTTATGGGCAAGTTGTGTAGCTGCTTCCCTTTGGCTTGTCGAAGCTTGATTGGGATTTCGGTTCCTGACGTACTATCTGAAATAACCCCTCGAGATCAAACCTTCGATTTCGTCTTTCAGTTGTCGACATTCATCAGTTGTGTGTCTGATATCTCTATGGAATCTACAATATTCATTTGAATCCCTCTTTGCTTTTTGGTTCCTCATGGGATCAGGTCAAATGAACGGGACCTGGTTTTCGTTAGCCAGGTAAATATTCTCCCAAGACTCGTTGAGCTCGGTATACACTTTGTATACGAAGAAATATTTGTCCCTTTTCTTCTTATTTCCTCCATCAGCCTCGGGGTTATTCCCTTCATTCTTCTTCCTTTTAGAAGGGTTATCCCCATTGGGTTTCAAAGTTGATGGGGCCGCCGAGGTCGAGGCAGAGTTCACGTTTGACATTGTAGTTATGGGCTGAGAGGTCATGTTCAGTGCTAACCTCGCCTCTTCTACATTGAAAAACCTCTGGGATCTCCGATTGAACTCGGTTAGCAACCTCATAGGTTTCCTTTGTAAGTCTTCCCAGAGGGGACTTCCGGCAGTATACCCGCTCTAACAGCCATCAGGTGACCACTATCATCGACATCTTGAGCTCGGGCCACTTCCAGGTTAAACCTCATGAGGTAAATCTTTAATGACTCATTTTGTTGTTGTTGGACATTCGTTAAGGCTGAGGCTTCGGGCCTGATGCCAATTTTAGCCTTAAATCGTTTCCTTGAGTCTCTAGATAATTGATCCCAGGACGAGATCAAATGCCTTTTAAACTTCTCAAACCAATTGTTTGTTGGTCTTGTAAGTGTGGCTGGGAACAGTATACATCTGAGCTCTTAGCCAACATTGCTGGCTTGCATGATGGTGTTGAAGGTACTCAGATGACTATACGGGTTTGAGTTTCCATTAAATGGTGGGACATGAGGTATCCTGAATCCCTAAGGAAACGGAGTGCTAAAGATATGTGGGGCAAAAGGCTAAAGCTCTTCATTGGAATCTTCAGCCTTATCCCTGCTACGCTCGTTCTACAAAAACCTGAATGCTCTTTCTAATTGGTCAATCCTTTTGTAACGACCCAAAATCGCTAATAAGGCTCAAGGGCCTTGATTAGTGTGCCAGGAGGGCATGTTGGGATTTATGTGTGATTTTATGAGTTAAATGCATGGTTATGATTTAGAGCGTGTTATATGACTATTTGATTATTTGTGATGCATGGCTATGTATATTAGTATGCATGTAGGCCCGGATTGTGTTAGAAGGGCATAACTGTAATTTTGGTCATTTTGGGCATAACTGTATTGATATGTGATGATTGTTGAGACCACAGTGGTATGTGGGTGTATCTGTGATCTGTGACTCGAGACGATCTTAGAATGAGCGGGTTAGCGGAAAAGTCAAAGCGGGAATTTATACCCGGCTTGGGTTAAGCCTGGGGAGTTTAAATGAGAATTTGGAAAATATATTGAGATTAATTTTGATAATGGGGAATATTATTTGGTGACTTTTCAGGTATTGGGAAGCAAGCGGGAAAATATTAGAGACACTTGAGGATTAGCGGGAATTGAGTAAAATGACTAAAATGGCCCTACTTGGACAAAAAGGGTTTAGAGTTAATAGGGAGGGCATTTTGGTCAATTGGCTTTTAGAGATTGATTTATGAGGCTTTATACACTTAGTGGGATTTATAGAGAAAGTGTGTTGGCTATGGGGAGAAAGAAAGAAAAGAAGGAAAAAAAAAAGAAAGAAAGAAAAGAGAGAAAACATAGGGGTTTTTCCAAAGGATCGGTTTGTGCATTCTTGCACCATTTCTCTCCATTTTTCTTGGGGCAAAGCTCAGTGGAGAGCTAGGATAGGCTGAGCATCAAGGATCTTAAAGCTAGGCTTGAAGATTTGGCAAGGATTAGCAAGAACACATCAATGTTTGAGGTAAGTTTTTAGAGTTTTCAGTTTTAAGGGTTTAGCTGGTTTGAGCTGTGTTTTGAGCTGAGATGATGGGAATTTTAGGGAATTTCTGGGCAAGCTTTGAGGAAGAGCAAGCTATGTGTTGACGGTGAAATTTCTTCAACGAAATTAGATCGGAAAACTCAAAGGTAAGTTAGATGATATTTATATAAGAACTTAGAATAAACTTTAAGGAAAAGTAAACACAGATCAAAAATGGAGCAAGCTTTTGTATATTTCTCAATAGCCTTTGCATACAATGAATTTTCCAACCCCCTTTCAGGTGGTCTTAGAGTTCCTTTTATAATGGGCTCTAATGGCCTTAGGTACATGATGATCCAGGGGACCAAGCGGTACATACGTACTGTATTAGAGGAATGGTTTCAGAGGTAGTGGTTGTACATCCCGTACAGGAGCAGGTGTCAGGGGGATGTCTCCACTACTTGTCTGTACCCCTGCCTGAGGCGTGGTGGCAGGTGTATTGGCGCAGGAGGTAGTGGTGTCGGTTCTGACCTATGGCCGTAGACGTACGGACCATGATCCTTACCCCAGCAATCTCACTGGCACTGGTATCCGTACTTAGTACTTGGTCGTACAAATATGTCTCATTCGACTCGTACCGAATCTCCTAAGCATAGGGACTTCGAGGTGTGAAAAAGGGGATCCTTGGTGACCGTACTGGCCGTGGCGTTGAGTAGGGGTTTTGGGCCCATACGCGTCAAGTCACGGGGTGTCGGCCTCCTGAGAAGATGGTGGGCTGATGGACCTCCCAAGGCGTGCGCGCGTGGGACCTCACGCGGCCTCGCGCATGGGGCGCCATAGACGACCTCGTAGCCTTCCTTGGCTCCGCGCATGGGCATGGTGGGAGTGGACCAAGGGCCTCGCGGATCGGTGGCCTCGCGAGGCGGGAGGGCCTCGCAGATCGGTGGCCTTGCGAGAGGGGAAGGCTTCGCGGAACGGTGGCCTCGCGAGACGGGATGGCCTCGCGGATCGGTGGCCTCGCGAGGCGGGAGGGCCTCACAGATCGGTGGCCTCGCGAGGCGGGAGGGCCTCACAGATCGGTGGCCTCGCGAGACGGGAAGGCTTCGCGGAACGGTGGCCTCGCGAGACGGGATGGCCTCGCGGATCGGTGGCCTCGCGAGACGGGATGGCCTCGCGGATCATTGGCCTCGCGGGACGGGAGGGCCTCGCAGATCGGTGGCCTCGCGAGACGGGAGGGCCTCGCGGAATGGGACTGCCCTCGCCCATATGATGGCCTCGCCTGTTTCATGGCCTCGCGGAATGTTGGCCTCGCGAGAAGGGACGGCCTCGCCCATTTGATGGCCTCGCGGAAGGGTGGCCTCGCGAGAAGGGACGGCCTCGCCCATTTGATGGCCTCGCGGAAGGGTGGCATTGGGGCCTGCTTCGGCCTTATATTTTCTCTTGATGAGATTATGAGCATCAATAGGGGCCTAAGCATACACTTTGAGTCTTTTATGGGCATGGAATATTGAGCATTCACAAAGACCACACTTCATGGCCCACTAAGTGATGCTTCCCTTGGGACAATCTCTCAGTTTCACAAGACTTATAGGTGTGAGCCCGATAATGTGACTAAGTGACCTCTAGCCTTGTATTTTCACCATGTACTAGGGATTTTTTTCTTGGTGGATTTTTGGCATCCACACTATGGAGGTCTAGGAAATGAATCAAGGTCGAAATTGCATCAACGGTATGAATTCTAAGCCTTTAACCTTGTTGTTTGACTGAATTTCTGGGTTTAGGGTTGATCATGGTAAATTTTGAGATTTTGGTTGAATGTGCTTGGGTTTTGAGTTCTTGGGATGCTTGGGATGAGTGTGAGGTGTTGATAAGTTTTTTTTTGGGTTTGGAAAAGGTTTGGACAAGTTTGGGGTTGAAATGGTTGAAGGAAAATCGCTGATGCGATTTTTGGGTTTGGTCTGGCTGCAACTAGCGCTATAGCGCTAGTCAGTGGGCGCTGTAGCGCTAGCCCCTGCTTCTGGAGGTGTGGTTCTGCTTGTAGCGCTACAGCGCCCTCTTTAGAGCGCTGCACTGTTCACAGAAGGGGATTTTTGGGCTTTTGCTAAGGGATTTTGACCTAGGGTTCGGGGCTCGATTCCACCACTTTGTTTTGGGGATCTAGGACTTCCCGAGGGCTCGGGAGTGGTCCCGAGGCTAGGTTTTGGACTTGAGATTTGGTAATGACTTTGACTTATGGATTTTGCATAGGTGAGCGCTAGGGCTCGAGTAGGATCGTGCTCAAGGAGTCAGGTGATCAAGGCTATCGAATTGACAGGTAAGAAAACTATAGCACCCGTAAGACAGGACATGGACCCATGATGTGATTGCAGGGCTCGGCCCTATATTGCATGCTGAGATGATTGCAGGGCACGACCCTATATTGAGTTACATGTTAGGGTGCAGACTTGATTGTTTTGATATATGTTAAAATGTTATTTGAGTTAGACTATCTGTGATTATAGTTGAATGAAACGGCGAGGAGCCGAGAACGGCAATGGAGCCGAGAATGGCGAAAGGCCGAGAACGGCCTTGGGGCCGGAAGTAACACTTAGCACATGGGATGCTTACAGCCAGGGTGGGACCCAAGGGATACATGAGTCATCCTTACGGTGAAGACCGAGACCCCCAGGCTTTGGTAAGACCTCTGGGACGGCATGGTCGAGTTTGTTTAGTCTAATAGAATACTTGTTCATCTGTGGACTATCTGATATGATTAACTGTATAATTTGCATATGTTATGAACTGCATGAGTTTTCTTGCTGGGCTTCGGCTCACGGGTGCTCTGTGTTGCAGGTAAGGGCAAAGTTTGAGTAAACCATCCATGAGTACGGAGAGCATGAAGCGACGCGTACATGTTTGGCCTGCCCGACTGCTTTGGTTGGGGGTTTATATGAGAAATGGCTGTAATAATCTGTGATTTTAATAATTATCGACTGTAAACTTATTTTAAGATGTAAATAGTTTTCAAACCTTATTTTGGGATCCCAAATGTTAAATACTTGAAGTTTTCAATAAAGTAAACCATTTTCAAAAGATTACAGCCTCAACTTTTGCTTAGTCACACTTTTGTTTTAAAAACCTCGGTTAGCGAGCGAATTGCACAAAGTTTTCTTTTAAAACTCACTTGGTAACGGCTCTAAGGTAGTAGGGCGTTACACCTTTCTTGGACTAAATCCATTGGAGGTCGAACCTGGACATGAGGGGGCTAGTTATCGTTAATAAAAACTCCAGTTCCCTATCTCGGTATAGGGTTATACGCTGGTTGTTTGCAACCATTCAGATGGTCGCGTAGATCAGGGTTCGGGGGATTATCTCGACCCCGATTATGGTTTAGATGATCCCGCAGAATAGGGTGATTCCCTCGATTCCCTGTATGCCTTGGCTCGATGTTATAAATGCTCACGGACCAAGTGTAGTCTGAACTTTCACTTATGTAACTCGCAGTCTTCTCTGGACGTGTGGCTCGATGATTACAAGGTGGGTCGCCTGATGGCCTCCTTGTTCCATCAGTATGTGATCATGACATTTGGATTCCCGAAGGCTGAGGAACCCTGTGATCTCGGGTAGCCTCTCTTTCATTCCCCTATCCAGGCCTAGCCTGTCAGTTTCCATCTTGACTGTCGCTGCAAGATGGCCTCTAATGTGCAGTTTGTGGGACCTCTCGGACTGGCGAGGGATGCCTTATTGGTGATGGTGGATGCCTTATGGGTGACGGTGGCTGTCTCCCATTGTCAGGTCTGGATGGTCCAGAGTTTGCCTAGTCAGGCCCCGAGTTGTTTCGCACAGCATCAGGATTCAGGTTCCGAGCCACCCGGGGGGCTCGGTTATTACCCGTTCCTGTTGGTACTTCTGTACTCGGGTTGGCAGTAGCCTCAACCCGGTTACTCCTCTGGGGCCTTGGCTGAGACACTGGGTGCGACACTTGCTCCGCCCTCCTGGCAGCCGTGCTCCCACGAGGACGTCCCCTAGGCCTCCAGGGAGATGCCTTGGCGTTAGCAGCCTGTCTGGCTAATTCTTCGTTGCGTTTTGTTGCCTCTGCCAACTGTTTGCACAGTTGGCGATTTTCAAGTTCCACAATAGGAGCATATCTTTCAAGATTGTAATAAAAATCCTCCTCAGGACTGGGGGCAGGTGGCCCCCGAGAGTTGGATGAATCACTTCTTTCTTCAGGATCTGGATCCACCATGAGCTGCTTTCTAGGCCGTCGGGAGTAGTCCTCAGCATGAGGAGTCTGCTCCTTATGTATTTGGGGCAATGGTCGCTCACCAGTACTGGGGTTACTTGCAGCGACCATTGATGATTCATGAGGCCGTTTGATTAAACAGGCTCACGTCTTGTTAATGTCTCTCAATGAAAGCACCAAATTGTTGACGCCGTTTTTCTTTAGCTTAGAAATGAAGAACAATTAAACAAAAATACCAGAGGAAAAAAACAATATAGACACGATTTGTTACGTGGTTCAGCAGTTAAAATCTGCATAGTCTATGAGTCTGTGTTATTCACTTTTTGGAATTCTCTCAAAGCTTTCTGGAAGAAATTATGCAGAGTCTTCCCAATACAAATTTTTCACCCCTCACAAATGAATTGTCCCACTCTATTTATAGAGTGGTTTACTAAATATCTCCCCATAGATTTCGGGGAGTTATAATACAAATTAATTAAATCAATTAAAATAAACGCATATGGTTATTATTGTTAGGAGTATGTCCTAAAAGCATGTAAAAGACATTTATTATTTTGATGAATAAATAAATACAATGGTCTATTATTGTTATATTTAGATTATTAAATTATTGTTTGAATAATTTTGTAAATATCAGAAAAATTCCATATTCATTATTGAGGATGTGATCTTGTATTAGTATGAGAGAATTAAGATCACATGAATGAATAAAAATAGTCAACAACAACAAATTGAAGTTATGGAATTCTTTAATTGGGGTTGTAAGTACGGTTTGCTGAGTATCATATTGATACAAATAATCTAGATTCAGATTATTGATGTGGTAAGACATCTTGGTAAAGGTGATTTATATAATATGATTATATATGACATGGACCGATATGAATAAAAGTCTTTATCCAAAAACCATTTAATAATAAAGATTTGTAATTCATATCATAATTGATGATCATTTATAGATCAACCTAAATCATGAGTGTTCATGAACTCCTGTTCATGTTTATTAAATTTTTTGATTCATTCGTTACGTTCTCTTCATAGAATAAGGCTAATGACTTTTGTTTTGGAGATTTAATATTATGAATGGCTGGGAAATGTATCAACAATAAGGAATCTGATCTTTCCTAACGGATCGTATATTGGTTACCTTAAGGGTTAATTCTGGAACTAAATGATTTTGAGCTCAAATCTATAATTAGATTATAGATTAATTGTTCATAAGTGAATTAATGGTACTTAAAGAATAAGAAGTAAATTAGAAAGGTAAAATGGTAATTCTTCCATTCTAATTTATGAACTAATTAATTAGAGGGTTGAACTATTGTAAGATGGTTATATCAATTGACAACTTAAAATAAGATTTCTATAAAAGTATATCTATAACATAAAGAGTTCAATTCTGAATTTATAGTGGAGAAATATCAGAATTAATAAATTAACTATTATAATTAAAGAGTTTAATTATTTAGTTTTAATTTATTGGAGCTTAATGTTATAAGTCCATGGTCCCCGAAAGGGCTCAAACAAATACTGACAAAGATAAATACAAAAATAGGCAAAGGACTTATTTGATAAGTAAAATATTTTTCTATGCACTAAACATTATTATTGTACAATTATGTGTAATTAATTAATTGAGAATTAATTAATTATTTGATTTAACAAAAATATAATTAATTTTGAATTAATTTATTTTTTGGATTTTTATAATTTAAATAATTATGAAAATTGGAAAAAATCATATGTCTTCCCTGGCATGTGGTGGACGTGTAGTACAGTGCACAGTCGATGTGCTACATGTAACATGCACAAGAAGCTTCTAGAAGTTTCTTTGTTCCATAATTTTAGTTATTTAAATATTAAATAAATAATGAGATATTGTAATATGATTCAAATATTATTATTTAAACAAAATCTGATAACTGATTAGTAATTTTTAAATTGTTTAAAATAACTAATATTTTATTTTTAATATATTGGATATATTAAATATAAGAGATCAATTTTTCATAGCGATACTTTTCAGTGATAAAAAACAGATCGTGAAATCTCCCTGAGATAAATAGAACAATGATTTAAGCATAGGTCACTGTTCTTCACAAACTTAGGTCCAAACTTTATCAGATCTCATGTGTTGAGAACATCTGATAAACAGATTTTGCCTATTGTTTTGTATAGCGAGCTCACACTCGTTCTTTGTGTGCTGAGAACATTTTGGAAGATCCTGGTGTGAGATCTCAAGGGTTTTTTCCGTACAAAAAGATAGCAGCAAGGACTTGAGGTAATTTTCTATTCATCTATTTGATTCAATATATATATATATTTATGTGAAGAAGTAGATCTAGAAATCTTGTGGGGCTAAATTAACAATTTTGATTGTTGTTCTGCTGCGTATAATCTCTAATTTGATCTATTAAAACCAACAATTATCTACGTGTATAAATCCCATGATATTTGGGATTTAATAACAGATTACATCTGATCCCTTAAACATAGGGATTTTATAACAATAAACATGTTCACACACGGCTTACGAGCTTGAACACTAGACTCATATGCCATCGAGAGTGTTCACCCATCACGAGCTCGATATCTCGGTTTGCCTATGTTCTCCACAAATAATGTTGCCGAGATCATCCTTTTCGAGCTCATAATCCTCGAGCTCGAACCGTCTTCTCTGATGGTAGCAAATAAATCGGGAGATTTATACAAGTGCTGAACCATTTGTCATTGTAGCTTCGAGCTTGACTTATAATATCGGAACACCTCTGAGACCATATAGTTTCCGAGCTCGTTAATTTTGATGTTGTCACACTTACTGCTCAGCGAGACTTTTCTTGATATTTTCATTAAAGCTGATTATGACGAACATGTTTATTCCAAGCTTACACTTTACGAGCCTGACTTCGAGATCAAAATTTCCATTCTCGAAATTTGGGTGTAACAAATTTTAATAGTAAATAGTAAAAAAAGTAGAAAAATCATATAACCACCATTAATAAATCTATTTGAAACAAAAATTACTTACATAAAAAAATATTCATAAACATTATTTTTTGTTTTATAAAATAAATATTTTTGTCTCAAACATACCAATGAATAATTTTTCTAAGAGGTAACTTAATATATATATATATATGAGAATTCTCCTATAGGGTTTCACTTTAAGCCTTATTGGTGGGACTCTCAATGTTCTCGACCTTCGAACAGTTTCCGACGCGATTTTTTTTTATGATCGTGTATATTGTAGCTATTTAGAGCATCAGCGCGATTTTTAGAAAATTCTTAATAGTTTACGGTACCGAAAACTAGGTTCAAACATGTTGTTGCACGCGTGACTAGATTTTTTTATGCGCTTGGAAAACATATTTAACCTAGTTTTCGGTATTGTAAACTATTCTGAATTTTCTGAAAATTTCCAGGATCCTCTAAACAACTACAATATACACGGACATAAAAAAAATCGCGCCGAAAACTGTTCACGAGTCGAAAACAATGAAGAGCCACACTGGTAGAACTTAAAGTAAAACCCCTATAGGAGAATTGTCTTACATATATATATGCTAAGATTTTTTTATTTTTCTAATTTAATTACAATTATTTTGTCAAATATATATATATATATATATTAATTACAAACATATATATTTTTTAATAAATTTAATTATTGGTAAATCCAAATTATTTACCAAATTAATCTACAACATCGACCTTATTTAAATTTAGTATTTTTTTTATTAAAATACAGGATAATATTTGGATAAAAGTGAAAAATTAAAAAAGTGAAAAAGTAAATTCACTAGTAATATTCATCTTTAATTTATTTGTTGTGAACAATATAAACATACCAGAAAAACATAAAAAATGATAAAATAATAAAATATTTACATAGAAAAGAGTACAACAATATGATAACTAAATATAGAGACACTTACTATAAACTCCAAAACCGATCAAACATGTAAAAAAAAAATATACATTATGTACTATTATACAAACACAACCACATATATATGTGAAGAAGATATGCACAAACAAAAAGTAATTATCAAACATTTTTAAATGATCACAACTTTAAGGTGTATATATAGTTGAAGTCTTCTAATATTTGGTGTATCAATAGATTGTACTAAATATTTGGTGGTTTGTTTTTATTTTTATATAATGTTAATTAAATGTCTACTCTTTAGTCTCTACATGTTCATTTTTGTAACATGTGGCCACTTTTAGTTAAGAACAGTTGGATATCTTCTACTCTAATATTAAGTAGATTTTAATTAAATCATGTCACGGTGACATATTAAATACAAGTTTTTTTTAGGGAAATATATGTTACAAGTTTTATAATATATATTTTTGTAACACATGATAATATATATGTGTGAGAGAGAGTGTGCAACGTGGGTAAGGGCTGAGAAAAGACTAGGCAAAAAACCCTTTTTTTTAAAATAAAAAAATTGGAACAGTGTAAAACAAAAATCTGTGATATTAATTAAAAAACCCATATATAAATGTACAGATTATACATTTGACGAAAACAGAAAAAAAAAAGTTGAGATATAAATTAATATAGGATAAATGTGGCAAACACAATGTCAGAAAAAAAAAATAAGCCAATAAATGTACACAGGTCGGATTTTCGGGTTTCAGGTTCATCAGGTTCGGGTTTTGTTGATTTCGGATGGAGAAAAATGGTACCGAAATCGATTTTAAATTTTCGGGTTTCGGGTTTGGTTTCGGGTTGAGCTGGGCCTATGGATTTTGGGCCGAAAAGTCCAATTTTGCAAAAATACCATTTTTTTTTTTAAAAACCAAAATTTGTCAACAAAATAAAAAAATTAAGCATACTCATATTTACAATATCATGATAGGAGCCAGCAACAACAAAAACAGATCAAATCATGCATAAAAATACAAACGCAAACCCTTTAACATTTTCCATTAAATAGAAACAACAACCATAAGTAAAAAAACTAACATCAAACAATCAATACTATCAAACATTCAATACATTATTGTATATGTATAAACTTTTATATATATATATAAAAAAACTAACATCAAACAATCAATACTATCAAACATTCAATACATTATTGTATATGTATAAGCTTTTATATATATATATATATATATATATACCATGAATGAATGAGTTTAAATATACATACAAAGTTTAAGTAAATAGATATATACATACAATAAATAGGTTCACACTCACAGAGTCACAGTCACTGGGATGGGAGGAGAGTTGGCTTGCTGGTGGTGGCACTGTGGCGGCGAAGGGAGGAGGTCCCTGTTGGTGGCTGGCGTGCTCCCTGAGTACGACTATGGGAGGGAGGATCCGAGGTGCTATCATGAGTCTTTCTTGATTGTGCGTGAGAGAGAAGGGTTGGTGAGTGAGGGAGGCGAGAAGAGAAGAGCCGGTGGTGGTGGTGGTGGATGGAGTTGCTGCGCGGCTGCTGAGGGAGGGAGAGGCGTCTTTTGTGTCTGTTGAGAGTGAAAGAGAAGAAAGAACATAAGCACGAAAATTATATTTTAGGGTTATCTTCTAATTTTTTTTATTTTTTTTATCCTGAACCCGAAATGACCAAATTATAAACCCGACCCGATATATGTCGGGTTCGAATCGGGTTAAGCCCGAAATGAACGAATTTTCCGAAAATTCGGATTCTCGGGCTTCGGATTGAGTGGATTTTGCGAGTTTTTCGAGTTTTGCGGGTTAAATGTTCACCCCTATGACAAAGTTATTATTATTTATTTATTTATTTGGAAAAGTATGTTACTGCACAGAGTTGGAAGATAATGTTAAAGGTAGAATTGGAAAAAAATATTGGTTGATGACCTACTTTATCCATACTTCTTATATAAGTATAGACTTGTGAAAGGTTACGTGCCAAGGCCTGTTATCCGTTATACAATTACTATTTAATTACTTTTCATAATAAATTATCTATTTAATTTATTAAAGTAATAAGATATATATTAATTTAATACCTATATTTAAAAGATAAAGATCATCCAAAAATATGAGTCACCTAAATACGTGGCTGTTTGAGAAAAACACTAATGAAAAGCTTATTTATGGGGCTTGGTGCAAATTACATTTATGTTTGTTTTGAGTAGTCAGCAACTTTAGAAAGTAGAGAGGTTTATAATTAATTTAATATTAAATTCAAATATATAAAATAATTTATTTTATTTTTAAAATACAGGACTTATGAAAATTATTAATTTTACTTATTACAAATTTGAACTAAATATAGGAAGTGTTTTAAATTCTCATTCCCATATTTATTTGCGTGAAAGTAAGTAAATATTTATGTTTTTAATTTTGCAGTAAAATAACCTAATTATATTTTTAATATTACATATTACCAAATATACCATTTAACAAATTACTATTTTGTTCTAAATATTTTAATATTATGGTATATGTATAATAGTTTTTATTTTAAAGTTATTTTGATTTTTTTTTCTTATGGGTTGTTGAATGATATATCATACTACAAAATACATATATTGAGTAAAAATAATATACCAATAAAACTTACAAAATTATTACTAAAAAATATATATATATATATACTATGCTAACAAAATTATATATTATCATTAAAATATATATACCATGATACAAAATTATATACTACAATTATGTATAATAAGATAGAAACTAAATATCATAAAAAAAAATTATATATCATATCACAAAAAACATATACACTAGTTAGAAAATAATATACCAACAATCCATAAAAAACTTAAAAAATAATTATAACTTTAAAATAATTAAACAAAACTAATATACATATACCACTATATTAAAGTCATACACTCTTCAATAAATAAATAAAATTATAGAAAAAGACAATTTAGCTACAATTTTAAAATTGGATATATTAGTTTCTTGATACTATTCGTTTGGGTAATTTACTATAATTTATCTTTATTTATTCAATTGTTTTTTCTTATACTTAGAGGAGTAGAAACGTGTGGCAAATGCCACTCAATAAGGAGCTACAAAGTAAATCAGTTAAAAAGAACACAGATACAAAGATAAAAAATAAATAAAAGTTAACAATCAAATGTCACAAAAAGATTAAAAAATCAAATAAGTAGGTGGAAATGAGGATATCCACCTACTTCTACGTTTATATATATATTAGTGAATAGTTTGTGCTTAGGCGCGAGCAACCCGTTAACAATGTTATTATTATTATTATTATTATTTTGCTTATTGCGAGAAGACCAAAAGTAATTTAGAAAGAAATAAGTAAAAAAAATTGTTTTGAATTTTTGTACTTGAACAAAGTAAATAATAATATAAACAAATAGTTCATAATTAATAATTTATTTCTCTTGGTTTGAAAATTGAATTGACTCTTTTACTTATTGAATTTAAATTATTTATTATTATTATTATGTATTTTTTCACTCCTTTGGTTCTCTGACAATTTTTTTTTTAATAAATTGATAGTTTGCAAAAAGATAACTTAGTTGTAAATTAATATTTTTCTAAATATTTAATTAAACTATTTACAACTTCACAAATAGTTTATTAATTTTGAAGAAATAAACGGTCTCATTCTCTCATTAAAAAATTAATAATAACTACATTGCAAATCAATTAATTATAGATAAATAGTTATTCTTAAAAACTCCAATTAGGTGTAAAGGAAAACTTAAACGAGGGGATTCAATAGAAAAGAAAACTAACAAACTTATTACATTAAGTAGTTTGTTTCTTTAAAAATAAAACTAACTATATACATTAGAGAAACTTCATAATAATATATTAGAAAGGAAATACCAAGTAAAATATAAAAAGAAAACTAACACACTTATCAGACCGAGTAGTATGTTTTCAAAAAAGATAACTATGTAGATTGAGAAACTTCATAAGAGCATCTCCAATGGAGTGCCTAAAAGTTGGTGCAATGTTATATTTAGTACATCTTATAAAAAGTATAACTCCAACGGTGTTCTAAAAAATGTGCCAAACTTGACACATGCTAACAGTTGTCTCAAATTTGGTACAAAATATAATATGAGTCAAATTTGGCATATCAATAAATGCTACTTTTTTATTTACCATATTGCCACTAATTATTATATTTGAGTAATTGGCAATTGATGATCAACCATATATTAGTTTTGTATTTATTTTAATAGAAAATTTATTGGAGTACATAATTTGGGTAATAAAAAAATTGATTTGTATATGTTCTCCATAAATATTAAATGAATTATTGATTTTTTTGTGTTAATTTGTATCTTGTGCATTCGAGCACAATTGCAAATATTGAGCCAAATATAATATTAACTTATTTTTTATACTAAATTTAGCACAAAATTTACATCTTGCATTGGAGATGGCCTAATAACATATTGGAAATGAAACACATTAAAGAGACCTCCTATGACCAAATAATACAGATGATGTAATATTAGGATCTCCCAATAAATACAAACCAGAAAGAAACAACTAATAAGTGGTTTTAGAACGTGCCGATTTTCAATTCAAATGATAAAAAATGTTCAATGATAACTATTCAAACATTCATAAATACTTTTATATTTATATGTTATGCCATGTATATAAATACTCTAGCATAAAAGGATGACAAGCAAATTGTGCTTTATATTGAAAATTACAAGTTAAAATCATAGCCAATTAAAGTCAATATTCTTAAAATGTAAGCAGGTTATATATATAAAATGACCTGAATAAATTAAAATAATTAACAAAAATGTGTTTGTCTTCTCTTCTCTGATCTTCATTTTCTTTATTCATTCATAGATAGTTATTTGTTTCTTCTTAATAGTTGAGTTTTTATTTATTTGATATGTTGATATGATGGTTGCCAAATAATATATGAGAATCCTATGTTATTTTTTTTAAAATTATGTCAGTATTTTTCTCCAAAATCCTAATGCTACCAATTTTATTAACTTATTAACTCCGCTGAAACCTTTAATAATATTAGTGAAAAGATTTTCATTTATTGCTATTTTTTCCTTACATCTAAATTATAAGCTTCCCCTATACGTATAAATTTACTTCATAATTATTAATATGTATTGTCTCTGTTGTATATGTAATATGCTTTCATATGTATTTCATATTTCTTGGAGAAGCAATGGATGTGTATTTAAATGCTTCTACGTTATATATAATACTCATATATCATATACAAACTAAAGTTGGATTAGATACATATTTCTAACGAACATCAATTACCGGGATTTAGAAACCATTGTATTAAGGTTGTTATTCTAAATCAAATGGTAAGTAATCTGCAATGGAATGTGAAAATGAATGTTTGAGATATAACTTAGAAGCGAAGAGAATGAGAGAAAGGTTCTAAGCTTGAGATGAGTAAAATCTCTCTCTTTCTTCTATAAAACCTACGAAAAGAAGGAGAGACAGTCAGTTGTGGAGGTTTTTTTTATACAAATGATTATTTTTTATTTATTTATTTAAAGAGAATTTGGTGAGAAATAAAGAACGAAAAATTAAAATTATGACTTATCCTCTTTTTACTATGAAGTTTAAAAAATTAAAAAATTACTTATATAATATAATAAGATTAATCATTATCTCTTGGTAGGAGGTGGCTGTGGCATAAATACAGAGAAGATGATATTATGATATTGTATGAGGTAGCATAAAAATAACACGTGCAAGTGTAAAAAAATGACAACAAAATAACAATTAAGTCAATTTAAATAAAAAATAAGGTAAAGATCATGTTTTAACTAAAACGTACGCAGGGAAAGATGAAAAAGACGAGAATGAAGCATAACAAAATTTATTCAAATTTGTATATACATAACGGACAAAAAAAAAAAGATGTAGCAGCACCTTATCAATGCATATATAAATATATATAGTATAGATATATTTTTTAATAAATAATTTAATTATGTACCAACTGTATTTACAATTGTAATAAATATAAAAATAATTATAAAAATATTTGAAATATATTTGAAATAATTACAAGGATATACATTATGTGATTTTATTAATACATCAAGTTTATATTTAATTTTAATAATAAATAGTAAAAAATAGAAAAACCATATAACCACCATTGATAAATATATTTAAACAAAAATTACTTAATATTTCATAAACATATATACATAAAAAGCTCTAATAAAAAATATTCATAAACATTGGTTGTGTTTGGTAAAATTTTTGTTTTTAAATTTTTTAAACACAAAAATTGAAATATTATTTTTATTTTTGTTTCTTTATTTTTAAAAAATAAAAATATATTTGGTAACTTGTTGACGCGGTTCTTCGCCAACAGGCAATTAAGAGAATGAGAGAAAATGATTAGTGCTAAATGTGAACCGAAATAGATATATGATCTTAGAGGACAAAAGGGGTGACTCAAGACACGGTTTTTAAGTGGTTCGAAGGTTAAAATCCTTCTACTCCACTAGTCAATATTATTGATATGTACTGAGTATTTGGTTACAAAGTATTTCTTACAAGAGATTATTTTTCCAACCCCTATCAACTCCCAGGGTCTCCATATTTATAGGAGAAGGCACCTGGAAGTTGGTAGGGAGATCATCCCGTGACCTTCTTACTTGTCGTATCAATTCTGTGACATTCATGATTAATTCCTAAACCTGACACATAAGTGTGGTCAAATCAATAGGTAAGGAAGTAATGGGCCGCACGGCCCAACCCCACCTTGGGTGTCTGAACACGCACGTTCCTGCTGCGTGTCCGAGAAGTCAAAGGGATATCAGACACGTGATGCCTGATATATGCACGTTTACCTTGCGTGTGTTTACTTCTCAAGGGATCACAGCCCCATATCCAGCTCGTACCGCGAGCTGCATACTGGACTCGACCTTCGGCCTTCAGGGGGCCTGCTCCAGTCTTGGACAATGGAGGGGAGCCCTTTGGGCTTCCTCGAGTTAACGACAGAAGCTCCGGTCTTAGGGGAGTTCATGAGATAACTACGATTAGTCAGCAGCTCGGCTTGCTAACCAGCCCGTGGGAAAACCAGGGCGTACATCTGCCCCCCAAGCTCCTGCTCGTGGTATACCACGTCGTATATAAGACCACAGTAGGGGCTTTTGGACTTCCCCATGAACTCTTCGCATTCCACCTTTTATGCAGGCGTCTGATACGTGGAACATCGTGGGTGGTGACGGTACGTCTTACGAGAACCGCATTTAATGGCCTAGCCCATGCCCAGCCGTCGTTTCGTATTTCGAGTGGAGGGCCTCGGATCCCCCATTGGGGCCATCCAACGGCCCTCTATACGTGATCCTTTACGCATATAAAAAGGGGTGGCCACCCTACGCATGGGCCACCCTTTCATTTGAAATTTTTCAAGCTTCAAGCTCCTCTTCTTCTTCTCTTTATATCTCCAGAAGAACGAAACCCTTGATCCCGCTACTGCCACTTTCAGCGTTCAAGAAGCTTAGGCGCACGGACTTCTCCGAAGCTTTCGAAGCTATTACACCAACGAATCTCTTACCAACGCAACACCTCCGTCTACCTCCCAGCCACACACTGTAAGTTTCCTGACCCAGTGTGTTTTGAAAATATGTTACTGTAGCTTAGGTAAAAAAATTTACTGTAGCCGCATGTAAGGGTTTGCTGGGTTTTGTGGATATAGAGGGTGACAGCCTTTTTTGGCTAGGGCATATTTGTTGTAGGAAATCGCTTTAGAGTATGGGTTTCAAGATGCTTTTTCTGGGGAAAATTTCTGGGTAGGAGTTTTGGGAATTTCGGGTGCAAAACCGGGTAGCTTAGGGAACACGCCTCACAAGCGGTTTTGCAATTTTCTGCCTACTGAACCTTTCCCCCCAAGGAAAATTCTATCCTGACCCTCCTGACACACGAATCCCGAGTAATCGGGGATCGGTTGGGAGCACAGGTGCGTGTTCATCGAACCGCGTGGTCCCACTCTCCACGGGCTGGGCTTACCTCAGCTCGTGCAAATAATAATTGCTTTTTCCTCATGCTTGGGTCGCCTTTTCTGAAATGTTTTCTTTTGTTCGTTAGGCAACCAGATGGCTCCAAAGAGAAATCTCCCACAGAAGAACGTCAGCAGCTCGGCCTCCCAGTAGGACAAAGGGAAGGTGGCGATGCCTAGCTCCCCGATCCCCCGCTTCAGGCCGACAGTGGAGAAGGAGGTCGAGGTGGCCCCTGATGCCTTCTTTGAGGCGGAAAGGATCGTCTCGAAGATAACCGACCAGGCAAAGATTAACAAAATCTTCCTTTCCCACAACATCGCCTTGGGGAAAGCGTCCGTAGTGGCTCGACCTGCTTCAGAGGGCGAGCGGAGCTGTGCGCCGCTCGACGAGTCATTCGCGGCCTGGAGTGGTGAACATTTTAAGGCAGGGGCCTTCCTTCCACTAGATCAGTACTTTGCTGATTTCCTTAACTATGTGGGGTTGGCCCCATTTCAGCTCCCCCCCAATTCCTACCGTCTGCTGGCAGGGTTGAGGTATTTGTTCTAGAAGAACGAGTGGGAGGTCCCTACTCCTGCAGATATTTTATATTTCTTCTGCCTCAAAGCCAGCCCGGACCAGCGGGGGCGAGGTGATGGGTTCTACTATTTAACCCGGTTTCCCAATACGGCGGCGGTCATCGAGCTGCCCAGCCACCCCAATGATTTTAAGGACCAGTTCTTCATGTCAACTGGTTTCCGGAACTGCGAGCACCACTATTTCAATCGTCCTCGTAAGTTTCTCTCGTCCTTAGCTTGCCTTTTAAGTGTTATTTTAGCTCCTCCCGTACCCCATTCTGACTCAAACTAATCTTGCAGCCATCTTCGCGAGGATAGAGAAGTCTGTGACCCTCGGGGGCCAATATGAAACACTGGCGGGCTTGCCCCCCAGTGAGAAGGATTATCGCGCGCTCGTGACGGACGAGACGATGGTGTTCTGCAAGCTGATTTTTCCAAATCAGACCCTGAACCTAAAGAGGCCCCAGGGGCCGCCCCCAACTCGGGACACCAGACCCATCATCGTGGAGGAGGTCGCGGGAGATGAAGACGAGGAGGACGAGGGCGACGAAGTTCCGCTTGTGAGGAGCAGGAAGAGGACCTTGGAGGTCGCCCAGAGGATGAGTGAGGAGAGGATCCAATCCGGAGCAGCCGCGGGTCCTTCTGGCCAAGGTAACCCTTACTTGTTTAGGAGTCTAGATAGGGCCACCGCAGACCCCCGTCTGGCTAGGTTCAATCCTAGGCAGCTCGTCCATCGTCACCGAAGCGATCCGGACCTGAACACACTCCTGCTCCATTGTGTCGACCGGCTCGTGCTGGATCACCAAGAGAGCCGGCCTAGGGGTACCGTAGTAGTAGATAACACCTTAGCCTTTAGGTCGATCCTATTCGAGAAGTATGGGACCAACCTACGCACATGGCCATCACTCCAGAGGGGTATCTATGCTTCGGGGCTTAGGCAGTATGTAGAAGAATCTAGCCCTGAGTCAGAACCGGACCTAGAACTTGCGCCAGTTCGGGAAATAATCGTCTTAGGTTCTTCCAGCTCGGGGGGTAGGGCTCCCTTAGTATTCGCACACTTTTTATATTTAACCCTTTGTCCTTGTCTATATGGTTGCTAACTTGTACTAACAATGTTTTTGTTTCGACAGAAGAGATGTCTCAGCCTGAGGATAGCTTGCGAGGCGCAGTCTTCGGGGGAATCCCCTCAGCCGAACCAAGACTAAAAAGGCTCTGGGGGTCCAGGAGCGCCGCTGGGACCTCCACCAAGTCTCCGGCAAAGGAGAAGGAGAAAACCCCGGCCGCCCAGGACACGGGAGCAATTCTTCCTGCCGCAGGAGCAGGCCAAATGCCTCCACCACCCCCGCGAGCTCCAGCCGCCACTCAGGACAAAGGAACGGAGCTCGGGACTCCGGCCGTGGCGGCTTCCGATGTGCGCATCCCAGTCAACCCTCAGGACCTGGAGAAGATCCCAGAGGCCTTCTGGGGGATAGTGTACGAGTCGGTGAACTACGCCGTCAACCATATCTATAAGTTCACCGAGAAGGAACTTCGGGCCATTGAGACACTGAGCCCGGTTGGGGTGATGGAGTCTTCAATGAGCATGACCCTAACGGTAAGTTGCCCTGTTTTCTCTGTAAAGCTCCTACCCTTACACTTTGCCCTGTTTTTCCTCTAAGGCAATTTTATCTTTCATTTCTCGCAGGGTGTCGTCGCTCTCCACCGGAGCATCATCAGGGCCAACACTCAGCTCGAGGATATGAGAGCCGAGCATCAGGCTTCCCTTCAGGAGGCTAAGGCGACTGAAGATGCCTTGGCGACCGCGAAGGCCGAGTTGGAGAAAGCCCTCTTGAAGGTCCAGGAGCTCGAAGCCTCCCTTGCCACCTCGCGGACGGACCTCGAGGCTGCGAAGACTGAGATCCAGGCCGCCCAGGTCGCCCTAGAGGCCGAACGGGCCACTTCGGAGCAGTCCATGCAGGATTTGTTCTATCACTGTTGGGCTTACAATCCGGAGGCTGACTTTTCCTTCATGTCACCGAGCCTTTGGGCGCGCTTGCTGTTGAAGTTCCAAGCTCGCCTTGAGAAAGAGGCACCGCCTTCAGAGACTGGGGAAGCCTCTGGCGCGGCGGAGCAGGGTGAGACAGCGACCTCCAAGGGGCCATCTGACGGAGCTTAGGGCGTTCTTTCCCTGTTGCCTTTGAACATTTTCAAGTATATTTTTTTTTGTAACCTTTGCATGAGGTGTTTTCACCTCGAGACAATTTTCCTTAACGTTTTTAATTTACGCTCTTTTATGCTTTTAAGCATTTCGGTTATAATTTATTGAAAAACCTAGTTCGCGTTAACTTTAATCCATATCTCGAGCTCTTTAAGGAGAACAACGATCAACAGATTTAAATCAACTTCTAAGTTTTATGACCCAGTTAAAACCAGGAACTTAATTTGAAAACTTAGTTCGTGTTAACTTTTATCCATATCTCGAGCTCTTTAAGAAGAACAACGATCAACGGATTTAAATCAACTTCTAAGCTTTATGACCCGGTTAAAACCAAGAACTTAATTTGAAAACTTAGTTCGTGTTAACTTTTATCCATATCTCGAGCTCTTTAAGAAGAACAACGATCAACAGATTTCAATTAACTTCTAAGTTTTATGACCCGGTTAAAACCAGGAACTTAATTTGAAAACTTAGTTCGTGTTAACTTTTATCCATATCTCGAGCTCTTTAAGAAGAACAACGATCAACAGATTTAAATCAACTTCTAAGTTTTATGACCCGGTTAAAACCAGGAACTTAATTTGAAAACTTAGTTCGTGTTAACTTTTATCCATATCTCGAGCTCTTTAAGAAGAACAACGATCAACAGATTTAAATTAACTTCTAAGTTTTATGACCCGGTTAAAACCAGGATATGACTTAGTTAGCGTTAACCCTTATCAATATCTCGTGTTTTTAAGAAAACAACGGTCAATCGATAAGAATCAACATCTAATTCGTTAAGGAGACCTGGTTATATCCAGGTACCATATGCCCCCCAAGTAACTGGGAAAGGGTCTTTCGTGGTTATTTTAGGATTACACTTGCAAATATGCGTGAAAAGCTGATTTTCATTAATACATAAGAAGTGGCCTTCCAGGCCTTACAAGTAGATCATTGGTAATATCTTTTTAAGTGGATGGCGTTCCAAGTTCGTGGGATCGCCCCTCCATCAAGTCGAGCTAGCTTATAAGTTCCCTCCTTGATGACTTCGATGACCTGGTATGGTCCTTCCCAGTTCGGTCCCAAAACTCCGTCTTTGGGTATCTTTTCCGGCGAGGAAAACTCTTCTCAGGACCAAGTCGCCTACGCTAAAGGTGCATTTTTTAACCTTGGTGTTGAAGTAGCGGGCGATTTTCTGCTGATAATGGGCGAGCTGGAGTTGCGAATCCTCCCGCCTTTCCTCAACCAGATCGAGGGAATGGCACAGGAGCTCGTGGTTTCGATCTTGGTCGTAAGATTGGACTCTATGCGAAAGAACCTTTATCTCCACGGGGAGGACCGCCTCACTCCCAAAAGTTAAAGAAAAGGGAGTATGACCTGTAGGAGTCCGATGCGAGGTCCGGTATGCCCATAGGACCTGGGGGAGCTGTTCTGGCCAGACCCCCTTTGCTTCATCTAATCTTTTCTTGAGGCTCGCCTTTAAAGTCTTGTTGACAGCTTCAACCTGGCCATTAGCCTGAGGATAGGCCACGGAGGAGAAACTTTTCACAATCCCATGTCTGTCACAGAACTCGGTGAACAGGTCGATGTCGAACTAAGTGTCGTTATCGGAGACGATATTCTTGGGCAGGCCGAAGCGACAGATGATGCTTTTAACCACGAAGTCAAGCACCTTTTCAGACGTGATTGTTGCCAACAGCTCTGCCTCAGCCCACTTGGTAAAGTAGTCGATGGCTACCACGGCGTAACGGACCCCGCCCTTTCCAGTGGGCAGGGCGCCTACTAAGTCTATTCCCCAAACGGCAAACGGCCAAGGGGCCGAGATCATTTTCAGCTCGACTGGAGGAGCTCGGGAAACTGCAGCGAATCGCTGGCACTTGTCGCACTTCTTCACGTATGAGATCGAGTCTTTGGACAGAGTCGGCCAGTAATATCCTTGCCTGAGAATCTTTAAGGCCAGGCTCTGCCCCCTAGTGTGGTCTCTGCAGAATCCTTCGTGAGCTTCCTGCAGGATGGCCTTTGCCTCACTTGGAGGAACACATCGGAGGAGAGGTAGGGAATGCCCACGTTGGTACAACACCCCATCGACCAGCGTATATCTCGGAGCTTGATACAAGATTCGACGTGCGTCGTTGCGTCCTTCAGGCAGCTTGCCCTCGACGAGATACTCAAGAATGGGGGTCATCCAGGTCGGCCTAGCGTCAATCATTTCGACCTCGGCTCGTCCTTCTTCTATACTTAGTTGTTCCAAGAATTCTATCGGCACCAACCCCAAGGTCTCCGTCTCTCCCGAGGTGGCGAGCTTGGCAAGAGCATCTGCATTAGTGTTCTGCTCACGAGGTATCTGTTCGATCGATCCTCGCTCAAATGCGGACAGCTCAGCTTTTACCTTTGCCAGATAGGCGGCCATCTTGGGTCCCCGCGCCTGATATTCGCCCAGGACCTGGTTCACCACGAGCTGGGAGTCACTGAAGCACTGGACGAAGCTCGCCTTTAACTCCCTGGCTATCCTTAGGCCGGCCAGCAAACCTTCGTACTCCGCCTCGTTGTTGGAGGCCTTGAACCCGAACCTTAGCACCGAGTAGAATCTATGTCCCTCGGGGGATATCAGAATGATTCCTGCCCCGGAGCCGTTCTCGTTGGATGAACCATCTACAAAGATCTTCCATAACGATTGGGGCGAGGCGAGCTGAGATGAGCCCTCTGCTAGATTCTTCTGGAATCCCGTGCATTCTGCCACGAAATCGGCGAGGGCCTGACTTTTTATAGCAGTTCGTGGACTGTAGAAAATCTCAAACTGACTGAGTTCGACCTCCCATTTTAAGAAACGTCTCGATGCTTCAGGTTTTTGCAGAACCTGCCTTAGAGGCTAATCGGTCATGACGTGCACTGAGTGGGATTGGAAGTACGGCCTGAGCTTTCGCGAGGCCGTGATCAGACAGAATGCCAATTTTTCCATCAGTGGGTATCGTGATTCTGCCCCGAGAAGTCTCTTGCTGATGTAGTAGACTGGCTTCTGAGCTTGGTCCTCTTCTCGTACTAGTACGGCACTAGCTGCATCCTCAGTGACAGTTAGGTAGAGAAAAAGAGGCTCGCCTGCCTTGGGCTTGGATAGCACGGGTGGTTCAGCCAGATGCGCCTTCAGGTCGAGGAATGCGCTTTCACACTCTATTGTCCATTCAAACTTCTTGTTTCCTCGGAGCAGGTTGTAGAAGGGAAAACACTTATCGGTTGACTTGGAAATAAACTGGTTTAGCACCGCCACTCTTCCTGTTAAGCCTTGGACATATTTCCGCGACCTGGGCGAAGGAAGCTCGAGCAGTGACCTGATCTTGTCGGGGTTTGCCTCGATTCCTCGGGTATTGACTATGAACCCTAGGAATTTTCCAGACGCGACTCCAAAAGTGCATTTCTGGGGATTGAGCCTCATGCCGTATTCTCGTAATATTTTAAAACATTCTTCCAGGTCGGAAACATGGTTGTCGGCAGTATTTGACTTGACTAGCATGTCATCAACGTACACTTCCATGTTTTTTCCGATCTGGTCCGCGAACATTCTGTTTACTAATCTTTGGTAGGTAGCTCCGGCGTTCTTCAGACCGAACGGCATGACCTTGTAGCAATAGACATTAGTCGGGGTCATGAAGCTGGTGTGTTCCTGGTCCGCCGGATTCATCGCGATCTGATTGTAGCCCGAGTACGCGTCCATAAAGGACATGAGCTCGTGCCCCGCCGTGGCATCCACCAGCTGATCGATCCTTGGTAATGGAAAACAATCCTTGGGGCAGGCTTTATTCAGGTCGGAGAAGTCAATGCAGGTTCGCCACTTCCCGTTTGGCTTTGGAACTAGCACGGGGTTGGCGACCCAAATTGGAAATTTGGCTTCACGGATAAAGCCACATTTTTTGAGCCGGGCTACTTCTTCTTCTAGGGCTTCAGCTCGGGTTGTTCCTAAATGTCTTTGCTTCTGAGACTTGGCAGGAACGCTTTTGTCCAGATGGAGCGTGTGCATGATGACACTCAGGCTAATTCCCACCATGTCCTCGTGGGACCAGGCAAATACATCTAAGTTAGCCCGTAGAAACGTAATCAGCTCCGTCTTCCTCTTGCTACAGAGGTTTTTCCCGAGCTTGACCATCCGTGATGGATTTTGTGGATCAAGGTTCACCTCCTCGAGCTCCTCAATAGCCTGGAGTTCGGATCTGTCTTCGCCTACTCGGGGGTCAATGTCCTCACTCAAGGCAACATTTTCCCCTTTGGCGTTTTGAGGTTTTTCAATCTCAGGAGCCGCTAAGGGTTCCTGGGATTCCTCTTCACTCAGAATAGCCATAGCCAGTTGCCCGGGTTTAGATTTTCCCTTCATGGAAATGATGTAGCATTCCCTGGCAGCGAGCTGATCGCCCTGGATCGTGCAGATTCCCGTCGAGGTGGGGAACTTCATGGCGAGGTGTCGGATGGAAGTGATGGCCTCGAAAGCTATGAGCGTAGGCCGGCCCAAAATGGCGTTGTAAGCAGCGGAGCAGTCTATGACCACGAACTCGAGTAGTTTGGATATTGTTCGAGATTCTTCTCCTAGGGTGATCACCAGCTCGATCATCCCTATCGCTGCTGATCCTTCTCCCGAAAAACCATACAACATCATGGAGGTTGCCTTTAGATCGGCGACAGTCAGACCCATCTTCTCTAAGGTGGATCGGAATAGAAGGTTTACCGAACTCTCGTTGTCTATTAGTACCCTTCTCACCCTCCGGTTGGCGAGCTGGACTGCTACAACCAAAGGATCGTTATGAGGGAACTGGACATGGCCTGCATCTTCCTCCGTAAAGATGATTGGTTGCCTCTCCAATCGCTGCTGTTTTGACTGACACTGTTCCGGGACGAACTCCACTCCGTTATGAGCCTTTAGTTCATTCACGTATCTATTTTGGGCGCCTCTGCTTGTGCCAGCCATGTGTGGACCTCCCGAGATGGTGGATATATCTCCTCCGACCACGGGAGGAGGGACGTCCTGATCTACCCGGGACCCGGGCTGACTGGCTGGGACCTCTGGAGTAAGTCGACTCGCTGGTACCCTGTTCCGCGAGTATTGAGCCAAGGGGCCAGCTCGGATGAGAGTCTCGATCTCATCTTTTAAATTCCTGCAATCGTCGGTATTGTGGCCCACATCGTTATGAAAACGGCAAAATTTGGAAGTGTCTCTCTTTCCCTTGTGGTGCTTCAATGGCTCCGGCCTCTTCCAGGGGACCCGAGTAGAGTTGGCCAAGAAGATACTCTCTCTGGACTGAGTGAGCTCGGTATACGTCGTGAAGACGGGCTTAAACTTATCTACGGATTTATTCTTCTTTTGGTCATGTTGACTGTTTTCGCCATTGCCTTTTCTCTTGCCTCCACCGGGCTGGTTGCTCTGCGAGTCGTTCGGGGTTGTCGCCACAACCTCCGCCCCTATTCCCGCAGGCTGATCGGGAACCTGGCTGGTTCCCGCAGCTGAGGCCTCGGCTTCTTCCAAGTTTATCCACTCTTGGGCCCTGTTAAGGAATTCGTTGACCGAGCTGACTCCCTTCCTCTGTATATCCTTCCATAGGTCTCCTCCGACAAGGATTCCAGTTCTCATGGCCATGAGCTTAGAGCTATCATCCGCGTCTCTAGCCCGAGCAGCGACGTTTGCGAATCTGCTCAGGTAGGCCTTCAGAGTCTCACCGGGCTGCTATCTCACGTTGGCCACGGAGTCGGCCTGAACACGGGCGGCCTGAGAGGCTCGGAATGCCTTTTTGAAGTCGGCTGAAAAGGCCTTCCAGGAGCTGATTGACTGTCTTTTACTTTGCTTGAACCACTGTCTGGCGGGTCCAATCAGTGTGGAGGGGAAGATCAAGCATCTCAGCTCTGAGCCAATGTTATGGGCCATCATTAGGGTGTTGAACATCCCTAAATGGTCTGATGGGTCTCCGTCCCCGTTGAACTTTGACAAGTGAGGCATACGGAAACTAGACGGGTATGCCGTCGCTGCTATGTTGGGGGCGAAGAGTTCCATCTCGTCCCCTGAATCATATTCGTCTTTTTCTTTTTCTGATAAAAGTTTCCTCATCAGCTCCTCCATCTGAGTCAGGCGCTCGAGGGTTTGGTCCTGATGTCCTTGGTTATTCTGGGGCTCTTCAACAGCTCCGGATCCATTGTACGCATTTGGTGGGTTATTGCCCCTCCTATCTTGAGATAGGTTATTTGGGACATTCCCTCTGTTGCGTATTTCGGACAGGACCCCCCTGAACGAGCCTAGCCACCAGTTCCCGCTCGGTCTTCTCTGTGAGAGTTGAGGCGATCTCGCAGGTCACCTCCCTGGGTGCTCTGGTGACTTTGCGCCGAACTTAACCGCTGACGCAGGTCTCCCCCAGAAAGATCACTTCAGCGACTGCCGGTCCAGTGGCTCCTGCTGGACAGGCTTGGAGTCTACCTTTGGTGGAGACGACCTGAGTTTTCCCCTGGCGCCCTGCTACGCCGGGAAGGTCCAGCAGATGGTGGGTTTCTCCTACTACTCCCATAGGCTGGGACGTCCCGGACGAGCCAAGGAGGAGACGGATATCTGATCGGAGATGGAGGATGCCTGACTGGAGAGGCGATCCTAGTTCCGTCTGGACGGATCAAGTTTGGTGGGGGCCTTTCGGCCCTGCCAACCTGCTGGTCCTGCGCCGGGCGATCTGGACGAGGCGCAGGATGGTCGTCGGGGATGGGCTGACGCCGCGAGCCCCCCCCCCCCCCCGGATCTCCTTCGAGAACTTCCTCGAGTTCCCCTGGGCGTTCTCGAGGATGGATGAGAGCTAGGAGTCGACGTCCTAACCGAACGGCTGTACTGCGGTCGTCCGGTCCTAGGCACTTCCTCGAAGTTTGCCTCTCGATGGTGTGACGAAGGGGTGGAGTTGGCTGCCGGAAACCTATCCGAACGGCTACGCCTGGACCGGTTATCCCGGCGAGACTTAGGAGCCTCGCCTTGCCTCTCTCCGACGTTAACGTCGGTTGTGAGAGGGGGTAATCGGGCCAGGATATCCTTGATTTGCTGGCTGGCCGTTGCTAACTGGCTCCTCAGTTGAGCGTTCTCCATCTCCACCGCAGTATAATAACACAGGTTCGGATTAGGCGGCCGAGGCGCTGAACTACCAGTATCGTCTTGGCCCGCCGGCTGTTTTCCTGGCCGCTGCTATACTTCAGGAATTTGTTCATCATGGATGGTGGTATGATGAGCCTCTTTCCCATCATGTTGTTATGTCTCGTTGCCATGCCAGGACCGTGTAGTCACCATAGTTGGATGTTTGCAGCAGCACTAATCGAAATTGCTCTCAATGAAAGCACCAAACTGTTGACGCGGTTCTTCGCCAACAGGTAATTAAGAGAATGAGAGAAAAGGATTAGTGCTAAATGTGAACCGAAATAGATATATGATCTTAGAGGACGAAAGGGGTGACTCAAGACACGGTTTTTAAGTGGTTCGAAGGTTAAAATCCTTCTACTCCACTAGTCAATATTATTGATCTGTACTGAGTATTTGGTTACAAAGTATTTCTTACAAGAGATTATTTTTCCAACCCCTATCAACTCCCAGGGTCTCCATATTTATAGGAGAAGGCACCTGGAAGTTGGTAGGGAGGTCATCCCGTGACCTTCTTACTTGTCGTATCAATTCTGTGACATTCATGATTAATTCCTAAACCTGACACATAAGTGTGGTCAAATCAATAGGTAAGGAAGTAATGGGCCGCACGGCCCAACCCCACCTTGGGTGTCTGAACACGCACGTTCCTGCTGCGTGTCCGAGAAGTCAGAGGGATATCAGACACGTGATGTCTGATATATGCACGTTTACCTTGCGTGTGTTTACTTCTCAAGGGGTCACAGCCCCATATCCAGCTCGTACCGCGAGCTGCATACTGGACTCGACCTTCGGCCTTCAGGGGGCCTGCTCCAGTCTTGGACAATGGAGGTGAGCCTTTTGGGCTTCCTCGAGCTAACGACAGAAGCTCCGGTCTTAGGGGAGTTCATGAGATAACTACGATTAGTCAACAGCTCGGCTTGCTAACCAGCCCGTGGGAAAACCAGGGCGTACGTAACTATTTTTGTTTTTTATTTTTAAAAATAATAAATAATAAATTTGTTTGATAACTTTTATTTTTATTTTTTTTTAATAGTATAATATGATGTGTTGATTTGAAGAAAAGAAAAAAAAAAGTCAAAAACTGTTTTAAAAAATTTTTAAAGTGGAAAATTTTTATTTTTAAAATTTAATGAATTTTAATTAATTTTTTTTAAAATAATTCATTAAAATTTTTAAAAATAACAAATAAAAATAAAATTACATGTTTGATATTTAATTATCAAAATTTTAATTAATTAAATAAAAAAAACTATTTTGTAAGTGTTACCAAACACCACCATTATTTTTGTTTCAAAAAATAAACATTTATAATTTTTGTAGCATATCTTCTGAAGTAAAATCATAATATTTATTAAGGTCTTAATTGTTTAAATAGCATTGAGTCTTGGGTGATTTTTTTTAAGTAAACTAACGGGATTTTTTTATAAATATAGAAATATAAAACTTCTAATTCATTTTTACGGTGATTTAATAATTAATGCATATATGTATAACCTAAAAAATTTTAATTCAAAAATACGGGTTCTTTTTCTCAAAGATTGCCTCCGATGAAAACCATTGTTAGCAGCAACTTGAGCTTCGATCTTCAATAGCAAATTGCTTTGTCAAATTCAAATCACCATATCAACCAAATTCAAATTGGAATGTAAAAAAAAAATCAACAAAATCTGAGATCTAATACCAAACGTGAATCAATTTCTGCAACTATTTTTAGGAACCAACTATTTCAATCTTGACAACCTCTGGAATGGTTGAAATACATCGTAAAATTGGTTTGGAGGGTTTGCTTTGAGAAGAGGCTCAAGGTGTTGGCTTGGCACTGGCCTAAGCAAGTCATTGAGGATTTTTATTTAGCTCTTTCATGATTTTTATTTTTGGTTTATTCTTGCAAGGAGAATTATGACTAAACTGAACATAAATTGAGTGTTTTGAAATGAAGAAGTTGGGAATTCAAGGTCATTGCTATGCTGAATGTAGTTATTCTGAGAATTTTCCAAAATTTGTGGGCTTTTTCTGGTTGCAGATTTAGGCTCTACTACGTTTAGCAAATGAATTTATGAGAATTGGGAGGACCAAACAATTCAGCTCAAACTTGTTCAAATATGTGAACTTTAACTTGTTCTAATAAATTTCAAAATCCTAACCCTTTTGGGGATATTGCATATTCTCATGAAATATATGATATCTAGTAATAAATATTATGTTCTATGTTTGCACTTTGTCTCTAATCACAAACTGGCACTATTAAAAATTTAGTGTTGGAAGGAAGGTTGTGTTACAAATTTCATTTCAAAGTTAATGAGTTGTATTGAAAGTACCTTATAACTGCATAGGATATCGAATTCATCAACAAGTATTCTCACATGTTGCAATCCTAATATACTTGATGCTGCTCCAACTAATAGTCTTAATACACAGATGTGAAATTTTAAAATATTTAGTTTCTTTAAGAACACTATGATACTCATTCTTAGATCAGATTGTATTTGGATTGGTTACTATTGTACTAAAATAATGAGCTTGCTGGTGGTAGATGATGGTCTTTGATGAGTTGCTTTTGCCTTCTCAAGTGGAAAATTTGAAATTCTATTTACTGGTTTTGTGCTGGCATATGCTGTCATGTAAGGTAGTATATTAGTGTTTATCTCTAATTTAACTTTAAGTAATAATTCTCTTTCTCCTTATAATTTTTTAAACTACAACATCTTGCTGTTGCAAATTTTTATGGTCCTTGTTTAGTTCAGTAGGTTCATTCTCATACCTATATTTCTACTTTATCTGAACTTATAGTATCTCATGCCTCATGTCGAAATGCTCCAAATTGTAGGGTTTTTTAGTTTAGAAATTAATATTCCTCAATTGAAAATAAAATTGGAACGAAATTACCGATCAGTTTTTCTGGCTGAGTCGCGGACAAGGTCGCTCTCTTTAAGACGTTTCGCGACTCTGCCCTAAGTGAGCACGGCAGTCTATCAACCACGCCGTCCCCAGGATAAAACAGCCTCTGTATGATTCCTCCCTGCACCGAGAAGATCGTTCTTGTACACCCTTATAAAAATGCTCTGAGAAAATTCGTAGTACCAAGAAAGAAAAAGACTTCACCTTTTCAAAAGATGTTTGATCTAACTTATACACAGAAGAAACCCCCCAAAACGTCAAAAAACGTTTTTCCATTAAATCAGAGGAGGAAATTAACATAACAGCAAAAAAAACGTTTATTTTCATTTAATCAGAATAAAACCGTTTTTGAAAAAATAAACGTTTTTAATTAATAAAATAATAAGCGTTTAGTTACCTTTGTTGAAAAAAAATTAAAAATTAAAATTACGACACCACCCACCCGCCAGCTCAGGTCGGTCGGACGGCGACGGCGGCGCGCGCGTGGTGGTCAAGTGTGTGAGTCCTCACCCATTTGCACAAAACTTGGTACCCCTTGGGGCACACCCCAAGACATAGCATTTTCAACTTATATACACTCCTTGAAGAGTGTTTCAATTCCATGTGGGACTTTTCCCATATCACACACAACTATATTTTTTTTCAATTTTTAACAATTCACAAAAGAAAGTACTAACAGAAATCCTATTAGAGAAACATGACAACTTGACATGTTCTCGTTGCATAAGTTAGCTATAATGCTTCTTCTTTATAAACGTTCTTGGCCATCATCTATCATTACTCAATAAATCTTTGTTGCAAATAATACTCTACAAACCAACTTACTTTTGAATCTCTTGGAATGAGAAGAAGCTATTGATTTTCCTATATGTATATTATGCTTTTTAGTAGAAAGATGTTTCAATAACATGCACACATAGCTAGGATTTCATAGATTTGATCAATATGGAATAGGGCATGAATAGTGACATATGGAAGCTCACCATCGACTACAATTAGGTCCACGACCACAAGGACCACCAACCATAATGTAATCTATTAAGACCTCATCTAGATATTAGTGCAAATTACCAAATAAGTAATTTGAAAATTCCACAAGGACCACCAACCATAATGTAATTTACAAATGAGTTTTTTTAAGGTTGCAGAGGTTGCCATGTGTTGCATTAAGCTGCATTTGGATCGCATGAGCTTGCATTTAAGGTTGCAGTGGATTCCATTAGATTGCATTGACTTACATTTGAGGTTGCAGTTGGTTGCAATGGCTTGCATTTGAGGTCAATGGATTCAAGAGTTGCATAAGGATGAAATTAGCATATTAGTTTCTTAAAGTTGCATTGGATTGCATTTTAGATTGTAGTGGGTTGCTTTAGTTAAAGTGGGCTTACATTTGAGATTGAAGTGGGTTGCATCAGTTGCACAAGGATAAAATTTGCAAATAAGTATTATATATATAGTTGTTTTAGGTTGCGTGAAGTTGTATTGGACTTGCATTTCAGGTTGCAGTGAGCTTCTTGAGTTGCATGAGAATGAAATTAACATATGAGTTTTTTTAAGTTTCCATTGGTTGCATTGAGTTGCATGAGAATGCATTTGAGGTTGTAGTGAGTTGCATTATTTGCATAAAGATTGTCGACGCCGTTTTTCGTCAACTTAAATCGTAGAGCAATTAAACAATGTAAACAATGAAGCGAATGAATAATGAAGAAAGACAAGAGGGTCTTTGCGTGGTTCAGCCGTTAGTTCTGCCTAGTCCACGAGTCTATGTTATTAAGACTTAGAGATTTCTAGAAATTCTTCAGGGATGAATTACCCAGAGCTTTCTCTCAAGCCAAAAGAAATCGATCATTTATAAGTGGTCATTCCTCCTCTATTTATAGGGGAGGTTACAGAGTTCATTCCCACATATTTCGGGAAAATATTCTGTATATCAATTTAAATAATGACATTAAATGTAATATCTCCTATATACATGGAAACGTCCCATAAGAATCGGGAACGGATAACAGACTAAATGATATCCCTTAAATATTGGGATTATACAACAATAAATATGTTCATATGTAACGGGCTATCCCAGGAGACTCATCGGGTCTTCGAGATCAGCAATCGGCCTTGTGGCTATCAAGACTTATGGTACTGCTACGATCTTGCCACCCTACTTCAGGACATGCTCGGAGTAGATAGACACTGTCGAAGCTATCACACTCAAGCTTGCACTTAACAAGCTCGGACTACTTAATCTGAAGACAATCGATAACTGATGTATCCCAACGTCGTGCCATTTTGAACTCAGAAAGCATTTCGAGGTCGTTGTTTTACTTCAGAGATTTTACAGCTGGACCATACAATGTTTTCATACATTTCGAGCTCACACTTGATGAGTCCAGTTTTCGAGGTCATAACCTCTGGTCTCGAAATATGGGTGTAACATTTTGCCCCCTCAAAAGTATCAGTTCGAACCCTATGAGAAAGAAACTTTTGAACTGCTCCTCTTGGAAACTGTACCATCAAAAACACTTGAGTGTGGACACATGTCAACCGGGCATTGGCCAATCAAAGTACTTGAGTACCTTGGAAACCTACCCACGTTCATTCGCCTGCCACTCTTTATGGTACTATCATTTCACGGGTCCCTGGCTGTCGGATCTGATACGGAATCTGGCCAATGGCCCAGATTAATTCGGCTTTTTACATTTCCATGGGTCTATAAATATGTCTCCACTCATCTTCCCCATTTTACTTTCATGCTCAAGCTTTCGCAGAGAGAAAAGAAGAAAAACCAGAAAATTTTACCCAGTTCTTGCATGTTCTCCAAGCTAAGAAGATAGAGCAACGTTGGCCTCTTCGACTCCGTTAGATCGTTTTTGGAACCGCTTATTCGGTCATCAATCTCTCTGTTTTCACCGATTGCATTGTGTAAGTCTCTGTTCATAGCTTCATATGCCCGTATATTTTTCATGCATGTTTGTATTGTTGTACTGTTAATCCCTTCACTAGTTTTGCACATTAGAGTGTTTTAGTAAATATTAGTCTTAAGTTCTTATATCACGGGTTCCAAACCCAGATCATGCGTAGAAGGCGCAAAAATGGTTCCTTTACTGAGTTTTTGAACTTCGAATGACATATCTTGCACACCAAGATATTGGGTATAGAATTAGGGTTTTATAAATTGCACGTTTCCGAAAAATATTACTTTTTGAGTAACAACCAACTTTTTTCCCTGAAATATCAGGATCTTCAAAAATAAATCCACCTTCCTTTCTTTTCGTGGAATATATGCTCCGAGACTGGCCTCGTCTTTTGGACCGAGTTTTCCTTGTAGCCTCGATCATTCGAGCTTAGATCATCCTGATTTTCATTCTTAATTTCTTGTTCGTCTGGCCCTCACCCTTTTTTCTTTTGCTAGATGTCGCAGAACTCGAAAAAGCGGTGGGGGTCAAAGCTCGCAATTCCTTATTCGTCGAAGGCTTCGAGCCTGGAATCACCTTTCACCTGGAACCAGCGTCTGATTCGAGAGCACCAACTAAGGTGCGAGCAAGAGGATATCCGAGATAACTATTTTCGCCAAATCAACGAGGTCGAGGAGGGAAAAAGGAAGAGACTTAGGGTTGCCGTATACCCGGATCCAGACTCCGAGCCCAGACCAATTCCCATCGATCCCACTCTTAGAGTGACAATCGCCATCAAGCCGGGGGACCTTCAATTTTCACTAATGGGAGAACCATCAAACCCCCCTTCTACCTCATAGCCAACCTCCATTCCCACCTTGAAGAGAGAGTTATTTGAGGCCGAGCACTACTAGAGCTTGATTTCTTCATTAGGGAAGATCTCTGACATCTTGGCCCTTCACAACATTGGATTATCGGGCTCACTAAGGTGTCAAGCTCCGTCATCCCACGAGTGAAGTTGTCGTGCCCCGGGAGATGGGAACCCCGATAACAAGCTGAAGTACGCGGCCTAGAGCCAGGAACATATGAAGGCAGGGGCTTTACTGCCCTTAAAGTCCTTTTTTCAAGAACTTCTTGAACTTCGTTGGGCTCGCCCCTTTCAAGCTCAACACTAATTCGTGCAGTGTTTTGTCTGCCCTGAGGTCACTTTACCACGAGCTAAAGTGGGAAGGACCTTCACTAAAGGAGATCCTGTATCTCTTTTGTTTGAAAAGAAATCCCTCCCGAGCTCGGGGAAGGGACGACTTCTACTACCTCTCGAGCTATCCCAAAGAGAAGAAAATCTTTGAGGATCTACCCAACCATCCCCCAGACTTCAAGAAGGCTTTCTTTGGGACAGATGGCTTGGCTCCTTCCAGACACTACTCGTTCAGTCGAATTCGTAAGTACCTAACAAATTTCTTATTTTTGTGCTTGAGTTTTGTTTAAGCCCGTGCTTAGTCATAATATGTTCATTTTTGCAGCCAACTACTGTCGTCCCACTCCCACCAAGGAGATGAAAGAGCACAAGGAGTCTTTGCTCCAACTTCCCTACGGCAGGAGATCCCTCTCCTATCTCCATCATGAAGACAAACTCCGAGCCTGTGGCCTCCTGGAGAAGGATCAGTCCACGTTCGACTGGTCCAACAAAAAATATACCAAGTGGGAGTTTGTGCCTCTTCCAACTGGCAGCCTTCCTCCAAGGAAAAATGATAAGCTGCCATCCCCAGTTTGACGTCGCAGGAGACCGCAATCGGGGAACGAGACCAATGATGAAGCCTCGAGCTCGAGTGACAGAGGTACGGTCAACCTTAGCTCGGATTTGTGGTCTCCCTCACTAATTAAGCATAAGCCCGATCGATTAGTGTTGTGTAAGGATGATAGGGACCATTTTTATGTATGGTCTTGGGTAGATGAGAGGGTTCATAGGTTCGATAGTTGGCTCGGGAAGTATGACACTATGTATAGTCTGAACGAGGTATGGAATGGAATTGTCGTTCAATACGGGACAAATGACTATAGGGACCTTTCGAGGTTTACTTCCACTTATAGGGAAGGTACTCCCCCTGCCTCCTCTGAAGATGGGGGAATTACGTGGTCGCCGAGCACGAGCTCGGGGGAGAGTTCCAGTTAGGTTTCTCTCTACTTGTCTTTTTATTCTTTGTCTGTCTACATCATGCTAAATTTTTTGTCTTGGAATATCTCATAATGTGGTGTAATTGTGCAGGTGATATAGATTCCGACCTCGAAACTGTGCTCGCTAGTGGCGAGGAAGCACAGAGGAGTAAGCGCCCAAGGGGCTCGCAGAAGTCTGACCGACCCGCTAAGGTCCTCAAGAGGACTGAGAAGACACCTCCTCCACCAGCTCCAGCTATTACGAGCCCAGCTGTGGATCCGACTCCTCAGTTCGAAGCGTCCACTACAGTCGAGCTTCAACCTCCTCCGATCATGGTTCATTCAACTCTCGGCCCACCTCCGAAAAATCCCTCAGCTTCCACAACACGCATGTTGTCGATTTCTACTCACGTCGATGAGTATGTAATGGAAAATGCTGTCGGACCCCATGGGGCCACACTTGGCTCGGACATTCTGTCTCGAGTGGGCCAGAGCTTTGGTGGCTTTGATGCCCCTCATTGGCAGTTTTTGAACAATGCTCGAGACTGCAACACACTTTATGAGAAGAACATCGAGCTCACTGCTGTGGTAACTTCCCTCATCTTGTTATTAGTTGTATTTGTACTTAGTTCATGTTCTAATTTGATTTCTTTGTGTATCAGACTCTTGCTGTCTCTGCTTGGCTTAATTATAAGTCGAATAATGAGGTCCATTCGAGCAAGTCTTATGCCCAGGAGTCGAAGGATCTCCAACTCAAGCTTAGTGACAAGCTCAAGGCCACAAAGGCAATGATGGAGGCTGAAGCTGAACAACTAAAGGCCAAGACAGCCGAGCTCGAGAAGGTGAATTCCCGGCTCGCGGAGCTTGAGAAGATTAATGCCAAGCTTGAGGAGGAGAAGGCGGCCACTTTCGAGATTATGGAGAGCGAAAAGGCTCGTCTCCTTGCAGAGTTGAAGGAGAAGAAGGATCGGGCGGTTGACCTGGCCATGTATAGGATCTGGGCCAGTAATGTCGATCTCGATACCAACTTTTTAGGCTCTTTCGAGGCAGAACTTGTGGCCAAGTAGCAAGTTCGACTCGACGAGGAGGAGGCTGCTCGGGAGGACGCAGAGAGAGCCAAGGAGGATGCCGAGAAGGCTAAGGAGGATGCTCCTCCCTCCTAAGTCTCTACCTGGGGCTGCGTCCCTTCAAAAAAAAAATTTGTACTAGTTTTTATACTCTGTTTTTTATGCCCCTGGGGCCAAGACAATTTATAGCTCGTTTAAGAGCTATTTTTTCTTTTGTTTATGATATTCACGTTTGACTTTGCTTTAATATCTTTGCTTTTTATTTCTTAAGCCGAAATATTTCAAGCAATTCATATTAAGTGTCCTTATGTCTCTTTATTCATACAAACATGTGGTGGATTTTAAGCTCAAGCTTCGATGCATCCATGCATAGTTTACTCGACGTATCCGTGTCCGATCTCGTTATTTGTCAAGGTCGAAAGTTACTTTTACCATGCGCCCGAAGGTACTTATATGGCGTGTAGCATAGGTGGTTTAGTTATATCTTGCTTTTCAGTCACTTTTTCTCGTCCTCGGTAACTCCCCAAGGTTATGAGATCGAAACTATCTTTTTGCAGGATATTCCAGCCTCGATCTCGACTTCGCTTGAAGTAGGTTATGTACCAACTTATTGTCAATTAGTTTTAGTTGGTTCGTTCCAAACCTATTCAGGTCGTGTTTGATTTGTAATCCATACACTTATATTCTTGATCTAGTTATATCTAGATCACGTATTTGGTTATATCCAACTTATCTTGGCTCGCGCATTTGGTTACATCCAAACACTTTTATTTTTCAATAATTTGGTTATATCCAAAACATCTTAGCTCGCGTATTTGGTTATATCCAAACACTCTTATTTTTTAATAATTTGGTTATGTCCAAACTATCTTAGCTCACGTATTTAGTTATATCCAAACACTTTTATGCTGTTAATAATTTGGTTATGTCCAAACTATCTTAGCTCGCGTATTTGGTTATATCCAAACACTTTTATGCTTTTCGTATGTGCTATTTTATTTTTTCAAGTCAACGGTATATCTATACCACTAATGCCCCCTTAATATCCTATAAGTTTGACCATAGGTTATTAAATCAAGAGAGTTTGCAAAAAATACAACATAATCAAATGAAAACGAGGTTTATTCAAAATTGACCAATTTATTAACAAAAACATAGGAAAGATAAACAAACATGGTTACAGGTGTCACTGTTCCAATATTATTGATAGTAAGGTTGCAAATGTTCGCTATTCCATGCTCGTGGTACCAAATTCCCATTCAATATTGCCAACTTGTAGATGCCAGATCGGATAACTGATTCAATCTGATAAGGTCCTTCCCAATTAGGCTCGAGCACGCCAGCAACTGGATCCCGTGTTGCCAAGAACACACGCCTAAGCACCAAATCTCCCACCATGAATTTTCTATCTCGAACCCTTTTATTGAAATATCGGGTAGCTCTCTGTTGGTATGCGGCATTTTTTAAGCTGTGCCTCGTCCCTTCTTTCTTCAATCGGGTCCAGACTTACTTCGAGTTGGGATTGGTTCGAGGCTTGATCATAAGCGTGGGTTTGAATGGTGGGTATTTCGACCTCAATTGGTAGCATAGCCTCGCATCCATATGCCAGAGAAAAAGGGGTATGTCCCGTTGAAGTATGGGTTGTGGTTCGATATGCCCACAAAACTTGGGGCAATTCTTCGGGCCATTTCCCTTTAGCTTCTTCCAACTTTTTCTTCAGAGAAATTTTTCAGGGTTTTGTTTACAGCCTCGACCTGGCCATTCGCTTAGGGATGGGCCACGGAGGAGAAACTTTTTATTATCCCATTTTTCTTGCAAAAGTTGGTAAACAAGTCGCTATCGAATTTAGTACCGTTATCGGACACTATCTTCCTTGGCATCCCATATCGGCAGATGATATTTTTTACCACGAAGTCCAAGACTTTTTTCGAGGTAATTGTCGCCAGAGGCTCAGCCTTGGTCCACTTCGTAAAGTAATCTACTGGGACTACTATGTATTTGACTCCGCCTTTGACAGTTGGCAATAAGCCTATGAGGTCGATTCCCCAGACCGCGAATGGCCATGGGGAGGTCATCATAGTTAACTTGGAAGGTGGAGCTTGAGGGATTGTGGCGAATCGTTGATACTTGTCGCATTTCTTGACGTAATCAAATGAATCTGCTTTGATGGTAGGCCATAAGTATCCTTGGCGTATAATTTTCTTGGATAGGCTATGCCCCCCAGTGTGGTCTCCACAGAATCCTTCATGAATTTCTTCTATGATCTTCTTAGCCTCGAGTGGAGTCACACATCGGAGTAACGGCATAGAGTATCCTCTTCTATATAGCCTTCCATCCACAACGGTGTACCTGGGGATTTGATACATCAGTTTTTGAGCCTTGGTCCGTTCTTCTGGGAGAATGTCGGTTTCAAGGTACCTAATTATTGGGGTCATCCAGGTTGGCTCGGAGTTTATCATGCATACATCTTCCTGTTCAGGCTTAGTTATACTGGGTGCCGATAGATGTTTGATTAGCACGACATTCAGCTCTTCGACCTCAATGGACGTGGCGAGCCTGGCTAAGGCGACTGCATTCGAATTTTGCTCTTGGGGAACCTGTTCTATCATGTAAAATTCGAAATGCTCGAGTGCTGCCTTTGCTTTTTCTAAATATGCATCCATTCTCATTCTGCGAGCCTGGTATTCCCCTAAGATTTGGTTGACCACCAATTGGGAGTCATTATAGCAATGTATCACCTTAGCCTTGAGTTCCTTGGCTATTCGAAGTCTTGCCAGTAGAGCTTCGAATTCAGCCTCATTATTTGACGCTTCGAAGTCAAATCTCAAAGCAGAGTGAAATCGACTTCCTGCTGGGGTGATCAATATTATTCCTACCCCCGACCCATTTTCATTGGAAGACCCATCAACATAAAGTTTCCACAGCTCGCGGGCTGGGGTTATAACTTCATCGTTAGTCACTCCAGTGCATTCCACTATGAAGTCTGCCAGGGCCTGTCCTCTTATGGTTGTCCTCGGATGGTAGGTGATCTCGAATTTTCTGAGTTCAATGGCCCATTTTAGTAATCGGCCTGAGGCTTTTGGCTTGGACAAGACTTGTCTTAGTGGTTGATCGGTCAACACATGAATGGGGTGCGCTTGGAAATAGGGTCAGAGCTTTCGAGATGAGTGAATTAGGCTGAGAGCCAACTTTTCCATTAAGGGGTATCTCGATTCTGCCCCTAGTAACCTTTTGCTGACATAGTATATCGGCTTTTGCACCTTCTGTTCTTCTCGGACAAGCACGGCGGTAATGGCATGCTCGGTCGTAGCAAGATATAGGTACAAAACTTCCCCCGTGATAGGTTTTTGTCCACTCGAATTTTTTGCCTCCCCTCAAAAGGTTGAAAAATGGAAGACATCGGTCTATAGATTTCCAGATAAACCTACTTAGTGTCGCCATCCGCCCAGTCAAACTTTGGACATCCTTATGCTTTCGAGGTGGGGCATATCAATTAAAGCCTGGATCTTGTCTAGATTAGCTTCTATTCCCCGGGCGTTTACAATGAAGCCTACGAAATTTCCTGACGATACTCCAAAAGAGAACTTCTGGGGGTTGAGCTTCATGTCATACCTCTGTAACACGGCAAAACACTCTTCAAGGTCGTCCACATGGTTACTGTTATGTTTAGATTTAACTAACATATCATCAACATAAACTTCCATGTTATTACCTATCTGGTTGGAGAACATCATGTTTACGAGCCGTTGGTAAGTGGCTCCAGCATTCTTTAGTCCGAACGGCATGACATTGTAGCAATACAATCCTTTGTCTGTCACAAAACTCGTATGCTCTTGGTCTGGGGCATGCATGGCGATCTAGTTATATCCAGAATAAGCGTCCATGAATGACATAAGTTCATGCCCAGCTGTGGCATCTTCGAGCTGGTCTATTCGAGGTAGGGGGAAGCAGTCCTTATTGAGGTCTGAGTAATCAATACAAGTCCACCATGTCTCGTTAGCTTTCAGGACTAGCACCAGGTTGGCGACCCAATCGGGGTAGAAGGCATATCGTATGAATCGGTTTGCCTTCAACCTGTCGACCTCTTCCTTTAGGGCCTTCTTCCTGTCGTCATCCAGGAGTCTTCGCTTTTCCTGCTTCGGGGGAAAGCTTTTGTCAATATTTAGAGTGTGGCTTACCACATTTGGATTTATCCCTATCATATCCGAATGCGACCATGCAAAAACATCCTAGCTCTTTTTCAAAAAGCAAATTAATTGCTATTTCCTTTCTTCTGGAAGGTTTTTCCCTACCTTTACTGTCTTCGGGGGGTCTACATCTTCGAGCCTGACCTCTTCGAGCTCTTCTAATGGCTCGAGGTCAGCTATTTCCTCTATTCTCAGATCAATTTCTTCGTCTATCTCGACTGTTCCGTCCTTATTATGAATTATGACAAGTGTTTGTGCACTTGTCTGTTTCTTTCCTCTAATGGAAATGCTACAACATTCCCTCCTTACGAGCTGGTCTCCTTTCAGTGTCCCGATGCCACTAGAAGTTGGGAACTTGATGGCCAAGTGCCTTATAGACGAAACTGTCCCCAGCCCTACTAGGGCGGGTCTCCTGAGCAGTACGTTGTAGGCCGATGGTATATCCACTACAACGAATTCCATCATCTTGGTTGTCGAGACCGGGTAGTCTCCCAAGGTCACAGGGAGTTCGATGGATCCTATACAGGCAATCCCTTCTCAAGAAAAGTCGTATAATGTCGTTGCACAGGCCTTTAGGTCACGAAGCGTGAGTCCCATCTTTTCTAAGGTGGCCTTATAGAGGATATTCACCGAGCTCCTGTTATCAACCAGGACTCGGTGAACCCTCTTATTTGCGAGCTGAAGGGTGATGACCAGCGAGTCATTGTGAGGAAACTGCACATGAGATGCGTCATCCTCAGTAAAAGTTATAGGTTAAGATTCAACCCTCTGGTGTTTCGGAGCCCTGGGTTCAGGTTCGTAAGGGGACCCGTCACCAGTTTTCAGCTCATTCATGTATCGTTTTTGGGCGTTCCTGCCAGATCCCATGAAACGAGGTCCCCCCGAGATGGTTACAACATCTTCTCCATCAATCGGAGGGGGTCTCTCGTCCTCCCTTGCTCGGGAGTTATTGTTTTGGGCAGGCGGTGGTGCAGCTTCCCTCTAACTGGTAGAAGCCTGATTGGGATTTTGGTTTCTTACATATTTCCTGAAATATCATATCGAGATCAGGCCTTCAATCTCGTCTTTTAGTTGCATGCATTCATCGGTTGTATGTCCGATATCTCTATGGAATCTGCAGTATTTGCTGGAGTCTCTATTTGCTTTCTTGTTCCTCATGGGGTCCAGACGCCTGAAAGGGACCTGGTTTTCATTAGCCAGGTAGATATTCTCCCGAGACTCATTCAACTTGGTGTACACTTTGTACACGGAGAAATATCGTTCCCCTTTCTTCTTCTTCCCCTCTTCCGCCTCTGGATTATTCCCTTCATTCTTCTTTCTTTTAGAATGGTTATCCACATGGGGTTTTGAGGTCGTAGGATCCGCCAAGGTCGAGGCAGAGTTTGCGTTTGTTGTTGTAGTTACGGGCTGAGAGGCCATATTCAATGCTGACCTTGCCTCTTCTATATTAACAAACCTCTGAGCTCGTCGATTGAACTTGGTTAAGGACCTCACGGGTTTCCTCTGCATATCTTCCCAGAGAGGACTTCCAGGCATTACCCCGGCTCGGACAACCATTAAATGGCCACTGTCATCTACGTCACGAGCTCGGGCGACTTCCAAATTAAACCTTGTAAGGTAACTTTTCAATGTTTCATTCGGCTACTGTCGGACATTGGTCAAGGCAGACGCCTCGGGCCTTATTCCAATCATGGCTTTGAATTGCTTGAAATCTCTAGATAATTGATCCCAAGAAGCAATTGAATGCCTCTTATATTTTTCATACCAGTTTTTTGCTGGTCCAGTGAGCGAGGCTGGAAACAACATGCATCTGAGCTCGTAGCCCACATTACTCGCTCTCATAATTGTATTGAACGTACTCAAATGACTGTATGGATCAGAATTCCTATCAAATGGTGGGACATGAGGAATTTGGAATCCTTGAGGAAATGGGGTGTTGGAAATATGGGGGGTGAAGGGTTCGAGTTCCTCGTCGTACTCTTCGTCCCGATCCCGACCTCGTTCATTTTGTAAGAGCCTGAACGCTCTTTCTAGTTGTTCGATCCTTTCTTGGAATGGATCCATAGGGGGTCTGACTTGAAACTGGTTATCATTGATAACAATTCCAGCTTCGCGCCTCCGCATAGGATTCTTGCGTCCATTGAGGTGATCCCTCAGGTCTGGATTCGAGGGGTTATCATTACCCCGATTCTGGTTCAAGTGTTCCCATAAATCTGGGTGATCCCTTCGATTCCCAATATTTCTGCGTCCCTGGTCATACATACTGACCGATCTAGTATCTCCTGAGCCTTCACTGATATGGCTCGTAGCGCGGTTGTTTCGAGATGGGTTCCTTTCTGGTTGTCTCGTCTCAATAGTGTGAGACCGAGACATTTGGCTTCTCTTGGGTTGGGTACCTCTATGCTCCCTAACAGTCTCCCCATTCCCATGTTTTCACCCAGCTCGCCTTTCCCTATCACCCTGAGTCAGTTGCGTGTTTCTCCGAATTGGTGAGGGATACCTTATCAGCGATGGTGGGTGCTTTATGGGTGATGGTGGCTGCCATCCATTACGGGGCCTAGAAGGTCCCAAGTTTGTCTGTGCTGGTTCAGGAGCATTCTGTGTGTTACCAAGATTTTGGGTTCGAGCCTCCGTGGAGGCTTGGTTATTCCCAATCTCGGCCAGTACCTCAGCAGTTGAGTTGGCAGGAGCTCCAGCCCGGGTACTTCTCCGGGGCCTTGAGGGAACAGGCTGTTCTGCAGGCGGCGGAGGTTTCTCCGTTCTTCGTGTGGCAGCATTTTTGCAAGGTCGCCCGCGAGGTCTGCATGGTGGAACATGAACATCTCGTGGAGGTGGAGCTTGGGCCTCAGGCGGAGGAGGGGACTGAGCCGCCTGCGCCTAGGTAGCCTATCTGGCCAGCTCCTCGTTACGTTTCTTGGCCTCCGCCAACTTCTTTCGCAGTTGACGATTTTCAAGCTCCACAATAGGGACATATCGCTCAAGGTTGTAGTACATGTCCTCGTCGTCCCTGGGGGTCGGTGGTGCCGGTGGTCCTCGAGTGTTAGAGGAACCACTTCTCTCATCAGGGTTCGAATTCATCATAGGCTACTTCCCAGGGCGTCGGGGGTAGTCAGCTTCCTCTAAGATTTCCTCCTCAAGAACATTAGGATCATTCGCGACCATAGTTGATTCAGGGAGGCTTCTTCGACTGAATAGACTCACGTACGTACTGCTTAATGCTCTCAATGAAAGCACCAAACTGTTGACGTCGTTTTTCGTCAACTTAAATCATAGAGCAATTAAAAAAAGTAAACTATGAATCGAATGAACAATGAAGAAAGACAAGAGGGTTTTTACGTGGTTCAACAGTTAATTCTGCCTAGTCCACGAGTATATGTTATTAAGACTTAGAGATTTCTAGAAATTATTCAGAGATGAATTACCCAAAGCTTTCTCTCAGGCCAAAAGAAATCGATCCTTTACAAGTGATCATTCCTCCTCTATTTATAGGGGAGGTTACAAAGTTCATTCCCACATATTTCGGGAAGATATTCTGTATATCAATTTAAATAATGACATTAAATGTAATATCTCCTATATACATGGAAACGTCCCATAAGAATCAGGAACGGATAACAGACTAAATGATATCCCTTAAATATTGGGATTATACAACAATAAATATGTTCATACGTAACGGGCTATCCCAGGTGACTCATCGGGTCTTTGAGATCAGCAATCAGCCTTGTGGCTATCAAGACTTATGGTACTACTACGATCTTGCCACCCTACTTCAGGACATGCTCGGAGTAGATAGACACTGTCGAAGCTATCACACTCGAGCTTGCACTTAATAAGCTCGGACTGCTTAATTTGAAGACAATCGATAACTGATGTATCCCAAAGTCATGCTATTTCGAACTCAGAAAGCATCCCGAGGTTACACATCTTTGAGGTCGTTGTTTTACTTCAAAGATTTTACAACTGGACCATACAATGTTTTCATACATTTCGAGCTCACACTTGACGAGCTCAGTTTTCGAGGTCATAACCACTGGTCTCGAAATCTGGGTGTAGCAAAGATAAAATTTGCATTTGTTTTTAAAGTTGTTTTAGGTTGTAGATGGTGCAAAGGTTGCCATCCACGTGGGGTTGCATTAGAATTGCACGGTCTTGCATTTGAGGTTGTAGTGGATTGTATTAGGTTGCATTGACTTGCATTTGAGGTTGCAGTTTGTTGAATTTGCTTGCATTTGAGGTTGCATGAGTTGCAAAAGAATGAAATTAACATATCATTTTTTTAAAGTTGCATTGGGCTTGCATTTGAGGTTGCTTCAGTTGCATAAGAATGAAATGGGCATATGATTTTTTTCTAAAAGTTGTCATTGGTTGCATTGAGTTGCATGAGGTTGCATATGAGTTTCAGATTGGGAATATAAGGTTGCACGAGGTTGTAGCCGATTGCGTTTGCTTGAATTTGAGGTTGCATGAGTTGTATAAGGATCAAATTAGGATATTAATTTTTTAAAAAGTTGCATTGGGTTTCTTTTCAGATTGCAGCGGGTTGCTTTAAGCTGCATTGGATTTGCATTTCAAGTTGTAGTGTGTTGCATTAGTTGCACAAGGATGAAATTTACAAATAAGTTTGTTAAAAGTTTCTTTAGGTTGCATGGAGTTGCATTGGGCTTGTATTTGAACTTTCAATGAGTTGCTTGAGAATGAAATCAACATATGAGCTTTTTTAAGTTATCATTGGTTGCATTGAGTTGCATGAGGTTGCATATAAGTTCTTAGTTTGGGAATATTAATTTAAAAATATCAACAAGAATTTTTTTTAATAAAAAGAAACAAATTGACCATTACAATAATAAAGGAAACCATAAAAACACTATCAAGTAACTTACATTATTCAATACAAAAAACTTAAAATCAAAGCTAATAACTAGTAATATTCACTAAAACACTACCACTGTCATCTTCATTGCTTTTACAGTGCTAACAACATTTTGCATAGCCTCCTCCAATGCTATGTTTGGTGAACTATCCAAAATAGACTCATATTGAATAATTTTTGCAACTTGTGCAACTTATTTGGCATCATTTTCAACCTCTATTGCAAAATCTGCAACCTTTGAAATATGAGATGCAAACTCTTTAGAAATATTTGGAACCTTTGGAACTTCAGATGCAACCTTTTTTAGAACATTTGTAACCTATGTTGCAAAATCTGCAACCTTTCGAACATGAGGTGCAACTTTTATTGCAAAATCTTCAACCTTTGGAACCTGAGGTGCATCATAAACATAAACACATAGAAATAAACAAGTTGTATACATTTATTCTAAAAAATTGAAAATAACACTAACCATTATCATCTTCATTATGCCCACAACTAGCAAATAAGAGATACCTATTTGAATTAGTATCTCTATTTCAATATCAAATTGTGAACTATATGATTATACTATATGGAAAACATGAACATCATAGTTGTAGGTTGTGACCCCATACATGTGCAATAATATGTTTAACAAGAAAATAATTAACCAATGCAAATTAATTATTTTATTAGATAAGCAAAACCCACATTACATGATTATAATAATATAGAAAGACAAACTTAGTTTTAAGCACACACAAACTCAGAACAAATGAAGATAATGCAGAATTCAACAAATTCAACAAGCATCTAAGACCAGCAAAAAAATAGCATTAAAATCTAATGCAGAAGACAAAATGTAAACATTCTTAATCTTGTAATATGTTTCAATTACCTTCCAATTATTAATACATACAGGACAATAATGACTCAATTAACATTGGAGTTGTAGTTTATATATATAGATGGCAAGCCAAATTCCAAAGTGCATCATTGAGACTTGGTTATATTGGGAACATATGATGAGTATTTCTTTTCTTTCCGGTGACAAGAGGCTTTCTTTAGTTATGCCTCTTGTTGGACTCACAATCATTCTGCAATCCAAATACAACTTAGAGAACAGCTCAAAAATCCCATTGTGCCCAGAACAATTCAAACATTCAACATTTTTTTTGAGACAATTCAACAAACATTTGGTGCCAATAATATCAAGCCTACATACTAGGATCAAAACATATAGTGGCTTGCTCTAATAAGTAAGTCATAGAACCCCCAAAGTCAGATACTAATGCACATATTTTGAACTCATTTCATGAAGGCAAATTAATAAGATAACACATGCAATTAGCCCATCATTCCACATGGAAATAAAAACCAAAAAGTACCTATCTTAGACGTATTTGTCGAGGTGGGTACCGAAGAGCTCCTGAATCGCAAGGTATACCTATCTCATACGTACTCGTGTGGTGGGTGACAAAGAACTCCTAAGTCATGGGATCTACCTATCTTTTACGTAGAAGTCATCGTGTTTGCCGAAGCTCAAAAATGGTGGAGGTCCTCCTGCTGGTTGGTGAAGAGAGTAAGTTTGGGCTCTGAGTGGGTTGTTGTCAAAGAGTTGCAGAATGGTGTGAGGGTTGTGTGTGGGTGATTGTCGAAAGGCTCAATAGTGGTGGGAGTCATCCTGCTGATTGCCGAAGTTGTGTAGTGATAAAGGGTAGCAAGGAGGAGAATATAGAGTTTGAGAAAACAGAAGAAAAAAAAACGTAAAAATGAAATAAGAACTTCTAATATAATATAAAATTGAAAAAAAAAAGTAATATATAAAAATTGAACAAAAATAAAGAAACCGTAAATGTAGAAAATATTCTATAAATGATCGTATATATGGTAAAATTCCTAAACTAATTTATTATGTAGTCAAATTATAAGACTTGTGAAAATTTAAAAAAAAAAAACAGAGGAGAAACAATCGGACAAAAAAAAAATTTGACATATCACAAGAAAAGAAAAGACAAACAAAGATAAAAGGGTAATTGAACTAATATATATTAAGATTTTTTTTTTTTTTTGTAGTAAGAAAACTTTTTCATTTGCAGTAAGTAAGAAAAGTTTTATTAATTAGATGTGCTTTACTTTTTTAGTGGCAGGATCAAGATGACAGGTGTAGAAATAAGGAAAAATAATCACAACAATTACAAAAAGATAAAAGTAAAAAAATACCTAATAAAATTACAGAAGTAGTGCTATTAAAGTTTAAAACTATATTATTTTATTTAACTAAGAAAAGTAAAATAAAGTAGAAAGCAGTTAGGACAAAAGTGGAAAAAAATTGGTTGAAGAGGTATTTATCCATGCTTATATATATACTAGTTAATAGGTACATGCCTAATGCACGTACTCGGTAATTTAAAAAAAAATGTATTTTTGTTAATTATTATTTTTTAACATTTTTGTAAAAAAAAAATTGTCATTTTTATTTGTTTAGATTATATTAATTTAATTTTAACTCAATTTTTTAAAATGAGAAATTATAACAAATAAAATGAATAATTATCTAAATAAATAATTATCAATTTAATTATTACAATTTTTTCATGTTATTATTGATTTTATTTATTTATCCAACTCTTATTATTAGTGTATTACTTATACTAATTACGGAATATATGATTCAAAATGTATATACCTCATAAAGAATTAAAAGTGTAATCACTTTATAATAAATTAGTAATTGATTTTATTAGGTTATTTGTAATTTAATATTCATATTATATAAAAAAAATTATAATAAATACAGTGAAACCTAAAAAATACTACATAATAAATGTAAAATTTGTTTAATAATATATATATCATTAATAACTGAGATTGTAGATTAAAAATTTGAGAATGAAATATGAAAGTAATATCTAATCCCAAATTATAATTTCCTTCTAATTTATTAAGAAAATAACAATAGTGCATTTATATATAATAAATTATAAACACAGTAAATTAACAGATAAAAACAAATGAAAAAGTAAAAAAAAAAGATAAATAAAATAAAAATAGCATATTTAAAAAAAGTACATTCAATTAGAAAATAAAATACATCACAAGTCAGTGAGATATATCATCATAAGAAAAAAAATTGTCTCAACTAAAATGATGAAACAAAATTAAATATTTTTTAAGAAAGTTATCTCTTTAATTGCCTACACAGTCTTAAGAAGTATAATGGATTGTGCACATTTTTCATATAATAATATTTTTTAAAAATCATATAATAATATTTATATAAAAGTTTTATTTTTTATATAATGGAAAGACTGAATGGATAAAAAAAAATGAAAAATACGTGGCACATATATAATAAGTAGAAGATTATAATTTAAAAAAAATAGACACGTAAATTTGTATTTAAAAAATAAGATATAAATACTTATATCTCTAAAAACATTACATTGAATAAATTCAGCAAAATAAACAAGCAAACGTTGAATAATAAAGTTATAATAAGGGATGCAAAATGACAAAAAATTATAATGAATCTTTCTACTAATAAGGAATATTCTTAACTTATTTTATCATCACTGCTTCTATATATTAGACCTCTTTCCATTTCTAGCTATAAAAAATTTGTTGTAGTCAAAATTTTAATAAATGAAGAGTAAGTGTGCATGCTTCACACCTTTTCATTTACTTTATTATTTTCATAAACAAATATTTTAATAATTTATTATAACAAATATATAACACTTCACTATGTCTTATATTGTCTTCTATATGTATGTAAAAATTTAAGCCTAAGACTGTACTACGTCTCATGATAATCTCCCAATTAATTAAATATAGGAGTTTAAATATATATAGACAAGTAATGCAGAAACGTATAAGATGATATCTATATAGACAGGGAATATTCTTTCACTAAGGAATATTCTATGCTATGGTAATTTAAAAAATATTTTTTTTTTAATTATTATTTTTTAATATTTTTGTAAAAAAAAATTTCATTTTTATTTGTTTAGATTATATTAGTTTAATTTTAATTCAATTTTTGAAAATGAGAAATTATAACAAACAAAATGAGTAATTATCTAAATAAATAATTACCAATTCAATTATTACAATTTTTTCATGTTATTATTGATTTTATCTATTTATCATCTCTTATTATTAGTGTATTACTTATATTAATTACGAAATATATTATTCAAAATGTATATACACCTCAAGTGTAAAGAATTAAAAATGTAATCACTTTAAAATTTAATTTATTTTATTAGGTTATTTGTAATTTAATATTCAAATTATAATAAACAAAGTCAAACCTAAAAAATGATGGGTAATAAAATGTAAAGTTTGTTTAATAATATATATTATTTGTTACACTCGGATTTCGAGCCATAAGAATTGTGACCTCGAAAGCTGGATTCGTAATAAATGGACTCGTAATGTCTGGAACATGTCCGAAGCCTAGGCATCGAGCCTGCGAAGCAAAGGCGACTTCGAAGATGGTAGCCTCGAGATCCTCACAAGCTCGAAAGACAGACCCCGAAGTACGTCTGTTCTCGGGATGGCCTCAGATCAGGGCTCCGAGCCTGACACACGTATGAGCTCGAAGTCATGTGATCTCGGGAAGATACTATAGCTCGAAAGTCAATAAGAGACCTGGGTGAATGGGGCCTTGGCGATATAAGATAATAACTTTGAATATCTTAGTGAGTCATCAATGAGAGACGCGGTCTACATTGATTGCTATAAATCCCCTATAATCAAGGGATATTAATTGTTCAGTTATACGCCCCCTGATCTTCAGGGGACGTTTCCTTGTATATAGGATTGCAGGCTTTGAATGCCATTAAATTTATTTGCATATACAGAATAACTTCCCGAAATATGTGAGATAGTATTCTGAAATCCTCTCTATAAATAGAGAGGTCATGCACCATTGTAGAGGACAGAATTTTTGTGATCTGGAGAGAAAACTCTGGAGAATTCATCCTTGAAGAATTTTCAGAGATCATCTCAAGTTTAATAACAAAGACTCGTTGACTAGGCAGAGTTAACTTCTGAACCACGTAAAAAATCTCATTTGTGTTATCATATTTTTATTGGCCATAACTGATTATTGTTTTCGTGCTCTTATTTCACTGTTGACGAAAAACGGCGTCAACAGTTTGGTGCTTTCATTGAGAGCCTTAAGCATTTAGTCACTGAACAAGTTATGGCCGCTAATAATCAGAACGTTCCTGAAGAAAATTATCCAAGACGTCCTAGGAAACAGCCGATGGAAAACCCAGATGATGAAGAAAGAAGTGGATCCTCCAATTCTCGGGGACCACCCGCTCCACCAAGAGATGAGGATATGTATTACAATCCTGAGCGATATATTCCCATTGTGGAACTTGAGAACCGGCAGCTGAAACAGCAGTTGGCAGAGGGCAACAAGCGGAATGAGGAGTTAGCGAGGATAGCCGCAGAGGCGCAAGTGGCTTAGCCCCCGCCTCCGCGTGAAAACCAAGCTCCTCCTCCTAGGGATGTCCATGTTCCTCCCCGCAGGCCCCGTGGGCGTCCACGAAAGAATGCTGCCACAAGAAGGCCGGCGCAACCTCCGGCACCAGCAGAGCCATCCGCTCCCTCTAGGCCCCAGAGAAGTACCCGGGCTGGGGCCCCGGTTAATCCACCTATGGAAGTACCTGCGGGAACTGAGAACAACCGAGCCCCTGCAGAGGCTCGGACTCAAGTCCCTAGGAACGCACCAAATGCAACCAACCCATCTCGGGAAAACTCCGGACCGTCTAGGCCGCAAAATGGGTGGCAACCACCGTCACCCATACGGTTCCCTCCATCACCTATAAGATATCCTTCACCCCCTCGCAGGAATGCTCAACCAGTTCGAGATCAGGATGAAAGGCGTGCGGGGAGGAGACAAGGAAATAGGGAAGCTTTCCAGGAGCGGAGAGGCTCCCTATCAGAAAGAAGTCAAACATCTCGGTCTCGCACGGCGGAAACGAGGCGGCATGGAAAAGACCCATCTCGAAATAACCATGCGACAAGTTTTACTAGTGACGACTCTGGAGATACCAGATCGGTTAGCATGCATGATCGAGGTCGTAAGAATACTGGGAGCTGCAGGAATCACTCCGACCTACGAGAACATTTGAATCAAAGTTGGGGTAATGTTGACCCGATAAACCCGGACCTGAGGGGTTGCTTGAATAGGCGTAAACACCCCTGTGGAGGCACGAGCCTGGAATTGTGATCGACGACAACCAATTCTAGACGGTTCACCTCGCGGACCCAGTCCAGGAAAGAATTGATCAGTTAGAAAAGGCCTTCAGGCTTTTGAAAAATGAGCAAGGTCAAGATCGATATGACGATTCTGATGAGGAGCTTGAACCGTTCGCTCCTCACATTTCCAACACTCCATTTCCCCAAGGATTTCGGATCCCTCACATCCCCACGTTTGAGGGAAAGTCCGACCCGTACAGCCATTTGGGTACATTCAATACCATAATGAGAGCAAGTAACGTGAGTTACGAGCTCAGATGCATGTTATTTCCAAAAGCTGGTTCGAAAAATATAAAAGACACTCAATAACCTCTTGGGATCAGCTGTCGAAAGACTTCAAGAAGGAGTTCAGCGCCATGATGGGGGTTAGACCCGAGGCGTCAACCCTGACTAACGTTCGGCAGCAGCCAGGAGAGACATTGAAAAGTTACCTTACGAGGTTTAACTTGGAAGTTGCTCGAGCTCGGAATGTGGATGACAGCGACCACTTAATGGCTGTTCAAGCCGGAGTTACGCCAGGAAGTGCTCTCTGGGATGACATGCAGAGAAAGCCGGTGAGGTCCCTAACCGAGTTAACAAACGAGCACAGAGGTTTGTCAATGTAGAGGAAGCAAGGTCGACACTTAATGTGACTTCCCAGCCCGTAACTACAACGATAAACGTGAACTCTGCCTCAACCACGGCAGACCCATCAGCTTCAAAGCCTGCTGCGGAAAACCCTTCCAAGAGAAAAAAGAACGAAGGGAATAACCCCGAGGCCGAAGGAGGAAAGAAAAAGAAGGGGGAGAGATATTTCTCCGTGTACAGAGTGTACACCGAGCTCAACGAGTCTCGGGAGAACATATACCTGGCTAATGAAAACCAGGTCCCCTTTAGGCGTCCGGACCCAATGAGAAATCAGAAGTCCAAGAGGGACTCCAGCAAGTATTGCCGATTTCACAGAGACACCGGGCATACTACTGATGAATGTCGACAGCTGAAAGACGAGATCGAAGGATTGATCTTGAGGGGTTACTTCAGACAATATGTCAAGAACCAGAGTACTAATCAGGCGACCGCGAGCCAGAGAGCAGCCATGTCGCAACCCACACAAAAAAATAATTCCCGAGCTAGGGAAGAAGATAGGCCGCCGCCGATAGATGGAGAAGACGTGATAACCATCTCGGGAGGGCCTCATCCCGCGGGCATGGGGAGAAATGCCCAAAAGAGATACGTTAACGAGCTGAAGACTGGGGACGGGTCTCCCTATGAACCCAAACCTAGAGCTCCAAAAAGTCAGAGGATTGAATCCCAACCAATAACCTTCACTGAGGAAGACGCGTCCCATGTTCAATTTCCCCACCATGATCCGCTGGTCATGACTCTCCAGCTGGCAAATAAAAGGGTCCACCGAGTTCTCATAGACAATGGGAGCTCAGTTAACATTCTCTATAAAGCAACCCTCGAAAAGATGGGACTCTCCCTTCGTGACCTAAAAGCGTGTTCGACTACTTTATACGGCTTTTCAGGAGAAGGGATCGCATGCATGGGATCCATCGAGCTCCCCGTAACCTTGGGAGACTACCCGGTCTCAGCAACCAAGATGATGGAGTTCGTGGTAGTGGATCTACCTTCAGCCTACAATGTGCTGCTCGGGAGACCCGCCTTGGTTGGGCTGGGGGCAGTCTCATCAGTGAGGCATCTGGCCCTTAAGTTCCCGACCCCTAGCGGCGTCGGGACATTGAAGGGAGATCAGTTAGCTGGAAGAGAGTCCTACAGCATTTCCTTAAGAGGAAAGAAACAGACGAGCGCACAAGCACTCGTCATTATTCAAAGTAAAGACGGGACGGTCTTAGAGATTGATGAAGAGATCGATCCAAGGGTTGAGGAGAAAGCTGACCTCGAACCCTTAGAAGAGCTCGAAGAAATTCAGCTCGAGGAAACCGATCCCTCGAAAAAGATGAAAGTTGGAAAACACCTCCAGGAAGACACAAAATAGCAACTAACTTGCTTTTTAAAGAAAAACCAGGACGTCTTCGCATGGTCACATTCGGACATGGTAGGGATAAGTCCGAATATAGCAAGCCACGCACTAAATATAGATTAAAGCTTCCCTCCGAAGCAACAAAAGCGAAGACAACTGGATGATGACAGAAAGAAGGCACTGAAGGAGGAGGTCGACAGGTTAAAAGCAAACCGATTCATTAGGGATGCTTTTTACCCTGACTGGGTAGCCAATCCGGTGTTGGTCCCAAAACCTAATGGGACGTGGCGGACCTGTATTGACTATTCAGACCTCAACAAAGCTTGCCCGAAGGACTGTTTTCCATTACCAAGGATTGACCAGCTCGTGGATGCCACGGCGGGGCATGGCCTGATGTCGTTCATGGATGCCTATTCTGGATATAACCAGATTCCCATGCATTCCCCCGACCAGGAACATACGAGCTTCATAACGGATAAGGGGCTATATTGCTATAACGTCATGCCATTCGGGCTCAAAAATGCTGGGGTCACATACCAGCGACTCGTGAACATGATGTTTTCAGAACAAATAGGGAACAACATGGAAGTTTACGTTGACGACATGCTTGTCAAGTCTCAACTTAACAATAATCATGTTGATGACCTCGAAGAGTGCTTTGGCGTGCTCTGAAAGTATAACATGAAACTAAATCCTCAGAAGTGCACTTTCGGAGTATCTTCAAGAAAATTCCTGGGCTTTATCGTGAACGCTCGTGGAATAGAAGCCAACCCCGACAAGATCCAGGCCTTGATTGACATGCCCTCACCTCGAAGACACAAGGATGTCCAAAGTTTGACCGGCAGGATGGCAGCCCTAAGTAGGTTCATTTCAAAATCTACGAACCGTTGTCTTCCGTTTTTCAACCTTTTAAGGGGAGGTAAGAAATTTGAATGGATGGAGGAGTGCGAGCTGGCTTTCCAGGAGCTTAAAAAGCACCTCGCAGAACCCCCCATCTTATCAAAACCTGTTATGGGAGAAGTACTGTACCTATACCTTTCCACCACCGAACACGCGATAAGTGCAGTGCTTGTGCGAGAAGAAGAGAAGGTACAGAGACCCGTTTATTACATCAGTAAAAGGTTACTGGGGGCAGAGTCGAGATACCCCTTGATGGAGAAGCTAGCTCTCAACTTAATTCATTCATCTCGTAAACTTCAACCCTATTTTCAGGCGCATCCCATCCATGTGTTGACTGGTCAACCACTTAGGCAAGTCTTGTCTAAACCGGAGGCTTCAGGTCGACTTCTTAAATGGGCGGTTGAGCTCGGACAGTTCGAGATCACCTACCACCCGAGGATGACCATTAGGGCACAGGCATTGGCAGACTTTATAGTAGAATGTACTGGCATGACCAACGACGAGGTTATAACCCCGGCCCACGAGCTGTGGAAACTTTACGTCGACGGCTCATCTAATGAAAATGGATTGGGGGCAGGGGTCATTTTGGTTACCCCCGCAGGGAGCAGATTCCATTCTGCCTTAAGATTTGACTTCAAGGCGTCGAATAATGAGGCCGAGTACGAGGCTTTACTGGCGGGACTTCGTATAGCCAAGGAGCTTAAAGCTAAAGCAATACATTGCTACAGCGACTCCCAGCTCGTGGTTAATCAAATCTTGGGAGAATACCAGGCTCGTGGCACGAGAATGGTAGCTTATTTGGAGAAGGCCAAATCCGCATTGGAGCATTTCAAATTTTATGCGATCGAACAGGTTCCCCGAGAGCGGAACTCAAATGCTGATGCCTTAGCTCGGCTCGCCACCTCCGCTGAGAATGATGAACTGAACATTGTGCCTATAGAACACCTCTCGGCACCTAGCATTAACGAGCCAAAGGAGGAAGACGTGTGTATGATCGAGTCCGAGCCTACCTGGATGACCCCGATAGTTGAATATCTCGAGACCGGAGTCCTTCCAAAAGATCGGAACCAGGCTCGAAAGTTAATGTATCAACCTCCCCGTTACACCATTTTGGACGGAAAGTTGTACAGAAGGGGGTATTCCATGCCATTACTTCGGTGCGTAACTCCACCCGAAGCTAAGAAAATCATTGAAGAAATTCATGAAGGGTTCTGCGGAGATCACACCGGGGGGCCTAGCCTATCCAAGAAAATCATACGCCAATGATATTTCTAGCCTACCATTAAATCGGATTCTTTCGAGTACATGAAGAAATGCGACAAATGCCAGAGATTCGCCACGATTCCTCGAGCTCCACCATCCGAGCTGACCATGTTGACTTCGCCATGGCCATTCGCAGTATGGGGAATCGACCTCATAGGCTCTCTCCCCACTAGCAAGGGTGGCGTGAAATATGCTGTAGTCATTGTGGATTACTTCACAAAGTGGATGGAGGCTGAACCGTTGGCAACAATAACTTCCAAGAAAGTCCTTGACTTCGTGGTAAAAAACATCATATGCCGATATGGGATGCCGAGGAAAATTGTGTCCGCCAACGGAACCCAGTTCGATAGCGACTTGTTTACCGACTTTTGTGAGAAGAATGGAATAATAAAGAGTTTTTCGTCAGTAGCTCATCCTCAAGAGAATGGCCAGGTCGAAGCTGTAAACAAAACTCTCAAAAGTTCACTAAAGAAAAAGTTGGAGGAAGCAAAGGGACGATGGCCCGAAGAATTGCCCCAAGTCCTATGGGGATATAGGACTACAGCTCAAACATCAACAAGACATAACCTGTTCTCTCTAGCATATGGATGTGAGGCAATGTTGCCTATCGAGGTCGAAATTCCAACAATCCGAACTCACATTTACGACCAAAACTCAAACCACACTCAGCTCGAAGAAACCTTAGACTTGATTGAAGAAAAGAGAAACGAGGCTCAGCTGAGGAACACTGCCTACCAACAATGAGCTACCAGGTATTTCAACAAGAGGGTTCGAGATCGAAAGTTCGGTGCGGGAGATCTGGTGTTGAGACGCGTATTTTTGGCAACACGAGATCCAGCAGCTGATGTGCTCGGGCCAAATTGGGAAGGACCATACCAGATAGAGTCAGTCATCCGGCCAAGTGTTTACAAGCTAGCGAGATTGGATGGGAGCCTGGTACCACGAGCATGGAATGGCGAACACCTAAGACCTTACTACCAATAGTATAGGAAGAGTGTTGCCTGTAACCATGATTGTTTATCTGTACTAATTTGTCTACTTTTGAATTCCATCAAATAAAGATCTATTTCGTTCAATATGTTATATCTCTTTTTATTTTCGCAATCTCTCTTAATTTAATAACCTATGGTCACACTAATAGGATATTAAGGGGGCATCATTGGTATATATACCATCAGCTTGAAAAATAAAATAACATGCATGAAATACATGCAAGTGTTTGGATGTAACCAGATGCGCGAGTTTAGATAGTTTGGACGTAACCAAATTATCAAAAGATAAAAATGTTTGGATATAACCAAATATGCGAACTAGATTAAAAATATAAGTGTATGGATTAAAACCAAACACGACCTTAATAGGTTTGGAGCAAACCATCTAAAACTAATCGACGATAAGTTGGAACCTAAACCTACTTCGAGATAAGTCGAGATCGAGGCTGGAATATCTTATGGGAAAATAGTTTCGAACTCATAACCTCGGAGAAATAACCGAGGACGAGAAAAAGTAACTAAGCAATAAGATATAACTAAACCGCTTGCATTACACACCATACAAGTACTTTCGGGTTCATGGTTAAAGTAATATCCGACCTTGATAAATAACGAGATCGGAAGCGGATAATTCGAGCAAATGATGCATGAACGCATCAAGTCTCGAGCCACAATCCAAACTATGTTTGTATGAATAAATAAACATATACGATTATTTAATATAAAATGTGCAAAATATTTCGAACCAAGAAATGTAAAGCATATGTATTAAAATAAAAAGAAATTGTACCAACCCTACAGGCATAAATTAAAGTAATTACAAAAATAAGGGGACGCAGCCCCAAGATGAGATTTCCCCCGAGATCAGATTCAAGAAGTAGCACCCTCCTTGGCCTTCTCAGCATCAGCAGCATTGGACAAATAGCATGACTATCCTTCTGAGCACCCTCGAAGGCGGCCTCCCGAGCAGCCTCTTCCGCCTCAAGCCGAGCATTCCACTTATCTAGAAGCTTCGCCTCATGAGGACCTAGGAAGTTGGTATCGAGGTCTTCGTTATTGGCCCACATTCTGTGCATGGCCAAATCAACCGCCTGGTCCTTCTTCTCTTTATACTCAGCAAGGAGGCGAGCCTTTTCACCCTCAATTATATCAAAAGTGGCGGCCTGGTCTTCTTCGAGCTTTTTGTTAGCCTCTTGGAGCCGAGTGTTCTCCTTCTCAAGCTCCGCGAGCCTGTTATTCTCCTTCTCAAGCTCCGCGAGCCTAGCATTCAGCTTCTCAAGCTCGGATGCCTTGGCCTTAAGCTCCTCGGCTCCTGCCTCAAGCTTTGCCTTTGTTGCCTTCAGGTCATCACTTGCTTTGAGTTGAAGATCCTTCGCCTCCTGAGCATAAGACTTGCTCAAATGGATCTCATTGTTCAACTTATAGTTGAGCTGGGCAGTAACAGCAAGAGTCTGACAAAAGAAAAAATCGTCATTAACACCAGAACTGTCTATAAATATAACTAAGAAGTAGAAGAAAAGTTACCACAGCGGCAAGCTCGATACTCTTCTCGTAGAGGGCAATGCAGTCTCGGGCATTGTTACAAAAATTGCCATTGAGGAGCGTCAAAACTGCTAAAGCTCTGGCCGATTCAGGACATAACATCTGAGCCCAGCATAGACCCATGGGATCCAGCCGCATTGTCAATTACATACTCCTCAACGTGAGTAGAAACTGACAGCTTGTGAGCTTGAGAAGCAGAAGGCTTTCTGGGAGGTGGACCAAATGTCGGCTGGACCACTACAGGAAGTTGGGGCTCGGCCATAATGGAGGCACCGACCTGCGAAGTCGGCACCACGATGGAGATCGTGACAGGCGAAGCCGGGGGAGGAGGTGTTTTTTCGGTCCTCTTGGGGACTTTGGCAGGCCGGTCAACCTTTTGCGACCCCCCCTGGGACGCTTGCTCCTCTTGGCACCGCCACTCTCGAGGATGTTGTCAAGGTCGGAATCCATCTTGCCTACACAGTCACGCCACAATGTGAGTCATAACAAAAAGAAAAAGTATATAAAGTGATTCAGCATCGCGTAGATATACAAAGTAATGATAGAAGAAACCTAACTTGAACTCTCCTCCGAGCTCGAACTCGGAGACCATGAAATTCCCCCATCTTCAGAAGAGGCGGGGGGAGTACCTTCCCTATAGGTGGACGACAACCTCGAAAGGTCCCTATAGTCATTGGTCCCATATTGGACGGCTATCCCATCCCACACCTCGTTCAGACTGTACATATTGTCATACTTCCCGAGCCAACTATCAAACCTATGAACTTCGTCATCTACCCAAGTCCATATATAGAAGTGGTCCCTATCATCCGGGCATAAAACTAACCTATCGGGTTTGTGTTTTAATAAGGTGGGGGACCACATTTTCGAGCTAAGGATGATTGTACCTTGATCACCCGAGCCTGAGCTCGAAGCTTCGTCGTTGGCCTCGTTCCCCGACTGCGGGCTTCGCCGGCGAACCGGAGGCGGGGGCCTCACCTCTCTCCTCGGAGGGAGGATGCCAGTTGGCAGTGGCACGAGCTCCCAGAGGTGGTACTTTTTATTGGACCAATCCGAGGTGGACTGGCCATCTCCCAAAAGCCCGCAAGCTCGGAGCTTACTCTCATGCAAGAGATATGATAGAGACCTCCTGCCATAAGGGAGTTGGAGCAGAGTCTCTCTATGCTCCTTCATCGCGTCGTCGGGAGTAGGACGATGAAAGTTGGCTGGAAAATAAGACACATTTCAACTAAGTAGGAACCTACAAACAAAAGTCTGAGCACAGAGATAAAGAAGGTTGGGATACTTACGGATTCGTCTGAATGAGTAATATTGAGAAGGGGACAGGCCATCTGTCCAGAAGAAGGCCTTCTTGAAGTCAGGTGGATGATTAGGAAGGTCCTCAAACACCTTTTTCTCTTTGGGGTAGCTCGAAAGATAGTAGAAGCCGTCTCCTCCCCGAGCTTAAGAGGGATTGCTTTTCAGACAGAAGAGATACAAAATCTCTTGTGGTGAAGGTCCTTCCCATTTCAACTCGTGGTATAACGACCTTAGGGTAGACAGAATCCTGTTGTAACGCCCTGGATAGCCAAGACCGTTACACTGTGTACTTATAAAGGTGCAAGACTCGTTAATCAAGTCATTAATTTGAAATCGTGTCGCTAATGAGACCCTTGGCACCCTTAGGCCGTTGGTTCACTAAATGGCTTGCATGGCATAATACCATCTTTTCAAGCATCTATAATAGGGAGCCCTTGGTCCCGTCAGATATATTCAACCAGGTGCAGTTTTCTTACCTTTAGTCTGTACGGTTATTGAATTACGAGCAACACCCCTCAAGCACGATTCGTTCCCGAGCCTAAGAATAGGGTCTCATAAATAATCAAATATAGGTTTCCAGTTACAAAACTAACTCCTGGGACCCTTAATTCCACCAAGCACGGTGGTGAAACCAAACCCGAGCTCCCAGGACCACTCTCCCATGCTTAAAACCCTCAAAATCCCAAGAGTGCAACCAAGGGCTGCGGCCCCCAAAGCCTAGCCGCGACCCTTCCCCAAAACAGAAACTACCCCTACACTGAACCACACACGCGTCGCGGCCCTTGCCTTGGGCGCCGCGGCGCGCCCCCTTGGCCGAACCTCCTTGTCTTCTTTGCATGCTAGGGCCGCGGTGTTCTAGAACAGAGCCGCGGCCCTCCCCTACGAACCCAGATTTTTCACCATTCTAAAGCTCAAAACCTCACCTTAAACCATCCCAAAACTCCCCAACTCTTAACCAATTAATTCCCAACCTCTTTAACATGATCTAAACAACATAACTCCCAAGAAAACACAGCCTAACACACTCCAATCTCTTCCTTTCAATTTATGAAACCCAAATGCCAAAACACACACAAACCAGCCACCAAACTCAATCTAAAACCTCTAAACTTGGAGTTAGAACTCACCTTTGCTGTAGAACCACTTCACCAAGCTGTAGCCAAGCTAGGTCCCTAAGTTCCCTTCTTTAATTCTACCTTAAAACACCAAAGCTATACTGGTTTCAACACTTAACCAAAAATCCAACTAGAGCACAGAATTCAACCACAGAAAAAAAATGTTTAGATGCTTACCTTAATCCCTGTTCTAGTGCTTGACAAACCCCTGAGCTAGACCTTCAATTCCTCACCTCAAATCCCAGAATTCCATCTTGTTTCCCCTTTGATTTTCTGTGTTTTCTTCCCTTAGTTTTCCCCTTTGTTTTCCTTAAGCGTGAGAGAGAGAGAGAGCTGAGTCTAAATTAAGTCGGTTCATGTTTTTCTTCTAAAGGCTTCCTTAAGTTTGTCTCACGTGTTATGCTAATCCCGAGGCTCGGGTGCCGGAACCGTCCCCGAGGCCAAAATGGTAAAGTCTCCCATTATTCCCGCCTAGACATCCTAACCTCAAATATATCTCCATATATTTATTTTCATGTCCCGATAACCCAAATCACTATCCGCTATCTAAAAGTATCCCCGACTTCTCCAAAGTCATATCTTAAACCCCGTTGTGACTTTTCCCGCTATTTGACCCTAGAATCGTCTTGAGTCGTGCTCAACGAACCTATCCACATAATAATGTGGTTCTCACATATATCACATATCATATTACCACGTAATACAATAAATTATCATATAAACATTATTTAACATATAATTACTCATTAAATCACAATTATTCCAGTAATGCCCTCCTGGCACACTAATCAAGGCCCTTAAGCCTTATTAGAGAATTTGGGTCGTTACACCTGTAATAATTGGTGTTGAGCTGGAATGGAGCCAGCCCAACAAAGTCCGTGAAGTCCTTGAAGAATGACTTCAAAGGCAGTAGCGCTCCTGCCCTCATGTGCTCTTGACTCCAAGCCGCATACCTCAGCTTGTTATCAGGGTTCCCATCTCCTGGGGCACGGCAGCTTCGCTCGCTGGGGGTAGGGGCTCGGCACCTTAGGGTGCTTGACAGCCTGAGACCATGGAAGGCCAGAATATCAGTTATCTGACCTAGTGAAGTAACCGAGCTCCAGTAGTGCTCGGCCTCGAAGAAATCCCTCCTCGGTTGCGAGGTAGAAGGCTCCCCCATCACTGAAAATTGGAGCTCTCTCGGACTGTATGCAATGGTCACTTTTAACTTAGGGTCGAGGGGGATCGGCCTGGGTCCTGAATCAGATTCTGGATAAAGGGCCTCTCGAAGGGTTCTCCTCTTCCTTTCTATGACCTCAACGTAATGAGCTCAGGTCTCCTCCTGTTCGCGCGTGAGGTCGTATTCGCGAATCAGACGTTGATTCCGAGCAAACAGCGACTTTGGGCTCGAGATTTTTGGCGAGTAAGGGATTGTCAGCAATGACCCCCATCGTCTTTCCAGATTCTGTGACATCTAGCGAGAAAGAAAAAATGGTGAGGGCCATGCATGCAAGGGTTCAAGAATTGCGAGCTTGACAAGACAAGCTCGGAGAATGCTTGGATACGAAACGAGCTCGATACTAAAAATCCGATTAAAGAGTCGGAAAGTGTATTCTACGAGAAAAAGGAGGCGAGTGGATAAATTTTTTGAAAATCCCGAAATATCAGAGAAAAAGGGTGACGGTTATTCAGAAATGGTAATCTTGGGTATCGTGCGTTCTTTAAAACCAAGATTTTGTACCTGATATCTTGGCATGCAAGATATGTCTTTCAAATTTTGAAAACCCAGGAAAAAAGAGACCTGGTTCTACATCAAAACTGGGTTTGGGACCAGTGACTTAAACCTAGCATGGAGACTTAAACGTGAAAGCCTATCAGTCAAAAGTCTCCTAGCGTGACAAACTAAGAAAATAAACTAGTGCATTCACAGAAATAAGAGAACAACACAGACAGAAACTGGCATAAAGGAAAGCAAAAAGATCATCGGATACTTACACACTGACGATGATTGCAGAGAAATAGTTGATTGAAGGAGAGGCTGCAGGTATAACCTTACGGTCTCGAGCAAACTAGTGGTCCTTTGTTTCTTCGGCTGGGAAAACATACACAAGCCAAAAGCTCTCTGAAATGGCTTCTGGTTTCGTCCCTTTTATTTTGTCTCTGATGCGTATAAAATAAGAGGAAGACGATGACTGGGGTCTTATATATAGATGGTAAAAAAGGGTTAATCTGAGCCATTGGCCAGAATCCTCATAAAATCCAATGGTCAGGGATTGATGACATGATGGTACCAAAAAGGTGGCAAGCGAATGATCGTGGGTGGATTTCCAAGGTACTCGAGTACCTTGAATGAGCAATACCCAACTGACACGTGTCCATTTTCAAGTATGTGACGGTGCGGTTCCCAAAGAAAGTAGTTCAAAAGTTTCCTTCTCATAGGATTCGAACAAATACTTTTGAGGGGGCAAAATGTTACACCCAGATTTTGAGCCATAAGAATTGTGACCTCGAAAGCTGGATTCGTAATGAATGGACTCATAATGTCTGGAACATGTCCGAAGCCTAGGCATCAAGCCTGCGAAGCAGAGGCGACTTCGAAGATGGTAGCCTCGTGATCCTCACAAGCTCGAAAGACAGACCCCGGAGTACATTTGTTCTCGGGATGGCCTCGGATCAGGGCTCCGAGCCTGACACACGTATGAGCTCGAAGTCATGTGATCTCGGGAAGATACTATAGCTCGAAAGTCAATAAGAGACCTGGGTGAATGGGGCCTTGGCGATATAAGATAATAACTTTGAATATCTTAGTGAGTCATCAATGAGAGACGCGGTCTACATTGATTGCTATAAATCCCCTATAATCAAGGGATATTAATTGTTCAGTTATACGCCCCCTGATCTTCAGGGGACGTTTCCTTGTATATAGGATTGCAGGCTTTGAATGCCATTAAATTTATTTGCATATACAGAATAACTTCCCGAAATATGTGGGATAGTATTCTGAAATCCTCTCTATAAATAGAGAGGTCATGCACCATTGTAGAGGACAGAATTTTGGTGATCTGGAGAGAAAACTCTGGAGAATTCATCCTTGAAGAATTTTCAGAGATCATCTCAAGTTTAATAACAAAGACTCGTGGACTAGGCAGAGTTAACTGCTGAACCACGTAAAAAATCTCATTTGTGTTATCATATTTTTATTGGCCATAACTGATTATTGTTTTCGTGCTCTTATTTCACTGTTGACGAAAAACGGCGTCAACATTATTAATAACTAAGATTGTAGATTAAAAATTTGAGAAGGAAACATGAAAGTAATATATAATCCCAAATTATGATTTCCTTCTAATTTATTAAAAAAATAACAACGGTACCTTTATATATAGTAAATTATAAACATAGTAAATTAATAGATAAAAACAAATTAAAAAGAAAAAAAAACATAGAAAGATAAAATAAAAAGATTTAAAAAAAGTACAATCAATTAGAAAATACATCACAAGTCAATGAGATATATTATCATAAAAAAAAATTGTCAGAACTTACACTTCACTTATTAATGTTTTGACTACAACATTTTTTTTACAGCAAGAAATGGAAAGAAGTCTAATACATAGAAGCGGTGATGATTAAATAGGTTAAAAATATTCCTTATTAATAGAAAGATTCCTTCTAATTTTTTGTTCTTTTGCATCCCTTATTATAACTTTCTCATTCAACGTTTGCTTGTTTATTTTTGCTGAATCTATTCAATGTTTTTAGAGATTTAAGTATTTATATCTTATTTTTTAAATACAAATTTACATGTCTATTTTTTTAAAATTCTAATCTTCTACTTATTATATAAATGCCACGTATTTCACTTTTTCTTTTATCCATTCAATCTTTCCATTATATAAAAAATAAAATTTTTATATAAATATTATTATATGATTTTTTTAAAATATTATTATATGAAAAATATGCACATTTCATTATACTTCTTAAGACTGTAGGCAATTAAACAGATAATTTTCTTAAAAAAGATTTAATGTCAAAGATGGACTAAACTTGAATCATAATCCATTAATTGAGATTAAATAATTATGATTCTTCGTAAACTTTTTGTACCACATATTTTTATACATTTTGTTCGTGTCTCTTTTTGGCTCGTTTATTATTCTTTCAAAAATAAAAAAAATAAGGGCACAATGATAATTTTAGTCTGGCAGACTTAAGTTGAACACGTGGACTTATTTGGTTGAATAAAAAGAAGAATGTGAGAAATAATATTATAAAAAAATAAAATGGCTGAAATAATTTTGGGGTTATATTAAATAAAATAAAATAATTGAGAAATTGGTTCACGGAACATTTGAATGGTGGACCAAAGAATTTGCTTAGTTATATTTTTTTCTTTAAATAGATATAGGAAATTAAGGAATATTTTGGCTATATTAAATATTACCGCTTCTATATATTACTATATATATATATTTAGACTTGTGATAGGTCACGTGCAACGCACGTACTCTAAAAATCTCTTAAAAATGAGTAAAAAGGAATTAAAAATTCTTTAATGAGATATTGGAAATTTCTATATTTTTAGAGATATTAGACAACAAAGTTCATTTAACAATATTATAAGAGTTACCTTCTAAATGATAACAACTTTAAAAGGTGGTTCCAAATAGAGTCTAAATCACAATCAAGATTCTCATAAGTTACATTCTAATTTAATCTTTGGGAGACAAGAAATTGTAGGTCGTGAACCAAATCGCATATCTCATGGGAGACCTCCCATTGATGGTTTCTGACCACTTGACCTAATCCTCACAGAGTCATGGGTGTTATTTTATACAGCAAAAACTTTTTCTTCCACTGAATCAATGGGAAAAGACATAAACTTAAACATAAATCTTCTATATCTTACAATCAAACAATAATTTAAACTTAAATCTCAAATGTAATAGAACTCACCTAGCATCAATAATCTTCATGCTTGATTTCTTTGGTCAAGAATAATTGTATGGGATTGAACCTGCTATTTCACTTTGCTGCGACTTTATTTAGTTTAAGGACTTAACAATACTGTTGCTATTATTATAAATGTATAAGAAATATCATAAAAGTTCTAAAATTAAAAACAAAAACAACAAGTTATTTGAAATAAGGAAGTCAATAACTCGAATATGTATATGTTGTCAAAGTACTTCTATTTAGGCCAAAAACTTCATACAACACAACATTCAACTCTAGTCTTTCTTGACCATGCTCAACACTATATTCCCCCATGAAAATTGATTATTTTGTGAAGAATTTTTAAAAATAAGCTTTTTACTACTTTCAGAAGGTCTTCACTTTCTGTAAACATAAGTTATCACTTTTATCTAAGTTAATGTTATTTATAATCTTCCTGTCACATATGTGCCACTTATTAATAAAGCTAAAATAGAGTTTCTCAAAAAATGGACTAAAATCATATCGGTTGCCGACAACAAAATCTCATCACCACGAGGGTGGTCTCCATAAACTTGGTCACATCATAAATCTTTTTCACCAAATATAAATGTCATAAATCTTATCTAAAACAACTGGAACAAGTATCCTATAAAGTTTTTAAATGATTTTATTGTTAAAAAAAAAACAACAATACTTAAAACTACAAGTTTAAGGAGAAACAATAGTAAACACTCATCTAGAAACTATATCTAAAACATGTGGAGAAGCATTAAAAATGAGGAGCAATTACATAGAAACATCATTCCTAATTCTCATAAAAAATGTACTTACGCTCTCCAACAATGTGCAATTATATACTATTAATATTAATATTAATATTAATACTATTAAGCCTTGAAACAGATACTCATTACTCAAATAGCAGAAAACACTTTTAGTTTAACATGAATATATAATTATTTTAAAAATTTTATTGCCTGCTCATATATTTTTTTCTTTCAAAATAAATAAATAGAGGACATATTTGAATTTGTGCATTAGTAATAAATTGAAAAGCTGTGAAGAACTTGCTTTAGTGAAAAAATGCAAAAGAAGAAAAAAATTCGGTGTTTGGAGAAGGGTTATTACCGGCGAAAATACCCAATGTTTTCATGTTGTTCCACTTTAACACCCAATCTTTATTTTTCGCGGTGAATATACTCAAACCCACATGAACTGTGTTTCCGTTACTACCCATCCATTAACACCGTTTACAGTGCTTATGTGGAATTGACGTGGTCTGACAAAGCTGAGGTGTAATTGCCACGTCAATGCCACATAATATACCCAGAAGAGCATTACCCAAGTTGCCATTAGAGATGAAATCACTGATAAGAAGTTTCTCATCAAGGGCCCAACAGTAAGCTCTCAATTTAACAGCCTGAACCTCAGTCACAAATTCCTTATACCTCTAGTCACCACCCTCACCCAATCTCCTCACCGCCACTAGAATCCCATTTCCGAGCACCACCTTATACACAATCCCCAAACCACTCTTCCCCAACACGTCAATGCCACATAATTTTAAATAAGAACTCCCACCCGAAACCCAGAAATCCTCCTCCACCGTCTGCATTTCGCCGCCTAGCTCCACCGTTCGCTGCCGTCGCCGCCCCTCTCCACCACTCAGTCCATCGCTGGCGACTGCGATTCCTCCATAGCCATCTCCATAGTTGGTATTTCTCTCTCCAAAAACGGTTCCCTCCCTCTTAAAATTTCTCACCCGAAACCCAGTTTCCTCCACTGTCTCCACCACTTAGTCTCGTACTCATCTCCATAGCTGACTGTTTTCCTCCTCAAAAACTCGAAACCATTTCCATAGTCGAGTCTTCCCTATCTAAAATGGCTATTCTTAGGAGCGCCGGTGAGCAAGCCCCTGAGAAGACAATGAACGGTGGCTCTGAAGGGTCTTCCGAATGAAACCCACCATCTCTGCCTAGCACGAGGAATAAGAGAGCCCATCCGAGGAAGAATAACCATGATCCTCCTGAGATTTTACATCCTCCTGAGGAAGAATAACCATGCCATGGTCGGTCGTGGAGAAAAGAAACGATAGGGAGAAGTAGAGAGGTCGGGGAGAAAGAAGAAAGAAAATTAAAAAAAAATCTATTTTATTTTATTTTATTTTAATTATAAAATTATATAATTTCAAAATTTCGAATCATTTTTTAAATTTTAAATATTTTTTACTTAAAATTATGTGGCATTGATGTGGCAATAACACCTCAGCTTTGTCAGACCACGTCAATTCCACATAAGCACTGTAAACGGTGTTAATGGGTGGGTAGTGACGGAAACACAGTTCATGTGGGTTTGAGTATATTCACCGCGAAAAATAAAGATTGGGTGTTAAAGTGGAACAACATGAAAACATTGGGTATTTTCGCCGGTAATAACCCTTTGGAGAACCCAGATGATCAACTGGAAATACTGTCATTTATGTTGTTGGGTGTTCAATCAAAGTCCCACATTGGCTAGAAATGGGAAGGATCTTGGGTATATAAGGATGGACACTATCTCCATTGAAATGAGGCATTTTGGGAAGGTGCCAAAAAACAAATTCGTGAGGGCTTAGGCCCAAAGCGGACAATATCATACCAATAAGAAAATAGATGGTGTCCGACGGTCGTCAAAAACTATATTGACCACAATTCAAATATAAATAAATATAAATATATATTTTTTAATATATATTCATCCCAGCTTTGTTTATAACATTTATATTATAATAATTGTGATCATATTCATATCTTTTATCGTTCCCGCTTTTGAATGCATTTCAAAATATTTAATGGGGGCTAAGACATTGAGTTGATCATCATCATTATATATAATGATTGTTCACGTGATGTGATCATCATCCAATTTCAAGTAATTATATAGCATAAATTGAGTTGATCTAAAACAAAAGGGCTAGAACATATAATATTTTTCTCAACTCAAAATGTTCTTAAAGAAGCCCATTACTAAGTTTTGTTTCCCAACTTATTCAACTGATTTTGCAACTTTTTAATTTCAGATACTCCTATGAATTTTGTTTCATGTCTACTAACACTCGAACATCTTTTCAAATCCAAAAGACCCAAAATTGAATAACATTAATTATGATTTGGGTTCTTATTATTATTATTATTATTATTATTATTATTATTATTATTATTTAAATTGTGGAAAGGAAAATAAAAAACAAAAAGAATAGCAGAGCTTAAAAATAGTGTCAATAAAAAATAAAAAATTTATAATTAAACAGTGATGGTGTAAAAAAGACAAAAAATTGATAGTTCGTATGAATTTTCTTTGCAAACAAACAGAAGGAAGAAAATTTATTAGAAATTAGTAAAAATTAAAATGAAAAGCTAACCATGAAAGAGCTCTCCATAACTGTTGAAGTTGATGGAAAAGGAGAGAGAGTTAAACTAAATATAAAAATTGGCTAAACATGAAGAAATAGAATAATGGGTTTGGTGGAAAGCTCTAGAGAGATAGAGATGACGAATATTATTATTGAGAGTAAAAGGCAGTGGCGGTGGAAAACTGATAAACTCAATGAATGACTAGACAGTGAAGAGGATGATAACAACACATGTTGATCAGGTGTCTTGCATTAAGTGTTGTATTTTAGTGAAAAGTATGTTGCTTTAGGAAGTCATAAAACAAAACGTCTACAAATGATAAAAATAAAGATTATGATGAATACTATAAAACGATTTATTTTTTTACAAAAGAAAAATACCATAAAGTCCTCATAAAAAATTAAAGCAGGAGGCGAATAAGGCTTGTAGTATATGTAAGACTAGTCAACTATCTGTGCTTAGAATACTTCTAGGATTTTATTTCATATTTTAAAATACCTCTTCAAAACATAATTTTTTATTTTCTCCTAAGTTTTACATTTTACCATAAATTAGATTTTTTATTTTTTTTCTCTATATCATTTAAATATTATATTTTCACACATTTTTTATTCATTTCAAATATTTTTTATAACTATCAATAATATCCTTATATATTTTAATGTTATAATATTGTGTTAAAGGATGAATAGTATACATTAGATATAACTTTGTAAGAGCACTCCTATTGGGTGCTCTACTCTATTCTTTAAAATACCTCATCAAAACACACTTTTTTCTATTTTACCTTTAAGTTTTACATTATACCATATATCAACTTCTCTATATATTTCTTTACATCATTTAAATATTATATCTTTAAACATATTTTATTACTTAAAGTAAAATAAAATAATTGAAAAAGAAAAAGAAAATAATAAATATATACTAAATAGAGTGAGAAAATTATAAAAAAAAATTATTAAAATATTATATAAAGGATATGTAAATGTAGAGATTGATTAATTGGAGTTTGTGCATAGCTATTATAAATATATGTATAAAGGAACTGATGGAATATGTTTTTATGAGTTTTAGCTAAATATTATAAAGAAAGTGTATTATAAAATATATCACAAAAACATACATTTTTATAATTTACCTCAAAACTTTTACATTATACCATATATCTGCTTCTTTACATTATTTATATATTATATTTTTAAAAATATTTTATTCATTTTAAGAAATAAAATAATTAAACATAATAGTATCACACTCATATATATACAAAAGTTTATAAAAAAATAATAAAATATTTATAGCTTGATGAATAGTATTTCACTACATATAAAGAAATACTATTTATTTAAGTAAAAAAATATAACTTTACATCATCCAATGGAATGCTACTTAACTATTTTTTCTCTATATTATAAAGAATAACACATTTTAGCTCATCCAATGTGAGTGCTCTAATATAGCTTTATCTAAAATATTTGTAAAATACATCATCCAATGAATACCCATTTTTTTAGTTTTAGCTATTTTTTACATATTTTGGTAATATACATCACCGGATGGGAGTGATCTTGGGCACGAGCAACCTATAATAATGTTACTTTTTCTTTAGCATTTTACTAAAAGAATGAATAAAGAAATATATTTTTATTTTGAATTTTTGTGTATGAAGAAAATAATAAATAATAATATAAACAAATAGTTCATAATTAATAATTTGTTTCTCTTGACCTTGGAAATTGAATTGTGTGTATTACTTATTTAATTTAAGATTATTATTATTATTATTATTATTATTATTATTATTATGTTTTTTTGCCACTCCTCTAATTCTCTTACAATTTTTATTTGTTTAATAAATTAATATATATATATTGTGAGAAGGCAACTTGGTTGTAAACTAATATTTTTCTAAATATTTAATTCAAATATTTACAACTTCACAAATATTTGTTTTTTGTTTTTTTTAGGAGAGTTAAACTATGTTTCAAACCAAATATGTATATATAATACATAAATGACAAGTCGGTGGAGCATTAGTGAAACGAGTCGGTGGAACAGTACTTTTTTTTTTGGAAAAAAGTAGTCTTAATTAGTGTACGCCCTAAATATCCACACATATTGGCGAGCTAGAAAAAAGTCTAATTCGATCTGACACGTGTAGATCATCCACCCGGAGCTGTGTCACGGGCCTCCTTTTGTCAAGCCCGAGCTGATTAGAGAGTTAACTGCTACACAGAGGCATCGTGTAGCATAAATATGGGTGTCACGAGCTGGCATCACACTAAGCTCGTGATGCAATAGAGATCTGACATCCGAACCCTTGTAAAGTCAACCACGCAATATAAACGTGCGTATATCAGACATCACGTGTCTGTTCTATCCCTAAATTCTCAGACACGCAGTATAAACATGCGTGTTTAAACATCCCACGCCTGGTTTAGGCCATGCGGCCCATTATCCCGCCTTACCTATTGATTAGACCACACTTCACTGCAAAGTTTAGGAATTAATCATCAGAGTCACAGAGATGACGTGAATGATAAAGAGATCACGGGATGACCCCATTGCCAACCCAGATATCTTCTTCCTATAAATACCAAGACCCTGGGTAGTGCAAGGGGCTGGAAGATCTTTGTAAAGAAACACTCTGTAAGAAATAGTCAAGAGATATCAATAATATCGCCTGGTAGACTAGAGGGATTTTAACCTTCAAACCACCTAAAAATAAAGGAGTTATCATCTTCCCATGATATTAATTTCCCCAATCTAAAGTATAGTTATTTTCATATTATGGTTCACCAATTAGCACTAATCCATCCCACTTATTCGTATAATTACCTGTTGACGAAGAACTGCGTCAACCGTTTGACGCTTTCATTGAGAGGATTTAGAATGGTGCTATCGCAGAAACCTGATCATGGTGGTTACTCGTTCGAGACATGGTAACGAGGCGGATCGACGTGATGGGCAGGAGACCCACCATGCCGCCATATCCGATGAACAAAACCCCGAGATCCAACAGTGATCGGGAAAGCAGTCGATGGGCCAGGACGACACCGGGAGTTTAGTGCCCTGACCGCGAAATTCGAACCCAGGTTTCCTGACGGCGATAGAGATAGAGAACATACAGTTGAGGAGTCAGCTATCCAGAGCAAGCAAGCAAATCGAAGAAGTCTTGGCCTGGCTACCCCCTCTTACGACCAACGTTAACGTCGAAAAGAGGCAAAGTGGGACTCACAAGTCCCACAGGGATAATCGGTCCAAGCCCAGTCGATCAGTCAGAACCTCAACCCCGAGTTCTGCACCCACATCACACCATAATAAGGAAACTGTGTTTGAGGAGTTTCCCAGGGCCAATCAGCAATTCAGCCGGTCATTTCGAACCTCGACTCCTAGCTCGATTCCACCGTCGAACGCTCACAGGAGGGCTCATGGCAGCTTGCGGAGGAGATCCGGGGAAGGCTTGCGAAGATAGCCTGCTCCGGCCAGCCCTCTCGTGCCGTGGTCTGACCGCCGAGCGTAGGATGCTAGAGATGGTAGAGTAGAACGGCCGCGAGCTAATTTGATCCGCCCGGATGGGACTAGGATCGCGTCACTAGTTAGGCACCCCCCATCGTCGATAAGACACCCATCTCCTCCCCGTCCAGTTCGAGACATTCTGGCACACGGGAGTAGCAGAAGAAATCATCCTTCCACCGGTCCTTCCCATCGTAACCGAGCGCGCGGGGAGGTCCCAAATCCTTATCCCCAGCAGTGGGTTCCAAGATTTTCCAACGGGAGTTACTGGACCGGGAGCCACCGAAGTGGCAGATCCGGTGGAGACCTGCGTAATCGCTTGAGTTCGGCACAAATCCCTCGGGCCACCTCGAGGGCCGACCTCCGAGATCGCCTTAACTCGCAGAGGGGGGATCCGGCTAGAAATGGAAGTCATGCTCATCGAGGGATGGTCTTTCCGAAGTACGTGACCATGGGAATGTCCCACCTAACCAGGCTCAAGCTTTGAGGGACAATAACCCGCCAAACGCGTACGAAGGAATTGGAGCTGTTGAACAGCCCTAGAACAACCAAGAGATTAAGGACCAAACCCTAGAGCGTTTAGCTCAGATGGAGGAGCTGATGAAGAAGCTCTTGTCAGAAAATGATAAAGACGAGTATGACTCGGGGGACGAACTCGAGCTTCTCTCCCCCAGCATAGCAGCCACAACATACCCGCTGGGTTTCCGGATGCTCCACCTGTCTAAGTTTGATGGAGACAGAGACCCGTTGGATCATTTGGGTATGTTCAACACCCTGATGATGGTCCATAACATCGGCCCCGAGCTAAGGTGTTTGATATTTCCTTCCACCTTGACTGGGCCAGCTAGGCAATGGTTCAAGCAGTGTAAAAAGCAGTCCATCATCTTGTGGAAGAATTTTTCTGCTGACTTCAAGAGGGCGTTCCGAGCTTCTCAAGCCGCCCGCGTCAAAGCTGACACCCTGGCGAACGTGAAGCAACAGCCCGGGGAACCTTTGAAAGCTTATCTGAGCAGGTTCGCAAACGTCGCGGCTCGAGCTAGGGACGCAGACGATAATTCCAAGCTTATGGCCTTGAGGACTGGAATCCTCGTTGGAGGCGAGCTATGGAAAGAGATACAGAGAAAAGGTGTCAGCACCGTGGATGAATTCATGAATAAGGCCCAGGGATGGATAAACCTGGAAGAGGCACGAGCGTCGGTCGCGGGAACCAGCCAAACCCTTGATCAGCCCGTCAGAGTGGAAACGGATGTCGTAAAAACGACTCAAACCGTCACATAGAATAACCAAGGGGGTGGAGGTAAGAGAAAAGGGAGCAACGAGGGCGGCCAGCACGGTCCGAAGAAGAACAAGCCCGTGGAAAAATTTAAGCCAGTCTACGCGGCTTATACTGAGCTCACAAACACTAGGGAACACATTTTCCTAGCAAACTCTGCTCGCCTCCCCTGGAAAAAGCCGGAGCCTTTGAAGCACCAGAAGGCTAAGAGGGACCCTTCCAAGTTTTGTCGATTCCACAACGGCATTGGCCACAACACTAACGATTGTAGACATTTGAAGGATGAGATCGAGACACTCATCAGAGTCGGACCTTTGGCTCAATATACATGGAACTGAGTTCCTACTAGTCAGCCAACTCCGGAAGCTCCGGTAAATCAGCCCGGGCCCCAGATAAGTCAGGATACCCCTCCTCCTGTAATAGGAGGAGAGATATCCACAATCTCCGGAGGCCCCCATTTGGCCGGCACAAGCAGAGGTGCCCAGAAGAGATATGTCAATGAGTTGAAGGCCCATAACGAGGTGGAATTCGTACCCAAACAGCAGCGATTGGAGAGGCAAGCAATCATTTTTACCGAGGAGGACGCTAGTCACGTCCAGTTCCCCCATAACGATCCTCTAGTCATAACTGCCCAACTCTCCAATCAAAGAGTTAGGAGGATATTATTCGATAATGGGAGTTCGGTGAACCTGCTGTTTCGGTCTACGCTGGAAAAAATAAGATTGTCTGTCACCGAGCTAAAGGCCACTTCCATGATGCTGTATGGATTCTCCGGGGAAGGGTCGGTAGTGATAGGAACAATCGAGCTAGTAATAACCTTGGGAGAGGGGCCCTAAACTGTCTCTAAGCTCCTCGAATTCGTGGTTATCAATTGTCCCACCTCCTACAACGCTATTCTGGGCCGACCTATGTTGATGGCATTTGAGGCCGTAACCTCTATCCGCATCTCACAATAAAATTCTCCTCCTCTACGGGAATATGTACGGTCCGAGGTGATCAGCTCACTGCCAGGGAATGCTATAGAATTTCCATGAAGGGAAAATCATGACCCGGGCAGCAAATGATGACCGTTCAAAGCGGGGATGAGGAATCTCAAGAAGTAGGACCTACTCCTGAGACAGAAAAACCTCAAGAAGCCAATGGGGAGGTGATCACCTTGAATGATGATATCGATCTCAGGATAGGCAAAGATAGATCCGAGCTCTAGGCCATTGAAGAGCTCGAAGAGGTGAACATCAACTTGAGAGACCCCTCAAAGGTGGTGAAGCTCGGGAAAAACATGTGTAATAAGAGGAAGGCGGAGCTATTGAGATTTCTACAGGGGAATCTAGATGTGTTCGCCTGGTCTCACAAAGACATGATAGGGATCAGCCCAAGCATCATCATGCACACCCTCAGCCTGGACAAGAGCGTGCCTGTGAAGTCCCAGAAACAAAGCCGCCTGAGCACGACACGAGTTGAGGTCCTAGAAGAGGAAGTAGCTCGACTTTTAAAGTGCGGCTTTATTCGCGAGGCAAAATACCCGATCTGGGTCGCCAATCCTGTTTTGGTCCAGAAGCCCAACGGGAAATGGCGGACTTGTATCGAATTTTTCGATCTGAATAAAGCCTGCCCCAAAGATTGTTTCTCCTTGCCAAGGATTGATCAACTAGTAGATGCCACTTCGGGGCACGAGCTCATGTCCTTCATGGATGCGTACTCGGGCTAAAACCAGATCACCATGAATCCTGCGGACCAGGAGCACACTAGCTTCATGACCCCAACTAACATTTATTGTTACAAGGTCATGCCTTTCGGGCTGAAGAATGCAGGAGCTACATACCAGAGATTGGTCAACAGGATGTTTCCTAATCAGATCGGGAGAAACATGGAAGTGTATGTTGACGACATGTTGGTCAAGTCGAAAACTGCCGATAACCATGTCCCCGATCTGAAAGAATGTTTTAAGATTTTAAGGCAGTACGACATGAGGTTGAATCCTCAAAAGTGTACCTTCGGGGTTGCGTCTGAAAAATTCCTGGGCTTCATAGTCAACACCAGAGGAATAGAGGCGAGCCCCGATAAAATCAAGTCGCTACTCGAGATGCCATCACCCCGGTCGCGAAAAGAGGTCCAAAGTCTAATAGGAAGGGTGGCAGCCCTTAATTGGTTCATTTCCAAATCAACCGATAAGTGTTTTCCATTCTATAACCTACTCTGGGGAAATAAAAAATTTGAGTGGACCGATGAATGTGAGTGTGCCTTCCTCGACCTAAAATCACATTTAGCTGAGCCGCCCGTGTTATCCAAGCCCACAGCAGGAGAGCCTCTTTTTCTTTACCTGGCTGTGACGGAAGATGCAGGGAGCACCGTGCTGGTTCGTGAGGAGGACCGATCTCAGAAGTCGGTCTACTACATTAGCAAGAGGCTTCTCGGAGCCGATTATAGGTATCCAGTGATGGAAAATATGGCGTTCTGCCTTATCACAGCCTCCAGAAAGCTCAGGCCGTATTTCCAGTCCCATTCAATCTACATCATAACCGATCAACCTTTAAGGCAGGTTTTGCAAAAACCTGAGGCATCGGAGCATCTTTTGAAGTGGGCCATCGAGCTCAGCCAATTCGAGATCCTATACATGCCACGAACTGCAATCAAAATCCAAGCTCTGGCTGACTTTGTAGCAGAATGCACTGGATTCCAAGAGGAACCAGTGGAAGAACCGATACGAGCCTTGTGGAAAGTCTTTGTGGACGGCTCGTCTAACGAGAATGGATCTAGAGCTGGAATCATTTTGATATCCCCAGAGGGACATTTTTTTCACTCTGCGTTGCGACTCGGATTTGAAGCATCCAACAACGAGGCCGAATACGAAGCTTTATTGGCTGGGCTAAGGGTGGCCCAGGAGCTGAAGGCCAGCTCCATCTAGTGCTATAGCGATTCCCAGCTCGTGGTAAACCAGGTGTCAGGAGAATACCAAGTGCGGGGAACCATGATGGTGGCCTACCTGGCCAAGGTAAAAAAGGAGTTGTCCGCATTTGAGCACAACCTAGTTGAACAAATACCTCGGGAGCAGAATGCGAATGCTGACGCCCTAGTAAAGCTCGCCACCTACAGGGAGGTCGAAACCTTGGGCCTGGTACCGGTGGAATTCTTGGAAAGGCCAAGCATAGAGGAAGCCAGGAGGGAGGTCGAAATGATCGACACCATGCCGACCTGGATGACTCCCATAGCCGAGTACCTCACAACAGGAAAGTTACCTGAAGAGCCAAACGACGCGAGAAGGGTACTTTACCAAGCTTTGAGGTATACAATGGTAGACGGGACGTTGTACTGACGTGGTTTTTCTTTACCTTTTCTTCGGTGTGTTCTGCCAGGCAAAGCGAAAATTATTCTGTGGGAGATCCATGAGGGGTTTTGTGGAGATCACGTTGGGGGGAAAAACCTGGCCTTGAAGATATTAAGGCAAGGATATTATTGGCCCACTCTGTCGAGAGATTCATTTTCCTATGTCCAAAAGTGCGACAGGTGCCAGCGGTTAACCACGGTCGAGCTGAAGATGATCTCGTCCCCGTGGCCGTTCGCGGTCTGGGGAATTGATTTAGTTGGTGCCCTGCCCATGGGAAAATGAGGAGTTCACTATGCGGTGGTGGCTATTGACTACTTCACAAAATGGGCAGAAGCGGAGCCCCTGGCTACGATTACATCAAAGAGGGTCCTCGACTTTGTGGTTGAGAATATTGTCTGCCGATTCGGGCTGCCAAAGAAGATCGTGTTGGATAACGGAACCCAGTTCGATAGCGACCTCTTCACCGAATTCTGCGAAAAGCACGACATAATTAAAATATTTTCCTCAGTGGCCTACCCCTAGGCTAATGGACAGGTCAAGGCTGTGAACAAGACACTAAAAGTGAGCCTAAAGAAGAGGTTGGATGAAGCCAAGGGAGTTTGGCCTGAATAGCCCTCCCAGGTGCTGTGGGCGTACCGGACCTCGCACCAAACTTCGACGGGTCACACTCCTTTCTCCCTGACTTTCGGGAGCGAGGTCGTCCTGCCCGTCAAAACAAAGATAGCCTCACATAGTGTTCGGGCATTTGACCAAGACCAGAACGACAAATTGCTCAGCGCGTCCCTCGAACTAGTTGACAAAAAACGTGAAGATTCGCAGTTGCAGCTCGCGCATTATCAACAAAAGATCACTTGTTATTTCAAATCAAAGGTTAAGAGATGCATCTTTAACTTAGGCGACCTGGTGCTCTGAAGAGTCTTCTTAGCTGGTAAGGATCCCAAAGATGGAGTTTTGGGGCCGAACTGGGAAGGGCCCTATCAGATAATAAAGGTAGTGAAGGAAGGGACCTTTAAATTAGCTCGTCCTAATGGAGAAGCAGTCCCACGGACATGGAACGCTATACACCTAAAGAAATATTATCAATAGTCATACTTTTGTAAGGCTTAATTATGAAAGCCGCCTTGTTTTATTAAAAAATGAGAAGTACTTTTGTATATCATTGTATGTTTCTGTGTGCGGATAGTGTTAGAAGAGCGTTTTCCAAGTAACCAAGAAAGATCTCTTTCTGTTTACTTGGGGGGCATATGTCCTGGATACCAACCAGGTCCTAAAAACTTGGAAGTTAGTTAAATTGACTAACCAGTGTTTTTTCTAAAGAGCACGAGGTGTCGATAAAATTAACGTGAACTAAGTTTTTAAAATCAAATATGTCCTGGATACAACCAGGTCCTAAAAACTTGGAAGTTAGTTAAATTGACTAACCAATGTTTTTCCTAAAGAGCATGAGGTGTCGATAAAATTAACGCGAACTAAGTTTTTAAAATCAAATATGTCCTGGATACGACCAGGTCCTAAAATTTAGAAGTTGATTCAAATTGGTTAATCGATGTTTTTCTTAAAAAGCACGATGTATCAATAACAATTAACGCAGACTAAGTTTTTATAGTTAACCGTCCTGGATGTAACCAGGTCCTAAAAACTTAGAAGTTTGTTAAAATTGACTGGCAGTACTTTGTAGTTTCGAAGAAAAAGTCAATAGACTGACACAAACTAAGTTTTTACCAAACACAAAAAAATAATAATAATAACAACTATTAAAAATAAATTGAAATGAAAGTCAGGGAAACCAATTCTCTCGAGGAGGAAAAACCTCGTGGTAAAAGACTACAAATAAGTAAAGAATACAAAAGTCCTAGCCCCCCCCAGGGCACTCCGATGAAGTCACCCCTTCGGTCTCCTGCTCGCCAGCAGCGGAAGTCTCCTCAGTCTCAGAAGGCGGCTCCTGTTGAAGGCGGGCCTTGAACTTCTCAAGAAATGGCTCCCACACCTCAGGCGCCAGGAAGGAGAAGTCACCATCCTGGTTGAAGGCCCAGCAGTGATAGAGCATGGCCTCCATGGAGGAGCTAGAAGACGCCCTCTCTGCCATGGTGGCGGCCTCGGCCTCCAACTGCTTAGCCTTGGCCTCCTCGAGCTCGGCCTTCGCAGCAGCCAAGGCGACCTATGCAGCGTCGGCCTCCAATTGCTTAGCCCTGGCCGCCTCTAGTTCGGCCTTCGCAGTGGCCAAGGTGATCTGTGCGGTCTTTTCGCTTTCTTTGGCAGCCATTAGGGCAGCCTTGGCATTTTGCTCTTGCTGTTGTACAGACGCGAGAGCGGCCTGAGCAGTCTAGAACTCACCCCTAATCTCATCAAACTTGGCCCTGGACCGAGCTATGCTATGGTGTAGAGTCAAAGCCTCCTGCAAAGACATAGAAAGTAAGGCATGTGCTGGAAAGAAGGCAAAGAAGCAGATGCTGGGAAGAAAACAAAGAAAGTTAACTAAATAAACTTACTGTGAGCGTCATCCTCAATGAAGACTCCATAACATTCTCGGGGCTCCTCGTCTCGATCTCTCGCAAGTCCCTCGGGGTGGCATTGTAGTAATGGTCCACCATATAGCTTGCGGTCTCGTAGACCGTCCCTCGGAAGGCCTCAGGGATTTTCTCCAGGGCCTGAGTGTTCACCGGGATACGCACAGTGGGAGTGGGAGTGGGAGCTGGCGGGTTTCCGGCTAGTATCTCCTGTTCCCAAGTAGGGGCCGGAGGCTGCGGGGGAGGTGGGAGCATGTTCTCTACGGCAGGAGGAACCTGGCCCCTCCCCTTAGCGGGAGACATGGAGATGGTCCCGGGAGGAGTCTTCTTAGTCAGCCAGGGTTTCTTGACCAGTGGCCCGGACGATCCGGAGGGAGGATTCCCCCCTGGAAGATGGACCACAGGACGTTGTCTCCGGGCTGGGCCATCTCTTCGCCGGAAACAAAAAAAGAAGAGAGCGTTAGTATACATGTAAGGTTACTTCATTACAATAAAAGTCTAAAAGATGTATTGCAAAGGTCCTACCCTCCGAGCTAGAGGAGGAATCTAATGCCACGACCTTTGGCCTCGGAGCTTCTATGAGGGAATCTAAGTTTATGACTTCGCAAACGAGAGGTGGCTCTTGGTCCGGATCCGCCTCAGGACTGGACTCCTCTACATACTGCCTAAGCCCTGGAGCGACTACACCCTCCAGAAGGGAGGGCCACGACCTAAGGTTGGTCCCGTACACCTCAAAAAAGGCCGACCTAAAAGCCAGGATGTTGTCTACTACTACAATTACCCTAGGGCGGCCCATATCATGGCGCAACACTAGTTGATCTACACATTGGAGTAAGGTTATGTTAAGGTCTGGGTCATCTCGGTGACGATGTACGAGCTGGCTTGGGTTAAACCTAGCAAGCCTTAGGTATGCGGTGGCCGTGTCTAAGTCCCTAAATAGGAATGGGTTACCTTGGCCGGAGGGGCCGGTTGCTGCCCTGGACTGAATTCGATCCATGTAGAGGCCCCAGGAAACCTCGAGAGCTCACTTTCATTGCACGAGCGGCACCTCATCTTCCTCGTCTTTCTCGTCACTATCCGCAGCATCCCCCTCGGGGATAGGCACCAGCTCGCGAGCTACTGGGATAGCCCGTGGCCTCCTCAAGGCCAGAGTCTGGCCCGGAGAAATCAACTTACACGCCAGCATCGTCTCATTCGATAAGAGCTGGCAGTAGTCTTTTTCACTTGATGGGAGCCCTGCCAAGGTTTTGTATTGACCCCCGAGGGTCACCGATTTGGCCGTCCTCGCAAAGATGGCTGCACGATGATGTTCAAGTCAACACGCATGAAAAGAAATAAAGCAATGTGCTAATTTTTCGAGCTGAGAATAGAGAGAACTTACAAGGACGGTTGAAGTAGTGGTATTCGCTGTTGCGAAACCCCGTTGACATGAAGAACTGGTCCTTGAAGTCGTTGGGGTGGCTGGGCAGCTCGATGACTGCAGGAGAGTTGGGAAAACGGGTCAAATAGTAGAACTCGTCGCCTTGCCCCCGTTGATTCGGGCTGGCTTTGAGGTACAAGAAGAGAAGGATGTCCGCTGGGGTCGGGACCTCCCACTCGTGCCTCAGGAAGAGGTACCTTAGCCCCGCTAGCAGGCGGTAGGATTTAGGGGGCAGTTGGAAGGGAGCCAGCTTCACGTAATTCAGAAAATCCGTGAAGTACTGGTCTAGAGGTAGGAAGGCCCCGGCCTTGAGGTGTTCGTTGCTCCAAGCTGTGAACTCCTCGTCGAGGGGCTTGCAGCTCCTCTCGCCCTCGAGGGGAGGTCGGGCAACAAGAGCGCCTGTCCCGATTTCGATGTTATGGGATAGAAGGATCTTGTTGACCCTCCCTTGGGTCGTAATCTTCGAGACTATCCTCTCTGCCCCGAAGAAAGCATCAGGTCCCACCTCAACCTCTTTCTCCACTGTGGGACCGAAGTGGGGGATGGGAGAATCCATAGCAATCCATTTCCCCTTGCTGGCCTGCTGGGATGAGGAGCCAACTGTGCTCTTCTTCGGTACGTTCTTCCTGGGTCCCATATGGCCGCTTAACGAACAAGAATGAAGAAAAGTTTAAATACGCGACCTAAAAATAGAAAAGGGAATATAGCGCGAGAAGTGATTTTCGTACACGGGTTGAGGTAATCTCAGCCTACGGTGTGTGAAGCCATGCGTTACCATGGTCACGCGCCCGCATTTTTGATGGATCCCCGATTACTCGGGATCTGTGTGTCAGGAGGGTCAGGATAATGCTTGCCTTGGAGGGAAAGTTTTAAAAAGCAAAACTGCCTAGGAAGCGTGACCTCTAAGCTACCCGGTTTTGCACCCTAGAAACCTCTCATCTTCCCCTTTCCAAACAGGCATTCCCTAAAGCTACTCAGAAAAGCTACCTAGAAAAGCTATCCAGAAAGATTACCCAGAATTTATCTTGTCCTAAACATCACGTTCCTAGACATGTTCTCATGTAGTCAATATACCTAGGATCAAAACCTATGCACCAAAAGCCAACCAAAAACAACCTACAGTGTGCGCTAAGAAGGAGGTTTACCCAAACAGAAAAACGGGAAGATCAAAACACGCAATAGGCAGAGGACTTACAGTGTATTTTCCATGTGGAAGTTACAAAGAGCGTAGGAATCAGAGTCTTGGTGGAGTTTTTAAAGCTGGACTGGTGCAGAAACTCTAATGGCGAGAGCGTAGGGATCTCTGGGATGATAACCGGAGAAGAGAAACTTTTGAGATTAAAAAGGAGAGAAAATGAGGAAAAAATTTCAAATGAAGGGTGGCTAATACGAAAGATGGCCAACCTTATATATACATAAGAGACATAAAGGAACGAGGACCATTCGATCAAATTAATGCGAGATACGAGGCTCATAACTCGAGAGGCGAAACGACAGCCGAAAGCAGGCTAGGCCATTTAATGCAATTCTTGGAAACCAAACAGTCGCCAACCATGGCGCTCCATGTGTCCGATGCCCACGCAGTGGACGGGACATGAAGAGTCGAAAGGGATAATTAAAAGCCCCCACTATGAAGACCACTGATGACGTCGTGGGTCACGAGCAGGGGCTTGGGGGGAAAATGTACGCCCTAAATATCCACACATATTGGCGAGCTAGAAAAAGGCCTAATTCGATCTGACACGTGTAGATCGTCCACCCGGAGCTGCGTTTCACGGGCCTCCTTCTGTCAAGCCCGAGCTGATTAGAGAGTTAACTGCTACACGGAGGCATCGTGTAGCAAAAATATGGGTGTCACGAGCTGGCGCCACACTAAGCTCGTGATGCAACAGAGATCTGACATCCGAACCCTTGTAAAGTCAACCACGCAATATAAACGTGCGTATATCAAACATCACGTGTCTGTTCTATTCCTGAATTCTCGGACACGAAGTATTAACGTGCGTGTTCAAACATCCCACGCCTGGTTTAGGCCATGCGGCCCATTATCCCGCCTAACCTATTGATTAGACCACACTTCACTGCAAAGTTTAGGAATTAATCATCAGAGTCACAGAGATGACGTGAATGATAAAGAGATCACGGGATGACCCCATTGCCAACCCAGATATCTTCTTCCTATAAATACCAAGACCCTGGGTAGTGCAAGGGGTTGGCAGATCTTTGTAAAGAAACACTCTGTAAGAAATAGTCAAGAGATATCAATAATATCGTCTAGTGGACTAGATGAATTTTAACCTTCGAACCACCTAAAAAGAAAGGAGTTATCATCTTCCCATGATATTAATTTCCCCAATCTAAAATATAGTTATTTTCATATTACGGTTCACCAATTAGCACTAATCTATCCCACTTATTCGTATAATTACCTGTTGACGAATAACCGCGTCAACAATTACTTATTAAAAAAGTAATCTTCATTAATTGTTTATTTTAAAAAAATTGAGTCTATTATTAAATGTATAAATATCCATGCTTAAAATTATAAAAAAAAATAATATAATATTGAAGAATTATATATTTTTTTGTTTGAAAAATTTGTAAATAGTGTTAAAAAGTTGTAAATATTTGTTTATAACTAATATGATTTTAGAGAATTAGAGTAATAATATGTGCATTCAAAATATACACTCAATTTTGATAAGTGTAATTGGCTAAAATAAGTGTAATTGACTAAGTTAAATTGTTGCATCACTATGCGTAATGTTTATTAATTGAAATTGAGTTTAACAAATATTTTTATATTGTTTGTTAAATATAATAATATCATAGAAATCAAATGCTTGTTTTTATATCATTGGTGTGACTCTAGTGGGAACCCCAAAGCCATTTAAAGAAAAAGGCAGATCCTAGAACTCATCGCGGGACCTCACTATAAAAGTATGACAGGGCTCGTGACGATCTATCTTATTTGATGAAGAATGAGAAAATAATGAGATTTTTTTTCTATAAATAGAAACGGGAAATAAAAAAAAATGCTTGGGAATGAAAATGGGAAAATGTCTACTTCTTGAATTCTCAAAACTTTTGTCGCTCCACCCCCATAGGGAAACGATACTCTGAATCATAGAACTATAATGAAATATATGATCAACCAACATTTCTCAAATTTGAAAAAGAGTCAGAAGAAATGGTTTGAACCTAAATTAATCCCAAAATAGCATACCCAAATTATAAGAAAGCGTATCGAGGCTACAATTGCGGAATTTACACTTTCAAAATTTTTTATTTGTTCTAGTATGTAATTACAAATATGGTCCAAGTAATAAATGTCCAAGTCTCCTTTGGATCCCAATTCCAATAGGATGAAAAAAATCTTCCCAGATACTTCAAATCAAGCAATCTTTTTTTCTTTGATTTTTTCCAAAGAAATCTTATTATTTCCACGGCTTGGCCTGGTCAATACCTAGCTGGGCCATACCTCTTTTATTCCAACAAATCAAATTTAAATTATTTATTAAAAATTAAATTTGAAAACACAATTGTTTATTAGAAAATTTTTGAATCCCGGAACAAAAGATTATCTAAGGAAATCAATCTCTTTGACACGTATCATTTAATTTTATTTTATTCTAGTTTCTCAAATTGATCACTTATTTGATTGATGAATTTACTATTTATTATACTAAAATATCATTGGATAGAAAATGATAATATGAAAAACGCATAAAGCTCAAGCAGAAAAATAAGATAAAGATGAAAAATAAACAAGATAATGATACACACTTTTCAAAGTAATTTGCTCTTATTATATAAGCATTAGAACTTTAATTTATCCACGGTGAATGGTTAAGATTTCTTAAAATGTATATACAACTTCAGATCTGAAGGTAGTAGAAAAAATAGGCTGAATGTTTGACTATTCATTTTTTATTATATAGTAATACACATATATATATATATAGTTGTATTGTACATAGTAAACTAGAAAGCATAGTCATACTTCACGCAATTTTTTGTAATGATTAAAAATATTTTTTGGGAGATTGTGTGTAATGGATTCATTTTTACCATACCCCGTACAACATGCTCCTTATATGGATACGTAAATGTGTATTGACCGTTATTTTTTTTTTATGATAATGTTCATTATATAGCGAGCCTCCTACAGGTTTTCGAAAAATTCTAAATAATTAAAGTGCCAAAAATAAAATTCAAACTACTTGTTGTACGTGTGTTTTTATTTAATATTAGTATTATTTTATACACTTTGCGTTGTTTCTTTTTTTGTTTATTATATCAATTTTTAAAGATTTTTATATTTTTAGGGTAGAAAATTTATAAATCATGACCTTTTGCACAATCATTCAATTTTTTCAAATAAATATTTTTATTAATTTAATTAATAATGTTCTTAATCAAATATATATCACGTGTATACATGTTGATATTTTTAATTGTTAAGATATTTTGGTATTAAATTTGAAATATCAAAACAATAAATCTTGAAGATAAATGTCAATTTATATATGATTTATTTATTATTATTATTATTATTATTATTATTATTATTATTATTAAAAAATAGTTATTTCTAAATATTTATTTAAATACAAATAAAAATATTTCTATTTTAAATTTGAAATGTCAAAACAATAAGAAGATAAATACAAATGGAAAATTTTGAAATAAATGTCAATTATATATGATCATTTATTATTTTAATTATTAAAAAATTAGTTATTTATAAATAAATTAATATATTTTTAATTTTTAATTTAAAATATGAAACAATAAATATAGTATCATGAATTGGAAAATCTTCAAGATAAATGTAAATTTATATATAGTTGATTTATTATAATAATTATTAGAAAATTAGTTATTAATAAATATTAAAAAAAAAGAGTTACGGAAGAGGCATTAATGTCGTTATTGATGGTTTTAGATATTTTGTTTTTTTTAATTATTTAGTAATAATAAATTAAATAAAATAGAATAAAAAATGTAGAAAAATTAGAAATAGATTAGAGATTTTGACTTGAATTCTCCTTTTATTTAAAAAAAAAAGTGTGACATTTTCCTATTTTGACATTATCATTTAAAATATATCTGACGACGAGCTTTATAAGTATTATTTATGTTTTTTCTGAATAAAATTGTTTTAATTGGCTTATCACATTATTATCAAAGCAATGGTAGTATCTCAGATTTTGATTTGTTGATTATTTGAGCTTAGGAACAAATGGAACTTGCGTAGCTTAAATCTATAAAGCCAAGTTTTAAAGGTTTTTTTGCTTCATATTATTAAGTTCATTTATGCATAGGGACCGTTTACTTCATTTAGATTTGATGAATTAGATTTCTGGACATGATTATTGTTTACCTTGTATGGTAGCTTCCTAAATGTCACTACAAGAATTTCACCATATAGCGACGACTTATATTACGATGACAATAATGTCGTCGTAATAGAACACATAAAACCATAAAAATTAGATTTTTTTAAAAAAAAAATTATTTTATTTCATTTTTTATTAAAGACCCACAGGGAGGACATGTTGTCACCATAGACGTCGTTGCTGTAGGTTCCAAATATCTTGACCTATAGAAATGACATGTCATCACTATAGGTCTCTAAATTTTTTGGAGGGAATATACAACGCCCAAATTATTTATTATTAATTTTTTATTTTATTTTCAAATAATCTATAGCGATGACATGTCGTCGCTATAGGTCTCTAAATTTTTTGGAGGGAATATACAATGTCCAAATTATTTATTATTTATTATTAATGTTTTATTTTTTTCTCTCAAATAACCTATAGCGACGACATGTCGTCGCTGTAGATGTCCGAAAAAAATGGTGGGAAACTTTCCCCCAAAAAATGTAGCACTGGAACTTGAATTTTGGAAACTCTCTATAGCGACGAATGACTTGTCGTCGCTATAGGTTATTTTCATTAATGAAAACTGTGCATTTCATCTATTGAGACAATTTTTTATGACATACAGTGACGAGGGTATATACAAGAAAAACTCGATCCTTTCTCTTCCCCTTTCTCATGTTCTTATTTAATGTTTCATATAGGGTCTCGGTTTCTCTCCACCTCCAGCACGCCTCAACTCAATTTAGGTAAGAGTTTTTCTTGTTTTTAGTGTTAGATTTCTTGTATATGTTCTCTTATGCCTATATCTAAGTTCAAATTGATTTTATTAGCTTTTTTTCTTTCTTTCTATTTTGATGAGTTTTCCCCATTTTTGATGGTGTTTACGAGGATTTTAGGGATGATGTTTGTGTTTTATGAGTTTTCTAAGATATGCATAATTTTAACTTTGAGTTTAGTGATTTTCAATATTATTCTATGAAAATGTTAAGTTTATTAGAGATTATTGATGAATTTTAAATTTGTTTTTTGTTTCTTTTTGTTTCTTCTTCTTAATTATTAGTTTTATAGATTGGTTTTGGCTTAGAGGCTTGATTATTGTGGACTTGGACAACTCTTGGAGGTTAGTTTTAATTTTAGTTTTCGTATATTTAATGTTATTATAGTTTTTTGAAATGTATATGTAAATGTGATTTGATTAATATGTTATATGAATATGATTAGTTTATTTTTTTAGTGTAAAACTATATGAATATGTATACTTATTTTAGATAAACTTTTAATTTTAGATAATGAAGTTTAAATTTAGGTTAAAGTGTGTGTTATATGATTGATATTGAGCATATATTAATTAAATTGGTTTGTTTTTTTTTAGTTTTCAAATATGTGTGGACTTATACATGTGTTAGTATATACTATATGTTTAAATGTTAGTATTAAAAGTTTATTTGGAATTATATATGTGTTGGTATATATGGTGAACTTTGTTTTATGTTAGAAAATAATTTATGTTTTCTTCTTCTAATTATTTATGAGTGTTGAAAAAATTAAGTTATTAAGTATATGTTTTAATTATATGAGTTGGTTAGAATTGTGATTTTTTTTAGATTTTTTTTAAATTTACTATTTTTTTAAATTTATTTATTTTTATTTCGAAAAAGACCTACAGGGACGACATGTCGTCGCTGTAGGGTCCAAAATTAAAAAAAAATTATGAAAATACCTACAGAGACGACATGTCGTCGTTGTAGGTCCCGAAATTCAAAAAATTTTATTTTGAAAAAGACCTACAGAGATGACATATCATCATAATAGGGTCCAATTTTAAAAAAAAGGATTTTGCGAGTGTCTTATTGCGACGATCAAGTCGTTGCGGTAAAGAAACTCTACTACGACGACATCAAAATATCGTCGCAATAGGACCCTACACATACATGCCCACTACAATGACATTTTTGCGACGACATGTCGTCTTTAAAAGCCTACAGAGACGACTTCGTGACCTACAGAGACGACTTTTGCGTCGCTGTAGGCCTATTTTCCTGTAGTGTGTACAAATATGCTACTGATCAGTAACATTATTCATACTTGTTAGTTTTAGAAGTTGGCAGGTGTGATAAATTATTATATACTATTGCTACTAAAAGATATTACAATACATATACATATATTAAATTTTGTATTTACTCATTTTAGATTTTTTCCATTCTGTTTACCGATATCTTTTTCGAAAAAATAGAAGGATTCTTGAGAGAGATTATAGGCTTTTGTATCATAATTATAAGATACAATTCAAATTGTACCAAAACTTCATATAATAATAATAATAATATCCACTTAGAATAATATTTAATTAATTTAAAAAATAATAATTTAAATTTATATACAAAAAGATATATTTTTTTTATAAAATATCTTTAATTTGAAAAAAGTCTACAAAAATAGATATGAACATATTATTATAAAGAAAAAATAATAATATTTTATTTAAATTTAAATTAATTATAGTAAATTAATTAACCATAAATAAGCAGATAAAAATAAGATGGTTATATCAATTTTTTTTTCTATTTTTTATTCATTTTAAATAATAATAGTAATTAAATAAAATATAAATCTATTACAACTCGTAATAGCTTCCACACCATTGGAGATAGTGAAAAATCTTTCGATTAATGATGCTAGATAATCTATTTGAAGATTTATCGATTAACTTATACTTACTAATTTGTTAAAACTTTGATGTCTCTTTTTTCCCAATCACCTCCAACAATCTCAATATCACCCACACAATATAAACATCTGATAACATCTAAAACATGATAGAAAAATAAGATGAAGATGTTAGAATATCAAAATAATAATTTAAAATAAAAACTTTAAATATTAACAAATATTAATAATTGAATAAATACCCAAAATTTAAAGATTAACAAATATTAATAATTGAATAAATACCCGAGAAGATTGTGTTATCATTAACATGTAAATTAATCAAATTTGGATATATGAATTAGAATTCATTGAAAGAATTTATAGAGAAAAAGAGAAAAAAACAAAATTAGAGTAGAGGAAAATATGAGATTAGAAAAAGAATGTTTAGAATATATTGAAAGAATTTAGAGAGAAGAAGAGAAAAAAAAATTAGAGTAGAGGAAAATATGATATTAAGAGAGAATATAGAATATATATAACTTCATAAAGAAATATTTATCTGTGTTTAAATAATAATATATTATAAATATCTTATTTAAATTTAAAAAATTACATTTATTATTATTATAATCTATAAAATGAATAAAAAAATTAGATTAAATGATAAAATAAATTGAGTAGTTTGAAATTTTTTTAGAATGTCATATCATTTCTTTAATGCTCTAATTTATTTATATATATATATATATAAAAAAAAGTGTGAAGAAGGAAATAATAAAAGAAAAATCATAATACAAAACGACAAATATAGTAGAGACTAGTGGCAAAGAACATCCAAGGAATGTGATGCCATTTAAAAAAAATCAAATAAAATAATAATTTAAAATAAAAAACATCATATCTAATTCACAATTCAAAAAAAAAAAAATACATACATACATCTAAATTAATTTCAAATAAACATAATTCAACTTAATTACATATATAGAATTCACTAATTTTAGTACAAATAATTTTATTACGACAAAATAGCTCAAGTATCACAATATTAAAAATATTCACTAAGTATCACAATTTTATTTACATCATTGTCAAAATATCAATAAGATAACCGTTCTTGAGAAAAACAAATCATAAGTGTATCACCATTTACGTATGTGTTTTTGCTTTTCACTTAAGACATTATATATTCAAAATAAATTTGGAGTATATTTTAATGCGATGGATTAGTAATCCTTTTTAGAAATTGAATGGATTCTCTAAATATTGTTTAAAATAAGTTTCAAAATAAATATTTTAGGAATTTTTTTTATACATTTTTGTTAGAATTTAGAATACAACTTGTTAGTTACTACAATATATACAATATAAAATACATAAAATGAGACAAAATTATATGACTAAACATTTTAATATATTAAATTTGTATTAATCTTAAAATGTTTAGACACAAAAAAATTATTATTATGTCCTTTTTAATTATAATAATGTACATAGTTGAGATTTAAAAATTCTAATAAAATAATTAATTATTCTTTTAAATTTTTCTTCTAAAATATTATTAAAGCATTTTAGACACAACAAAATGACAAATAGATTTTTTTAATTATTGGATTTTTAATTGTAATAATGTATATAGTTAAGATTTAAAGTTTTTAATATAATAATTAATTATTCTTTTATTTATTTATTCTCAAATATAATTAAATCATTTTAGACACAACAAAATCATTATGACATTTTTTAATTATTGAATTTTTAATTGTTGTTTTGTTTATAATAATGTATATAGTTAAGAATTAAGATTTAAAAATTCTAATACAATAATTAATTATACTTTTATATATTCTTTTCTACTAAAATATAATTTGGATTGCAATCTTTCTCTCCTTCAAAATTTAATAAAATGACACTGTTTAACTTTTATATCATTTGAAATATGTATATTTTTTTTCAACAATTTAGATATTTTTTATATAAAATTTAATTAATTTAGAGTATAGATATTTATATATGTTGGCTCTTGATGTATAAAAAACGCCTGTTATTATGTATATAAGAAAGTGACACATTTACATAAACTATCACTAAAAGACAAACAAAAATAAGAATAAGAGTTATACAAACACAATGATATAGCACATATAACAGAAACAAAAAAGGATTAATGTGGAATTAAACTAAAATATTGGACGAATTTTTCAGTACAAATGGTATATCTGCTCATAATATATAGTAATGATTGTCTGGCACGTATTACTATTAACTATAAAATATAGCCGTGTTACACGTAGTTTTTTATAACGATTAAAATATATATTTTTTAAATAATTTTTGAGAGATTGTGTGCAAGGGATTCATTTTCATCCTGTACAATATGCTCCTAATATATATATGTAAGGGCATCTTGACCATAATTTTTTTTTCATGATAATTTTCATTATATAATGAGCCTCCTGCAGGTTTTCAAGAAATTCTGAATAATTAAAGTGTCAAAAATAAAATTCGAACTACTTGTTCTTCGTGTGCTTTTATTTAATATTAGTATTATTTTATACGCATTGTGTTGTTTTTTTTTTGTTTATTATATAAATTTTTAGGATAGAAAATTTATATATCATGATCTTTTGCACAATCATTCATTTTTTTTAAATAATTTTTTTCATTAATTTAATTAATAATGTTCTCAATCTAATTAATATCACGTATATGCATGTTGATATTTTTATATTGGTAAGATATTTTGGTTTTAAATTTGAAATATCAAAACAATCAATCTTGAAGATATTATAATTATTAAAAAATTAGTCATTTCTAAATATTTTATTTAAATATAAATAAATATTTTAATTTTAATTTTGAAAAGTCAAAACAATAAAAAGAAAAATACAGATGGAAAATTTTAAAATAAATGTCAATTATATATGATTATTTATTATTATTATTATTAAAAAATTAGTTACTTATAAATAATAAAAGATATTTTAAATTTTGAATTTGAAATATGAAACAATAAAAAGATTATTATGAATTGGAAAATCTTCAAGATAAATATGAATTTATATATGGTTGATTTATTATAATAATTATTAGAAAATTACTTATTTATAATAAGGTACGGAAGAGGCATTGTATTTTGTTTTTTTTAATTATTTAATAATCATAAATAAAATAAAATAAAATAAAAAATGTAGAAAAATTAGAAATTGATTGGAGATTTTGACTTGAATTCTTCTTCTTTTTATTTTTTATAAAAACGTGTGACATTTTCCAATTTCGACATTATCATTTAAAATATATGTGACGATGAACGTGGCATTATTCATACTTGTTAGTTTTAGAAGTTGGCAGGTGTGATAAGTTAATATATACTATTTCTACTAAAAGATATTACAATACATATACATATATTAAATTTTCTATGTAGCACAATAATTTGATGAGAGGATGAATTTAGATTTTTTCCATTCTATTTACTTGTATTTCTTTCAAAAAAGAGAAAGATTAATGAGAGAGATTATAGGCTTTTGTATCATAATTATAAGATTCAATTCAAATTGCATCAAAACTTCACATATAATAATAATAATAATAATAATAATAATAATAATAATAATAATAATAATAATAATAATAATAATATATGTTGTACCCTAATTTTAGCATGAATTCGCCCACTCAGATCGGGTACAGCTGGCAGGTAAATACATGGAAAAGATAACCAAGTAGAATATCTAATCATTAACCACTTGAGCAGCTCGAGGTTCATGGTGGTCAGACCCGATATTGGGCGTCTTGGATCATTACGAGCTAGGAGTCAGATAGCTGTCAAGCTTGAGCTCATATGAGATATTCAGCTCGTGAGGACCCAGATATAACGCATACTAAAGGATCCCAAGAGACTCGGGGATTCTTTATACGTTCATTAATGACCAGGCTGCATCATATTTATGTCATTTATTACCTAATATAGCAGGAATGTGTTTATTATGTTATCTGATCATATCCTAATGCAAATGAGAATAATCTATATTAATTATATACCATATATGTAATTACGCGGTTTATTTACACGGTTACTCAAACCTGTCCATGGAATTCCCCAATAAATACTGGGAATGTTGGACATGAAAGAGGACCATTATTCTGTATTACCAAAACTCTGCCAAAATAGAGAGAGAAACAGTAATAATATTGACTCGTGGACTAGGTGGGTTTTAACCACTGAACCACGTAAAAGTTCAGTGCTTTTGAGTGAGTTCTTGTTATTTCATTACGGTTTACTACTCAGCACTAATCCGCCCTTTATACTTTTTAATTTCTCGTTGGCGAAAAACTGCGTCAACAGTTTGGTGCTTTCATTGAGAACAAATTAGTGCTACACAAATTCCAGTCCATTTTTATCATGGTGGTCACTCGCTCAATGCACAATAATGAGGCAGAACAGCCTGGTGGGCAAGAGGTCCATCATACCGCTGTTCCCAATGAAAGGGGTCCGGATGTTCAACAACGTCTGGGGAAAAAACCAGCGGATCAGGGCGATACTGGGAGTTCGGTGTCATTACTGTCAATCCTAATCCAGGCTATCTGACTGCCATCGAGATGGAAAACATGTAGTTGAGGAGCCATCTCGCTAGGGCAAATAGGCAGATTGAGGAGGTTTTGGCTAGGTTACCCCCTCTTGCAACTGACGTTAATGTTGGAAAGAGGCAAAGTGAGTCTCATAAGTCTCATAGGAATAACCGGTCTAAACCAAGTTGATCTGTCAAAACTGCAACCCCAAGTTTTATGGCTGCGGGGCGAGATCGCCAGTGACCATCACAGAGGTTGTTAGCATGTCAGTCGGCTAGTCTAGACTGCAACCCCAAGTTCAGTGCCTTCTTCACAAGTCCCCAGGAATGTCCATGACAATCCACGAGGAAGGACTGGGACAGGCTCATGAAGGCATAATGCTCCAACAAATCCTTCTGTACAACGATTGGATCACCGGGCACCGAGATCTAGGGACGATGGAATAGAACAGAGACGGGATAATCTAGTCCGTTCTCACAGAACAAGGATAGCCTCACCAATAAGGCATCCTTCGTCACCTGTAAGACATCCGACACCACCTCGTCCTCAATAAGATATTCCAGCTTATGGGGACAACAGGAGAAATCCTCCCCCATCTATGAATACTTTCGCTCCACGAACGCGTGTTGAGAATCCATGCCCTCGATCTCAACCACGAGTTGTAAGCTTCGTATACGGAAGTTACTGGAGCAAAAGTCATCATAGCAGCAGGTCTGAGAGTGACCTAAGAAATCACTTGAGTTCAGCGCAAAGCCCTCGGTATGACCCGCAACTCGATATACGCAATCATCTGAACTCCCAGAGAAGCTATCCAGCTCAGGATGAAGGTATTAGCTATACTTGACACGAGGGGGGTCTGTCTATAGTACACAACAACAGGAATGACCCACCGAACCAAGCTCGAACATGGAGGGACAATAACCCGCCAAATGCATACGATAGGATGGGAGCTGTTGAACAGCCCCCAGCTAACCTAGGGACTAGGGACCAAACCCTCGAGAGATTAGCTCTGATGGAGGAACAAATGAAAAGACTTTTATCCGGAAAAGAAAAGGATGGTTGCGACTCAGACGAGGAGCTCGAGCCTTTCACTCCAAACATTGCGGCGGCAACATATCCCGTGGGTTTTAGGATGCCACACATGTCAAAGTTTGATGGAGAAGGAGATTCGTCTAATCACCTCAGAATGTTTAATACCATGATGATGGCCCACAATGTCGGGCTCGATCGAAGGTGTATTGCAACTTTGGTCGGGGCTGTCAGGCAGTGGTTTAAACAATACAAGAGGCATTCCATAAGCTCGTGGAAGAAATTTTCTTCCGATTTCAAAAAAGCATTCCGAGTGTCACAGGCAGCTCAGGTTGAGGTTGATTCATTGGCCAACGTAAAGCAGCAACTTGGCGAGACGTTGAAGGCATATCTGAGTTGATTTGCCAATGTCGCTGCACGAGCTAGGGATGCTGATGACAGCTCCAAGCTCATGGAAATGAGGACAGGAATCCTCGTTGGGGGCGATTTATGGCAGGAACTCCAAAGAAAAGAAGTTAAGAGCATAGATGAATTCTTGGGCCAAGCTTAAGAATGGATAAATCTAGAGGAGGTGCGAGCTTCTGTCGTGGGAACTAGCTAGACCCCTGTCCAACCTGTTAGCGCGGTAACGGATGTTGCAGCTACGACTCAAACCGTTTCCCAGAATAACCAAGGGGGGATAACAAAAGGAAGGGGAATGGTGAGGGCGACCAGAGCGGGATGAAGAAAAAGAAGCCTGGGGAGAAAGTCAAGCCTGTCTACGCTACCTATACCGACCTAACGGACACTTGAGAGCAAATTTTTCTGGCAAATTCTAATCGCTTCCATGGAAGAAGCGATAACCATTGAGGAACTAGAGGGCGAAGAAAGATCCCTCAAAATTCTGTCGATTCCATAATGACATCGGTCATAACACTGATGACTGTCGACAGTTGAAGGATGAGATCGAAACTCTCATTAGAGCTGGACCATTGGCCCAATAGGCCCGAAATCAGGTAATCCTTAGTCAGCCCGCCGGGCAGAACCCTCAGTCAGTCCCTGAAGCTCTGATAGGCCAAGCTGGAGCTCAGGCAAATTAGGTCAAACCTCCTCTGGTAGTAGGGGAAATATAACCACTATTGCAGTAGGGCCGCATTTGGCGGGCACGAGCAACGGGGCCCAAAAGAATGTACATTAACGAGCTGAAGGCTCATAATGGGGTGGAGTTCATCCCGGAGCAACGATTATCGAAACAACAACGATTGGAAAAGCAACCAATCATTTTCATAGAAGAGGATGCTATCCATGTCCAATTTTCACATAATGATCCGCTGGTGATAACCGTTCAACTCGCCAACCGAAGGGTCCGAAGGACACTAGTGGATAACGAAAGCTCTGTGAATCTACTTTTCAGGTCCACCCTAGAAAAAATGGGGTTATCCGTAATTGATTTGAAGGCGACCTCAATGACTCTGTACGAGTTTTCGGGTGAAGGGTTGGTAGCCATTGGGACAATCGGATTGGTGGTGATGTTGGGAGAAGAATCATGAACTGTTTCCAAAGTACTCGAGTTTGTGGTAATCGATTATCCAGCCGCATACAATACGATTTTGGGCCGACCTACGCTGATGGCATTTGAAGCCATAGCCTCTATCCTCCACCTTGCAGTGAAATTCCCCTCAGCTACGGGATATGTACAGCGAAGGCGATTAGCCCCCTGCCAGGGAATGCTATAGCATTTCTATGAAGGGAAAATCACAACCAGGCAGCAAGCGATGGTCATAAATGACGAAGGTGAGGAATCCTAGGAAGTGGAAGTAGAAGTCACTCATGGGACGAAAGAACCTTAGTAGTGAGGGCACCCAACACGATGACATTGACCCGCGGGTTAGCGAAGACAGATCAGAGCTCAAAGCCATAGAAGAGCTCGAGGAAGTAAACATCGATCCCAAGGAATCTTCAAGAGTCGTGAAGATTGGAATGAATCTTGATGACAAAAGAAAGGCAGAGCTGGTCGATTTTTTACAAAAAAAACCTAGACGTCTTCGTTTGGTCGCATGAGGATATGGTGGGAATCAATCAGAATATAATAATACACACTTTAAATTTGGACAAGAATGTGCCTACAAAATCCCAAAAACGGAGACTTTTGGGAACGGCCTAAGCTGAAGCCCTTGAGGAAGAAGTAGCTCGGTTATTGAAATGCGGGTTTATCCGGGAGGCAAAATACCCGATCTGGGTAGCCAATCCCGTGCTAGTCCCGAAGCCGAATGGGAAGTGGAGAACATGTATCAACTTCTCTGACCTAAACAAAGCTTGTCCTAAGGACTGTTTCCCGCTGCCAAGGATTGACCAGTTGGTAGATGCCACGACAGGTCACGAGCTCATGTCTTTCATGGACGCGTACTCTGGATATAACCAGATCACGATGAACCCTGTGGACCAGGAGCATACTAGTTTCATGACCGAGCATAATGTATATTACTACAAAGTTATGCCATTTGAATTGAAGAATGCCGGGGCCACATACCAATGCTTGGTTAACAAGATGTTCACTAACTAGATCGGGAGAAATATGGAGGTGTATGTCGATGACATGCTTGTCAAGTCAAAGACTGCTGAAAACCATGTATCCGATCTGGAAGAGTGTTTTTGAATATTAAGGAGGTATGACATGAAGCTGAATCCCCAGAAATGCACTTTCAGGGTGGCATCTGGAAAGTTTTTGGGATTCATAGTCAACATGAGCGGAATAGAGGCAAATCCTGAAAAAAAAAATCAGATCATTGTTAGAAATGCCTTCACCCAGGTCGTGTAAAGAAGTTCAAAGCCTAACTGGAAGGGTGGCAGCTTTGAATTGCTTCATTTCAAAATCCACTGACAAGTGTTTGCCATTCTATAACTTGCTCAGAGGAAACAAGAAATTTGAGTGGACCGAGGAGTGCGAACATGCATTTGAAGACCTAAAAACGTATCTGGCTGAGCCCCCGGTATTGTCTAAACCAATATCTGGGGAGTCTCTATTCCTTTATATGGCCGTAACAGAGGATGCAGTCAGCACCATACTAGTTCGAGAAGAAGACTGTGCTAAAAAACCAGTGTATTATGTGAGCAAGAGGCTTCTCGGAGTTGAGTCACGATATCCACTAATAGAGAAGCTAGCATTTTGTCTAATATTGGCTTCCAGAAAGCTTCGACCATACTTCCAGTCCCATTCTATCAACGTCTTAACCAACCAACCTTTAAGGCAGGTTTTGCAAAAGACTGAAACATCGGGACGTCTTTTAAAATGGGCCATCGAACTCAGCCAGTTCAAGATATCGTACATGTTGGTTTTTATTGATCACATCGGAGATTATGCGCAGCGGAACAACAATCAAATTGTTAGATTAATCCCATAAGATTTCTAGATCTACTTCTTCACATGCATATATATATTGAATCAAGGACATCAACAGAAAAATTACCTCAGGTCCTTCCTTGCTGCTATCTTTTCGTATGGCTAAATTCCTTGAGATCTCACACCAAAATCTTCCAAAATGTTCTCAGACACACAAAGAACGAGTGTGGGCTCGCGATACAAATTATAGGCAATAAACTATTTATCAGATGTTCTCAACACATGAGATCTGATAAAGTTTGGACCTAGGTTTTGTGAAGAACAATGACCTTTATTTTTGTCACTGTTATCTTTCTCTGAGAGAGATTCCTAGATATTTTTCTATCCCCGAAAAATTACGTTTGGTGAAAAACTGATATCCAATATTTAATAATATCCAATATATTAAAATATTTGTTATTATTAACAAATTCAAAATAACTGATCAGTTATCAGATTTTTGTTTAAATAATAATATTTTAATCATATTAAAATATCTCATTATTTATTTAATATTTAAATAACTAAAATTGTAGAATCAAGAGACTGAGTAAACTCTCTTATGCGTGTAGCACAGTGCCTGTGCACTGTGCCACACGTGTACCACATGCCTGTGATGGCATGTGATTTTTCCCAATTTTTATTATTATTTAAATACCAAAAATCCCAAAAAATAAATTAATTCAAAATTAATTATATATTTTTTAAATAAAATAAATAATTAATTCTTAATTAATTAATTATACATAATTAAACAATAATTATGTTTGATACATAGAAAAATATTTTACTTATCACATAAGTCCTTTTTGCCCATTTTTTGTATTTGCCATTGACAGTGATTGTTTGAGCCATTTCGGGGACCATGGACCTATAACATTAAGCTCCAATAAATTGAAACTAAATAATTAAACTCTTTAATATAATAGTTAATTTATTAATTATGATATTATTCCACTATAAATTCAGAATTGCACTCTTTATGTTATAGATATACTTTTACAGAAATCTTTTTCTTAAGTCGTCCATTGATATAACCATCTTACAATAGTTCAACCCTCTAATTAATTAGTTCATAAATTAGAATGGGAGAATTACCATTTAACCTTTTTAATTTACTTCTTATTCCTTAAGTACCATTAATTCACTAGTGAATAATTAATCTATAATCTAATTATAGATTTGAGCTCAAAATCATTCAGTTCCAGAATTAACCCTTAAGAGAACTAATATACGATCTGTTAGAAAAGATTAGATTCCGTATTGTTGATACATGTTCCCAGCCATCCATGATATTAAATCTCCAAAACAAAAGTCATTAGCCTCATTTATTGAAGAGACCTTAAGAGAATGAATCAAAAGATTTAATAAACATGAACAGGAGTTCATGAATACTCAGGATTTAGGTTGATCTATAAATGATCATCAGTTATGATATGAATTACAAGTCTTTATTGTTAAATAGTTTTTGGATAAAGACTTTAATTCATATAGGTCCATGTCATATATAATCATATTATATAAAGCACCTTTACCGAGATGTCTTTCCACATCAATAATCCGAATCTAGATTATTTGTATCATTATGATACTCAGTAAACCGTACTTACAACTCCAATTAAAGAATTCCATAACTTTAATTTGTTGTTGTTGACTATTTTTATTCATTCATGTGATCTTAATTCTCTCGTACTAATACAAGATCACATCCTCAATAATGAATATGGAAATTTTATGATATTTACAAAATTATTCAAACAATAATTTAGCAATCTAAATATAACAATAATAATAACCATTGTATTTATTTATTCACAGAAAAACAAAGGTCTTTACATGCTTTTAGGACACACTTCTAACAGTACAGACCACAGACTTCAATAAAGAGTCAGGCCCTTGCTAATTTTATGGCTGAATGCACCAGCTTTCAGGAATAGGTCATGGGAGAGCCAGTGCAGGAATTATGGAAAATCTTCATTTTCAGATTGTCAAACGAGAACGGATCAGGAGCAGGGATCATCTTAATCTCGCCAGAAGGGCATAGGTTCCATAAAGCTCTGAGATTCAAATTTGAGGCATCCAATAATGAAGCAGAATATGAAGCCTTGTTGGTAGGACTGAGGGTGGTAAGAGAGCTGAAGGCGAAAGTCGTTCAATGCTATAGTGATTCCCAGCTCGTGGTGAATCAGGTATTGAGAGAATACCAAGCTAGTGGCATCAAGATGGCGGCTTACCTAGCTAAGGTAAAAGGGGAACTTTCTGAATTTGAGTACAACTCTATTGAACAGATACCCCACGAGCAGAATTCTAACGCTGACGCTTTGGCACAACTTGCAACCACGAAAGAGGCTGAAACATTAAATGTAGTGCCAGTGGAGTTCTTGGAGAGCCCAAGTGTAACAGGAGAAGCAACGGAGGTCAGAATGATTGACGTAAGACCAACCTGGATGACTCCTATAATGGAGTATCTCGCAACTGGAAAGTTACCTGATTGCAGAAAAGACGCGAGAAAAATACTTTATCAAGCTCCAAGGTACGTAATAGTTGGTGGGACCTTATATTGGTGTGGCCATTTGTTGCCTCTCCTGCGATGTGTTCTGCCCGAGGAAGCAAAAACCATTTTGCAAGAAATACACGAAGGTTTTTGTGGAGATCATGCTGGGGGGCGAAACCTGGCACTGAAGGTATTGAGACAGGGCTATTTTTGGCCCACTTTAACAAAAGATTCGATCTCGTATGTCCAAAAGTGTGACAAATGCCAGCGTTTCGCCATAGTTGCCCAAGCTGCTCCAGTCGAGCTAACAATGATTACCTCCCTGTGGCCGTTTGCAGCATGGGGAATTGACCTGATAGATTCCCTACCCATGGGAAAGGGAGGAGTTCGATATGCGGTGGTACAAATCGATTACTTCACGAAGTGGGTGGAAGCAGAACCTCTGCCAACCATCACCTCAACGAGGGTCCTGGATTTCATGGTGAAAAATATCATCTGGCAATTTGGACTCTCTAAGAAGATCGTATCAGACAATGGGATGCAGTTTGATAGTGATATCTTCACAAACTTTTGTGAAAAATATAGCATAACGAAGAGTTTCTCGTTAGTAGCATACCCACAAGCCAACAGGTAGGTCGAGGTTGTAAATAAGACCCTTAAGGTGAGCTTGAAGAAGAGGTTAGATGAAGCCAATGGATTATGGCCCGAATAGCTCCCACAAGTACTTTGGGCTTACCGAACTTCTCATAGGACCACCATGGGGCACACTCTTTTTTCCCTAACCTTTGGAAGCGAGGCCATGCTTCCAATTGAAGCAATGGTAACTACTCACAGGAAAATGACGTTTGAGCAAGAACAGAATAACAGCCTACTTAACACATCTCTCGATCTGATCGAAGAAAAATGAGAGGAATCACAATTACAGCTCACCCATTATCAACAAAAGATCACTCGCTATTTCAATTCAAAAGTCAAGGGGCGTAGACTGGGATTAGGTGACCTGGTTCTCCGAAGGGTCTTTTTGGTGAATAAAGACCCTAAGGATGGTGTGTTGGGCCTGTACTGGGAAGGACCATACCAGATTGTAGAGGTCTTATGTGAGCGAACTTTTAAGCTAGCTCGGCTGAATGGGGAAGTAGTCCCACGGACTTGGAATGCTCTTCACTTGAAAAAGTATTATAAATAGTACTACTATCAATGTAAGGCTTGTTTATAAAAGCCGTTTCAATAAAATAACAGATGGATTATTAAATAACCACTTCTTAGTTTTATTATTACAAGCTCGTGTTCTCATAATTGTAAAAGCAACCAGGAAATTTTATACATATCGGTTGCTTGGGGGGAACATAACTGAGGTCGGTGAGTTTTTTTTTTTACAAAAAACTTAAGCCTACTCGGATAAGATTAAAAACTTAGAAGCTTGGAAAAATTGATTATTCAATGGCTTTTTAAAGCTCGAGTTTCCAATAAACCTGGCACAAACTAAGCTTTAATTCATCTGAAACCTTGGATATAACCAGGCCCGAAACTTAGAAGCTGAAAAAATTGATTGTTCAAAGGATTTTTAAAGCCCGAGTTTTCAATTAACCTAGAGTGAACTAAGTTTAAGTCATCTAAAACCCTGAATATAACCAGGTCCGGGGCTTGATTCTCAACAGGTATAACAATATTAAGCTTATTAAAAACCCTGGACATAAATAGGTCTAAGGCCTGATTCTTAACAAGTATGATGCAAATAAGTGAGCAGGACCTTGGATACACCCAAGATTGAAATAATCTACATCGATTTAAAGATGATTCTTAAGATTTCGAATGTGCAAAAGTCTAAGAATTCATAAACATGAGATTAGTAAAGAAGACAAATAAATTACAAGTCAGATGTATATTCAAAAGAAGTCCTAGATCTATGCTTGGAGGCAATAGTTTTTATCCCAAGGGATTGTTGGAAAATGATTACAAAAGAAAATCATAAATGAGATCATTGGGCTCCGTCAACTCGCCCCGCCGAAGTAACCTCCTCACCATCTCCCTCCGCTGCTCCAGAAGCCTCACCAGTTTCTGAGGGTTCTTGCAAAGTCCGAGCCTTGAATTTAGCAAGGTATGGATCCCACATCCCGGGCTTTATGAAGGATAAGTTCTCGTCCTAGTTGAAAGCCCAGCAATGGTGAAGCATCTCCTCCATGGTTGATGATGACAATGCCACTTCCTCCTTGGCTTTAACTTCAACCTTGAGTAGCTTTGCTTTGAGCTCACCATTCTCGACCTAAAGCTGTTCAACACGGTGGTTCGCCTCTGCGACCTGAGCTTGGAAGGTGGATAATGCAGTCTTTGCGGCCTGCTCGCCTTCTTGGGAAGAGATAAGAGTAGCCTTAGCAACATGCTCATTCTTCTGAGCAACTGTGAAGGCAGCTTTGGTGGCATGCTCACTTTCCTGAGCAACATTCAGGGCGACCTTGGTAGTGGCCTGCTCGGCTTGGTTATCTTCGTTTCTAGCCTTAGCAAGAGCTACGCTTCGGTATTGGGCCAGGACGGACTGCAGAATAACAAAACAATTTCAAAAAAAAAAGAGAGGAAGAACACATAGTAAACAAAAAAGAATTAGATGTGGGAGAAGGACTCACGGTGAGGTTCATCCCCATGGAAGATTCGAGGACATCCTCCGGGCTGTGCTCTTCTATGGCCCTCAAATCCCTCGCAGTGGCTTTATATGCGTGGTCCACCATGTGACTCGCTGTCTCAAACACTATACGCCGAAAGGCCTCGAGGATCTTTTCCAGGTCCTGTGGCTCAACCGGTATTCGGACGATGGGGGCCTCGGCTTAAATTACTTGCAGAGGTGGAGGCATGTGTTGAGGGGGAGGAGGAAGAACTTGCCCAACGATGACAGTAGTCACCGGAGCTAGCTCACGAGCGGAGCTCGTGTCTTTAACCTTAGATGGGGATTTTTTAGTATCACTCATTTTAGGGGTGGCCTTCTTCGTCACCCTGGGCCTCTTCACGACGGGGCCCGTTCCAGACCTTTTAGCCTGAAAGGCAGTCCTTAGGTCAGGAGCTCCTGTCGATTCCATCTCTTCACTTGAAAAGAACAAAAGGGAGTTAATTCACAAAAGTAATGTTTCAAAGATATAAAAAAAAGGGGGAAATAAAGATCCTACCCTCCGAGCTGGGGGAGGAATCTATTACGACCAACTTGGGTGTATGAACCGGGCTAAGCATGACCTTCAGATCTGGGATTAACGGAGGGGAGGGGGAATCTAAGGCTACAATCTCTAAGATACTAAGGGGTTCAGGTCCCTCCTCGGGGCTGGATTCGTCTACATACTGCCTAAACCCAGGAGCAAATGCTCCCTGGAGCAGAGAAGGCCAAGTCCTAAGGTTGGTTTCGTCTTCTTCAAAGATAGAAGATCTAAAGTTCAGCGTGTTATCAACTACAATGGTGCCTTTGGGATAGCTGTGGTTGTAGCGTACCACCAAGTGATCCATGCATTGGAGGAGAGTTACATTTAGGTCCAGATCGGTGGGATGATGGCTAACTAGCTGGTTGGGGTTAAAACGTATAAACCTAATGCTAGCAGCAACCCGATCTAACTCTCTAAATAGGTATGGGTTACCTTGGCCGAAGGGGCCGACTGTTGCCCTTGACGCAGCTCGGTCAGGATCGGGACGCTGATCAGCTTCGGGAGCTCGCTTTTTTCGCACGAGAGGCACCTCGTCCTTTTCCTCATCAGTGTCCTCAGCGGCTGGCAAGGCCTCTTGAGAAGAGGGAAGTTCGAGGATAACTGGGAGCGGAGCTCGGGTCCTTAGGGCTAGTGTTTGACCATCGCTGATCAAATTACATGCCAGCATCGTGACATCATTCACGACCTAACGATAACCTTTTTCCCCAGGGGAAAGACTAGATAGTTTCTCGTATTGACCCCCGATGGTCACATATTTTCCCTTCCTTGCAAATATATCTACACGAGGAACAAACTCAGTCAAAGCCTAAAAAAAAAGAATATTTTTTAAAGGGACAAAATTCATGTGCTGAAATTACAAAGATAGTGGACTTATGAGGACAGTTGTGTTGGGGTTTTATGCCCTAATTAAAATCTAAATTCTTTGTAATCTCATTTTATTATCAATAAAAGAATAGAAATCATTTTTTGACTTGGTCAATCACTTTGCTCACATGTTTTATTTTCATGATTATTTGTTTAATATAAACTTCTATTAAATCCCGAGCATATAGCTAATCTTATTTATAGTGACGTAATCACAGTGGAATATGTAGTGCACCAAATTTTTTTTTTTTTTAGATTATTTAAATTTTGTGATTTATTTTATTTAAATGTTAACTGTGATGAATTGTTTTATTTAAATGTTGTTTATTTTATTTAGTTGTTGTTTGTTTTATTTGATTGTTTGTTTAATTGTTAGAATTGTTTGGTACAATCTTTTGAATTTAAATTTGTTAATTGTTTGTTTGGTTAATTAATTTAATAAGTGAATAATTGTGTAACATGTTTATTTTACTATTAGTATTACATTTTAATAAGTGTGACAATTGAGGTAATTATGGGAGTTATGGTTGAATGCACTAAGGTGCATGGTAGATAGAGATGCACCCTAGTGATTTAGTATGTGCTAGTGCATGGTAGCATGGTACACATGTGTAGATTTTATACATACTCTTTCCTTTATTGGATTTATTTTAGTTAAATAAAAAAAATAAAAAGAAAAGGGAAAGGAAGGTGCTTGGAAGTGTAGGGTACAGTGTGTAGTGGGAAAGGGATTGATTTTTCCATTTATTTTTCTAAGGCAATACAATCAAATATTGGAAGAAACTATCTATTTTAGGATAGGATGTGATCACTCTTTATTCCTTATATCTATTATCATAAAGGAAAATAATAAGAAAATTAAGAGAAAATAAAATAGAAATAGGAAACTTACCATTTTGTGTTGGTGAGGCTTTATTGAGAGAGTTGAATAAAGGGGAAAGGAAAGGAAGAGAGGAGCATTTCTTGTGGCTGCCGTGACCTAGAGAGAGAGAGAGAGTGAGAGAGTGGCGTGTAGAGAGAGAGGGAGAAGAAGAAAGAAAGGAAGAAAGAAGAAGAAGGTGAAGAGAAACCAACTCTAGAGTATGTTTTCTTGTATTTTTGTTTGTCTAATCTCTTTTTTTCTTGATTATATGATATTGACTTTGTTTATTTGTTGTGTGTGTGATTGGATTCTTTCTCCTCCTCATGGTGGTTTTCAAAAAATAAAACCCTAGGCTTGAACAAGGGGTGTGAAGTTTGGGTGTTGATCATATTGTGTTCTTGATTTTACAATCAAGAGAGGTAATGGTCTTTCTTAGCCTATATATTGGTTTTGATGGGTTTATCTTTGAGGTTGTTGATGGTGATGCTAATGGTTTGATTATTGTAGGATTGATGATTATGATTTGTATTTTTTTTAGAGAATATGTTTTGTTTAAGAAGAGCTCATGGGTATGATTGAGAAAATGGATTTGATAGGGTTTATAATGAGGATTATATTTTATGTTTATATTGCTATGGTTATTTTTTTTTAATCTTTGATTTATGAAAAATGGCAAATGATGATTTTAGAAATATGATAAGAAGTATGTGATTTTTGTACCAATGAATCTTGATATGCATAAAAGGAGGAATGATAGAAATATGTTAGGGTTATTATAAAGGCATGTATATGAAATATGGTGTTTATGAATTTATGTATGTTATTTGTCATTGTTATTGTTGTTGGATTTCATGTGTAGATTCAATGGAATAGAAAAATGGGTTTTATAAGATTTCATGTGAATATGTTAGTAATATTCTTATAATTATGTATATGATAAGAGTATGATGAGATTTTGGACATGTATGATTTTATGTGAAATTTTTGGGATAAAAGATGAATCTCATGAGAAATTAAACTTGCTGATTTTTGGGTAAATAATTGGGTAAAAGTTTGATAAAAAAATGATTTGCATGCATAAGTAATGTCCTTGATGTTATGTTAATTTTATGAAATTAAAAGGGGTATTTTAAGTCCCATTAAAATGATATTTTACTCAAATAATTACCTACCGAATTTTTATTGAATTTTTGAGAAAATATGAGTTTTTAAATTGAATATGGTGATTTTTAAAGATAAAAATAGTTGCTGGAATTTTTGTAAGAAAATGTAAAGTGAGTTTCACTAAAATAAATTTGATGAGTTTTTGGAACAAATTATTTTCCTAAGTTATGGTAATATTGAAAAATGGTATTTTAAAATGGTATGAATGCATATTTTGATAAGTTATGATTTTCCTTTATTTTGATTGAGAAAAATATTTAGATTCTATTTATTTGTGATTTTTGAAGAAAATAAATAGTGGCTGAAAGTTTGTTTTAAAAAAGGTTAAAAATGGTTATTTAATTGTCACATATGGATTTATGTTACACAAAACTAAGTCTTAAATAATTTAAATAAAAATATATTTTCCACACTTAAAAATATATTTTCTCACATCATTTATGTAACACAATGATAAAATTTATTTTTCTAAAGAAACATATTAAAAATAGGTATTTTAATTAATTATAAGTTTTTGTTACTTCTTTGAGAATAATAAAGGAAGTTGTCACATTTTTTTTTAAGCTAAATCAAATTATTTTATAAAATAAAATAATGTTTTGAGAAATTAATCAACTTATAAATTTTAAGAAAAATAAAGCATGTTATATGTCTATTGATTTTTAAAAACAATAAAAGTAAGAAATGTAGAATTATCGTTTTTAAAACGTCGCAATTACGTAATGTTCCCACGTATGCATGTTACATGCAAATCCACTTTTACGTCCAAAATTATGTTTACTATTCAACTATGTGGTATTTATAAAAAGATCATGCATGTAAAATATGTAAAATGAGCATTATTCTTTTATAGCTTTATGTGTAGTTAAGAATAATTGCGTGTTATGTGTAACTGTTATTATGTGTGCATGGCCCATGCACACATGAGTTGTATGGAAGGGCAAATAGTAATTTTATGAACCTAAGCAATGTTGTTTTGATTATGATATAGGCTCGTTGAAAGATTGTGAAAATTTCTTAGCTTGGACCTGAGGTAAGGAAGTTAGATAGATTCTATGATTTTATGCTATGAATGGTAAGACTGTTGTATGAATGAATTGTTATGAGAAATGAATGCCATAATGTGATGATATGTTGAATATGATATGTGTATGGATGTTAGATACATCAAACAAGTTACGATGTTAGATACATCAAACAAGTTACCATGTTAGATACATCAAACAAATTACGATGTTAGATACATCGAACGAGTTACTATAGCTAAAGACGTAACTCCTAGGGCGGACGCGCCGAGGTTATTCAAGGACCAGAGACTCCTGTTTACCTCATAGGCTGACATGGACAACTAGCGAGCCATGCTCATCATGTATGCTGTATGATTGTGATATGATGATATGTTACGATTATGTTATGATATACAAATGATGATATGTTACGATTACGTTATGATATGCAATGATGATATGTTACGATTATGTTATGATATGCCATGATGTTTTAGATGAACGTTAGTGTTTGTATTGTTGTATTCTTACTTGCTTATTGTTTGTACTTTCTTACTGGGCTTTTAGCTCACCCCCCTTACTTTCCTTCCAGGTAGCAAATAGGATTTCTTTATGGCACGCGTGGTGACGTGAGGAGTTCTATCATCATGGGGTGTATGGCGTGGGGTAATCCTATGGACGGAAAAACGATCATCGTAGAACGCCATTTAAATTATGTTTTGTTTTAGGAGACTTTCCTAAATTATCAGTGGGACTCAGTTACTTAGTTTTTGTTTCTTTGAACTTTGCATAAAAATCTATGTTTTCTTTTAAAACTTATGGCGCCAACTTGCATGGTTTTAAGCAAGTCCCCACTGAGACTTTGATAATGAGTGGTATTCTTTTATAAACTATGTTATGCGAATGTTTTGTAAGTATTAGTCTAGGGCGTTCTTTACAGAATATAAATATGATTATATGTTCAAAATAAGTTAGTCCTAAGATTAGTCAGTGCACCGGATTTACACTGACTTGCCAATCTACGATATGATCTACTTACACATTATAGTGTTATGTTCTTTCCAGAACATTAGCAAAGTAGATAAGATCGGATGTATTTGTTACATCGGACTGGACCGATATTGACAGTTGATAAGATAAGTAAACATACCGTTATTATCTATTCTAGTCATATCATATAGTTGACCATAGGTCAATTCAATCTCAATTATGAGTGGTTAGTATTCTAACTGATTGTATCATTTGAGTTCTTTGACTTGTTCGTTACCAGCTTACCCTACGGACTAGCCCATACTTACATCTTGGGAACTCGGTAGTATAATTGAGTGGGAGTGTTAATCATAGATATGAACATCTATAGCTTCTGATGAAGAAGTGAAACGATGGTTTCCTTTTAGTTTGGTTCAAGGTGTTAAATGATAGAGATCTCATTTCAGTAATTAAATTAGTTTACTGAAATATCATTTACAAGGAACTAAGTGTTTTAAGGATAAAATACAATAAGGGGTAAAACGGTATTTTAGTCCTATCTCATTGTAGACCATCTATAGAGGATTGAGTGACAATTATGGTTGTAACAATGGATAATTAATAGCGTATCTATATTTGTTATAGAGCGCTCTATGAATTCAAGAGTGCAATTCCGAGTCTATAGTGGAGTCACGAAGAATTAATAAGTTAGTAAATTTATTTGTTAGATTTATGATAACTTATTGGAGCTTGATTTCATAGGCCCATAGTCCCCATTGTACCTTGGATAAAATCATCTAGATAGTCTCAATTAATTGATTTAATCATCAATTAGAATTATCAAAGTTGACCAGGTCAATTTTGGATAGTTTCACAGAGTTGTGTAATTTTGAGAAGAAAAGAGAATTTATGGCAGATTTATTAATTAAGATAAATTGGTATCTAAATTAATAAATAAATTTAAATCAAGTTTCAAAGTATAAATAATTAATTTGATAAAGGATTTAAATGATTATTTAATTAATTAAATCAATAGAAAATAATACATGCCTTGATTTTAAGTCCAATGGGCTTATAATCAAATGGGAAATTTCACGGGCCTATAGCCCATGATAGTTTCGACCTAGGGTTTCAAAATGGCTATTATTTTATTGATTTTTTAATTAAATTAAATGACCTAATTGAGTCTATAAAAGGAGTGCTTAGAGAGAAGTCAAAACATAAGTTTGATAAGTCACAAGTTAGATTTTCTGATAGTTTTAGATTCTCTCTAAACATAAGTCATTTTCTAAGCCTCTTTGTTATTTTCTCTTCTTCTCTCTATATCTATCTCACGTGTTGAGAATTGCCCACACTAGTCTAGTGGTTCTAAGGATACATTGGAAGATCGTGAAGAAAATAGAAGATCGGTTCAGTTTCTTGATAATACTCTGCGACAGAGAGGATACAAGGTTAGAGAAACTGAAGGAAGGACTCTTTAATTCCACTGCGTATACTGTAAGTATTCTATTATTTTTTTCTCTTTGAATTCAATTTTAGAAAAATGTTTTAGGCTATCTCGTATTAATTTGTTTAATATTAGATATACATGAAAATAAATAAAGATCCTGTATAAGCTAATCCAACAAGTTGAAGTATTGATGTTCGCAGTTCTTGAATCCATTCGACATTAAGAATAAATCCTTATAGTTGTTTGGATGGTTGGGGAGCTCGATGACAAAGGTGTAATTTGGAAACCTCATAAGGTAGCAGAACCAATCACCTCACCCTTTCTGGCCGGGGCTTGCTTTGAGGCAAAAAAGGTACAAAATATCTGTAGTGGGGACCTCCCACTCATGCCTCAGAAACAAGTACTTTAGTCCTGCCAGAAGTCTGTAGGAGTTCGGGGGGAGCTGGAAGGGAGCCAATTTTATGTAGTTTAAAAAATTTACGAAATATTGGTTCAGGGAAGAAAAGCACCAGCCTTCAGGTGCTCGTCACGCCAAGCCCCATAATCGTCTTGAAAGCGGGCACAGCTCCGCTCTCCTTCAAAGATAGTTTGTGCGAGGAGACGCCAGTTCCTAGCTCAATGTTTTGATTTAGTAGAATTTTGTTTACTCTCCCTTGAGTCGTTATTTTAGAGACTATGTGTTCAGCCTCGAAGAAAGCGTTGGGATCGACGACGACCTCCCTCTCCACCACGGGACCAAAATGTGGGATAGGAGATTCGGAGGCGACCTATTTGCCTTTGTGCATGCGCTGGGTAGATGAGCTCGCGACGATCTTCTTTGGAGGCGCCATAATTCAGATCGCCTGACGATAAAGCGACCTAGTTAGTAGGCGACCTAAGATGGTCTATAACTATGTCATAAAGGTATGAGGGATGAAATGGATTATTTTCGTTATACGAGCTAGAATTAGCCTTAGCCTCATCGCGTGATGCCATGCGGTATCCTAGGCTACACGCCTTGGTTTCTTAACAATCCCTAGATACTTCAGGATCCACGTGTTAGAAATGTTAGGCCCACTACTTTCCTTGGGAAAGCAGTTTAGCGTAAAACCGCCTAAGAAAGCATAACCCCTAAGCTACCTGGTGTTAAACCTAAAAACCCTTTAGTTTCCATACCCCGAGTGGGTATTCTTTAAACCAATTTTCCATTAGGGTTACCCAAGATTAACCCAGAAATTTGCCTAGTTTTAGGATGTCTTATTTCTAAAACATGTTTGGGTTTAGTCATTGAGCCTAAACCGAAACCTATTTCCTATGAGCATTTAGAAATAGCCTAATGGTAACAAATAATGAGCGTTGTTAATGAACATTGTTGAGAACATAAATCTCATTGGATAATGACGAACAAAAAAAGAAAGAAAACTTTTCAAAGTAGGGGATAAGAAACTTGCAGGAAATATGTTCGTTTCGGAGAAGATGTAATTGCGGCCACGGGATGCTCCTGGAAAGCTTTTGAAGGTCTGGAACACGAAGAAAGTTTTGGGAATTCTGGAGAAGAAAAAAGGGAGCTTGAGAGTTTAAAAAGGGGAAATTTTTGAATACAATGGTGGTGAGGTTTGAAGACAGATCACCCTATTTATACGTAAACTACATACATTAATCTGGGCCATCCAATTAGGTTAGCTCGAGATCCAAGGGCCAAGATTAAATAGACCAGATGGCGGGAGAAAGTTTACAAGACAAGTATTTCAGTCCTCGAAACCCGAACAGACGCCAATCGCGGAAGGCCATGTGTCCAGTACTCGAGTAGTAGGCATGCACGATTTTATATGACAGAAGTCTAAAAGCCCTTACCGTGTATGTCAGCAGATGACGACGTCAAACACGAGCAGGGGCTTGGGGGGCAAATGTTGTACCCTAATTTTAGCACAAGTTCACTCACTTAGATCGGGTACAGCTGGCAGGTAAATATGTGGAAAAGATAACCAAGTAGAATATCTAATCATTAACCACTTGAGCAGCTCGAGGTTCATGGTGGTCAGACTCGATATTGGGCGTCCTAGATCATTACGAGATAGGAGTCAGATAGCTGTCAAGCTTGAGCTCGTATGAGATATTCAGCTCCTGAGGACCCAGATATAACGCATACTAAAGGATCCCAAGAGACTCGTGGATTCTTTATACGTTCATTAATGACCAGGCTACATCATATTTATGTCATTTATTACCCAAGATAGCAGGAACGTGTTTATTATGTTATTTGATCATATCCCAATGTAAATGAGAATAATCTGTATTACTTATATACCATATATGTAATTACACGGTTTGTTTACACGATTACCCAAACCTGTCCATGGAATTCCCTTATAAATACTGGGAATATTGGACAAGAAAGGGGACCATTATTCTGTATTACTGAAACTCTGCCAAAATAGAGAGAGAAACAATAATAATATTGACTCGTGGGCTAGGTGGATTTTAACCACCGAACCACGTAAAAGCTTGGTGATTTTGAGTGAGTTCTTGTTATTTCATGACGGTTTACTACTAAGCACTAATATGCCATTTTTACTTCTTAATTTCTCGTTGGCAAAAAACCGCGTCAACAATATCCATCGAGAATAATATTTAATTAATTTGAAAAATAATTATTTAAAATTAAATTTATATTCATATACAAAAAGATATTTTTTTATAAAATATCTTTAATTTTAAAAAAAGTTTACAAAAATTGATATGAACATATTTTTTTTATAAATATAAGTTAATATATTATTTAAATTGAAAATAATAATAGTAAATTAATTAATCATAATCAAGCAAATAAAAAATAAGATTGTTATATCAATTTTATTATTATTTTTATATATTTTTATTTATTTTAAATAATAATAGTAATTAAATACAATATAAATATATTAGAACTTGCAATAGCTTTCACACCATTGGAGCTTAGGAAAAATCATTCGATTAAAGATGCTACAGAATCTATTTAAAGAAAATAATTGAAGAAATACCAAAACTTTAAAGATTAACAAACATTAATAATTGAATAAATACCCGAGAGGATTGTGTTATCATTACTATGTACATCAATCAAATTTGGAGATATGAATTGGAATTCATTGAAAATTAAAATTGAAAGAATTTAGAGAGAAGAATAGAAAAAAAAAATGAAATTAGAGTAGAGGAAAATATTATATTAATGAAGAATGTTTAGAATATATATATATATATAGATTTACAAAGAGATATTTATCTATTTTTAAATAATAATATCTTATAAATATCTCAATTAAATTTAAAAAATTACATTTATTATTATAATCTATAAAAAGAATAAAAAAATTAGATTAAAGGAGAAAATAAATAGAGTGATTTGAAGAGTTTTTAGAGCGCCACATCATCTCCCTGGTGCTCTAATTTATATATATATATTTATAAATAAATAATAATAGTAATTAAATAAAATATAAATATACCAGAACTTGCAATAGCTTCCACACCATTGGAGATGGTGGAAAATCTTCGATTAATGATGCTACAGAATCTATTTGAAGATAATAATTGAATAAATACCAAAACTTTAAAGATTAACCAACGTTAATAATTGAATAAATACATGAGAGGATTGTGGTATCATTAACATGTAAATCAATCAAATTTGGAGATATGAATTGAAATTCATTGAAAATTGAAATTGAAAGAATTTAGAGAGAAGAAGAGAAAAAAAAAGATATTAGCAGATGGTGGAAAATCTTTCGATTAATGATGCAACATAATCTATTCAAAGATAATAATTGAATAAATATCCAAACTTCAAAGATTAACAAACATTAATAATTGAATAAATACCCGAGAGGATTGTGTTATCATTAACATGTTAATCAATCAAATTTGGAGATATGAATTGGAATTCATTGAAAATTGAAATTGAAAGAATTTAGAGAGAAGAATAGAAAAAAAAAAAAAAGAAATTACAGTAAAGAAAAATATGATATTAATAGAGAATATTTAGAATATATATATATATACATATATTCACAAAGAGATATTTATCTATTTTTAAATAATAATATCTTATAAATATTTTATTTAAATTTAAAAAATTAAATTTATTATTATAATCTATAAAATGAATAAAAAAATAGATTAAATAAGAATATAGATAGAGTGGTTTGAAGAGCTTTTAGAGCGCCATATTATCTCATTGATGTTTTCCTTTATATATATATATATATTTATAAATATATATATTTATAGATTCAATAGAAACAATCACAGACTAACAAAAAATTAAGAGAATTAATTATGTTGTATATATATTTTTTCTTTTTAAAATAAAATATAATTTTGTAACGACAGAAAAATTATTTATGTGAGATATTTATAAAGTTATTATTATTTATTTATTTATATATGTATGTATATTTCTACTTTTGCCGTATACTTTTATTTTATTTTTATATATATAAAGATGTTAAAAGTTTGTTTTAGATACATATAATATATATATACACCATATTTTAAAATTTAAATGTTTGTTTTGTTGAAAAGGTTAATTAGTATTCTACATATAATTATATATATAAATAAATAATTTTAAAAGTAATTGTATTGCCTTACATGAGGAATTTTTTTTCTTTTTTATAATAATATATATACATTATTATTAATCTGTTGAGTATATACTGCTATTAACATGTGAGAAAACAAACTATATTAATTTATTATTATTATTTTAAAATTTGATTTCGGGTCAATTATACGATAGGTGAGGAGAAGAGTCATGAAATTTTCAAGGAGAGTTAGCGATAGCTTTACACTATAAATAGGACCTTAAGTGTAGTCATTTTATCACAATATTCGGAATATTCAATAAGTCTTATGTTGCTATTACTACTTTGAGTGAGAGAGTGTAAAACACTTTTGGGTTATACTACACACTTTTGGAAAGTAAGATTTTAGCTTTCGGTGTACAGTTGTGCTAGTAAATACTTGAAGAATTTAGGAGCGTTATAGGCTCACTTGTGTGTTGTTTGGAGGTACACTTTAGTGCTATATGTTGACGCCGTTTTTTGTCAACTTAAATTGTAGAGCAATTAAACAATTAAACAATGAAGCGAATGGATGATGAAGAGAAACATGAGAATTTTTACGTGGTTGAGCAGTTAATTCTGCCTAGTCCACGAGTCTATGTTATTAAAAATTAGAGTTTTCTGGAAATTCTTCAAAGATGAATTACCCAGAGCTTTCTCTCCATAAATTAGAAATCGATCCCTACAAGTGGTCATTCCTGTAACGACCCAGATTTTCAAGACTCGATAATGCGGAAATATAAATGTTTTCATTTAATAAAATGTCTCAAAAACCCATAGAAAAAAAACTTTTTAAAAAGTCGTATGGCCATACTTAACATTTAGTTACAAACATGTTTTATAAAGAGTAGAGTGAGCCTAGTTTAGGAAAATTACACAACATTTCCAAAAATAAAACGGCTTCCCAAAAGGTCAGTCCACATGTACATTTGCAAGGAAGACTCCAGCGCTCACTGCTCTGCCTTGCCCTTGCCCTTACCTACAACATGAAACAACTAGGTAAGCGAAAATGCTTAGTAAGATCAACTTTCAAACAAAGCATGTAGAGAATTAGGGTTCCGGACCCATCCGGACCCTACGCAATCAATTTCAAGAACGCTAAAGCGTCCTGGAAAACTTATGGTCATGTCTGATAACCAAGGATAAATTAATTCATAACTAGATAAAAATCCTGCACTCAGAAAAATCCCAGAACAAGCAGATATATTATATCACAACTATATCTTATCAACAATTATATTCCTGCACTCAGAAAATTCCAGAGCAAGCAGATATATTATATCACAACTATATCTCATCAACAATTATATCCCTGCACTCAGAAAATCCCAGAGCAAGCAGATATATTATATCACAATATAATTCGAGACCAACGCTCGACAATTTCCAACAATTCAGGCGTAACGCGCCCTCCAACATAATTGCTAATCTGTAAAAGAGAATCGAGTCTCCACACTAAGATCTAGCCAATTAATATTCTCATCAAGGGTAACTATCGTGTTACCTAGGGCATCACTACTTATCCAAGAGTGTAATCCAATTTATACGATTTTACGGAGACTTCTATGTTAATCAGTGGTGCTGGTTAGCAGTTGCCCCTAGGGTGTTCAACCTCACTCAATCTTAGCAACCCCTAGTATCTCTAGGCACTCTCACTGAATGGCCAATATTCACGGCTGCTATCCGGGAATAACTTATCAGAGCACTTACTTGGATTCTAACCGTCCAATGATTAAGTAAGCATGAGGGCCCCTAGGTCCCATTTATTTTGGAGCCCCTAGGTTTAACCAGCTTATCCTCATCTCATGGACACTTGTCGTGGTAATGAGCCAGACATAAATAAAATCAAGCAGTGTGACGGGGATCAACCGTCTAGGATATGACGGACATCTACCGTTCATATTTTCTAAATCAGCACTCACTAGACTAACGTCTCTAAGCAACTTTCTATGACAGTCTATATATGTGCATGTATCCCTATACTAACATACAAGACAATAATCATTTCATGTTGCAGCCATACAATATAAGTTGACTTACTTGGAATCCTTAGCGCTCAGCAGGTTTTCACCCTCCAACGTTCAGTCCAGTTACGCTTAGCCAATACTGTAGTTATCCATACAGTATACTCGGATTAATTATGGCACTCATAATTCATTATTATTATTTTGGGCAGTTTGGTCATTTTAATAAAAGTCATTTGCAAGGATGTACAATCCTTATTTGGTTTTAAACCTATTAAGGAAAGTCATACAAAATATTCGAGACTAAACCCTAAGTCTCGGGGAGGCCTATCCTAAGGTCTCGATACCTAGGCTCGGGTATCACAATGGTATTTTCTCACAATCCGCTAAAAATCTTATTATTTCAAGATATCGCTATTAACCCGCACTTTCGACTGGTCGGTTAAAATATGTAAGATTTTAGCCGGTATTATATCCAGAAAATACTAATAAATTCCTTAATTATTTTTAAAGAAAATAAAATCTTAAATTTTCCTTTTATTTTTCTTAAGGTTTTAATATCTAAAAATTGTTTTAAGAAAATTGCCTAATTTGTCTTAATTAGGAAAACCTTTAAAAATTTTCCATCTTGACTAATTAATTTTCCAAAATTAATTAATCAATTTTACTTACTAGAAAAATAATTCATTTAATTATTTTCTTAAAATATAGGGTTTTAAACCCTCTTTTAATTTATTAACTATTAATAAATTAAATCTCTTATTTTTAGAAAGAATAAAAACTCTTTAATAAAAATAATTCATTTAAACTCAAATGGGTAATTTTAGTGAAAATATAATTTCAAGACTTACCAATTTATATCTTGAAATAAGCAAAATTTTACTTTTTACATTATGTTCAAAAATCTCATTTTTACACTAAGTGTGAAAAACCTATTTTTTTCACATTTTTAACTACATACTTCATTAGTTCATAACATGAAATTTACTTACCCAATTGTTACCAAAATTTCCCAATTCCATTTTTGTTATGCTATTTAGGTCTTTGTAAAATCTTAGGTCAAAATGAGCATTTTTGATTGGTGAAATCATTTTCCAACAATGAGGTAAAAATGACCTTATTTTCAAGTCCTTATTTTTTCCAAACTTTGACAGTTAATAACTTTCAAACCGTTCAATATTTTCTTACCAAATTTTACAGTGGAATAATAGGTTATGCCAGTATTATGTCCAAAAAATTTTAGAAAAAAATGGGTTCATTTTCCCTATACAGTGGCTGTCCAAACTTGGTTCCGAAAATAAGAATACGAAAAAACAGTTTTTTACCTAAACTTTGAAATAGCATAAATTACTCATTTCTAAACATTTTTTAGTGTTTCAAAAGCTCAATTTTATGTACTAAATCTCAAAAACATCAAAGTACAATTTAATTTTACAAAAACAATATACAGTGGCTGCTTGACCCCTTGGAAGTCACAGCTCAAAACATGTTTTGTTTTAGGGTATCCTACAAAACCCTTGGGGGTTTGGTTCCCATTTTCAAAAATCAATACACATGCATCATAAAAATTATTAAACAACTACCATAACCTTATTACATCCTTAACAAGAAACTTTAAGCATTAAATATACAAAATAATGCTTAAAACTAAAAACCCTACAACAAAATCATCAAAAGTAAACTTTTTACCTTTTTGGTGTTCTTGCTTAAGGTTTGGACCTTCCTATTAGCTTTGACTCCTTCAAAACCTTTCAAAAACCCTAACCAATTTCCCCCAACAACATAGTTAATTAGCTATTTGAAACTCTATGCTTAAAACTTTACAAAAGCCTAGATTAGTGAAACTTTACCTTAGGGAAAATACTTCCTAGACCAAGACTTAGCCTCCAAGTTTCCTTGGTGTTCTTAAGGTTGAATATTGAGAGACAACTTGAGAGAGTTAAAAAAAAAAGATGATAGTGAGAGAGTGAAAGTGAGTGGTCGGTTCTTAGGGGGAGGTTAGAAGAGTTTATACTATCTAATTTATCCTAAAAACACTCAAGTGTTTTACTCCCACTTGCCCACTTGACAATATCCCAAACCTTTAAATAAATGGGATTTAAACTCAATTAGTTAATAAATAGGATTTCAAAACATCACATGGCCGGCCACCCATTGCTATATATATGTGATCATTTCATTTTTTTTTATAAAGGTTAATAAATGTTTCATAAGAAGAAAAGTCCAAATTGGCTTTTGACACATTTTTCACTCTTATTAAGTTTTAACCACCAAACTTAACATTAATTAATTAAATTAAATGTCTCTCACATTTAATTTAATTAATAACATAATAAAATTTAACCTAAGGTCCATTCATGGAATAAAATTCCCCATTTCGGCAAAATAAGGCATTTAACATAAAATGCCTTAAAATTTCCATTTTCTTTTAGGTTTATTATTTTTGACCAAACTTTAACTTTTATGAATGTATTTTATGCCCAAAATATAATTTCTATGATTCTTCATTTTGTGTCGGTCCAGGACCGGAAGTCTTATCTTGACTTTTAAAATCACAAAATTCATATTTTGGCTAGCAATAACTCATGGAATACTTACAAACAAAATATAATATTATTTAAAATAATATTCTTAACCCGGGGGAAATATCCCGACCCGAGTCGTTTAAAGGTACCCGAAAACGTAGGACGTTACAATTCCTCCTCTATTTATAAGGAAGGTTACAGAGTTCATTCCCACATATTTCGGGAAGATATTATGTACATCAGTTCAAATAAAGACATTAAATGAAATATCTCCTATATACATGGAAACGTCCTATAAAAATTGGGAATAGAAAACAGATTAAATGGTATCCCTTAAATATTGGGATTACACAACAACAAATATGTTTACACGTAATAGGCTATCCCAGGTGACTAATCAGGTCTTTGAGATCAGCAATCAGCATTGTGACTGTCAAGACTTATGGAACCATTACGAACTTGTCGCCCAACTTCAGGACATGCTTGGAGTAGATAGATACTGTTGAAGCTATTACACCCGAGCTTGCACTTCCCAAGCTCGGACTGTCTTATCTAAAGACAATCGATAACAGATATATCCCAGTGTCGTGCCATTTCGAACTCAGAAAGTATCCCGAGGTTACACATCTTCGAGGCCTTTGTTTTACTTCAGAGATTTTACAGCTGGACCATACGATGTTTTCATACATTTCGAGCTCACACTTGACGAGCCCAGTTTTCGGGGTCATAACCTCTTATCTCGAAATCTGGGTGTAACATTTTCCCCCCCTCAAAAGTATCAGTTCGAATCCTATGAGAAGGAAACTTTTGAACTGCTCCTCTTAGGAATTGTACCATCAAATACACTCGAGTGCGGACACGCGTCAGCCGAGCATTGACCAATCAAAGTACTTGAGTGCCTTGGAACCCTGCCCACGTTCGTTCGCCTGCCGACGTGGCAAGTGATTCCTGGACACGTGGTTGACATCTGGAGGAACTCTGCTAGTGTATCGACCAGAAGGCACATTATAGGCAGTAGGCGGCCCAGTCTTTCCTGCGACCAGTCTGGTCGATGGTTCCGCATGCAGCATGATGTTCCAATAAAGATCTTTGTATATCCCGAAATTAACTCCCACAATCTCCTAGTATCCGATTATTTAGGAGAGAATATCTGTAACAAATTCATGTAATCCCCCTTGAGCCTATAAATAGAGAAAGATAGCTCAAGGAAGGGACTTTTGGCTTTTGAATCATTTGAGACTAGAGTAATTCTACCGGAAATATTGTATTGTTCTTCAGAGGTTAGTGAAACTCATTGAACCCTAGTTCTTTGATCACTCCTTTGATTCTCACATCAATAACAATCTAAGTGGACGTAGGTTATTACCAGATCCTGGGGCCGAACCACTATAAAATATCATGTTCTTATCCTTTTCGCTATTACGTTTTTTTCAACGCATTCATTCACATCAAGCATATTCTGACTTCGTGTCAGTTGACCAAAATCAGGGTCAACATTCTGGTGCTTTCATTGAGAGCTTGATTTGTCACCGTTGAGAAAATCAATGGCGAAAACTGCAAGGAAAACTGGACAGGCGGCCGCCGCTGCACCGTCAAACCCACCTCCTCCTCCTCCTCCTCCTGCAAGCGTAGCTGAGGATGAGCCACATTTGGACTTTGAGGAGGAAGAAATGGATGACGTGACGCTGAAGAGTACTCTGGGGGCGTTGCATGAAGAGCTGGACAATCTGAGAGCTAGCCAAGAAAGTGCTGCCGAAATCATGGCGTGGCAGCAGCAGGAGATTGAACGGCAGCGCGCGGAGTTAAGCGAAAGGCAGGCGGAGATGGACCGCTGCCAGAGCGAAGCCATGGCAGCCCTCGAGGCAGCCTTGCAATTGACTAGGAATCAGGCTGCACCTGCCTCGCAGCCTGATCAACCAGTAAATGGGCCTCCCCAAAGGTGTAACGCCCCAAACTCCAGGGACCGCTACGGTGTGCCTTGTAAACAGTGCTAAACTCGCTAACCGAGTCATTTGGCCAAAATCGTGAACTAAGTATGATTAGCAGTTTAGGGATTAAAAACTTTGATTAAGATGTAACGTCTCACTATAACGTTTAATATATACATTGGGATCCCGAAAATATAATTTCAGAGTTTATTACAGAAAATATTTACAACAAGCCGTTCTAAGCGGCAAAACAGGGTTTAACCCTAGTTCCACTTTAAACCTCGGCCGTGGCGGACGAGCAGCTACATATGTACATGTCATCACCTAAGCTCTCCAACTCAAGGATGGTCCAGCTTCCTCTTGCCTTTACCTGCACCACGTAGCACCCGTGAGCCGAAGCCCAGCAAGAAAACCCAATAAAGCTTGATAAAATATCAACAACGATCATAATAATCATTCAGGACTATCAGTCCAAGCAAATAGGTGACAATAGCCAAAAGTCACAATAATGAGCATCGCTCCTTCTAGCCATGTGACGATAGGGTCACCAGGGCTTAACTGATAAATGATCCTTTCATAAGTTCGATTAGGACAGGTGCAAGGTGGTTAGTCACCAACATAACCTTCCTCACGACTCTAGAGTCGAAACTATGGACAACGTCCCTTAGCCATGTGACAAACGGTCACCGGGGTCATATACCTTGGCTATAAACATCTGGTCGTAGACCAGGCAAGCGCTTATAATTTCTTCGACCCTAGGGTCGGTCTAGCATTAATGCCGTAGAGCCATTCAATGCGTGATTCTCGACTTTAGAGTCGGTCCCTGACTAGTTAGTGTCATTCACAAGTAAGACATGCCACCATTCATATATCTCATGTTCCATATCCATAAACGAGGCATTTAGCATGCTTACTAAACATGTATTAGTGCTATTAGGACCATGCATAAACACAGAGGCTCAAGCTCTGAACAATATCATACTCAGTATATAAAGCATGTCCCAATCACATGTTTCTCATGCATCATATGCAATATATCCAGCAATCCAACATGCACCAATAACAGCCATGCATGTCACGTTTAATAGTCAACCTACATGCACCAATAACAGCCATGCATGTCATGTTTCATAGTCAAGCAACATGCATCAAGTATAGCCATGCATGTCATACATAATAATCAACCGACATGCATCAATAATAACCCCGCATGTCATACTCAATAATCAACCAACATGCATCATAATAGCCATGCATGTCATACATAATAATCAACCGACATACACAAATAATAGCCATGCATGTCTCATATACACAGGGTGCAGTTTTCTTACCTCAAAGTCGAGCTAGAACGATTAAAAAAACAACCCTTGAGAACGATCAACTTTTAGTCCTTGAGCGGTCACCTAGTCATAACCAAATATAAGGTATCATCAATAAAAATGATCAACTTAAGTTCCCAAATCAATATCTAGCCTCCGGGACATCAATCCCCACTTAACCGGGTACTAGGACCAACCCCGAGGCCTATGGTAGACATCCCTAGGCTAAAAACACAATTTTGGTCAAATCTGCCCTGATGGGCCGCGACTCACCACAGCCATGCCGTGGATCACCCTCCTGACAGAGCCATTTTCACCTTTAGAGCCAACACAGGCCGCGGCACACCATTGACAGGCCACGGCTCATTTCGCAAATCAGCCAAGAAACCAGCACGCACCAGCCAACTCTCCCCTGCGTTTTCCCTTAGAACCAAGCCTTCAAACTAGTTCCAAACCTTCTCCAAACACACAATTAAACCTCTAAACATCACCCATAACTCCCCCTCATCAAAACCCAACCAAACATACACAAAAACTCCCCTTGATTCCCACTTTCCACATCAAAAACCTTAAGTTGAAAACCAAAAGGAAAACAGAGCATAACCTGAATTCAATGGCTAGAACTCACCTTAAAAACGATTTTGAATCCCCTTAAATGTCTGAATCAAGTTCCCTAGCTCCCACCTTTGATCTCCTAGCTCAACTCCTCAATTTGGGCTCTCAAAATTCAAAGAAAAGTGAAGGGAGAAGCTTGTACGGGAAGAGAGGAAGAAAGAGGAAGATAGGCTCTGTTTTATTTTCATTCCATAGCCTTCTAAAATTCCCTTAGGCTGATATAAATCCTTAAGGTCAAAAGACCATAATGCTCTTAAGCCAAATAAACCCCTTTAAAGGCTTCCAAGGGTAAAACCGTCCTTTCCCGCCTATCTCGTTAATTATAATTAACGCTCTCCAATTCCCGCTATTCTCAATATTCCCAAATACCAATAAATCATATCCCATTACCCTTTAATTCCCGGTAATGCTCTAATCATTAATTTCACCCCAAGACTCACCCCGAGCCCCGAACATAAGCCCGTTATGACTAGACCGAACACTTACATCACATGATCGTCTCATGTCGATTAGCTCGAACCAATCTACCTTATAATGTGGATATATTAATTAATCACAACCATGCACCCAAAATATACAATTACGCCCACAGTGGCCAAATTACCAAATTACCCTCACAATTAACATATGAGCCCATATGCATGCATTCACCATCATATAATAATATAATTCACGTAAACAGGCATATAATCATTAAATACTATAATAAATCAATTATGGCCCTCCTGGCCTCCTAATCAAGGTCCTAAACCTTATTAGGAAATTTGGGGCATTACAAAAGGGGTCCCAATCCAGGTCCGCCTATCCAACCCTCAAGCCCACAAAGGCCCGAGCAGCCTCGGTGCCCCATGACGATGTCCCACTGGACCCCGAGGCACAACCTCCATCCCAAGCTAGTCGCGACAATCCCCCACATCAGAGGCAGAATAGGACCGGGCATCAGCCTCGTAGTCCTAGACGCCATAGGGGCGACGAGCCGAACCTAGCGAACAGAGGTCAAAATCCTCCTGGTAACAAGAGGAACTCAGAGTTAGGCTTTGTGGTCCGGGGTCCCCCACGGCATGATAATGCACGGGGACACAACGACCAGCGCAGGCCACCCTCTAACGTTCGGGACGTTTCAGCCCGGGATGGAAATCGAGGGAACAGTCGATCCCACCATAGCCAATCAAGATTCAGAGATGGACATGGGTATAATGAAGCCGAATTCGGCAGAGGAAATGCCGTTCGGAGGAATGACGAAAGAGGTGGAAACAGGAATCAACCACCTCAGGATGACCAACCCGGCAGACGGGACGCTGGGGGGCAATCTAGACAGAATAACGTCTTCAACCGGCTCGGGGGTAGCGAGCAGCGGAGAAGAGATGAGGATTTGAGAGATGTACTCAACGATCGCCGCGAGCGGCATGGCGAGAACGTCCCCCCAGCAACAGAGGCCACAACGATTCTTGTCGCTGTACAGGCCCAGATAGATGCCCTCAACCAGGCGGTGCAATAGCTGGTCGGGGGAAGGACATCTTACATCGACCACGATAGGAGGAAAGGCACTCCTTTCGTCCAGAGGATAGCTATGGCAGAGACTCCTAGCAAGTTTAAAATGCCTACGCTACCAAATTTTGATGGTTACGGTGACCCAGTATCTCACGTCAATAAGTTTGAGATACAGATGGACATTCAGAAAGTGTCCGAAGACGCTCAGTGCAGGAACTTCCCTGCGACACTTTCTGAGGCCGCGCATGAGTGGTTTTTTAAGTTCCCTCCTGCAAGCATAGTTTCTTGGGAGATGTTCGTAAGGGAGTTTTACGGACAGTTCTATGCAGGTCGTGTGCATCCGACCGAGGCAAACCAGCTGGTTGAAATTCGCCAGCAGGATGGAGAATCGCTGAAAGACTACATCCAGCGCTTTATGCGAGCAGTAGCTGGAGCAAAAACGGTGGGGGACGTAGGCAAAATGATGGCCATAACCGCAGGGGTTAGGCGTCGTTCCCCCCTCTGGAAGAGCCTCTGCAAAGATGGGGTTAGAACTACCCAGGAATTCTTGGACCGGGCTGATCGTTACATCAAGCTCGAAGATGCCATTGCCGACGATGGAAAGCCCTCAGGCAAGGATAAGAAAGTAGTCGAGCCCGCCAAAGTGGCCAATGGGTCCAAACCTAACGGCAATGGCAAAGGCAACGGGAACGGTAACAACAATGGCAAGAATGGTGGAAAACGGCCACATAATGAGCCTTCCACCTCCGACAACAAACGAGCCAAGGGTAATCGTTATGAACCTCGGTTCACTAACTACACTGCCCTAGTTGAGTCTCGGGGAGAGGTTTATCAGGCCACGAGTTCCAGTGTGCCTTATAAGAAGCCTGGCCCCATTCGAAAGGATATTTCGAAAAGAGACACTTCCAAGTTCTGTCGTTATCATAACGACTACGGACATGACACCAACGAATGCAACCAGTTGAAAGACGAAATCGAGTTCCTTATTAGACAAGGACACTTGAGAAGATATGTAAGGGCCTCGGGAAATTCCCAACGAGAAGCTTTGGGTAGCAACGAGCAAGCGCCCACGCGCCAACGCTCGCCACCTTTGCAGCCTGACCCTGTGACTGGCACACTCTTAACCATTTGTGGAGGCCCGCACCTTGCGGGAAATAGTGGAAAGGCCAGGGAACGATACGCTCGGACTCTGCGCCGTGACCAGGACATCGAGATGATGACTGTGGAAGACCGCGCGCCAAAAAAGGCTCGATCAGAGGAGGGCGAAATAACCTTCTCTGATAGCGATGCCCAACACGTCCGGTTCCCACATTCTGATCCGCTGGTCGTGGACATCCAAATGGCCAACATGATGGTAAAGAGAGTGCTGGTCGATATAGGAAGTTCAGTGAATATCCTGTATAAATCTTCGCTGGAACGCATGAAATTGTCCGTTAAGGACCTGGAGCCCTACAACCAAACAATATACGACTTCTCTGGTGAAGGACTCACCCCTGCCGGATTAATCAAACTACCAGTGACGACAGGTACAGCGCTAGCTACCAGGACATTACTCGCTACTTTTGTAGTAGTCGATTGTCCTTCGGCGTACAATGCCGTCATTGGGAGGCCTATACTGGTTGATCTACGGGCCGTCATCTCTATGTGGCACTTAGCCATGAAGTTCCCAACGGACGCAGGGGTAGGACGCGTGTTGGGAAACCAGAGGGAAGCCAGGGAGTGCTATAACGCCTCAGTCATGAAGGCAAAAAAGGGAACACCAAAGAGCACTACTTCAGATAGGTTGCAGATGGCAGTTGATACACAAGCCTAATCTGGTGATGAAGTCACCAAATAGGGTGTTGCCCAAAGTGAGGATAGAGACTTAGATCCTCACTTTGGGGATTTTGAAGAGAACGTTGGACCAGTCGAGGACCTGGAAGAGGTCCAACTCGACGAAAAAGACCCGACCAGAGTTGTGAAGGTCGGAAAAAACCTAGAGCCAACCACGAAGCATGCTTTGGTGGAATTTTTGCAGAAGAACCAGGAGGTTTTTGCCTGGTCGCACAAAGACATGGCTGGGATAGACCCTGCAGTTATCAGCCTTGTCCTGAATATAGACAAGACTTTTCCACCCGTGCAACAAAAAAGAAGGCTGCTCGATAAGGATCGGTCGAGAGCCTTAAAAGAAGAAGTTGAAAGATTAAAGGAAAATGGGTTCATCAGGGTGGCATTTTATCCATCGTGGGTCTCCAATCCAGTGCTGGTTCCCAAGCCTAACGGAAAATGGCTAACCTGCGTGGATTTCACAGACCTCAATAAAGCTTGCCCAAAGGATTACTTCCCACTCCCAAGAATCGACCAGCTGGTCGATGCTACTGCAGGACACGAGATCCTCTCGTTCATGGATGCATATTCGAGCTACAATCAGATTAGCATGCATCCCCCTAACGAGGATCACACCAGCTTTCGGACCGATACGGGCTTATACTGTTACAAAGTAATGCCCTTCGGACTGAAAAACGCAGGTGGGACTTACCAGCGGCTAGTCAACCACATGTTTAAGGAGCTGATCGGAGTAAACATGGAAGTATACGTGGACGACATGCTGGTAAAGTCTAAGAAGGCAGAAGGACATGTGAAGGATTTACAAAAGTGCTTTGATGTATTGAACGAATACCAGATGAAGCTAAATCCCCTCAAATGTTCCTTCGGAGTTGGATCAGGGAAGTTTTTGGGGTTCATTGTAAATTCAAGAGGAATCGAGGCCAACCCCGACAAAATAAAGGCCCTGATCGACATGAAATTTCTAGAAAGAATCAAAGATGTACAAAGTTTAACCGGGAGAATCGCAGCCCTAAGCAGATTTATTTCGAAATCGACAGACAAGTGTGTCCCTTTTTTCAATCTGCTCAGGGGAAATAAGAAGTTTGAATGGACAGGGGACTGCGAGCAAGCTTTCCAGGCCTTGAAAGCACATATGGCACAACCTCCCATCTTATCAAAGCCAATCGAAGAAGAAACTTTGTTTATTTACCTGGCGATTATTGAAGTTGCTGCCAGTGCGATACTAGTACGAGAGGAAGAAGGCGTACATAAAGCGGTCTACTATGTTAGCAAAAGGCTGATCGGGGCAGAACTGAGATATCCACCCATTGAGAGATTATCATATTGCTTAATCCTGGCCTCAAGGAAACTACGTCCTTACTTCCAAGCCCATCCCATCACAGTTTTAACCGACCAGCCCCTTCGGCAGGTCCTTCAAAAACCGGAGGCGGCTGGGCGATTATTAAAATGGGCAGTCGAACTAGGGCAGTTCGATATAACTTATTCACCGCAAGCAGCAGTAAAGGGACAAGTCTTGGCTGATCTTATTGCGGAGTTCACAGAACTCCCAGACAGCGAGCAGTGCGAATCGCCTAGTGCGCCTGAGCCTCAAGAGAAAGCTCCTTCGTGGAAGTTATTCACGGATGGGTCATCCAACGAATCCCACGCTAGAGTGGGAGTGATATTGATAACACCGGAAGGGCATCGATTTCACTGCGCCATCAAGTTCGACTTCACCGCGTCAAACAATGAAGCCGAATACGAAGCACTCCTCGCTGGATTGAGAATGGCGAAAGACATGAGCATAAAGACGCTTGATATTTACAGTGACTCACAGCTGGTGGTGAATCAAGTTCTAGGAGAATATCAAGCGCGAGGCTTAAAAATGGTGGCCTACTTGAATAAAACAAAGGACCTGCTAGCCCAGTTCATAGAGTACACCCTCCAGCAAATACCGAGGGATCAGAATTCAAACGCAGATGCCTTAGCCAAACTCACGAGCACGAAAGATGCTGACACTTTGAACATTATGCTAGTAGAAAGATTGGGCGAGCCAAGCATACACGCGGTCGAGACCAACATGGAAATTCGAATGGAGGATACATGGATGGCACCTTACTTGGAGTATCTGACAAACGATGTGCTACCAATGGATAGAAATAGAGCCAGAACTCTACAAAGGCAGGCCACTAGGTACATACTAGTCGATGGTGTTATGTACCGAAGAGGGTATTCAATGCCACTGCTCAGATGCGTTACGCCAGAAAAAGCTAAGGAACTCATGAAAGAGGTGCATGAAGGCTTCTGCGGGGATCATGCTGGGGCGCAGAATTTGGCAAAGAAAATTCTAAGGCAAGGCTACTTCTGGCCAACTATGAACGAAGATTCAATGGAATTTGTACGAAGATGCGATAAATGTCAAAGGTTCTCCAAAATTCCACGAGCAGCTCCAAACGAGTTGAAACAAATGCAAAGTCCGTGGCCTTTTGCGGTATGGGGGATAGATTTGATTGGATCCCTACCAACGGGAAAAGGCAGAGTAAAGTACGCAGTCGTGGCAGTCGATTACTTCACTAAATGGGCTGAAGCTAAACCACTCGCCACCATAACGACCAAGAAAGTTCTTGGCTTTGGCATCAAGAACATTGTTTGCTGCTATGGTTTGCTCCAAAAGATAGTTTCAGACAACGGAACCCAATTTGACAGTGACTTATTCATCGACTTCTGCGAAAGGCACGGAGTTATTAAAAGATTTTCTTCAGTTGCGCATCCCCAAGCAAACGGGCAGGTCGAGGCCGTGAATAAAACCCTTAAGGACACCCTGAAGAAGAGGCTTGAAGACGCTAAAGGAGCATGGCCAGAGCAGCTGCCTGAAGTCCTCTGGTCATATAGAACGTCTCACCGAACAGCGACAGGTCATACCCCATTTTCCTTGGCCTACGGATATGAGGCTATGTTACCTGTCGAGTTAGATCCCCCCTCACATCGACGCATAACATACGACCAGGAACAGAACAGCCAACTGATGATGGAGTCCTTGGACTCAATCGATGAGATACGAGAGAAGGCCCAACTCTGAGTTGCTACTTACCAGCAAAAGGTCGCCCGGTACTTTAACTCCAAAGTTAAAGAAAGAAAATTCAACGTCGGTGACTTGGTGCTGCGACGAGTTTTCTTAAATACCCGCGACCCCACTCTTGGAGTACTCGGACCTAATTGGGAAGGACCTTACCAGATTGAAGAAGTCCTTCATCCGGGCACCTACAAACTTGCACGCCTAAACGAAGATCTCGTTCCACGATATTGGAATGGAGAACACCTGCGCAAGTATTATCAGTGAACAATCCTTTTTAAAGAACTAGCTTGTATTAAATTTTACTTTTTTACAAGTTTTGCAAAGAGGGTTAGCCACGTTGTATGTCTAATCGCTCGTATATGTAAGATCCTATCTTAGGATCACTCGTAAAGACATGTTTAGTCCATTTTTAATACGAGATCATAAGGGTCTGTGCACAGCCAGTCATTCTTGCCAACCTTTGTAAATTTATATTTACAAGTATTTGTTCATTACGTGTGTTGTTTTTCTGTATTACAAGTATTACGTTTCCTACCGAGCAGAAATGTTCGAATAGGTCGTGGTCAAGGAAAGTGACCAAGGACCTAAAGCTCCTCGATCACTTGGGAGGCATATAAGGCACTTCGATAGCAAAGCGTACCATGAGGTATGTAAACACATGAACAAAATGAATGAAAGCATACTACGGTACTTAAAGTATTTTTCAAAATTTATATTTTGTTAAATCAAGCCAAAGTACTATGCTAACTTCGGTCATACAGACAAATGTTATAGTGTTGAAGGTAAGAACTCGTCAACGATTGATGGTTAGAAAACTGCAATCTCTATGCTATAGAAAGCTTTGAATCAGATAGAAAGAACTCTAATCAACAGAAGAAAACTCAGGCAACCATGAAAACCAGAAACATATATTTCTTAAGTCTCTTTCATACACTCAGTTTTTCCAACCCCTTAGCCTGAGGGGTTGGAGCCTATTTATAGGGGGGGGGGGCTCTATTGGCCCTGGATACAAACAAGTCCCAGACCACAGGGACATACACAAGTACTCTGATAGTGTAGTGGCTCAGGGCGTAATGGTGTCTACCCTGATGGTGTCAGAACCGTGGCCTAGGACATAGTACTGTTGGCTCTGGCGTATGGTCGGGGGTGTCCAAGTGGTACCACTACTCTTCGTACAGGTCCGTACCGCCACTACTCCTCAGACGCAGATCATACGGTCGTGCCTCTGTTCTCTCCACAACCGTACACCCCGTGTCAGCACACGTGTTCTGTACTCGGTCGTCCTCATCAATCCCCGTTCAATGCTCCATGTTCGTTTGACATATCAACAAGGTTCCTTCAAGTGATCCCGTGCCTATGTCAAGGAGGCTTCAACCTATGCGTGTCCTGAGAAGTCAAGGCGCCAGGGGTCAGGGCCGGCTTATGCGGGTCACATGGACACGAGGCTCGCAGCATGGACGCTGTGGCAAGGCCACACCCTCGCATAGCGAGGGTACCTCGTGTAGCGAGGCTGGCCCTTTTCCCTCAGGTGTAGGCATGGCTCGGGACACGGGTGTCGCAACAAGGCAGCACCCTTTCATAGCGAGGCTGCCTCTCCTCCCCCCGGGTGTAGGCGTCAAGAGGCTAGGGGCACAGATGCCACAACAAAGCCTCACCCTCGCATAGCAAGGGTGCCTCGCATAGCGAGGCTGACCTTCTTCTCCCGAGTGTAGGCGAGGCTTGATGCCTGATGGAATGGGGCGCACGCGGATGACCCGCTGGGGACCCTCGCATAGCGAGGGTGAAGTTTGGATTGGCAAGTGGCCGAAGGCCCTCGCCTAGTGAGGGTGACTCTCTTATCCCAACTCCCTCACCATCATGTGACGCCCTTTTAGGATGTCTCGTAGTATGGAGCTTCACTCGTGAATAGAATTCACAAGGAAAAGTTTTCACATTTACATATAGTAAATGAAAATATTATAACATTATAAGGCAATCTTTTACACCGCAAGCATCACTGCTTGGATGTAATTGTTCGAATAAAAGGAAAGTTTGCTGCCCATGCAGAAAATTCAAAAAAGATATTGTCTTTACATCACGACTCGTGGGTCGTGTAAATAAAGAAAGAAAAACTAATAATAAAAGCTCAAGAGGCATTAGGAGCATGAGGGTCTTTATCAGCATTCTGATTGGTCGCATCCTCAACAACTCCTTCTTCCTCTGCGCCAGCGATGCTTGGGGAAGCATGGATCCTTGCTCTTGCCTCCTCTTCAGCCAATTGAGCAGTGCAGCGGGCCAGCTCAGCATTTCTAACATCTTCTGAAAGATAACCGAAGTTGGCGCCCTGATTGTTTTTCCAGAAGTTGTAAAACCATCGGAGCGTCGCGTTCTTGTACCTTTCCAAATATTTGGCATTGGAAAGCTTCAGCTGCTCTACTTGGCTCTCAAGAGTAGCGATGGCCTTGTCCTTGGACTGGTGCTCCTCGCCCAGTCTCTTGCATTCTCGATATTGGACACAGCTGGCCTCCTGATACTCCTCCCTCTGTTTCCTCATAACTGCCTTCGAAGCTTCAGCCTCCGCTAGCTTTGTCACCACAGCATCCCTCTGCTGGGTGACCGCCTCCAACTCCTTCGAATGCCTGGCCTCTGCAGCCTGAAGCTCCTCAGCTGCTTTCGCCTGGTACCTCTCGATAGCCTTTGCCCGAGCCTGGTCGATAGTAGCTTTGGCGTGGGTGCGAGCAGCAGTTGCAGTCAGCAAAGCCTGTGAACAAAGGATAAAGTTAGAGCTTGTTGCAAAGAATAAAAGACGGAAGCAAAAGAAATAAGAAGCACTTACGCTGGCCATTTCATTTAGAGCCCTGTTCAGAATCTGGTCGACCCCCATGGTCTCTGCCTCAGCCATCGCGTCCTTGCAACGGTTGTACCTCACGATGTGTGCAAGGTGGTCCTTGGCTGCTCGTAAGGCGCGGTTCGAGAGTTTAGCCCCAAGAGCTTCGTCCCGCTGGGTTTGTTCTTTGGCAGCTGCGGGCGGAGGATTCGTCGGGGCAGGCGGAGTTTCCTTCTTGACAGGACCCGAAGGCTGGGCAGAAGTTTGCCCAGTTGGCGTGTCCTTGGGAAGATCTTCTGTTCGACTCTTTTTGGCAAGAGGTCTTTGGCTCGATTCGTTGTTGTGCCTCCTGTACGACTTTCGCCGAACCAGAGGAACTTCTACTTCCTCCTCAGCTTGGTATAAGTCGAAGACATTGGGAGTGGCCATACCTGCATACAAGTAAAACACATGCGAATGATAAGATAAAGGCAGATAAAAACTCTTTATAAAGCAGAAAAGAGGTCACAAAGTTAATACCCGAGCTACAACTACTGGTCGCTATACTATTGACTCTATTAGTCACACACTCACTATTTGGCACGAAGAAGTATGGCCCTAGATTTGGAGTATACGTAAAGTTGCCCTCCCCATCAAACAAGTGACAGGGAATTGGCAAGCTATTTAAAAGCAAAATAACTTTACTGTTCTCATCAGAGGATTCCCCCAAGTCCACAACCGGCTCTTTTGCCTTTTGTTTCCCCTTGCCTTGGGGAGCAGAAGGCCTTTCTGCAGAAAGATTGCCCATGGGCTCCCTGATTGTAACCCCCGTCGGCCCCCTTCGTGGAGGGAACGCAGGGGGTTGCTGCTCGGGAACCCCCTCAGCAGTGGCATCGGCAACCACATGTCCTCTTGTTTCATGGCGAGGAGCTAGGAGGCCAGATAGCCTCAAATTTTCATCAGTAACTAGGGACTTGACGCTTTTTTCTACGTCTGTCATCCTGGCCAGTGCATTGGACCTTAACACCATGTTTGGTGTTGGGGTTTGACGTAACCATGGGCCTGAAAGACAAAGTATACTTTAAGAAAGAGGAAGGAAATTTCGCTGTTGAAAAGTATCGACTAATAAAAACAACACTTACCTCCTCGAGCGAAGGCCAGGTTGTTGCTGGTCATGTCTGGAGTAAGGAAGTACTCCTTGCTGTACTGCCCCACGTTGGATATGTGCGTGGTGTCACTCAGGATCGTTCGGTTGGTCTCCTGGTGACAAAGATGGAAGAAGCCCGTCCCATACTGCTGAGGGTTGGACTTGAGGTCGAAGAGATAATTGGCCTCATGTGAGGTAGGTTCTGGCCATTTTTTGAGTTTGTACAGGATATAGAGTGCGGCCAACATTCTATATCCATTTGGAGTAATTTGGAAGGGGGCGACACCAAAATAGTCGGCCACCCACTGATAAAAAGGATGTAGAGGGAGGGTAGCCCCCGCCTCTATGTGATACCGAGACCAGGCACTGTATACACCTCCGGGGAGGTTAACTCTTTGGTCTGCAGCAGGAATTTTAAGATTGACCCCTGTGAGAGGATACTTCCTAAGGTAGTTGGCAAGCATCCGAGGAGTCACTTGGCTGGTCGGGGAGAGATACCACTCGACATCAGGCAGATTCTGATGGCGAGGGCGGGCTATAGTTTGGATATTAGGGTCAGGAGCAGGATTTTCTCAACCACTGGTCGAGGGAACCCTAGCCTGCGAATCAGGCTGCGCAGGAGAGTTTGGGCTATCTTCGGACTCGGGTCTTTTCTTGCCTAAGGATTTAGAACGGGCCATTTTAGGAGGAGATGGGCGAAGTCTAGGAGAAGATCATGAAAAAGGGATCTCATGAATTTGGTCGGTCGGTTGTTCTTCGCCTTCGAGCAGCTGGGAAAGAAGATCGTCGTCGATGGGCCGTTCACCTCCCCACAAATCTGGCATTAAAGTCTGCAAACAGAAGAATGGGGAGGTGAGGATAGAGAATTTTTTAAGACCTTCTAGAATAACGCTGATCGAGTATAAAAGTTAAGCTTTTATACAGCAGCATTCTAGCAAAAAGCTAAAATTTTTCACACGAACAGTTTGAAAAAACGGATCAAAGGGTGAAAACAAAAAGTTTTTCGTAAAAGCTTTTTCAACTCCCCTTAGGGCGGGAAAAACTCATTTTTCGGCTGGTCTAAAAATCAAATTTTTACTTCGGTTTTACGTCCTAAAAGTATGATCCCAACTATCAAACTAATTCGTAACTTTTTTCACCCACAAGACATTCTATTGAGAAACATCTCAACCCAGAAGCAGATAAACTCAACAGTCAACATACAGGAGCATGCATTACAAAAATACGAAACATAAAGATTCGAAGACTTACCAGAAAGAAGGTCGTGGAGATTGGTAAGAGTTTTCGAAGATCGAGGAACTCTCGGGCTGAGTCTTGAAAATGCAGAAGAACGGTCTCTGGGAGAAGATGGAAGCTCTGGTTTTAGGGTTTCAGGAATGAGTAATGGCGTGCGTAAAAAGAAAAAGAAAAACTTCGGAGATGTTATATAAATTTGTCTGTGGCATTAAAGAAGGTGTAATCATCAGTTTCCTCTTTTTCGAAGTATGGGGAAGCGAGATAGCCATCGAATTATTACTGGGGAACTGAAAATTCATGATTAGACAAGAGTAGGTTGATTTTTCCAAGAACACATGAAGGGTTCTGACACGTATGGCGTGGTCATCGAAGGGTCGTTTACTCAAAAGTTTATTTATTGCTCGTAATAAATAAACTTGGGGGGCAAATGTTATCCAAAAAACTGGCATTGATGACGTGGCAAGTGATCCCTGGACATGTGGCTGACATCTGGAGGAACTCTGCTAGTGTATCGACCAGAAGGCACATTATAGGCAGTAGGCGGCCCAGTCTTTCCTGTGACCAGTCTGGTCGATGGTTCCGCATGCAGCATGATGTTCCAATAAAGATTTTTGTATATCCTGAAATTAACTCCCACAATCTCCTAGTATCCGATTATTTAGGAGAGAATATCTATAACAAATTCATGTAATCCCCCTTGAGCCTATAAATAGAGAAAGATAGCTCAAGGAAGGGACTTTTGGCTTTTGAATCATTTGAGACTAGAGTAATTCTACCAGAAATATTGTATTGTTCTTTAGAGGTTAGTGAAACTCATTGAACCCTAGTTCTTTGATCACTCCTTTGATTCTCACATCAATAAAAATCTAAGTGGACGTAGGTTATTACCAGATCCTGGGGCCGAACCACTATAAAATATCATGTTCTTATCCTTTTCGCTATTACGTTTTTTTCAACGCATTCATTCACATCAAGCATATTCTGACTCCGTGTTAGTTGACCAAAATCAGGGTCAACAGTAATATCATTTCATCAGTCCCTGACCGTCAGATTGGATACGAAATTTGGCCAATGGCCCATATTAGTTTGGCATTTAAAATTCCCAGGGGTCTATAAATACACTTCCATCATCTTCCCCATTTTATTTTCATCTTCAAACTTTTGGAGAGAGAAAAGGATAAAAACCAGAAGTTTCGTTGCCCAGCTCTTGCATGTTCTCCAAGCCGAGAAAACAAAGCAACGTTAGCCTCTTCAACTCCGTGAGATCGTCCTTGCAACCACTTATTTGGTCATCAATCTCTCTCTGTTTTCGCTGACTACATTGTGTAAGTTTAAGCTCTTAGTTTCATATGCTCGTGTGCATGCATTGATTTTATGTACGTTTATATTGTTGCACCATTGGTTCACTTACTAGTTTTGCACACTAGAGTGTTTAGCCGATAAGTATTATTCTTAAGTTCTAATATCATGGATTCCAAACCCAAATTTTGTGTAATAGACCCAAATACGGTTCTTTTACTGAGTTTTTGAATTTCGGATGACATATCGTGTACACTAAGATACTGGGCACAAGATTAGGGTTTTCAAATTGCACGTTTCCCAAAAATATCACTTTTTGAGTAATCGCCACCTTTTTGTCCTAAAATATCGAGATCTTCAAAAATAAATTCACCTTCCTTCCTTTCCGTAGAATACACGCTCCGAGACTGGCCTCATCCTTTGGATCGAGTTTGCCTCGTAGCCTTGATCATTCGAGCTTAGGTCATCCTGATTTTCATTCTTGATTTCTTGTTCGCCTGACCCTCACCCTTTTACTCTTTTGCTAGATAGCGCAGAACTTGGAGAAGCGGTGGGGGTCTAAGCTCGTAATTCCTTACTCATCAAAAACTCCAAGCCCAGAGTCACCTTTCACCTGGAATCAGCGCTTGATTCGGGAGCACCAACTAAGGCGTGAGCAAGAAGATACCCGAGATCACTTTCGACGTCAAATCGACAAGGTCGAAGAGAGAGAAAGGAAGAGACTTAGGGTCGCCATCCACCCAGATCCAGACCCTGAGCCCAGACCAATCCCCATCGATCCCACTCTTAGAGTAACAATCGCCTTCAAACCGGGGGACCTTCAATTTTCACTGATGGGAGAACCATCAAACCCCCCTTCTACCTCGTAGTCAACCTCCATTCCCACCTGGAAGAGAGAATTCTTTGAGGTTGAGAACTACTGGAGCTTGATTCCTTCATTGGAGCAGATCTCCGACATCTTGGCCCTTCACAATATTGGACTATCGGGTTCGCTAAGGTGTCGAGCCCCGAACTCCCACGAGCAAAGTTTCCGTGCCCTGGGCAATGGTAATCCTGACAATAAGCAAAAATACGTGGCTTGGAGTCAGGAGCACATGAAGGCAAGGGCTTTATTGCCCTTAAAGTCCTTTTTCAAGAAATTCTTGGAATTCTTCGGGCTTACTCCTTTCCAACTCAACACCAACTCTTACAGGGTGTTGTCAGCCCTGAGGTCGCTTTACCACGAGCTAAAGTGGGAAGGACCTTCACCACATGAGATCCTGTATCTCTTTTGTTTGAAAAGCAATCCCTCCCGAGCTCAGGGAGGAGACGGCTTCTACTACCTTTCGAGCTATCCCAAGGAGAAGAAAATCTTCGAGGATTTACCCAACCATCCCCCCGATTTCAAGAAGGATTTCTTTTGGACAGATGGCCTGGCCCTTTTCAGATGCTATTTGTTCAGACGAATTCATAAGTATAAAAAAAAATCTCTTCTTTTTGTGCTCGAATATTTTGCTTAGGCTCAAATAACTCATGATACGTTTATTTCTTCAGCCAATTATCATCGGCCTTCTCCCTCCGATACGATGAAAGAGCACAAGGAGACCTTGCTCCAATTACCTTACGGTAGGCGCTCCCATTCGTATCTTCTTCATGAAGATATGCTTTGAGCTTGTGGCCTCTTGGGAAAGGATCAGTCTACCAATGACTGGTCCAACAAGTGGGAGTTTGTGCCTCTCCCAACTGGTAGTCTCCCTCCTAGGCACAAATCTATGCCACAACCCCCAGCTCGACATCCCAGGAGTCCGCAATCGGGGAACAAGGCTAATGACGAGGCCTCAAGCTCGAGCGACAGAGGTACAATCATTCATAGCTCGGACTTATGGTCTCCCTCACTACTTAATCATAAGCCAGAAAAATTAGTCTTGTGTGAAGATTATAGGGACCACTTTTATGTATGGTCCTGGGTAGATGAGAGAGGACATAGATTCGATAGTTGGTTAGGGAAATATGACACTATGTATAGTTTGAACGAGGTATGGAACGGAATAGCCGTTCAATATGGGACAAATGATTATAGAGACCATTCAAGGTTGACTTCCACGTATAGGGAAGGCACTCTCCCCGCCTCCACTGAAGATGGGGGAATTACGTGGTTGTCGAGCATGAGCTCGGGGGAGAGTTCCAGTTAGGTTTCTCTTTACTTGTCCTTTTATTCCTTGTCTGTCTGCATCATGCTAACTTTTTGTCTTGGAATTCCTTATAATGTGGTGTAATTGTGTAGGTGCCATGGACTCTGACCTTGACACCGTGCTCGCCAGTGGCGAGGGGGCTCAAAGGAGTAAGTGCCCAAGAGGCTCGCAAAAGTCAGATCGACCCGCCAAGGTCCTTAAGAGGACTGAGAAGACTCCTCCTTCACCAGCTCCCACTGTTACGAACCTAGCTGTGGATCCGAATCCTCAGGTCGAAGCATCCACTACAGTTGTTCCTCCCTTGCCTCCTTCGATCATGGTTCACTCAACGCTTGGCCCACCCCTAAAAAAGCCCTCGACCTCCAAAACATGCATGCTGTCGATTTCTACTCACGTCGATGAGTATGCAATCGACAATGCTGCCGGGCCCCATAGGGCTACACTTGGCTCGGACATTCTATCCCGAGTGGGCCAGAGCTTTGGCGGCTTTGACGCCCCTCAGTGGAAGTTTTTGAACAATGCTTGGGACTGAAATACACTTTACATAAGAGTATCGAGCTCATTGCTGCGGTAACTTCTCTCATATTTTTTTTAGTTGTACTTGTGCTTAGCGTATGTCCTAACTCGATTTCTTTGTGTGTCAGGCTCTTGTTTTCTCCGTTCAGCTTAATTATAAGTTGAACAATGAGGACCATTCGAGCATGTCCTACGCCCAAGAGTCGAAGGATCTCCATTTAAGCTTACTGATGAGCTCAAGGCCACAAAGACAAAGATGGTGGCTGAAGCTGAACAAATGAAGGCCAAGACAGCCGAGCTCGAGAAGGTGAATGCCCAGCTTGCGGAGCTTGAGAGGATCAGTGCCAAGATTGAGGAGGAGAAAGCGGCCACTTTTGAAATAATGGAGGGTGAAAAGGCTCGTCTTCTCGTAGAGTTCAAGGAGAAGAAGGATCGGGTGGTCGACCTGGCCATGTATAGGATCTGGGCCAGTAATGCCGTTCTCGATACCAACTTCCTAGGCTCTTTCGAGGAAGAACTTGTGGCCAAATGGCAGGCTCGGCTTGACGCGGAGGAAGCTGCTCGGGAGGAGACAGAGAGGGCCAAGGAGGATGCTGAGAAGGCTAAGGAGGATGCTCCTCCCTCCTAAATCTCGACCTGGGGCTGCGTCCCTCTTAACCTTTTGTAATAGTTTTTATTTTCTTTTTTATGCCCCTGGGGCCAAGACAATTTATAGCTCATTTAAGAACTATTTTTTCTTTTGTTCACGATATATATGATATCGTTTTTGACTTTACTTTAATATTGCTTTACATTTCCTAAGATGAAACATTTCAAGCAATTTATATTAAAGAGTCCTTATGTCTGTTTATTCATACAAACATGGTGTGGATTTTAAGCTCGAGCTTCGATGCATTCATGCATAATTTACTCGACATATCCGTGTCCAATCTCGTTATTTTTCAAGGGCGAAACTTACTTTTACCATGCACCCAAAGGTACTTATATGGCGTCTAACGTAGGTGGTTTAGTTATATCTTGCTTTTATAGTTACTTTTCCTCGTCCTCGGGTAACTCCCCAAGGTTATGCGGTCGAAACTATCATTTTGCAAGATATTCCAGCCTTGATCTTGTCTCAATCTTGAAGTAGGTTCATTTATGTTCAAACTTACTGGTGATTAGTTTTAGTTGGTTTGTTCCAAACCTATTCAGGTCGTGTTTTTGGTTCTTAATCCATACACTTTTATTTTTGATATAGTTATGTCTTAGATCGTGCATTTGAAATATTTCAAATTACTTTGGCTCGCACATTTGGTTATTTCCAAATACTTTTAATAATTTGGTTATGTCCAAACTATCTTAGCTCGCACATCTGGTTATATCCAAACACTTTTATTTTTATATAATTTGGTTATGTCCAAACTATCTTAGCTCGCGCATTTGGTTATATCCAAACACTTTTATTTTTAATAATTTGGTTATGTCCAAACTATCTTAGCTCGCGTATTTGGTTATATCCAAACACTTTTATTTTTAATAATTTGGTTATGTCCAAACTATCTTAGCTTGTGTATTTGGTTATATCCAAACACTCTTATTTGGTTATGTCCAAACTATCTTAGCTCGTGTATTTGGTTATATCCAAACACTTTTTTTTTTCGTATATGCTATTTTATTTTTTCAAGCTGACGGTATATATACCATTAATGCCCCCTTAATATCCTATGAGTATGACCATAGGTTATTAAATCAAGAGAGTTTGTAAAAAATATAGCATATTGAAACGAAAACAAAGTTTATTCAAAGTTGAACAATTTATTAACAGAAACATAGCAAAGATAAACAAGCATGGTTACAGGTGTCATTGTTCATATACTATTGATAGTAAGGTCACAGATGTTCGACATTCCATGCCCATGGTACCAAATCCCCATTCAATCTTGCCAATTTGTATACGCCAAGTTGGATAACTGATTGGATCTGATAAGGTCATTCCCAATTAGGCCCGAGCATGCCAACATCTGGGTCCCATATAGTCAAGAATACACGCCTCAGCACCAAATCGCCCACACCGAATTTTCTATGTCGAACCCTCTTATTGAAATACCAGGTAGCTCGCTATTGGTATACAACATTTTTTAGCTGAGCCTCGTCTCTTCTTTCTTCAATCAGGTCCAGACTTACTTCGAGCTGGGACTAGTTCGAGGTGTGGTCATAAGCGTGGGTTCGAATGGTGGGTATTTAGACCTCGATTGGCAGCATAGCCTTGCATCCATATGCCAGAGAAAAAGGGGTGTGTCCTATTGAAGTACGGGTTGTGGTTCGATATGCCCACAAAACTTGGGGCAATTCTTCGGGCCATTTCCCCTTAGCTTCTTCCAACTTCTTCTTCATAGAACTCTCCAGGGTTTTATTTACAGTCTCGACTTGGCCATTCACTTGGGGATGGTCCACAGAGGAGAAGCATTTCATTATCCCGTTTTTTTCGCAAAAGCTGGTAAACAAGTCGCAATCGAATTGGGTACCATTATTGGAAACTATTTTCCTTGGCATCCCATATCAGCAGATGATGTTCTTTACCAAAAAGTCCAAGACTTCCTTCGAGGTAATTGTCGCCAGAGGTTCGACCTCGGTCCACTTCGTAAAGTAATCTACTGTGACTATTGCGTACTTGACTCCGCCTTTGCCAGTTCGCAACGAGCCTATGAGGTCGATTCTCCAGACAACAAATGGCCATGGGGAGGTCATCATAGTTAGCTCGGAAGGTGGAGCTTGAGGGATTGTGGTGAACCGTTGACACTTATCGCATTTTTTGACGTAATCAAATGACTCTGCTTTGATGGTAGGCCAGAAGTACCCTTGGCGTATGATTATCTTGGATAGGCTATGCCCCCCAGTGTGGTCTCCACAGAATCCTTCATGAATCTCTTCTATTATCTTTTTAGCTTCGGGTGGAGTCACACACCAGAGTAATGGCATAGAGTATCCTTTTCTATATAGCCTTCCATCCATAATGGTGTACCTGGGAATCTGATACATCAGTTTTCGAGCCTTGGTCCGTTCTGTTGGGAGAATGTCGGTTTCAAGGTACTTAATTATCGGGGTCATCCAGGTTGGCTCGAAGTTAATCATGTAGACATCTTCCTGTTCAGGCTTGCTTATACTGGGTGCCGATAGAAGTCTGATTGGCATGACGTTCAGCTCGTCGACCTCGGTGGATGTGGCGAGCTTGGCCAAGGCGTCTGCATTTGAATTTTGCTCTCGGGGAACCTGCTCTATCGTGAAAATTAGAAATGCTCAAGTGCAGCTTTTGCTTTTTCTAAATATGCAGCCATTCTTGTCCCTCGAGCCTGGTATTCCCCTAAGATTTGGTTGACCACCAACTGGGAGTCACTGTAGCAATGTATCGCCTTAGCCTTGAGTTCCTTGGCTATTCGAAGTCCTGCCAGTAGAGCTTCGTATTCAGCCTCGTTATTTGACGCTTCGAAGTCAAATCTCAAAGTGGAGTGAAATCCACTTCATGCTGGGGTGGTTAGTATAATTCCTGCCCCCGACCCATTTTCATTGGAACACCCATCAACATAAAGTTTCCACAGCTCGCGGGCTGGGGTTATAACTTCGTCGTCAGTCATTCCAGTGCATTCCACTATGAAGTCTGCCAGGGCCTGTCCTCTTATGGTTGTCCTCGGATGGTAAGTGATCTCAAATTTTCCGAGTTCAATGACCCATTTTAGTAATCGGCCCGAGGCTTCTGGCTTGGATAAGACTTGTCGTAGTGCTTGATCGGTCAGCACATGGATGGGGTGTGCCTGGAAGTAAGGTCAGAGCTTTCGAGATGAGTGTATTAGGCTAAGAGCCAACTTCTCCATTAAGGGGTATCTCGATTCTGCCCCCAGTAACCTTTTGCTGACATAGTATACTGGCTTTTGCACCATCTGTTCTTCTCAGACGAGCATGATGCTAATGGCGTGCTCGGTCGTAGCGATATATAGGTACAAAATCTCTCCTGTGATAGGTTTTGACAAGATAGGGGGTTCCGTGAGGTGCTTCTTGAGCTCCTGAAAAGCTAGCTTGCATTCCTCCGTCCACTCGAATTTTTTGCCTCCTCTCAAAAGGTTGAAAATGGGAGACAACGGTCTGTTGATTTTGAGATAAACTTACTCAGTGTCTCCATCCGCCCATTCAAACTTTAGACATCCTTATGTTTTCAAGGTGAGGGCATATCAATTAGAGCCTGGATCTTGTCTGGATTGGCCTCTATTCCCCGGACATTCACAATGAAACCTAGGAACTTCCCTGACGACACTCCAAAAGAGCACTTTTGGGGGTTGAGCTTCATGTCGTACCTCCGTAATACGGCAAAGCACTCTTCAAGGTTGTCCACATGGTTATTGTTATGTTTAGATTTAACTAACATATCATCAACATAAACTTCCAGGTTATTACCTATCTGTTCGGAGAACATCATGTTTACGAGCCGTTGGTAAGTGGCTCCAGCATTCTTGAGTCCGAACGGCATGACATTATAGCAATATAGTCCTTTATCTATCACAAACCTCGTATGCTCTTGGTCTGGGGCGTGCATGGAAATTTGGTTATATCCAAAATAAGCATCCATAAACGACATAAATCCATGCCCAGCTGTGGCATCTACGAGTTGGTTGATCCGAGGTAAGGGAAGCAGTCCTTAGGAAAAGCTTTATTGAGGTCTCAATAATCAATACAAGTTCGCCATGTCCTGTTAGGTTTCCCAACTAACACCGGGTTGGCGAACCAATCGGGGTAGAAGGCATCTCATATGAATCGGTCGTCCAGGAGTCTTCTCTTTTGCTGCTTTGGGGAGAAGCTCTTGTCAATGTTTAGAGCATGGCTTACCACATTCGGATTTATCCCTACCATGTCCGAATGTGACCACGCGAAAACATCCTAGTTCTTTTTCAAAAAGCAAATTAATTGCTATTTCATTTCTTCTGGAAGGTTTTTCCCTACCTTCATTGTCTTCGGGGGGTCTACTTCTTCGAGTTTGACCTCTTCGAGCTCTTCTAATGGCTCGAGGTCAGCTCTTTCCTCTATTCTTGGATCAATTTCTTTGTCTATCTCGAAGATTGTCCATTCCTTATTCTGAATTATGACAAGTGTTTATGCACTTGTCTGTTCCTTTCCTCTAATGGAAATGCTATAGCATTCCCTTCCTGCGAGCTGGTCTCCTTTCAGTGTCCCAATGCCACTAGAAGTCAAGAACTTGATGGACAAGTGCCTCACAAACGATACTGCCCCCAGCCCTACTAGGGCGGGTCTCCCGAGTAGTACGTTGTAGGCCGATGGTAGATCCACTACTCAGAATTCCATCATCTTGGTTGTCAAGACCGGGGAGTCTCCCAAGGTTACAGGGAGTTCGATGGATCCCATACTGGCAATTCCTTCTCTTGAAAATCCATACAATGTCGTTGCACAGGCCTTTAGGTCACGAAGCGTGAGTCCCGTCTTTTCTAAGGTGGCCCTATAGAGGATATTCACTGAGCTCCCGTTATCATCCAGGACTCGGTGAACCCTCTTGTTCGCGAGCTGAAGAGTGATGACCAACGGGTCGTTGTGAGAAAACTGCACATGAGACGCTTCGTCCTCAGTAAAAGTTATAGGTTGAGATTCATGTATCATTTTTGGGTGTTCCTGCCCGATCATGCAATATGAGGTCCCCCCGAGATGGTTACGACATCTTCTCAATCAATCAGGGGGGGGGGGGTCGCTCGTCCTCCCTTTTTTGGGATTTACTGTTTTGGGTAGGCGGTGCTGTAGCTGCCCTTTGGCTGGTAGAAGTCTGATTGGGGTTTTGGTTCCTTACATATTGCTTGAAATATCCTCTCAAGATCAGGCCTTCGATCTCATCCTTTAGTTGCCTGCATTCATCGGTTGTATGTCCGATATCTCAATGGAATCTACAGTATTTGTTGGAGTCTCTCTTTGCTTTCTGATTCCTCATGGGGTCCGGACGCCTGGAGTGGACCTTGTTTTCATTAGCCAGGTAGATATTCTCCCGAGACTCGTTGAGCTCGGTATACACCTCACGGAGAAATATCTTTCCCCTTTCTTCTTCTTTCCTCCTTCCACTTCAGGATTATTCCCTTCATTCTTCTTTCTTTCGGAAGGGTTATCCACAAGGGGTTTTGAGGCCGTAGGATCTACCGAGGTCAAGGCAGAGTTTACGTTTGTTGTTGTAGTTATGGGCTGAGAGGCCATATTCAATGCTGACCTCGCCTCTTCTACATTAAAAAACCTCTGAGCTCGTCGATTGAACTCGGTTAAGGACCTCATGGGTTTCCTCTGCATATCGTCCCAAAGAGGGCTTCCAGACATTACTCTGGCTCGAACAACCATTAAATGGTCGCTGTCGTCTATGTAACGAGCTCGGGCGACTTCCAAATTAAACCTTGTAAGGTAACTTTTCAATGTTTCATTCGGTTGTTGTCGGACATTGGTTAAGGCAGACGCCTCGTGCCTTATTCTGACCATGGCTTTGAATTGCTTCTTGAAATCTCTAGACAATGGATCCCAAGAAGCAATCAAATGCCTCTCATATTTTTCAAACTAGTTTTTTGCTGGTCCTGTGAGCGATGCTGGAAACAACTTGCATCTGAGCTCGTAGCCCACATTACTTGCTCTCATAATTGTATTGAACGTACTCAAATGACTGTATAGATCAGAATTCCCATCAAATGGTGGGACATGACGAATTCGGAATCCTTGAGGAAACGGGGTGTTGGAAATATGGGGGGCGAAGGGCTCATGTTCTTCGTCGAACTCTTCGTCCCGATCCCGACCCCGTTCATTTTGTAAGAGCCTGAATGCTCTTTCTAGTTGTTCAATCCTTTCTTGGACTGGATCCACGGGGGGTCTGACTTCAACCTGGTTATCGTTGATCACAACTCTAGCTTCGCGCCTCCGCATAGGATTCTTGCGTCCGTTGAGGTGATCCCTCAGATCTGGATTTGAGGGGTTATCATTACCTCGATTATGGTTCAGGTGTTCTCGTAAATCTAGGTGATCCCTTCGATTCCAAGTATTTCTACATCCTTGGTCATACATACTGACTGATCTAGTGTCTCCCAAGTCTTCACTGACATGGCTCGTTGCGTGGTTGTTTCGAGATGGGTTCCTTGCTGGTTGCCTCGTCTCAATAGTATGAGACCGAGACATTTGGCTTCTCGTGGGTTGAGTACCTCTATGCTCCCTAGCAGTGTCTCCATTTTCATGTCTTTGCCCAGCTCGCCTTTCTCTATCACCCCGAGTCGATTGTGTGTTTCTCCGAGTTGGTGAGGGATACCTTATCGGTGATGGTGGGTGCCTTATGGGTGATGGTGGCTACCATCTGTTACGGGGCCTAGAAGGTCCCGAGTTTGCCCGATCTGGTTCAGGAATGTTCTGCGCGTTACCAGGATTTTGGGTCCGAGCCTCCGTGGGGGCTCGGTTATTCTCTATCTTGGCCGGTACCTCTGCAGTTGAGTTGGCATGAGCTCCAGCCCGGGTTATTCTCTGGGGCCTTGAGGGAGCAGGCTGTTCTGCAGGTGGCGGAGGTTGCTCCGTTCTTCGGGTGACAGCGTTTTTGCGAGGTCACCCACGAGGCCTGCGTGGTGGGACATGAACGTCTCGTGGAGGCGGAGCTTGGGCCTCTGGCGGAGGCGGGGGCTGAGTCGCCTGGGCCTCGGCAGCCAGTCTGGCCAGCTCCTCATTATGTTTCTTGGCTTCTGCCAACTACTTTCGCAATTGATGATTTTCGAGCTCCACTTTTGGGACATATCGTTCTGGATTATAGTACATGTCCTCGTCATCCCTGGGGGCCGGTGGTGCCGGTGGTCCTCGAGAGTCAGAGGACCCACTCTTCTCATCAGGGTCCGAATTCATCATAGGCTGCTTTCCAGCACGTTAGGGGTAATCAACTTCATCTAAAATTTCATCCTCAGGAACATTGGGATCATTCGCGACCATAGTTGATTCAGGGAGGCTTTTTGGACTAGACTCACACATGTACTGCCTAATGCTCTCAATGAAAGCCCCAAACTGTTGATGCCATTTTTCGTCAACTTAAATTGTAGAGCAATTAAAAAATTAAACAATGGACCGAATGAATGATGAAGAGAAACAAGAGAATTTTTATGTGGTTCAGCAGTTAATTCTGCCTAGTCCACGAGTCTATGTTATTAAAACTTAGAGTTTTCTGGAAATTCTTTAGAGATGAATTACCCAGAGCTTTCTCTCCAGAAATCAGAAATCGATCCCTACAAGTGGTCATTCCTCCTCTATTTATAGGGAAGGTTACAGAGTTCATTCCCATATATTTCGGGAAGATATTCTGTACATCAATTCAAATAAAGACATTAAATGCAATATCTCCTATATACATGGAAACGTCCCATAAAAATCGGGAACATATAACAGATTAAATGGTATCCCTTAAATATTGGGATTACACAACAACAAATATGTTTACATGTAATAGGCTATCCCAGGTGACTCATCAGGTCTTTGAGATCAGCAATCGGCATTGTGACTGTCAAGACTTATGGAACCCTTACAAACTTGTCACCCAACTTCAGGACATGCTCGGAGTAGATAGATACTGTCGAAGCTATTATACCCAAGCTTGCACTTCCCAAGCTCGGACTGTCTTATCTGAAGACAATCGGTAACAGATATATCCCAGTGTCATGCCATTTCGAACTCAGAAAGTATCCTGTGGTTACACATCTTCGAGGCCGTTGTTTTACTTCAGAGACTTTACTGCTGGACCATACGATGTTTTCATACATTTCGAGCTCACACTTGACGAGCCTAGTTTTTGGGGTCATAACCTCTTATCTCGAAATCTGGGTGTAACATTATATATCGTGGTTTTTTTATTCGATTTAGTATTTTTTTCTAACTCTTTCTTCTCGTTATTTCTCGTTACTAGGCTTGTTTGGGAAATCTCTATATTTTTGTCACAAGTTTTCGGTAAGGAAATTAAGCTAGTCTATTGTGTGAATATGTTGTGAAATTGTATGTTGTGGTTGTCCTAACATTTTAGGATCCAGAGAAAGTAATTAGACATTGTATGCGTCATTTTTATAGACGTCGTATGTGCCACCCTTATTATAGACATCGTATGTGTCACTTTGATTATAGACGTCATATGTGTCGCCATTGTTGTTAAATTTTCTCTTGAGTGGATGTTGGGTTTATATTGTGTGCTCTTATTTCAAATTATGTAGCGTATGGGTCAAGTTTAGAATTTAGAGTATGATTTATGGTTGTATCAGTTTGATATTGTTTATATGTTTCGTGTTAGATATATTTCCTTACTAAGCATTAGGCTTACCCTTATTTATATGTGTAGATAAATTATTTGGTGGTGATGTGTGGAGTCCATGGCGGCCTTATGCGGGTTAAATGGCGAGATCAATGCAACCTAGCGTCGACCTTGGAGATTTAGTGTGGTTTGTCTAATTTTGTTCTTTTAGTTACTTCAAATTTATCAACTTCCCAATATATTGTAAAAACAATGTTTCTAATTTATTTTTAATTAAGTTTGGTTTTATTTTAAATCTTGAGATCTCAAGTATTTATTATGTGGTTAAAAAATTCTCTAAGTTCGAGAATTTCATTAAGTTAAGGTATTTTATTAAAAAAGTGGTATTTTTGAAAATTAGTGTTTTTCCACATTTAGTGTCATTTTTCTCAAAGTTAGTGCATTGTTACAGTTGGTATTAGAACCAAGATTGCATTTATACCACGATCTCTCATTTAAATCACACAAGGATGCGCAGAATAGACTACACGTTGCCATTGTAAGTTTTCACTGTTTTGGTTACTTGTTACTATTTTTATGCTTAACTTGTTACCTTTCTGCACATTTTCAGCATTAGTTTTTTTTTAAGAAAAGAAAAAAAAAATGAATGGTCCTCTAAAAATTGAAAATAAAATGGCAATTAAGGCTATTAAATGAATCCATGAGCTCAAGACCATCCCAAACCCGTTGGACAAGGTGCATCGACGATTTTTACTACTCCACATGGCGATTGCATAACTTATGCGCCAAGAGATACTCATGAAGGCTCAAGAGCATTACCTCATGGTGTGCAAGGCATTTAGCGATATGCCAAATGTTCTTGACACACTCATGGAATGTTGGAAGGACATTTTCGGTGTCGGAGAGGAGGAGTTGGTACCATTTCTCTACTCTCATTGCATACTAAAGTTTGTGGATGAGTTTAGAGTCAAGGAGACTAGAGTGGTTCATGGAGACGAAGTGGAGGAAGTATCGGTATCCTTCACCCAACGTGCGAGGATGAAAATCTTCAATGCTGCACCGGAAGGAGACTTCGATGCACATGATAACTTCGAGTATGAAGAGTTCGTGAATGAAGATTTTGAGGAAGGATTCGACATTGAGGACAATTGATTTGGAAACTTTGGAATTTTTAATTTTCGAACTTTTGAATATTTTGGGATTTTTGGTTATTATTGTTATTTTATTATTATTTTGAAAATTATTGTTATTTTTAAATTAATTAAGTATTTAAAAAAAAGTTATTTTCGAAATTTTTTATATAAAATAAAGTGATATTTTCAAAATAATTACTTAAGTAGAAATATGTCTATTTTTTTTCAAAAAATTATGTGAGTAAATAAAATTATATTGTTCTAAGTAATAATTTTATACTTAAATGTTTATAATTCTAAGTTTATTTGGTGAATTATTTGACTAAGTGTTAGAATTATTTTCCAATTTAATAATTTGATAAAAAATAGCTATGTTTGATGAGGGTTGAGATACTTGCTCAACTAGGTCCTTGTTTTGGGAGTCTAGGGGACCATAGTAGTGGGGACGATTTTACTAATCCCAGCCCTCCCCCAACTCAGGTGAACCCAGGGAAGTGAGTTACGTCTTAACACTGGAAGGACTTAATCATATAGGATGGTTAGAAACTCACATAATAATTAAGATGGCTTTAATAATTTTCTGTGTAGAAGCCTATTAAAGAATAGAAATACAAAGATAATTTATTGAATAAAATATCATAACAAATAAGTCTTGTTTTGTGTGCTTAGATTTAAGTGCAGCCTTAGACTAAATGTTTTCGACTGGCATGTTCCTTTTATGTCAGTACTATTGGGGTTTTATACCCTAATTAAAACTCAATTTCTTTGTAATCTCATTTATTATCAATAAGAGAATAGAAATCATTTTTTGACTTGGACAATCACTTTGCTCACATGTTTTATTTTTATGATTATTTGTTTAATATAAACTTCTATTAAAAACCGAGCATATAGTTAATCGTATTTATACTGACGTAATCACATCGGAATATAAATATGATTATATGTTAAAACTAAGTTAGTCCTAAGATTAGTCAGTGCACATGATTTACACTAACTTGCCAATCTACGATATGATCTACTTACACATTGCAGTGTTATGTTCTTTCCAAAACATTAGCAAAGTAGATAAGTGTAATGGCTCGAATTTCCTAATAAGGTTTAGGACCTGGATTAGGAGGCCAGGAGGGCCATAATTGATTAATTATATTATTGAATGGTTATATGCATGTTTATGTGAATTATATTATAATATGATGATAAATGCATGCATATGGGTTTATTTTTAATTATAAGGGCATTTTGGTAATTTGGCCCACTGAGGGTGTAATTGTGTATTTTCGTGCCTGTGGGTGAGTTATGAATGGTGCCACATTATATGTGGATTTTTTCGAGCGTTTCGACATGAGAGGATCATGAAATGCAAGTGTTCGGTCTGGTCATAACGGGTTTAAGTTCGGGGCTCGGGGTGAGTCTCGGGGTGATTTTAATGATTAGAACATTATTGAGAATTATAGGGTAATGAGATATGATTTATTTGTATTTGAGAATAGTGAGAATATCGGGAATTGGAGGGTATTAATTATGATTAACAAAATAGGTGTGAAAGGATGATTTTGCCCTTGGTGGCTGTTAAGGTTTTATTTTAGACTTGAGGGCATTTAGGTCTTTTCATCCTTAGGATTTATATCAGCCATTAAGGCCGTAGAAGCTTACCAAAAACAGAGTCTTACTTCTTCCCTTCTTTCCCGATGGTTTTCCCTTCCATTTCTCTTTGAATTTTCAAGCTCTTTTTGAGGAACCAAGCTGTGATAAGCTAGGGTTATGCTCAACCATTGAAGAGGGTGTGTTGTTGAGATTAAGGTGAGTTTTTAGCCATTAAAACTCTTGTTCTTGCTTTGTTTTCCTAGTTGAGTTTCAGCTGGTTTTTGAGTTGGAAAGTTGGGAATTGATTGGAGTTTTGGCTAGGGTTCTTGGGGTTTTTATGCCTAGGACATGTGGGGATGGTTTTTGAGTTCATTTGGGACTTAATTTGATGTTTGGAAGCTTTTGGTTTGGGTTAGGAATGGTGGAGTCGAAGGGAGAAGTTTCTGGGAAACTTCAGGCTGGAGGTAGTGCTACAGCGCCCACAAGTGGGTGCTACAACGCTACCTGGTGTGGCTTTGGGCGGTTTTGGTTCTGTGAAGAGTGCTGGGGCGCTAGGGGGTAGCGCTACCCTGTTTCTTCAGAACTCCGTTTTGAGTGTTTTTAAGGGTTTTTGGCTCGGGGTTTCTTTCCTTAAGGTCCAAGATCGAATCTACTCACCGTGTGGGTACATTTCGGGGTCCCGAGAGTGGGGTTTAGGTCAAGACCCTATTATTGTTGATTTTAATTAATCAGAGATTGTATTTGGTTATGACTAGGTTACCGCTAAAGGACTGAAAGATTGATCGTTCTCAAGGGTCGTTCAATTATTGTTCTTTGCTCCAACCAGAGGTAAGAAAACTGCACCCTGTGTATATGTGACGTGCATGGTTATTCTTGATGCATGTTGAATGTTTAAATGTGATGCATGTGATGCACGAGAAACATGTGATTAGGGCATGTCGTGAATATTGAATATGGGATTGGTTAGAACTTGAGCCTCTGTGTTTATGCATGATCCTAGTTATGCTAGCAATTGTTAAGTAAGCATGCTGAATGCCCTATATTAAGATATTTGACATATGGTATATGTTTGGTAGCATTGCTTACTTGTGTATGGCACTGACTAGTCAGGGTCGGCACTGGTCGCGTATTACTGACATGAGAGTCAGAAACGGCATAGGCGTCATGAATGCAGGGCTGATAAAAGATTAGATCTAATCGATATCAGCGTTGAATGACTCTAGGAGCATTGATGCTGGACCGACCCTAAGGTCGATGCAAATTATAAGTGCTTGACTAGTCTAGGACTAGTTACTCAGAGCCAGGGCCAAAGGCCTAGGTGACGGTTTGTCACATGGCTAGGGAGCGGAATCCCATGGTTGTGACTCTATGGTCATGCCATAGGTTATATGGGTGACTAGTTCATCGAGCAACTATCTTGTTAAGGCTAGTGAAATGATCACTTATCTATAAAGCCCCAGTGACCGTATCGTCACATGGCTAAAGGGAACGGAACCCACCTTAGTGACTGTTACCACTGTCACTCTTCTATTTAGGGCTATAAGCCCGATATGGTTAACGAAACCACCAGTGTTAAATCACTTATCTGATTGAGATTGACTCAATAGTCATCCACTCAGGAGGGCAGGATTCCTTATCCTGGATACCCATCATTACATGAATTTATTTGCTTGCTTGAATAGGGCTATATTTTCTAGGCGTGTGCCTTATGATTTGATGACATGTTATTACTGATCATGAGCATATTAAGTTTTCTTGCTGGGCTTCGGCTCATGGGTACTATGTGGTGCAGGTAAAGGCAAAAGAAAACTAGACCATCCTTGAGCTAGAGAGCTTAGGTGACGATGTGTACATATGCGGCTGCTCTACCGCGACGACCGAGGGTTGAAAGAGGAACTAGGGTTAAACCCTATTTTGCCGCTTAGATTGACCAGTTGTAAATATTTTCTTGTAATAAACTTTTAAATTATATTTTTGGGATCCCAATGTATACAGTAAATGTTCTAATGAGACATTATTTCTTAACCAATATTTTTAATCCCCAAACCGCTAATCATACTTAGTTACACGATTTTGGCCAAATGATTCGATTAGCGAGTTTAGTAATGTTTATAAGGCACACCGTAATGGTCCCTGGAGTTTAGGGCATTACAACTTTGTATCAGAGCGAGCCAAGGTTTATGGTTCCTGAAGACAAGCTGGGCATGTACACTCATCATTGAAGATAGCTTCACTCAGGGAATGGTAACTATTTCTGTAGTTATGTGCTTAACTGCTTAAATAGAATGTAAATGCTTTACCTGCACATTGTATTAGGGAGCATGAGATTTTGATAGAGCCTGGCTCTTGACTATATGATTATATGCTCCATGAATATTTATATGAATGTGGTCATATGATTACCTGCTCCATGAATATATAATTGTAATATTTTCATGCTGGAGTTGGAGGCATGGTGTGAATGTTGGAAGAGCAGGGATCATGATTGATGTATGAATTCCATGGGCATGTTTTTAGCACTGCAAGTGGTTTGTAAATGTGGTGTGGTAAGATTGATCCCGTGGGGAAAACTCTTGATATGCTAATCATGATGAATGGGTCAAGTTATTGATTGCAGATTCAATCAACAAGTTTATATTCAAGGCAGATAATGAGGCCTGGTAGTGGTTATACAGAGGCTGGGAATTACAGCCAGGGTTTCAGTTCTTCGTCTGCTCCTATGAATTTTCAGCAGATGTTCACAGATTTGCAATCAAGATTGCAGAGGCATGAGGAAGAGATTAGGTGTTTGAAGCAACAACAGGATCTGTTGGGGAGAACTTCTTCCTTTGTTATGCCAAGAGTGGCACCAGTTTTGGCTCAGCCTAGGGTTGAGAACAGATGGGAATTTCTCTGTGGAAGATTACAGGAGTATTACCCTCCAGTCTTCGAGGGAGGCCTAGATCCATTCGGAGCTGAGCAATGGATGGGCATGATCAGTTCCATTCTTGACAGTATGGGGCTGGTAGGTCACGATAGGGTGGCTTGTGCGACATTTGTATTGCGGGATGATGCCCAAACGTGATGGAAAATAGTATCCCAAACACGAGATACAGCTGTGATGGACTGGAAAGAGTTTAGGCAGTTGTTCAACAAAAGATATTATTGTGATGCAGCTAAGACTGCTAAGATGAATGAGTTTTTGAGTCTCGTTTAGGGAAAGGCAATAGTAACCAAGTATGTTAACAGATTTGATGGGTTAGCCAAGTTTGCTTTAGACATGGTACCCATAGATGTAGCTCAGAAGGAAAAGTTTGTTCAGGGATTGAATCCTGGAATAGCTCAGGGCATTAGAATTGCCCTAGTGCATGAAGTCTCTACCTATGCTCAGGTGGTAGAGAAGGCTCTTGCTGTTGAGAGCATAAGAGATGAGAAGAAGAGTGTTAGGGAGCACAGAGCTCAGATAGTGGTATCTCCACTTATTGGAGCAAGCAAGAAGAATAGCTGGAAGACTTATCCAATATGCACTCCGTGCAAGAGGCGTCATCTGGGAGAATGCCGAGCAAAGGCATGTTTTGCATGTGATATGGTTGGGCATATCATGAAGAATTGCCCAAGGCTAAGAGAGGATGAGCAAAAGGGGATAGACAGCTCGATTCCAACTCGAGTATTTATTCCCAGGCAGTCAGAGTATGAGACCGAGACTAGTTCCTCGGGGGTGGCAGGTCAGCTTTTTAGTTCTGATCTTTATTTTGTGCTGACTGATTTGGTGCCATGCTGTTCTTTATTTGTTGCATATAGAGAGGCATAAAGTTGCTATACATATGGTTATGTTATGATGAAAAGTTGATACTGTATTGGTAATTTAAGAGATCAGGTGAATTATTGTGGAAAAGACTCATCAGTGGTTTTGATGAGTAGGTTATGACTGACTGGTTTTGGTATGATCCGGGGTATGGATTGGTTAAGTAAGTATGGGGCAATTTTAAATGGAAAGGAAAGTATAGTAACTCTTGGGCTTGGGAGTGGGAAGCCTTGTGACAATTGGCACTGTGCATGGATTTGATATGTTTATGACATTTGTAGTGAGAGCTAGAGTTTTGTGGCAGAGAGATGCATGGAACTCTTAGCTAGTGTGGTGGATACCACTTAGATTGTGCTAGTGGAGTCAGGACAGACTGAATTAGTCTGTGAGTTCTGGATGTGTTTCTAGGGGATTTGCCAGGGTTCCTTTATATGAAGAGATAGAATGGTAAATGAATTGGTGCCAGGAATGGATTCAGGTTTTAGGGCACTATTTTGAATGGTTCAATGGAGTTGTAAGAACTAAAGGTTCGGCTAGTGAGTTAGATGGTATTCTCTAAGGTGGATCTTGGATCTGGTTAGTACCAGTTAGAGACCAGGGAGAAGGTTGATTAGAAGACTATAAATTTGGATAAGGGCACTGGGAGGGCCGAGTTATGATTTGAGAATTTGTTTAATATGAGCGTTTATGTATCAGATGAATAGAGCATTCAAAGGATTATTTGAATGGGAATTGTGATCGTCTTGGACGATGGTATCGTGATGTTTTCTCGGCAGAGATTTTCCAAGGTCAAGGAACACCTTGGTAGGCAGAAGTTTCCTTGGATGACCAAGATATTATATGTGCCATGAGAAAGAGTTATGAGTCTTCTTGCAAATCAGAATCAGTAAGTAGGTGGTTATGACACCTCAGTGATAGGGAGAAGTGAGTGCTTATGTTATGTGTTGGTTAAAGGATTTGAATAGATTTAGAGTAGAGTTTCTGGTGGGTCAGGTGGCCAGATTTATGCTTGAGATGACTATCTCAGAAAGATTTAAAAAGGAAAAAAAAAACAATTAAGTGAGCCATAGATGGGAAAGATTCAAGGGATGGGGCAAAGCATTTAGCCTAGCTATGCGAGGCTGTCCGAGGGATGGTGCAAGGCTCCTGGGTGCTATCGGACCTCGCGAGATGCGCATGGTGTGAGGGGGGTCGTGCCTTGCTACGCGAGGCTCCTTGGAAAGGTTGCACCTTGCGAGACGCGCGCGGGTGAGATGGGCTGTGCTTCGTCGTGCGAGGCATCTTGGCGAGGCTGTCCCCTGCGAGATGTGCGCAGGTGAGATGGGTTGTGCCTTGCTGCGCGAGGCTCCTTAGCAAGGTTGCACCTCGCGAGACGCGCGCAGGCGAGATGGGCTGTGCCTCGCTATTCGAGGCTGTCCCCCGCGAGATGCGCGCAGGCGAGATGGGTTGTGCCTCGCTGTGTGATGCTCCATCGCAAAGTTGTGCCTCGCGAGACGCGCGCGAGGCTATGGTGTGGCATTTCTTTCCGCACGGGATGCTAGCACGACCGAGGCATATGACTTGGGTGCCTTCGCCATACATGGCTCGGGTGTCCTTTGCACGTAGGTAGGCACATGCCATAGGTGCCTTTGTTAACTCTCACGTATGTGAGTACATCTTAACCTATGAGCAAGTCAACCTCTCTCGGGCACTCCAGACCTCATTATGTGAGGGCCTTGTGCACCCATTCTTTTGCAGTGTTTATTTTGTCCCCTTATCTTAGCAGGGCCAAACCCCATGACTCATAATGTGTTGCTTCCCTTGAGACAACCTCCCGTTTTCGAAAGGCCTACAGGCTCAAGCCCGATAGCATGACTAAGCGACCTTTATCCCTGTGTTCCAACCAGGGACTAGAGAGTTTTTTTAGTGGATTTTTGGCATCCACAGATAGATACAGAGAAAAGAAGAGAAAATAACGAAGAGGCTTAGAAATTGACTTGTGTTTAGAGAGAATTTAAAACCTATCAGAAAATCTGACTTGTGACTTGTCAAACTTGTGTTTTGACTTCTCTCTAAGCACTCTTTTTATAGACTCAATTATGCCATTTAATATAATTAAAAAGTCAAAAAAATAATTGCTAATTAACAGCCCTAGGTCAAAATGATCATGGGCTTTAGGCCCATAAAATTTCCCATTTGATTATAAGCCCATTAGACTTAAAATCAATGTCTGTATTATTTTCTATTGATTTAATTAATTAAATAATTATTTAAACCCTTTATCAAATTAATTATTTATAATTTGAACCTTGATTTAAACTTATTTATTAATTTAGATACCAATTTATCTTAATTAATAAATCTGCCCTAATTTCTCTTTTCTTCTCTAAATTACAAAACTCTGTGAAACTATCCAAAATTTACCTGGTCAACTTTGATAATTCTAATTGACAATTAAATCAATTAATTGAAACTATCTAGATAATTTTATCCCAGGTACAATGGGGACCATGGGCCTATGAAATCAAGCTCCAATAAGTTATCATAAATCTAACAAATAAATTTACTAACTTATTAATTCCTCGTGACTCTACTATAGACTCGGAATTGCACTCTTGAATTCATAGAACACTCTATAACAAATATAGATACGCTATTAATTATCCATTGTTACAACCATAATTGTCACTCAATCCTCTATAGATGATCTACAATGAGATGGGACTAAAATACCGTTTTACCCCTCATTGTTTTTTATCCTTAAAATACTTAGTTCCTTGAAAATGATATTTCAGTAAACTAATTTAATTACTGAAATGAGATCTCTATCATTTAACACCTTGAACCAAACTAAAAGGAAACCATCGTTTCACTTCTTCATCAGAAGCTATAGATGCTCATATCTATGATTAACACTCCCACTCAATTATACTACCGAGTTGGGCTAGTGCGTAGGGTAAGCTGGTAATGAACAAGTCAAAGAACTCAAATCATACAATCAGTTAGAATACTAACCACTTAGAATTGAGATTGAAATGACCTATGGTCAACTATATGATACGACTATAATAGATAATAACGGTATGTTTACTTATCTTATCAACTGTCAATATCGGTCCAGTCCGTTGTAACAAATACATCCGATCTTATCTACTTTGCTAATGTTCTGGAAAGAACATAACACGACAATGTGTCAGTAGATCATATCGTAGATTGGAAAGTCAGTGTAAATCCTGTGCACTGACTAATCTTAAGACTAACTTATTTTGAACATATAATCATATTTATATTCCACTGTGATTACGTCACAATAAATACGATTAGCTATATGAAGTTTATATTAAACAAATAATCATGAAAATAAAACATGTGAGCAAAGTGATTGACCAAGTAAAAAAATAATTTCTATTATTTTTATTGATAATAAAATGAGATTACAAAGAAATTGGGTTTTAATTAGGGCATAAAACCCCAACAGTTCTATATGTCGAATGGATTCCGAAACTGTGAACACTGATATTTTAATCGACCTCATAAGTTCCTTACTTTGTGACTTCAGCTCGTGAAATTTTGTTCTTTTCAAGATATTTCTTTTGTACATGTCTTAACTGAATTTGTTTCTCATGCAGCCATATTTGCGAGGACGGAGAAGTCCGTCCCCTCGGGGGTCAGTACGAGAAGTTATCTGGGGTTCCACCCAGTGAGAAGGACTACTGCCAGGTCATGATGCTGGCGTGCAAGTTATGGGTGATGGTCAAACATTGCCCTTAAGGAGTCGGGCTACCCTTTCGGTGATCCATGAGCTCCCATCCTCTCAAGAAGAGGCCTTGCAGCTACTGAAGGCGAGGAGGAGGAAGAGGACGATGTGCCTCTTGTGCGAAAAATGGGGGTTCCCGAGGCTGTTCGAGAACCTGATTTAGAATGAGTTGCGTTAGGGAAGCAGCCGGCCCCTTCGGCCAAGGTAACCCATACTCTTATAGGGAATTAGATAGGGCTGTTGCCGATTTTAGGTTAGTTCGATTTAAGCCAAATCAGCTTGTCCACTGCCATCCTTATAACCCGGGTCGATATATAACCCTGCTGCAGTGCGTAGACCACCTAGTGGTATGTCATGACAGCAGTTATCCCAAGGTCACAGTCGTAGTAGATAACACTTTATACTTTAGATCCACTATTTTATAAGAGTATGGGACTAACCGTAGGACCTGGCCTTCTCTGCTCCAGGGTGCATTTGCCCCTGGATTTAGACAGTATGTAGAGGAATCCAGCCCTGAGGAAGGACCTGAACCTGAACCCCTTAGGATCCCAGAAATATTAGTTGTAGAATCCCCCTCTCCTCCATTAGTTCCAAGACCGGAGGCCGTGATAATAGACTCCTCCTCCAGCCCGGAGGGTAGGATCTTTGTTTATTTTCTTTCTTTATATATATTTCTGACAACCTTATTTGTAAACTAATTCTTTTTTGTTCTTTTCAGGCGAAGATATGGAATAACCTGGAGCTCCTGACCTCCGAACTGCTTTCCAGACTAAGAAAGTCGGCTTGGGCCCCGTCATAAAGAGGCTCAGGATCACGAAGAAAACCCCTCCTACAGCGGGAAACCCCTCAAGATCCCTTGCCAAGGGGAAATACATGAGCTCAACTCGGGAATCAGTTATGGTGAGTTCTGTTATCGCTAAGGTTCCCCCTCCTCCTCCTCCACCTTGATTCGTACCTCCTCGGGCTCAAGTGATACAAGCTAAGCCCCCAGCTCCCACTGTCCCAGCTCCTACCATCCGAATACCAATAAATCCTCATGACATGGAGAAGACCCCTGAAACCTTTCAGGTATCATTTATGAGACTGCAAGCCATATGGTGGGGCACGCCTATAAGGCCAACTCGAGGGATCTGAGGACCATCGAGGAGTGCAGCTCGAAGAATGTCATGGAATTAGCTATGGGGATGAACCTCACTGTAAGTTGTCTTTCCTTGGTGGAAAATTTCTTCTTATTGTGATCAAGGGTATATCTCTGACTTGTTTTGTTATTTTGCAGTCTGTCCTGGCCTAGTATCGCTGCATAGCCCGTGCTAGGGCTAGAAATGATGAGCTCAAGGCCGATCTGAATGCTGCCAATGTTGCCCTGATTGCCGCTCAAGAAGGCGAGCAGGGCGCCAAAGCTGCCTTGGCAGCTGCTCAAAAGAGTGAGCATGACGCCAAGGATGCTCTTGCCTCATCCCAAGAAAGCGAGTAGGTTGGAAAGACTACATTGTCTGCCCTCCAGGCTCAAACTGCATAATTTCAGGGCGAGGTTGATGAAGCCAAAACAAAAATGCTCGAGGCCGAGGCCGCAGTCAAAGAAGAAAAGGTGGCCTCATCATCGTCCATGGAAGAGATGCTATACCAGTGCTGGGCCTTCAACTCGAATGAGAACTTCTCTTTCATGGGGGTCGAGCTGTGGGATCCGTACCTTGCAAGATTCAAGGCTCGGTTCTTGCAAGAATCATCAGAGACTGGTGAGGCTTCCAGAGTAGCTGAGGGAGATGGCGAGGAGGTCACCTCGGCGGGGCAAACTGGTGGAGCTCAATGATAGCTCTTTTGTATTTTTCTATAATTGTTTAACATTTTTTTATTAAACAATTGCCTTCGGGCTTAGTTCGAGGTTTTTCTCCTCAGGATAATTTGCCTGCTTTATTTCTTTATACATCTAACTTTTTGATCCATTTATCTTTCCTTTACTATCTCTCATGTTTATGAATCCTTATACTTGTACACTCGAGATTTTACGAATTGATTTTTAGATCGGGATAGAATTTATCAAGCTTGGTTATATCCAAGTTTTCTGTGTTGATTTGTATCATACCTGTTAAGAATCAGGCCTTGAACCTGTTTTTATCCGAGGTTTTTAATAATTTAAACATAGTTCATGTTAGGTTTATTGATAACTCGAGCTTTAACAAGCCCTTGATATTAAACAATTTTCCCAGCTTTCCAAGTTTCAGACTTGGTTGCGTCCAGGATTTTAAATGATTTCAACATAGTTCGTGCTAGGTTTATTGATAACTCAAACTTTAAAATGCCATTGAATAATCAATATTTCGAAGCTTCTAAATGTCAGACCTGGTTACGTCCAGGATTTTAAATGATTTCAACTTAGTTCGCGCTAGGTTCATTGAAAATTCGAGCTCTTAAAAAGTCATTGAATAATAAATTTTTCCAAGCCTCTAAGTTTTGGACCTGGTTGTATCCAGGGATTTTAATGATTTAAACTTATCAAGTAAACTTAATTTTTCCAATCTCGGGTTATATGCACCCCACTTAACCAGAATGTAGAAACTTTCTTGGTTGCTTTTACAAAACTAGAACACGAACTCATACTATCTTAAAGATTATTTAATAATCCACCTATTATTTAATAAAATGGCTTTTATAAATAAGCCTTACATTGATGGTGGTGCTACTGATAATAATTTTTAAAATGTAGGGCGTTCCAGGTTCGTGGGACTACTTCCCCATTCAGCCGAGCTATCTTGGAAGTTCCTTCTCGCAAAACCTCAACGACCTGATATGGTCCCTCCCAATTCAGGCATAAAACACCATTCTTAGGATCTTTATTTGCTAGAAATACCCTTCGGAGAACCACGTTACCCAATCCAAATCTACGCATCTTAACTTTAGAATTAAAATAGCGAGTGATATTTTGTTGATAATGGGCGAGCTGTAACTGCGACTCTTCTCGTTTTTCTTCAATCAGATCGAGGGATGCATTAAGTGGTCCCTCATTCTGCTCCTGGTTGAATGTCCTTTTCATGTGAGTGGCTACCATGGCTTCGACTGGAAGGACGACCTCGCTTCCAAAATTTAAGGAAAAATGAGTATGTCCCGTGGAGGTTCTGTGAGAAGTTCGGTGTAACGCCCTACTTCCTTAGAGCCGTTACTAAGTGAGTTTAAAATGTGCAACTAACTCGCTAATCGAGGTTTTAGGACAAAAGTGCAATTAAACCATAATCAGAGTCATAAACTTGAGAATAAACCTTTCATTGAAAATTATAAGACATTTAACACTTGGGATCCCAAAAACATTGTTTAGAAATATTTACAACTAAAAATATAACCAGGGTCGACTAAACGACAAAATTCAATTTTAGTACAATCATCTCCCAAAAACACCCCTGGTCGTGGCAGCCAGGCAGACCAGACATGTACGAGCCGCTCGTCACGCTCACCATACTCAAGGTTGATCGACTTTCCCCTTGCCTTTACCTGCACCATAGAGCACCCGTGAGCCGAAGCCCAGCAAGAAAACCCTCACAAGCAGATAATATATGCATATCAAGCACTTAACGTAAAATCAAGCCATCATCAGGTTATACACGTACGACCATGCCATCCCAGGCGGTTTACCAGGCCCTGGGTTCGCGGTCTATATCGTAAGGACATCCCAGGTATCCCTTGGGGTCCCGCCCTGGCAACTCGCACTCCGCGTGCTAAATACTGCTCCTGGACCCTTGTCGTTCTCGACCTTCGCCGTTCCTAGCCCTTGCCATTCCCGGCCATCGCCGTGACCGGCCCTTGCCGTTCTCGACCATCTCCATTCCATCATTTATATACACACATAATATAACTAAACAGACATAAACACATATAAATTCAATCAAAGGGCCACGCCCTGCAACACAAGCTCCATGGGAACAGTAGTTTTCTTACCTGCGTCCCGAGCTTTCCAGGCACCGATGTCCCGAGCACAATTCCCTAGTCCGAGCCTCGCCGAAACCCTAGTCACAATGCATTAACAATTTCCACCATCAAGTTCTAATCCATTAAATAGCTTTGGATTATGATTATAGTCTCCAGGACATTGAATTCTATCAATCCGTGTGATAAAATCCTTCCCAAGCCTAAAACCCCTCTAGAACCCAAAAATGCACTAAGTGTCGTGGCCCTAAGGACTCACGCCGCGGCCCCCAGCTCAACCCGAGGCCTTGCCTCAAAATAGCCTACATGCACCGCGACCCTTCTTAAAGGGCGCCGCGGTGCGCCTTCAATTCCAGATACCCCAAGTTCTAAGGGGCTGTGGCTCAGCAAGAACAGGGCCGCGGCCCGACCCTTCAAACCTAGAAAATTCCTCCATTTTCTCTCTTAAAACCCAGCCAATTATCAATAAAAATCAACCTAACAATCCAAACATTCATCACATTGGTTTTAACACAATCTTAGCATCAAAACCTAACAAAGACTAGCCCCAAAACTCAGCCAAACAATTAAGAACTAATCTAAACTTAGCTTACATGCATACCCTGAAACATCAGTAGAAATTCAATATAACTCATCAATTTAAGAGCTTACCTTTGCTTGATTGCACCTCCAAGTGATGCTGAGCAATTCTCCAAGCTTAAAGCTCAAATCCTAGCTTAATTTGCAAAGCTTCCCCTTTGTATGGTTGAGAGAAAATAAAAGAGAGGAAGGAGAGGTTTGGGCCAGTTCATACTGTTCTGAAAACTTCTAATGTATTGTTTCATTAAACTTAGTCTTAAAGGTTACCTCAAGGCTCGGGGTACCAAAAACGTCCCCGAGGGCAAATTGGTAAATTTCCCCAATATTCCCTCCTAGACATTCTAACCTCAAATATATCTCCAAATATTTATTTCCATAACCCGATAAACCCATAAAGTGACTAACAAACGATTTACCCCTCAACTCACCCCGAGTCAGATTTTTGACCCCGTTGTGACTTTCTAGCTAACCGCTCCCCAGAACTGTCTCGGATCGTGCAACACAGATATATCACAAGTATATCACAATTATCATGTTTATACCCTCAACGGCTAAAATTACAATCATGCCCCTAATAACCAGACGGGGCCCACATGCATCACTAATCACATATTCACACAAATTCACATATTAAACAATAATTCACTTATTGCCCTCCAGGCACGCTAATCAAGGCCATAAGCCTTATCATCGAATTCGGGTCGTTACAACTATCCCCTCCTTACAGAAATTTCGTCCTCAAAATTACCTGAATATCTCAAGATACCGCTCCTGTAATGCCCCGAATTCTCCGATATGGTTTAATGGCGGGAATAGTAGGCCGGGAGGGCCATACTTGTTTAATTATGCCATTAATTGATAAAGTGCATGTATACATGAATTATATTATAATATGATGTTAAATGTATGCATGTGGGTCCACGTTTTTAATTACAGGGGTGTGATGGTAATTTGGCCCGTTGAGGGTATCATTGTATATTTGTATGCATGTCGGTGATATGTTGTTGAGACCACATTATAATGTGGGTTTGTTCGAGCGATTTGGCATGAGACAATCTTGGATATTGATTAGTGGTTTAGTCATATTTAAGTTCGGGGCTCGGGTTGAGTCTCGGGTTGTTTTTAATGATTAGAGCGTTACCAGGAATTAAAGGGTAACAGGTTATGAATTATTGGTGTTTGAGATTATCGAGGATAGCGGGAATTGGAGAGCGTTAATTATGATTAACGAGATAGGTTGGAAAGGAAAAATATGCCCTTGGGAGCCTTTAGAAACCCATAATTGACCTAGGGGTATATTGGTCTTTTTACCCCTAGGATAGATATAAACTTCTTTATGCTGTGAAGTAGAGAGAAAAACAGAGTAAGTTTGGAGCTTACCCGTACCTTCCTCCTCCTTCATCTTCTTTGTGATTTTTGGTGATATTGTTGAGGATTCAAGCTTGGGAAGTAGACTTTGGGAGTTTGGGAGAGTGTTCCACCAGTGAAGAGCATCACAACTTGAGTTTGAGGTAAGTTTCCAGCCATTAGTTTTCTGGTATACTCTGTTTTGGCTTTAGTTTTCAGCTTGTGATTTCTTTGTGGATAGTTGGAATTAATGGAAGTTTTTGTTGGGGTTTGACTTGGGTTTTGATGAGGGAGTGATATAGATCAAGTTCAAGGGTTGTATTGGGTGTTTGAGTGGTGTTTGATCTTGGTTTGAAAGGTTGGTTCCAAGAGAAATCGCAAGGGAAGAAAAACAGGGATTTTGGCTGAACTGGAGGTTGGGCCGCAGCATGGCCAGGGAGGGCCGTGGCCCTGGAAGAGTGCTGAAGGAGGTTGCCTCTGTTTGAGGGGCGGGCCGCGGCATGGCCAAGGAGGGTCGCGGACCTTAGTGGCTTTTTGGCCAGAAATGGCTTTTTGGCTCGGGGATGCTAGCCTTAGGCCTCGGGGTCGATCCTACTACCCGGTTTAGTAGTGTTCGATGTCTCAGAGGCTAGGTTTTGGGTTGGGAGCCCTTTATTATTCATTTTATTGATGGAATCCCATGATTTGTTATGACCAGGTAACTGCTAAAGGACTAAAAGGTTGATCGTTCTCAAGGGTCGTTCTTATTATTATCTCTCGCTTGAGCAGGAGGTAAGAAAACAATGTATGAATACAATTGCACCTTGTATATGTATATGACATGCATGATTGCTATTGAGGCATGTTGATTGATAAATGTGGATGTGGATTGCATGTTAGATGCTAGTGAATGTTGCTTACTTGTATATGGCACTGACTAGTCAGGGACACTGACCTAAGAGTCAGAAACGACATAAGCGTCCTGAAGGAAGGGCCGAATGAAGATTAGATCTAATCGATATCAGTGTTGAATGGCTATAAGGCATTAACACTGGACTGACCCTAAGGTCGATGAACTTATAAGCGCTTGGCTAGTCTAAGACTGGTTACTGAGAGCCAGGGCATAAGGCCCGGGTGATTGCTTGTCACATGGCTAGGGAACGATGTTCCAGGGTTATGACTCTATGGTCATGAGGAAGGTTATGTTGGTGACCAGTCACTATGCACCTATCTTGTTTAAACTAATGAAAGGTTTACTTACCTGTTGAGCCCCGGTGACCCTATCGTCACAAGGTTGAAGGGAGTTTTTCCCAATTTAGTGGAGAGCTTAGGTGGTGATGTGTACATATGCGGCCGCTTGACCACCACGGCCAAGGAGTTCTCAGAGGAACTAGGGGGTTTACCCTATTTTTGTCGCTTAGGTTGGCGGGATTGTGAATTTGAAACAGTAATGACCATTTTGTACTGAGAACAACTTGTAAATGTTTTGATTAGCTCTGTAGAGCAACTTATAATATAAACTATCCCTTCCTTTTATTGATTTTTCCACCTTAACATGTTAATCACATTTAGAGCACATTTTTAACCAAAGGACTCGGGTAGCGGGTCAAATTTCCGGTTCACCGTAATTGTTCAGGGGTAACCAGGGCGTTATAGTTCCTGCATCTTTGATTCTAGTTCCCAAGTCGCCTCCTCAACCTTGTTGTTCCTCCACAACACTTTCACCAAGGCGATGGTCTTGCTCCGCAAGACTTTGTCCTTCCGGTCGAGAATCTGAATTGGTTTCTCCTCAAAAGACAAATCTTGATCCAGCTCCAAATTCTCATAACTCAGAACATGCGTCGAATAAGACACATACTTCCGGAGCATGGACACGTGAAACACATCATGAACCCCTGATAAGGCTGGAGGCATCGCCAACCTGTAAGCTACCTCTCCAACCCGTTCCAGAATCTCGGAGGGGCCAACAAATCTAGGGCTTAGCTTGCCCCGAACACCAAACCATTTCACTCCCCTCAAAGGTGAAACCCTAAGGAACACATGGTCACCAACCTGAAACTCCACGCTCTTGCATTTCCAATCTGAGTAACTCTTCTGGCGACTCTGGGAGGCGAGCATTCGAGCTCTAATCTTCTCAACTGCCTCATTGGTCATCTGAACCATTTCAGGACCTAAATACCTCTCTCACCTGTCTCATCACAATGGATAGGTGATCTGCACTTCCTCCCGTATAACATCTCATACGGAGCCACTCCGATAGTTGCTTGATAACTGTTGCTGTATGAGAACTCAATCAAAGGAAGATACTTACTCCAAGATCCCCCAAAATCTAGCACACAGGCTCGTAGCATGTCCTCCAATATCTGAATCGTCCTCTCAGTCTGACCATCTGTTGGGGATGATAAGCGGTACTAAACCGTAACTGTGTGCCCATAGCCTTCTGCAGACTTTCCTAGAACTTGGAAGTGAAGGTGGGGTCCCTGTCGGATACTATCGACCTCAGAGCCTCATGTAGTCGAACAATCTCCTTCACATATAACTCTGCATACTGCTCCACAGTATCAGTCATCCTGATTGGTAAAAAGTGGGCGGACTTGGTGTACCTATCCATAATCACCCACACAGAATCATGCTATCCCACGGTCTTCGGCAACCCAATTACAAAGTCCATGGCAACATCTTCCCACTTCCACTCCAGAATCCCTAGAGGCTGCAACAACCCTGCCGGCGTCTGATGCTCAGCCTTGACCTGCTGGCAAGTTAGGCACTTGGCCACATAATCCACCACATCCCTCTTCATGCCTGACCACCAATACAAAGCTCTTAGATCCTGGTACATCTTCGTTGTACCTGGATGTAAGAAATAGGGAGTGGTATGCAGTTCATCTAAAATTTCTCGCCGGATATCTGAATCCATCGGAACACAGATCTGACCCTTATACTTCAGTAACCCTATCTCCGAGATAGAAAAGTCCTTAGCCGCTCCGACTAAGACGTTCTCCCTGTGACCTCTCAACTGGGAATCCTTCCCCTGCGCCTCCTTGATCCTTTCAAGGAGCGTAGACTGCAGAGTGATGTTGGCTAATCGACCAACCACCAACTCTATTCCCGCTCTGGTCATTTCACCCGCTAACTTACTGGATATCTGCCTTGAACTATACAACTGTTCTGGGCCCTTCAACTCAATGTATCAGCCACTACATTAGCCTTCCCAGGATGGTATAGGATATCGTAATCGTAATCCTTAACCAACTTCAGCCACCGTCTTTGGTGCATATTCAGATCCTTCTGAGTAAAGAAGTACTTCAAACTCTTATGGTCGGTGTATATCTTGCACTTCTCACCATATAGATAATGTCTCCAAATCTTAAGTGCGAACACGACCGCTGCCAATTCTAGATCATGCGTGGGATATCTCTGCTCATACTCCTTTAATTGTCTCGATGCGTAGGCTATCACCTTCCAACCTTGCATCAACACACACCCTAAACCCTGTTTGGAAGCATCACAATAAACCACGAACTTCTCATTGTCCGTCGGCAGACTCAACACTGGTGTGGTGATCAGTCGTCGCTTCAACTCTTTGAAACTATTTTCACATCTGTCTGTCCAAACATACTTCGTCTTCTTCTTTGTCAGTTCTGTCAATGGTGTGGCTATCCTAGAGAACCCCTCAACAAATCGCCGATAATACCCTGCTAATCCTAGAAGACTCCTCACCTCAGGACACTGCTCAGTCTAGGCCAGTCTCTCACTACCTCAATCTTATTTGGGTCAACTAGAATCCCCTCCTTATTGACGATATGGCCTAGAAAGGTAACTTGTGGTAACCAACACTCGCACTTACTGAACTTAGCATATAACCTTTGCTCTCTTAACCACTGCAAGGCCAGACGTAGATGCTGCTCATGCTCTGTCTCTGACTGAGAGTACACCAGATTGTCATCGATGAACATAATCACAAACTTATCTAAATAATCCTTCAAAACCCTATTCATCATATCCATAAAAGATGCTGGGGAATTGGTTAATCCAAATGACATAACCAGGAATTCATAGTGTCCATACCTCGTGCGGAAAGTGGTCTTTCGTATGTCCTCCTCTTTGATTCTTAATTAATGGTAACCTGACCGGAGATCTATCTTAGAAAACACTGTCTTTCCCTGCAGCTGGTCAAACAAATCATCAATCCTAGGCAGTGGGTACTTCTTCTTACTGGTCAACTTGTTCAACTCCCTGTAGTCAATACACATCCTAAGAGATCCATCATTCTTCTTGACAAACAACACCGAAGCACCCCATGGCGAGAAACTCAGTCTAATGAACCCCAAATCCAATAACTCCTGCAGCTGAATCTTCAACTCCTTCAACTCTGTCGGAGCCATTCGATAGGGTGTCCTAGATACTGGCTCCGCTCTTGGCACCAACTCTATAACAAAATCAATCTCCTGTTGCGGCGGCAGCCTTGGCAGATATGTTGGAAATAAGTCCGGGAACTCACATACCAATCTGGTCTCCCTCGGTCCAACCGACACAACCTTAGAGGTATCCACAACACTCGCTAGGAATCCTGTGTAACCTCCCTACATCAGGTCCCTAGCCTTCAAAGCTGTAATCATAGGTACCCACGGTCCACCAGCTGTTCCCACAAATACAAAGGGTACGTCCCCTTCTGGTTCAAAAGTCACCATCCTGCGCTTGCAGTCAATTGTTGCCCCATACTTTGATAGCCAATCCATCCCTAGGATCATATCGAAGTCATCCATCACAAGCTCAATTAGATTAGCAAACAATTCCCTACCATCTATCTTTACTGGTAAAGCTCTAATCCACCTCCTAGATACTACCAGTTCCCCAGTCGGCAACAAAGTCTGAAAATCCCTAGCATACAGAACACTAGGTCTACACAGCTGATCTATCACTCTAGCAGACACAAACGAATGAGTAGCTTCCGAATCAAACAATGCACTATAAGAATAACCAGCACTAGAGATCTGACCTGTCACAACTGAGGGGCTAGCCTCCGCCTCAGTCTGAGATAAAGTAAACACCCTGGCAGGAGTGGGACTGTCGCCCTGCTTTGGCTCCTTCTTCCTGGCTCGTGGGCAGTCCTTCTTCAGATGATTGGCACTCCCACAGAAAAAACAGGCCCTAATCCTGCACTCACCCTGATGTCAACGTCTGCACCGAGGACACACTGGAAAACTCCTCCAGTTGTCACTTCCGCCCTGGCGGCCACTAAAACCACCCCGTGCCCCCCTATCAGAAATGGGAGGAACAAAGGAATCTGGAGCCTTCCTCTTCTGCTAACTAGAGCCACTACCCTGACTGGGTCCAATAAAAGGAGGCACTGTCCTCCTGGCATCACGCCTAACAACGCTCTCATTCCAAATCTAGTCCTCGGAGCCCTCAGTTGTAAGGGCCTTGTCTACAACCTGAGCGTAGGTAGTAGTCTCTGGATCCAAGGTGATCTTCACATCATTGGCGATCATAACATTCAATCCCCGTATGAATCTGTCTCTTCTTGCTGAATTTGTCGACACTAAATCTGGCACAAACTTCGCCAATCGGTCAAATTTCAGAGCATATTCTGTCATAGTCATCCGGTTCTGAGTCAGGTTCATAAACTCATAAACCTTGGCAGCTCGGACTGCAACACTATAATACTTCTCATTGAAAATGTTCCTGAACTCCTCCCAGGTCATAACTATCACATTTCTTCACTGAACTACTACATCCCACCAGATGCTGGCATCCTCTCTGAACATGTAGCTTGCACAAGCTACCCTCTCGTTTCCCTCAACCCTCATAAAATCAAGAATAGACGAGATCATATTCATCCACCACTCTGTCTGTAGTGGGTCTGGTCCACCCTCAAAGGTGGGAGGATGTTGTTTCCTGAATCTCTCATATAAGGGTTCCCACCTGTTTTCCACAACAGATTGAACCGACACTAGCGCCACAACTTGCTGGACTGGCAACCCAGTGACCTGTGGAGGGACCTGTTGCCTCAATTGTCGAAGTTCTTCTTCTGTACGCTGCAGTCTTGCTTCCATTTCGACAAACATCTCTTGCCAATTCTGTGGGGCAGGTGGAGGGTCCTGACCCTGGTTATCATCCCCGGCCCGACTGCCGCGGAGTCTAGATGATTGTCGAGGCATCTCAACAAATATGCCTGCAATCAATGAGGCCGCTCATTAGGCATGATAACAACATCCAATACCACCTCCCAATTACATCAGTCATCCATGAGCAAAAATCCACATAACGCACAGATAACATATCACACACAACGGGCCATGCCTTGACATCATGCATACATTAAATCATTCATCATGCTCTATAAAGAATAAGTAGGCAAACATCGAATTTAAGCACATATTTCAACATAATAGTCAATCATACCAACAAACCTTGAGTCGAGCTTGCTATTGATAGCGAGCGTACATGTTTGGTCATTCTCAAGAAACCATAAACCTTGGCTCGCTCTGATACCAAGTTGTAACGCCCTACTTCCTTAGAGCCATTACTAAGTGAGTTTAAAATGTGCAACTAACTCGATAATCGAGGTTTTAGGACAAAAGTGCAATTAAACCATAATCACAGACATAAACTTAAGAATAAACCTTTCATTGAAAATTATAAGACATTTAACACTTGGGATCCCAAAAACATTATTTAGAAATATTTACAACTCAAAATATAACCAGGGTCGACTAAAGGACAAAATTCAAGTTTAGTATAATCATCTCCTAGAAATACCCCTGGCCGTGGCAGCCAGGCAGACCAGACATGTATGCGTCGCTCATCACGGTCACCATACTCAAGGTTGATCGACTTTCCCCTTGCCTTTACCTGCACCATAGAGCACCCGTGAGCCGAAGCCCAGCAAGAAAACCCTCACAAGCAGATAATATATGCATATTAAGAACTTAACATAAAATCAAGCCATCATCAGGTTATACACGTACGACCATGCCATCCGAGGCGCTTTACTAGACCCTGGGTTCACGGTCTATACTGTAAGGACACCCCAGGTATCCCTTGGGGTCCCGCCCTGGCAACTCGCACTCCGCGTGCTAAACGCTTCTCCCGGCCCCTTGCCATTCTCGGCCTTCGCCGTTCTCGGCCCATTCCGTTCCCGACCATCGCCGTTCCATCATTTATATACACACATAATATAACTAAACAGACATCTAAACACATATAAATTCAATCAAAGGGCCCCGCCCTATAACAGATTAATATAGGGTCGAGCCCTGCAACACAAGCTCTATGGGAACAGTAGTTTTCTTACCTGTGTAACGACCCAAATTCACTAATAAGGCTTAAGGGCCTTGATTAGCGTGCCAAGAGGGCATGATGGGATTTATGTGTGATTTTATGAGTTAAATGCATGATTATGATTTAAAGTGTGTTATATGACTATTTGATTATTTGAGATGCATGACTATGTGTATTAGTATGCATGTAGGCCCTGATTGTGTTAGAAGGGTGTAATGGTAATTTTGGCCATGATGAGCATAACTGTATTGATATGTGATGATTGTTGAGACCACATTGTGATGTGGATGTATCTGTAATTTGTGACTCGAGGCAGTCCCGGTGAGCAGACTAGCGGAAAGTCGAGGCAGAGATTTATACCCGGCTCGGGGCAAGCCTGGGGGTATAAATAGGAAGTTAATGAGTATATTGGGGTTTATTTTGATATTAAGGAATATTATTTGGTGACTTTTCAGGTATTGGGAAGCAAGCGGGAAAATATTAGAGACACTTGAGGATTAGCGGGAATTGGGTAAAATGACTAAAATGGCCCTACGTGGAGAAAGGGTTTAGAATTAATAGGGAGGGCATTTTGGTCAATTGGCTTTTAGAGATTGATTTATAAGGCTTTACACTTAGTGGGATTTATAGAGAAAGTGTGTTGGCTGTGGAGAGAAAGAAAGAAAAAGGAAAGAAAGAAAAGAGAGAAAACAGAGGGTTTTTCTAAAGGATCGGTTTGTGCATTCTTGCACCATTTCTCTCCATTTTTCTTGGAGCAAAACTCAGTGGGGAGCTAGGATAGGTTGAGCATCAAGGATCTTAAGGTTATACTTGAAGATTTGGCAAGGATTAGAAAGAACGCATCAACTTTTGAGGTAAGTTTTTAGAGTTTTCAGTTTTAAGGGTTTGGCTGGTTTGAGCTGTGTTTTGAGCTCAGATGATGGGAATTTTAGGGAATTTCTGGGCAAGCTTTGAGGGAGAGCAAGCTAAGGAGGCCTAGGGTTGAGTCAAGGTCGAAATTGCATCAATGGTATGTTTTCTAAGTCCTTAACTTTGTTGTTTGACTGAATTTCTGGGTTTAGGGTTCATCTATGGTGAATCTTGAGATTTGGGATGTTTGTGCTTGGGTTTTGAGATTTGGGGATGCTTGGGATGAATGGAGAGTGTTTATAAGCTTGATTTTGAGTTTGGTAAAGATTTGGGGAAGTTTGGGTTGAGAATGGTTGAAAGAAATCGCAGAAAAAGAAGTTGAGAGTTGCCTGCCTGCAACTAGCGCTTCAGTGCTAGTCTTTGGGCGCTGTAGTGCTAGGCCCTGTTCTGGGGGGTGTGTTTCTGCTTGTAGCGCTACAGCGCCCTCTTTAGAGCGCTGTAGCGCTGCACTGTTCACAGAAAGGGATTTTTGGGCTTTTGTTGAGGGATTTTGACCTAGGGTTCGGGGCTCGATTCCGCCACTTTGTTTTGGGGATCTAGGACTTCCCGGGGGCTCAGGAGTGGCCCCGAGGCTAGGTATTCGGACTTGGGGTTCGGTGTTGACTTTGACCTATGTTTGTACCTAGGTGTACGCTAAGGCTCGAGTGGGATCGTGCTCAAGGAGTCAAGTGTTGAAAGCTATCGAATTGAAAGGTAAGAAAACTATAGCACCCGTAGGATAGGGCATGGGCCCATAGTGTGATTGCGGGGTACGGCCCTATATTCCATTACATGTTAGGGTGTAGACTTAAATGAATTGATATTTGTTTGAATGTTGTTTGAGCTATGCTATATGTGATTATTGTGGAATGAAACGGCAACGGAGCCGAGAACGGCAATGGAGCCGAGAGCGGCGAAAGGCCGAGAACGGCAATGGAGCCGAGAGCGGCGAAAGGCCGAGAACGGCAGTGGGGCCGGAAGTAACACCTAGCACATGGGATGCTTATAGTCAGGGTAGGACCCAGTGGATACATGTGATATCCTTACGGTGAGGACCGAGACCCCAGGCTTTGGTAAAGCTTCTGGGGCAGCATGGCTGTGTTTGCTTAGTCTAATGGTTGACCCGTTTATCTGTGGACTATCTGATATGATTAACTGTATAATTTGCATATGTTATGAACTGCATGAGTTTTCTTGCTGGGCTTCGGCTCACGGGTGCTCTGTGTTGCAGGTAAGGACATAGATTGAGTCAACCAACCATGAGTACGGAGAGTGTGAAGCGACGCGTACATGTTTGGCCTGCCGACTGCTTTGGTTGGGGGTTTATTTGAGAAATGGCTGTAATAATCTATGATTTTTATAATTAATCAATTGTAAACTTATTTTAAGATGTAAATAGTTTTCAAACCTTATTTTGGGATCCCAAATGTTTAATACTAGAAGTTTTTAATGAAACGACGCATTTTCAAAGATTACAGCCTTAACTTTTATTAGTCACACTTTTGTTTTAAAAACCTCGGTTAGCGAGTTCATTGCACTATTTTGTCTTAAAACTCACTTGGTAACGGCTCTAAGGAAGTAGGGTGTTACAACTTGGTATCAGAGCGAGCCAAGGTTGATTGGTTCTGGAGATCGACCGAACATGTACGCTCGATGTCAGTGACAAGGTCGACTCAGGGTTGGTTGGTATGAGTGATTGACATGTTTGAACGTATGTTTGAATGCCCTGTTTGCCTGCTTATTTATATGGTGCATGAGAAATGAGTGGACATATGCAGGAGATATTGTTGGGGCTGGGCCCTTGACTATTGTATGTTGAGATTAAAGTGTGCTAAATAATATTATTATGCATATGGATGAATATTGGCATAATGGTTCGCATATTGAGTTTATGTGGTTGATTGTTTAAATTGAATTCATATGTTATATCCGTTTATTTGCTTGTATGAAGCATGTTGAGACCTGGGTATACTTAGTGATGTTATAATCTGGTAGCTAAATGTATATCATTGTGGATTTGGCCTATATATGCTTTGTGTGTGCATGATAACTGTGATCATTTGGATCTAGTTGTGGTTTGGTTTAGAGTATGAACCGCAGAGCTCGGGAGTTTGGTCAGTTTTGACAGACGAACTCGAATTGTTTGTTCCAAGAAGAGTATGTGGACCTGATATTGTGTTGAAAAGGGGGATTCTAGATATAAGTTGGAGTTGAGATCTCCAGTTATCCCGAAAAGCGGTGGAGTTTATTAGTCGAGATGGAACAGAAGGATAGCAGATTTCTCTGGGGAAATAGCTGATATCAATGTTTTAACAGTAAGGTTACCAGTGTTAGTTTACTGTGAGGTATGGACAGATAAGGGTATTATATGAAAGGCTTAAAGGGTATTATCCTCTAGTTTTGAGGAAAGTTCGGGTTGACAAAGAATTTATCAGTGGATGGGCAAGGTTAATTCCACCCTTGGTTACAAGAGGATGAGAGCCCATGACTGAAGGGTTGTGTTAAGTATTGTGCTAGGGGGATGCTTGGAAATGGTACTCGGGCTGAGGTACTGGCTTAATGGGATGGAAAGAACCTAGATGCTGAATTGTTAGAAGAGATTATAAAGACATGATTGGAACTGTGGAGACTGGTGGGCTTATAAGTTTGGTTTGGACTGTTAGGGTAACAACAGTGTTAATCAATGGGTTTGGTGAATTGGGTAATTCATTTCGGAAATTTATACTGATGGATGTATCTAGAATTGATGGCGACCCATTTAAGGATTTGAGATCTGGAATAGTCTAAGGTATTTGGGCCACTCTGATGTAAGGACTTATCGTCTGTATGTGGATGGTGGAGAGGGCCATGTTGTTCGAGGAACTGATGGTCGATGTATAGAGCATGAGTGCTAGAGCCGCAATGGCAGTGCTTCCTTTGATGAAATTAGTAAAGATAGATTCGTGATAATCAAGTTAAAAGAACCCCGGATAGTGTTGTGGCTTCTGGTTTTGCCAGGAATGGGGAAAAGTTTGATTGATAAGATGGTACTTGTATTGATAGAATGCAACGAGGACAGATTCTCAATTTTGAGGTAGAAGGACCCCAGACAGTGCTTGGGCACCTAATTTGAGGCTGGAAAAAAGCCTGATTGAAAAGGTAATTATCAAGATGGTGACAGGAACCAGGGAGGTTAATTGGTATGCACATGAGGGAGAGGATGCCACCTGAGTGGAGGTCAGGTGAGGGCATGACTTCTACATAGAATGACTCGATATGTTAGGATGGATTTCCCATGGTGAGGGAACGGAGAACTAGAACGCATCGATTCATTCAAAGTTCGAGGCTGATTCCTCGAGGGAGAGTATTTAACTGACTGGAGTATGCTTTGGTCATGTAACGAACTGGAAGAACTCGGTGTTGAGAATGCTCCGAGAGAGAGATGGATTTAGAGAGGTTGCCTCAAAGGTACTATTCGAGAGGCTGAGGACAGTAATACTTATTGAGAAGAAATTAGAAACTCTGGCAGATGGATTGGGACATAAGTGATCAAGAAGTGCATAGTAATAACGACAGAGTTTGTCTTAAGGGAGCCTTAGCATGAGTCGCAGTGAGCGAATTAGTCAGTTAAGAAATAACCATGGATTGTAGAGGATATCATCTGGAGTATGTAAATGAATTGGGTGGAAACTGAGCTGACTAGTGGGAAAATTATATGAGTATGTAAAGAAAGATTGGGGGTATTTCAAGGTCGGACTACAGATAGGATTGGTATAAGGAATGTTGTAAAAGATGGTATTGGCAGACAGAAAGTCTATTGAAGCAATCGAAGGAATTGGCCCTGGAGTAGCCAGAGTGTTATACTGCGGGGATTGTTAGCATCGTCGGGTTAGAACGAAAAGTACAATGTTGGATACAAGATGGGACGATGTCTCTAAAGAGTTGATCTAGGACCTGGTTATTACCAGTTGGAAACAAAGGATAGAGACATTTCATGAATTTGTCTATTTTGCACCGGGTAGGGTGTGAGGAGTTGGTAACAAAGATTCTAGAATGGTTCAAGCTGCAGCAGCACGGGTAAGTTCTTTGGGCAGAGAATGCGTGAACGGTATGGGCAAGTCCCCTTCAAGCTCACGAGCAGTACATGTGGATTACTCCCAGACGGAAATGGTGAGCAAATGATTATGCTGAAGATGTTGTACCCAGAAGGCAGAGTCACAGGTAAGGTTTTGCGGAGTGTTAGTTTGGGTGTCGTTAGGAGTACTCAGAATAGAGCTACAAGAAGAAAGGACATGCATGAGGAGATTTGATTTGAAGCCACAAAGAAGCTAATGATGAATATCGGAAGAATAGAAGCATAACAGGAATGATAAGCGCATCACCTATTGCATAAGTATCTCCGGAGACAACTACATCAGAGATGAGGAGAACAGTAAAACTTGAGGTTAGACGGACTGGGTGGTGTCAAATCAGAAAGAAATTCAGAAGACAAGGTAAGAGTTGATTGGTGTCTGGTGATGCTGGAATATGTGGATGTTATGGTTAAGTATAGAGTGATGGCATAAAGGACCTGATCTATGGTAAGGATATGGAAATGGGGGAGTGTATCACGTTCTGGGCACGCCCAGGAATAAATTGATGCGAGGATGGATCGAACCTTGCGGGAGGTGAAAGAATGAACATGGTTGATATACTTGGAGCGTTAAGTTGACAGCTATGCATATCATAAGGTGCTTGAGTATTAGGTATTAGTAAGAAAGATAACGTTGAGACCCAGATGTGGTGAAAAGTAACAGACGGATGATCAGTGTTTGAAATCCTCGATTGAGCGAGGGGAAATTTAATCGGAGGCGGAACTCCTAACTGTGAGGCGTGTGTCAGTCAGGGAATAACGCCATAGATTGTAATGGAGTGGACAAGGCAACGACTGAGTTCGGCGTAACGTTATTAGGTAATGGTTAGCTGGTGAGTGTCACTGAACTATGGAATCTGAAGTGTTGGCTTTGGTCGAAGCAGGGAGGAACCCTGCCAAGGTGGTACAAGTTAAGATACCAGGATTGGATGAAAGATCCAATTAGATTTGGTTCATGAATGAGAATTCTGAATGGACATCATTCCACCTCCTAGGGTACGTTGTACCGGAAGGGTGGAGCAAGTGACAGAATCTAGTGTTTTCCTTTGGACCCAGAGGGGTTAGGCGATGTGGTGGTGTATCGTGGGATTAGACCACAATAGACCTTAAGTAAGGTATCCAGACATGAAAAGTTTTAACTCAGTTGATCGAGTTAATGTAGTTGGGTCAAGTGAACTGGTTTCAGAATGGAGCGTCGATGATACAGAATTGAGACCCTATAGTATTTTAAATTTTGGAATGGATCTAGAGAATGAAAAGAACAGAGTGGGAATCTGGAATTATCAGTTGATTGCAAGTGGAATGGCAGTCTGGAAGTTAATCAGATATCTTAAAGAATTAAGCGTTGACTATGCAAATACTTGAGGTATTGAGGGAAGTGTAATCCCTGATGAGTTAGTCGTGGTGGAAGTTGCTAGTGTCTTGTTAATGTAACACGACATAGGACATGGTAAGAGGTGAAGGATAGTGAATACTACGATTTGGCATTGGTTCAGAGAGAAAGTGGAAGAGGTTGTTGGAACTCTTAAGGCAGGAGTGTCTGCCTATCTGAAAGAATAAAAGAACTTGTAAATTGTTAAATTTTGGGAAAATAAAGTTCCAGAAGGAAAGATTTGTAACTCTACGTAATATCAGACAAGGATTTGTATGGTGTTCAGGGAAAGAAGGGAGAGTTCTGACTCTTGATTCAACATAAAATCCTGAAGTTGTACTAAGGGTTAGGCCAGTGGGGCCTACGAGTTGATCCCACCTGGTAGGGGTGATGACTTATGAGTATCTTTGGAAATGGGATCTAGGCAGCAAGGTAATCATTGTAATTTAAGCAGACTCTAAAGTTTCAGCAGGGTTGTGGTGTAAACAAGAAGCTAACAAAGGTATGGCTATTAGACAAAATCTTGAGGAGCAAGATTGTTACTCTTATGAGAGTGTTGTTGAAAAGTAAAGTAAAGGCGGTGGACCTTGGAAATTATGGTCAGTATTGCGGGTTGTTGACTGATGTGTTTGGATAAATTTCGAGGACGAAATTTTTATGAGGAGGGGATAGTTGTAACGACCCAAATTCGCTAATAAGGCTTAAGGGCCTTGATTAGCATGCCAAGAGGGCATGATGGGATTTATGTGTGATTTTATGAGTTAAATGCATTATGATTTAAAGTGTGTTATATGACTATTTGATTATTTGAGATGCATGACTATATGTATTAGTATGCATGTAGGCCCTGATTGTGTTAGAAGGGCGTAATGATAATTTTGGCCATGATGAGCATAACTGTATTGATATGTGATGATTGTTGAGACCACATTGTGATGTGGATGTATCTGTAATTTGTGACTCGAGGCGATCCCAGTGAGCAGACTAGCGGAAAGTCGAGGCGGAGATTTATACCCGGCTCGGGGCAAGCCTGGGGGTATAAATAGGAAGTTAATGAGTATATTGGGGTTTATTTTGATATCAAGGAATATTATTTGGTGACTTTTCAGGTATTGGGAAGCAAGCGGGAAAATAATAGAGACACTTGAGGATTAGCGGGAATTGGGTAAAATGACTAAAATGGCCCTACGTGGAGAAAGGGTTTAGAATTAATAGGGAGGGCATTTTGGTCAATTGGCTTTTAGAGATTGATTTATAAGGCTTTACACTTAGTGGGATTTATAGAGAAAGTGTGTTGGCTGTGGAGAGAAAGAAAGAAAAAGGAAAGAAAGAAAAGAGAGAAAACAGAGGGTTTTTCTAAAGGATCGGTTTGTGCATTCTTGCACCATTTCTCTCCATTTTTCTTGGAGCAAAAACTCAGTGGGGAGCTAGGATAGGCTAAGCATCAAGGATCTTAAGGTTATACTTGAAGATTTGGCAAGGATTAGCAAGAACGCATCAACTTTTGAGCTGGTTTGAGCTGTGTTTTGAGTTGAGATGATGGGAATTTTAGGGAATTTCTGGGCAAGCTTTGAGGGAGAGCAAGCTAAGGAGGCCTAGGGTTGAATCAAGGTCAAAATTGCATCAATGGTATGATTTCTAAGTCCTTAACTTTGTTGTTTGACTGAATTTCTGGGTTTAGGGTTCATCTATGGTGAATCTTGAGATTTGGGATGTTTGTGCTTGGGTTTTGAGATTTGGGGATGCTTGGGATGAATGGAGAGTGTTTATAAGCTTGATTTTGAGTTTGGTAAAGATTTGGGGAAGTTTGGGTTGAGAATGGTTGAAAGAAATCGCAGAAAAATAAGTTGAGAGTTGCCTGCCTGCAACTAGCGCTACAGCGCTAGTCTTTGGGCGCTGTAGCGCTAGGCCCTGTTCTGGGGGGTGTGTTTCTGCTTGTAGCGCTACAGCGCCCTCTTTAGAGCGCTGTAGCGCTGCACTGTTCACAGAAAGGGATTTTTGGGCTTTTGTTGAGGGATTTTGACCTAGGGTTCGGGGCTCAATTCTGCCACTTTGTTTTGGGGATCTAGGACTTCCCGGGGGCTCGGGAGTGGCCCCGAGGCTAGGTATTCGGACTTGGGGTTCGGTGTTGACTTTGACCTATGTTTGTGCCTAGGTGTGCGCTAAGGCTCGAGTGGGATCGTGCTCAAGGAGTCAAGTGTTGAAAGCTATCGAATTGAAAGGTAAGAAAACTATAGCACCCGTAGGATAGGGCATGGGCCCATAGTGTGATTGCGGGGCACGACCCTATATTGCATTACATGTTAGGGTGCAGACTTAAATGAATTGATATTTGTTTGAATGTTGTTTGAGCTATGCTATATGTGATTATAGTGGAATGAAACGGCAACGGAGCCGAGAACGGCAATGGAGCCGAGAGCGGCGAAAGGCCGAGAACGGCAGTGGGGCCGGAAGTAACACCTAGCACATGGGATGCTTATAGTCAGGGTAGGACCCAGTGGATACATGTGATATCCTTACGGTGAGGACCGAGACCCCAGGCTTTGGTAAGGCTTCTGGGGCGGCATGGCCGTGTTTGCTTAGTCTAATGATTGACCCGTTTATCTGTGGACTATCTGATATGATTAACTGTATAATTTTCATATGTTATGAACTGCATGAGTTTTCTTGCTGGGCTTCGGCTCACGGGTGCTCTGTGTTGCAGGTAAGGGCATAGATTGAGTCAACCAACCATGAGTACGGAGAGCGTAAAGCGACGCGTACATGTTTGGCCTGCCGACTGCTTTGGTTGGGGGTTTATTCGAGAAATGGTTGTAATAATCTATGATTTTTATAATTAATCAACTGTAAACTTATTTTAAGATGTAAATAGTTTTCAAACCTTATTTTGGGATCCCAAATGTTTAATACTAGAAGTTTTTAATGAAACGACGCATTTTCAAAGATTACAGCCTTAACTTTTATTAGTCACACTTTTGTTTTAAAAGCCTCGGTTAGCGAGTTCATTGCACTGTTTTGTCTTAAAACTCACTTGGTAACGGCTCTAAGGAAGTAGGGCATTACAACCTGTGTCCCACGCTTTCCAGGCACCGATGTCCTGAGCACATTTCCCTAGTCCAAGCCTCGCCGAAACCCTAGTTCTAATCCATTAAATAGCTATGGATTATGATTCTAGTCTCTGGGACATTGAATTCTATCAATCCGGGTGATAAAATCCTTCCCTAGGCTAAAACCCCTCTAGAACCCTAAAATGCACTAAGTGCCGCAGCCCTAAGGACTCACGCTGCGACCCCCAGTTCAACTCGAGGCCCTGCCTCAAAATAGCCTACACGTGCTGCGACCCTTCCTGAAGGGTGCCACGGCACGCCTTCAATTCCAGACGCCCCAAGTTCGAAGGGGCCGTGGCTCAGCAAGAACAGGGCCACGGCCCGGCCCTTCGAACCCAGAAAATTTCTCCATTTTCTCTCTTAAAACCCAACCAATTATCCATAAAAATCAACCTAACAATCCAAACATTCATCACAAAGGTTCTAACACAATCTCAGCATCAAAACCTAACAAAGACTAGCCCCAAAACTCAGAAAAAAAAATTAAGAACAAATCTAAACTTAGCTCACATGCATACCCTGAAACATTAGCATAAATTCAATATAACTCATCAATTTAAGAGCTTACCTTTTCTTGATTGCACCTCCAAGTGATGCTAAGCAATTCTCCAAGCTTAAAGCTCAAATCCTAGCTTAATTTGCAAAGCTTCCCCTTTGTATGGTTGAGAGAAAATAAAAGAGAGGAAGGAGAGGTTTGGGTCGATTCATACTATTCTGAAAACTTCTAATGTTTTGTTTCATTAAACTTAGTCTCTAAGGTTACCTCAAGGCTCGGGGTACCAAAAACGTCCCCGAGGGCAAAATGGTAAATTTCCCCAATATTCCCTCCTAGACATTCTAACCTTAAATATATCTCTAAATATTTATTTCCATAACCCGATAACCCCATAAAATGACTAACAAACAATTTACCCCTCAACTCACTCCGAGTCGGATTTTTGACCTCGTTGTGACTTTCTAGCTAACCGCTCCCTAGAACTGTCTCGAATCGTGCAACACAGATATATCACAAGTATATCACAATTATCATGTTTATACCCTCAACGGCTAAAATTACAATCATTTCCCTAATAACCAGACGGGGCCCACATGCATATTTAATTCACCTAAACATGCATCACTAATCACATATTCACACAAATTCACATATTAAACAATAATTCTCTTATTGCCCTCCAGGCATGCTAATCAAGGCCCTAAGCCTTATCAGTGAATTTGGGTCGTTACATTCGGTATGCCCAAAGTACTTGCGGGAGCTGTAAGGGCCATAATCCTTTGGCCTCGTCTAACCTCTTCTTCAGGCTCGCCTTTAGGGTTTTGTTCACAGTCTCAACCTGTCCATTGGCTTGCGAATACGCTATTGAGGAGAAACTCTTAATAATGTTGTATTTTTCACATAAATCAGTGAAGAGATCACTGTCAAATTGCGTCCCATTTTCTGGCATGATCTTTTTAGGAAGCCCAAATCGACATATAATACTCTTCACCACGAAGACTAGGATTCTCTTTGAAGTGATGGTGGCCAGAGGTTTGGTTTCTACCCACTTCGTGAAATAGTCGATCACCACCACCGCGTAACGAAATCCTTCCTTTCCCATAGATAGGGACCCTATTAGGTCGATTCCCCATACCGCGAATGGCCACGGGGATGAGATCATCGTTAGCTCAACTGGAGTAGCTCAGGAAATTATGGCGAAACATTGGCATTTGTTGTACTTCTGGACATACGAGATTGAATCTTTTGTTAGAGTGGGCCAAAAATAGCACTGGCTCAGTATTTTTAGTGCTAGGTTTTGCCCCTAGCATGATCTCCACAAAAGCCTTCGTGCACTTCTTGCAAAATGGTTTTAGCTTCCTCGGGTAGACCACATTGTAGGAGAGGCAATGAATGACCATGTCGGTACAATGTTCCATCCACTTTCACATACCGCAGAGCTTGATATAGTATTTTTCTTGCATCCTTTCTATCATCAGGTAGCCTTCCTATTGTGAGGTATTCCATTATGGGAGTCATCCATGTCGGTCTTGTGTCGATCATTTCGACTTCTACCATTTTTGTTACACTCGGATTCTCTAAGGAATCCATTGGCACTACATTCAATATCTCAGCTTCTTTGGTGGTGGCAAGCCTTGCTAAAGTGTAAGCATTAGAGTTCTGCTTGTGAGGTATCTGTTCAACAGTACTGTACTCAAAATCGGACAGCTCTCCCTTCACCTCAGCTAGGTAGGCCGCCATCTTGGTACCTCGAGCTTGATATTCTCCCAACAGCTGATTAATCACGAGCTGAGAATCATTATATCAATGGACGAATTTTTCCTTGAGCTCCCTTGCCACTCTCAGCCCAGCTAGTAAAGCCTCATATTCGGCTTCGTTATTGAATGCTTTGAATTCGATCTTAGAGTTGTATGGAATCGAAGTCCTTCTGAGGAAATTAAGATGATCCTTGCTCCTAATCCGTTCTTGTTTGATGATCTATCCACGAAGATTTTCAATAACTCCTGCACTGGTTCTTTCAAAAGCCCCTCTGGAAATCCGGTGCATTCAGCCACAAAATCAGCAAGGGCCTGACTTTTGATTGAGGTTCGTGGCATGTACAATATCTCAAACTAGCTAAGCTTGATAGCCCATTTTAAAAGACATCCCAACGTTTCAGGTTTTTGCAATACCTACATTAATTGTTGGTCGGTCATGACGTTGATTGAATGGGACTGGAAATATGGTCGGAGCTTCCTGGAAGCCAATATCAGACAGAACGCCAGCTTCTCTATCAGTGGGTATTGTGACTCAGCTCCGTGAAGTCTCTTGCTTATATAGGGCCTGTTTGGCATAGCTTTTACTTTTACTTTTAGACATAAGAATAAGAGAAGTAAAAGTTTGAGCTTTCTAATTCCTGTTTGGATTTATATTTTGAAAGAGCTTTTTTATTTGTTGAAGAGCTTTTCAGAGTGTTTGGTATATACTGCATAAAAGCACTGATAAAATAAATATCAAATTTAACCATAAATATATGTTTATAATAATAATAATAATATATGTTATGTTTGAACTCATTTGAAAATTAATCGTTCTTTTGAAGAAAAAAATCTAATTGCATACATATATGAATTAATATTAATTAATAAATAAAAAATCATAAAAATCTAAACGTAATTAACAAAAAATCTAAAATATTAAATTAAATATTCAAATATAAAAATCTAAATGTAGTTAGAGAAAGAAATTCTATATATAAAACATTAGTAAGAAAAATAAAAACTAAAAAAAATTGTACATAGATTTTTTTAGAAAAATTAGATAGAATACTTTTTAAGAAAAAAGAAATCGTATTATATAACTATTATCTTCAAAATTTAGGATAAAGATGTAATTTATTTTTTTGTTTTATAAAAAATAGGGAAAAAATTGGTATTATGAAAGATTCATTAAAACAAGAAAATAGCTTCCCGTGTTTTTTTAGAAGTCCTTCCTGAAAAAGCTGGTGAGTCACTGCTTCTCTAAAAAGCTCTTCTAAATTGAAAAAGTTCTTTCTATATTTCATTCAAACACACCTAAAAGTAACTTTAAGACTTAAAAAGCTCTTCCAAAGCCATGCCAAACAGGGCCATAATATACTGGTTTTTGAGCACGGTCTTCTTCTCAGACTAACACGGCACTGACTGCATTTTCTGTCACGACCAAATAAAGGAACATGGGTTCTCTAGTCATAGGCTTAGATAACACTGGGGGCTCGGCCAGGTGCATTTGTAGGTCGAGTAATGCCTGTTCGCACTCCTCAGTCCATTGTAATTTTTTGTTTCCCCCGAACTAGTTGTAAAATGGCAGGCACTCGTCAGTGGATTTTGAAATAAAATAATTTAAAGGTGCCACCTTTCCAGTCAGACTTTGAACTTCTTTATGCGACCTGGGCAAGGGAATTTCTAACAACGACTTGAGTTTCTCGGGATTTGCCTCTATTCCCCTCGTGTTGCCTATGAAACCCAGAAATTTTCCAGATGCCACTCCAAACATGCACTTCTAAGTATTTAGCTTCATGTCATACCTACTTAAGATTCCAAAATATTCTTCTAGATCAGATACATGGTTATCGATAGTCTTTAACTTAACAAGCATATCATCGACATACACTTCCATACTTCTCCCAATCTGATTAGCGAACATTTTTTTGACTAAGCGTTGATATGTAGCACCGACATTCTTTAGCCCGAAATGCATAACTTTATAACAATATACGTTATTTGGGGTCATGAAACTAGTATGTTCCTGGTCCGCAGGATTCATCGCGATCTGGTTATATCCATAATACGCATCCATGAAGGACATGAACTCGTGACCTACCAGGGAATCTACCAACTGATCAATCCTTGGTAGTGTAAAGCAATTCTTAGGACAAGCTTTGCTCAGGTCGGAGAAGTCAATGCATGTAATGCCCCAAATTTCCTAATAAGGTTTAGGACCTTGATTAGGAGGCTGGGAGGGCCAGAATTGATTTATTATGTTATTAAATGATTATATGCATGTTTAGGTGTATTGAATATGCATGTGAACCCATTTCTGATTAATTGGGTGATTTTCATATTTTGGCCATTTCAGGCATATTTGACATATATGTGATATGTGTGTGGTGCTTTATTATTATTAGGTTATGCTAGGGTTATCCAGCACGAGATAATCCTAGGAGATAAGCTAGTGGGAAAGACACAACGGGATTTATTCTTGACTCAGAGTGAGTCAAGGGGTATTTAGAGCATTACTAGGTTATTGGGTAATGGGAATAAGAATTTGATGATAAAAAGGGAGTTAGTGAGATCAGGGGGAAATTCTGGAGGTTTTGACTATTTTTCCCCCGGGGAAATCTTCGGGACGCCAAGTGTTAGGATTTTTTTGAGGCTACTTAATCTTGAAGTAACCTTTTAAGAAATAAAAAGAATGATCAGAACGTTCTCTCTCCCTCAAAGTTCCATTTTCATCTCTCGATCGCATTTTCGAAGGAAACTTGAGTTCTAGGACTCAGATTCAAGCGATGATCGATGCATAGCGATCCTAGGAAAGATTAGAACCTTATTAGCTAGAGGATTTAGTTGGGAAACAACTCAATCAGAGGTAATTCAATTTTTAAGTTCTAAGTTTTTTAAGTTTTTAAGCTTGAATAGGACTTTGTGTTTGATGAGTTCTTGATTGATTTGAGACTTGGGTTTTGATGGTTTTGGATCATGGGGATGTTTGGTAACTTTGATTTTTGAGTTTGAAAATGTTTGGATAGGTTTTTGGAAGGTTTTAAAAAGGAGAAAACAAGGTTTTTTTGCGCTGGTTCGAAGTTGGGCCTCGGCCCTGTTCTAGGGCGTTGCAACCCAAGCTTGAAGAAGGTGAAGATAGGCTCTGTCAGGGGGGCGGGCCGCGGAATGGTCCATGGAGGGCCGCAGCCCTTAAGGGAAAAATTGCCAATAATTGTGTTTTTGTCATGGGAACTTAACTCTAAGGGCCTGGGATCGATCCTACTACCTAGTTGAGTGGGATTCGATGTCCCGGAGGCTTGGGTTGGGTTTGGAAGTATTTATTTACTCATTTTGATGAGGTTTTATATCATGGTTGTGACTAGGTTATCATTAGAGGCTTGGAATTGGGATCGTGCTTGTGGCTCATTTTTTGGTAACCTGTGCTTGGACCAGAGGTAAGAAAACTGCACCCCATATGTGACATGCATGGTTATTCTTGATGCATGTTGGATTTTTAAATGTAAACATTGATAGCATATCAAATGCTTAGCAATCTTGCTCACTTGTGTATGGTTATTATTGAGCCATGTCGGGTGTTTAAATGTGATGCATGTAATGCACGAGAAACATGTGTTTAGGGCATGCCATGAATGTTGAATATGAGACTGATCAGAGCTTGAGTCTCTGTGTTTGTGCATGATCATAATTGTGATATCAACTGTTAAGTAAGCATGTTGAATGCCCTACGTTTTGATATTTGACATATGATATATGCCTGGTAACATTGCTTACTTGTGCGTGGCACTGACTCATTAGTCAGAATTGGCAATGGTGTCAGTATCAACTGTGAAGCTGTGACTCATTAGTCAAGTTCGGCAGTGGTACTGAGCACTGGTCACATGGTATTGACTCATAATCCAGAACGGACTTAGCGTGTTTAACGCAAGCCAATAAAAGATTAGATCTAATTGACATCTACATTGAATGACTCAAATGAGCATTAATGCTGGACCGACCTCAAGTTCGATGAAAACTAAAAGTGCCTGTCTAGTCTAAGGGCTAGTTATTTAGAGACAGAGCCAGAAAGGCTAAGGTGACCTACAAGTCACATGGCTAGGAGGGTATGGGACCTCCAGAGTGTGACTCATTAGTCACTAATACAGAGTGTGACTCATTAGTCACCCATACAGGGTATGACTCATTAGTCATCCACACAGAGATAGACTCATTAGTCATCTATACAGAGGTGACTCATTAGTCACCTATACAGAGTGAGACTCATTAGTCTCCTATACAGAGTGTGACTCATTAGTCACCTATATAGAGTGAGACTCATTAGTCTTCTATACAGAGTGTGACTCATTAGTCACCTAGACAGAGATAGACTCATTAGTCTTCCATATAGAGTGTGACTCATTAGTGACCTATACAGGGTATGACTCATTAGTCATTGTAACGCCCTAAACTCCAGGGACCGTTACAGTGTGCCTTGTAAACAGTGCTAAACTCGCTAATAGATTCATTTGGCCAAAATCGTATAACTAAGTATGATTAGCGGTTTAGGGATTAAAATTTTTGGTTAAGAAATAACGTTTCATTAGAACGTTTACCGTATACATTGGGATCCCATAAATATAATTTAAAGGTCTATTACAAGAAAATATTTACAAACAGGCGATCGAAGCGGCAAAACAGGGTTTAATCCTAGTTCCTCTCCTTCAAACCTCGACCGTGGCGGTCGAGCAGCTGCATATGTACACATCGTCACCTAAGCTCTCCAAATCAAGGATGGTCCAACTTTCTTTTTCCTTTACCTGTACCACATAGCACCCGTGAGCCGAAGCCCAGCAAGAAAACTCAATATGCTCATGAACAGTCATATCATGACATCAAATCATAAGGCACACGCCTAGTAGAGATAGCCCTATTCAAGCAGGAAAATGAGTTCATGTAATGATGAATATACAACATCAACCGATGATCATAATAATCATCCCGGGATTTTAGCCCCAAATAGAAGAGTGACAGTTGTAATAGTCACTAAGGTGGGTTCCTTTCCCAATAGCCATGTGACGATAGGGTCACCGGGGCTTAATAGATAAGTGATCATTTCACTAGCTTGAACAAGATAGGTAGTTGATAAACTAGTCACCAATATAACCTACCACATGACCATAGAGTCACAACCATGGGATTCTGCTCCCTAGCCATGTGACAAGCAGTCACCTAGGCCTTTGGCCCTGGGTCTGAGTAACTAGCCTAGACTCGTCAAGCTCTTATAATGTTCATCGACCTTTGGATCGATCCAGCATCAATGCTCCCAGAGTCATTCAACCTTGATATCGATTAGATCTAATCTTTTATCGGCCCTGCGTTCAGGACGCTTATGCCATTTCTGACTCACAGGTCAGTATTACACGACTAGTGCCGTCCTTGACTAGTCAGTTCCATACACAAGTAAGCAATGCTACCAAACATATATCATATGTCAAATATCTGAATATAGGGCATTCAACATGCTTACTTAACAATTTCTAGCATAATTAGGACCATGCATAAACACAGAGGCTCAAGCTCTGAACAATCTCATATTCAATATTCATAGCATGCCCTAATCACATGTTTCTCGTGCAACACATGCATCACATTTAATCACTTAACATACCTCAACAATAACCATGCATGTCACATTTAAACACCCAACATGCATCAAGAATAACCATGCATGTCATATATACACGGGGTGTAGTTTTCTTACTTTTGGTCCAAACACAGGTTACCAATAAACGAGCCACAAGCACGATCCTTACTCCAAGCCTCTAGTGATAACCTAATCACATAAATGGTGATCCAATGAGTTCAAGTTCTAAAACCACTCCCGGAACTAAGACCAAGCCTCCGAGACATTAAATCCCACTAAACTGGGTAGTAAGAACGATCCCGAGGCCTAAGGTTTGAGTTCCCCTAACCAAAACATCAATTTGGCCATAAACAGCACCAAGCGCCGCAGCCCTCCCGGCAAGCGCCGTGGCCCTTAGGTTAAACAGAACCTCCATCTGCTTCTTCAAGCCTGGGCCGCGACGCCCAAGAACAGGGTCGCGACCCAACCTCAGACCAACCATTTTTCCCCATTTTTAACCTTTTAAAACCTTCCAAAAACCTATCCAAACATCTCTAAACTCAAAAATCAAAGTTCCTAAACATCCCCATGATCCAAAACCCAAAAAAGCCAAGTCTCAAATCACCCAGAAACTCATCAAAACACAAAGTCCAATTCAAGCTTAAAAAGCTTTAAAAACTTAAAACTTAAAACTTGAATTACCTCCGATTGGGTTGTTTCCAACTAAATCCTTCAGCTAATAAGCTTCTAATCTTCCCTAGGATCGCTATGCCTTGATCCTTGCTTGAATCCGAGTCCTAGAACTCAAGTTTTCTTTCTAAAATGCGATCAGGAGACGAAAATGGAACTTTGAGGGAGAGAGAACTTCCTGAACGTTCTTTTTATTTCTTAAAAGGTTACTTCAAGCTGAAGTAGCCTCAACCAAATCCTAATGCTCGGGGTCCCGAAAACACCCCTGGAGACAAAATAATGAAAACCTCCAGAATTTCCCCCTGATCTTACTAACTCCAAATTTATCACCAAATATTTATTCCCATTACCCAATAACCCCGTAATGCTCTAAATACCCCTTGACTTACTCCGAGTCAAGCATAAATCCCGTTGTAACTTTCCCACTAGATTACCTCCTAGGATCGTCTCATGCTGGGTAACCCTGGCATAACCAAATAATAATAAAGCACCACACACATACATCACATATATGCTAAATATGCCCGAAATGGCCAAAATATGAAAATCACCCAATTACTCAAAAATGGGTTCACATGCATATTTAATACACCTAAACATGCATATTATCATTTAATAACACAATAAATCAATTATGGTCCTCCCGGCCTCCTAATCAAGGCCCTAAACCTTATTAGGAAATTTGGGGCATTACAACTATCCCCTCCTTACAGAAATTTCGTCCTCGAAATTTATCTGAAGCGCCAGGAATATAATTTCCGCACAACTGATTCCAGTTTCCCAGGTCGTTCCCTCGACCTCACTGATTCTGTAACATACCTCAACTCAAGGTAAAACTTTGTTCCTCAGAACCTTATTCTTTCTATTTCATATCTGAATCGGCTATTCCTTACAGGACAACTTAGCCTCAATTCCCCAGATTCTCATAACTCAACTCATGAGTTTCTTTCAACCCATGTCCTCAGCATGGAAATACAAAATACACTGTATACAACTGACAATGGCAAAGATAAGGTCGATCTAAAGTCAACCTAACCAGTCTTATCCATGTCTCAAACTATTATACTACTCTAGGGCTCAATTTGCTCTTAACTCATCACCCCTTTCCATGGTGATACTTTAAGGAAGATACAATCTTCTACTTGAAATTATATGTTCCTGCTTTTCAATTCAGTAAAACCTTCCCACTTACTCTGAGAAGTGAGCATCCAAGTTTCAACCTCTAATAATCTCAATGGTCCCTTGAACCATCTCATGATCCAAATATAACATCTCCTCCATCTCATTCCAATGAACGGGTGATAAACATTCTCAAACATACCTCATCTCATAAGGTACCTTTCCAATATTGGATAACTTTTTCCTTCCCTCTCTGATTTACCATCAGTCTGAGAATAATGAACTGTACTAAATTCCATTTATACATTCATTGACTTCTTTAACCCTTCCATAACATGGAAGTAACAATAGAGTCTTTATCTGATAAGATAGATCTTGAATTTCCATGAAGGCACAGTATCTCTCTCTCACATAGAGATCTGAATACTGATTAGCTGTATTATTCGTCCTTGCTGATAAAAATAAACTTACTTAAAACACTGGCCCACAATGACCCAAACCAATTCACGCTGACTCACTAACCTGGGCAATCCCACCACGAAACCCATCGCGGTGTTTCCTTATTTCCATTACAAAATACTCAAAGGCTGCAATGGCCTTGCTGATTCCTGATACTCTGTCTTGACCTGCTAACAGGTTAAGAACTTTACTACACATTCCATTATGCCCCTCTCCATCTCAGGCCACCATTATAAAGCTTTCATATCCTGCCACATTCCTGTGATGCCTGAATAAAGAGAATAAAAGATTAGCATGAGATTCATCCAGAATCTCCCAATTAGTCCCAGTGTCCATCGGATCCCAAGTCCGGTCCTTATACCATAATAAATTCATACCTGACACAGTAAAATTCTTAGCTAATCCAGCTAAGACATTCCACTCATTATCCGTGGTTCACTTAATCATCTTTCCTTTTGATCTTCTTTGAGATAATAATCTCAAACATAAAACTGGCCACCTGGCCCACCAGAAACTTTACTCCAGTTCTGGTCAGATCCTTTAACCAACATGTTGCATAAGCAATCCTTTTCCCTATCATTGAGGTGTCATAACCACTTACTAACTGATTCTGACCTGCAAGAAGACTCAGAACTCTTTCCCAAGGCACCTGTAATATCCTTACCACCCAAGGACACTCCTGCCCCCAAGGCGTTCCTTGACCTTGGCAAATTTCTGCAGAAAAAAAAACCACAATACCATCGTCCAAGACGATCACAAATCCCATTCAAATAAACCTGTCCAGAAAACCCGTACAGAGTCATTGAGGTCACCTTCAATTCTTCTACAGACAACCCCATTTTTTCCAAGATGGACCTAAAAAGTAGATTCACAGAACTCCCATTATCTACTAGTGTCCTCTGGACCCTCCGGTTGGCGAGCTAAATGGTTATGACCAAGGGATCATTATGTGGGAATTGGACGTGGCTTGCATCCTCTTCTGTAAATATGATTGGTTCTTTTTCCAATCATTGTTGTTTCGATAACCTTTGTTCTAGGACAAACTCCACACCGTTATGTGATTTCAGTTCGTTAATGTACTATTGACCCTCGAATTGGTCAACGATCCAGAGTCAGATAAATAATATAAAATGAGATAAAAACAAGAAGAAATTAAGACAAAAATGTAAATGACATGAACAATTTATAGTGGTTCGGCTCCAATCAAATGGTAATGACCTACGTCCACTTAGTGTTATTATTGATGTAGAATCCCAACACTGTGATTAATGAACTAGGGTTCACGAGTTTCACCAGCTTCGGGATGATTACAATTTCGGTGAATAATAACACTATAATTTTCTCTCAGAATTCCAAAACTCCAAAAGACCTCTCCCTTAAGTCCTTTGATTCTTATTTATAGGCTCAAGAAGGGTGCATGGGCCAATGGGCCTTAATTACAATTACAATTTGCGTATCTAGATAATAAGAGAAATTACAATTAATGCATAATTACAAGATTGCCCATCTGAAGGAAATAAATGAATACATGCGACAAAAGAAAAAGAAAACAACCAAACCTCCTGCCGATCAACCTTCTCCTCGGGTTGAAACTCCTTCGACTAGCCCTTAACCTGAAAACATTTCCCAGCCAGAAATTCAAACAAAAGCCCAACTTCGAGATGTCCTTCAATCGGAGGTCGAATGGTACATAGAACCTCCTAGTAACATTACAGCTAGGATGGTAGGGAATTATCTTAAGAAGTACGGACTTCTTGGGATAACCCTAATCAAGCCTTCAATCGACAGCAGACAAACCTGCCTGGGGGCACCTTCAGTGCTTGGTCGAGGTATCACATTGAGGCAGGGGCAACCTTGCCTCTTCATCCGTTCTTCCAGGGGGTGGCCAATTATTTCGAGGTTGCTCCCTTTCAAATCACCCCAAACGGATATAGAGTGCTCTTTCCTCTCTATATTCTTTACAATCACAAGAAGTGGCCTGATCCTACGCCACACGAGATTAGTTATTTGTTCGATCTCAAATCTAGCCCCGACTACAATAACACGGGGTTCTTCCATTTCTACCACCAAGAATCTGCTCGCACCTTCCCGAGTGATATTACCCATAAGTCCAATGCGGGAAAGTACTTCCAGGAGTACTTTTTAACACCTCACCTGGTCGCCAACAACCTGGCCTTCACAGAAGGAGGTAAACCATTTATTTATTGGTCATTAGATTTTGTTTTGTTTTTCTATACATTCTTTAGAACTTCAGTGTCATTCAGGTCCATGGCATCGACCGGTCCTCACTCTAGAAATGGAGATACGAGCAGCGTCCTTGGCCAGCATGACAAATATTGAAAAAAGTGTCAAAGAGCTAGTCACAGAGAACAATCTAAGACTGGTTGGCCTTTTAGCAACTCACCAGGATGTGAGGGAATCAACTGCGGGAAGTGCTATTGGGGGAGAAGTTTCCGAGCAGCACCAAGATGTGTCATAACCCCTGAGGTGGAGGGCAACAAGAGTGACCATCAGGGAACCATCCAGGACCCCGCAAGCAGTGACTGTCCTTGCCCAGCATGGGAAAGGCAAGGAGAAACTTCATGATCATCCCGAGCCTATACTTGAGTCCTTGGATGAGAACGATATTGACTTCTCACTCTTAGAACATTTGCCAATTCCCTGTCTTTTATTTGACGGGGAGGACAACTTTAAATACACGCCTAGTTTAAAGTCAGACTTCTTCATGGCTGAGAGTGAATGTAGCAGTAGTACAATAAATAATGTAACGACCAGTAGTTGTAGCTCGGGTATTTTACTTATAATTTATTTTCTCTTCGTTTGTTTGTCTTTTTTTGCATGACAACTTGCCCTGACTGATCGTATACTTCTATTTTGCAGACATGCCTGTCAAGAAAGCTTTCGATTTATACACCAACCCTACTACCACTACTCCTGCGAGCAGGAAGAAATCGAACAGGTGCCATCCAAGAGAAGGATGTAGTGACCCATCTGCAAAGAGGGAGGACCCTCCTGCACCAACTCTTTACAAAGAGAAAAATCTCCCTCAAGGCCCTACCGACCAGACTCCTCCAGCGCCCACCCACCAGAATCCTCCAGCTCCTGCCAACCCATGTCCTACTACTCAGCCAGATAAAAATCTGGTCGAGGTGATCTTGAACTCCGCTTGCACTTCGGCGAGTGATAAGCTGAAGAAACTGTCCAGACACCGGCGTAGTTTGGAATCCTTTAGCAACACTCCTACTATGCCGGTCGACCAGCTCCTTAGCCGCGCGCTAAACGAGCTACTCACTGTATGCTGCTGCTTCCATTGTGATTTGATTATTTATCTCTCTGATAGATACTAACAACCTTTTATTCTCTGATAGCAAGGGATTCTGACCGAGAGTACCAGTTGGCACCGCTCGGAGGAGGTGGTTGCCAAGCATGCTGAAGAGATTATGGCAGCTGAAGAGCGGTTGGTCGAGTAGTACAAGGTGGTTGAAGCCAAGGTCGAGGAGGAATTGAAGAAGAAAGCGGACTCCGTTGCCAAAATTATTGCCTCCAAAGATAAGTACAAGGAAGCCTTGCTGATAAACTACCGAGAAGCCCACAAACTTCAATCAGAGTTGGAAATCATTCGCAAAGAGGTTGCTGAACTTGAGGAGACCAACGCGTTCAACCTGGAGAAGTATGAGGGAGCGACGTTCCAGTGCTTCTACATGTTCTGGAAAAGCAACCCCAAGGCTGACTTTACTTATCTACCAAACCCTATAAGGGAGGCTGAGTTGGCGAAGTGTGCTGCTCGCCTGGAAGAGGAGGAGAAGGCTCAGGGATCCCGTGAGAGATCCCTAGCAATAGGCATTGAGGGTGTCAACGAAGATGCTGGGGCCACAATCGACTAGTTGCCTCAAGAGCCTCAGCAGAATCCTCCGGATGCTTCATAATTTTATCTGTTTTTATTTTAGTTTGTAACTTGGGACATACGAACCTCGGTTCGTGATGTCAAGACAATATATTTTTGCTGCATGGGCAGCTTTTCCTTTTAATTAAAAATTACATCCGCGCAACAACTGCTCTTGGTGTAAAGGATTTTACTCTTGATATTATAATATTTTCATTTTATTATAACATCTGTTCGCATGACCGAACTTAGCATATCACTTTTCTTTGATTTAAAGAAATTTAAACAAAGTTTTGAAAAATACTCTAAGTACCGTAGTATGCATTCCCTTATTTTGCTCGTGTGTTTACATATACTTGTTGATATACTTTGCTTGCCTGGTACCTTATATGCCCCCCAAGTGATTGAGGAGCTTAAGGTCCTCAATCACTTGCCTTGACCAAGACCTGTTCGAACACTTCTGCTCGTTATGATTACTTATGAGAATGAGAATATAGCAAAACAACACACATAATGAACACAAACTTGTAATAAATACAATAATTGGCAAGAATAAATGGCTGCGCACAGTTCCTTTTATCTCGTAATTAATGGACAATTGTGTCTGTACGAGTGATCAAGAAATGATCTTACACTTATAAGCGATCAGTCATATGACTGATTGACCCTTGTTCATAAACTTGTAAAAAGTTAAATTAATACAAGCCAATTCTTTAAAAAGAACTGTTTATTGGTAATACTTGCGTAGGTGTTCTCCATTCCAATAACGAGGAATGAGATCTCCATTTAAGCGAGCACTCCAGCAGCTTGATCGGGGGTGCTGAGGAAAACTCTTCTAAGTACCAAATCTCCCACATTAAATTTTCTTTTTCGTACTTTAGAGTTGAAGTACCGAGCGACCTTTTGCTGGTAAGCTGTTACTTGAAGTTGGGCTTGCTCGCGCTTTTCATCGACCAAATCCAGAGATTCCATCAATAACTGGCTATTAACATCTTGATCGTATGCTAACCTTCGATGTGATGGCAGATCTAATTCAACAGGAAACATAGCTTCATACCCATAGGCCAAGGAAAATGGAGTATGGCCTGTTGCTGCTCGATGGGATGTTCTATACGACCAAAGGAGTTCTAGCAACGGCTCTGGCAATGCCCCCTTCGGTTCTTAAAGCCTTTTCTTTAGAGTATCATTTAGTGTCTTGTTAACAGCCTCAACTTGTCCGTTTGCTTGTGGATGAGCTACTGAAGAAATTTTTTTGATAATCCCATGCCTCACAAAAATCTGTGAACAGATCACTATCAAACTGTGTGCCATTGTCTGAGACAATTTTTCGTGGCAGTCCAGAGTGACACACAATGTTCTTGACCACAAAATCCAGAACCTTCTTGGTCGTTATGGTTGCAAGTGGCTTAGCTTTGGCCCACTTTGTGAAGTAGTCAATAGCAACCACAACGTACTTGACGTTGCCTTTTCCTATGGGCAAAGACCCAATCAAATCTATGCCCCACAATGCGAATTTCCACAGGCTTTCCATCTGTTTTAGCTCATTAGGGGCTGCTCGCGGTATCTTGGAGAATCTCTGACACTTGTCGCATTTTTGAAAGAAATCCACAGAGTCTTCATTCATCATTGGCCAGAAGTATCCTTGCCTTAGGATATTTTTAGATAAACTTTGCCCCCCAGCATGATCCCCATAGAAACCTTCATGGACTTCTCTCATTAATTCTTTGGCCTTTTCTTTTGAAACACACCTTAGGAGTGGCATTGAGTACCCCCTTCTGTATAAAATTCCATCGAACAGGATAAACCGAGCAGACTGCCTCTGGAGGGCTCTTGCTTTGTTTCTGTTCGTCGGCAATACACCATGCGTCAAGTACTCAATAAAGGGTGCCATCCGAGTGTCCTCTGACTGAATTAGCAGATAGGTTTCTTTTGTTTTGATGCTTGGGGTGGATAGCCATTCAACATGCACTATACTCAAGGTGTCAGCATCCTTTGCACTTGCTAATTTGGCCAAAGCATCCGCGTTTGAGTTCTGGTCGCGAGGTACTTGCTGGAGAGTATATTTTTCAAATTATGCCAACAAATCCTTTGCTTTTTCAAGTAAGCAACCATCTTCAAACCTCGGGCTTGATATTCTCCAGTAATTTGATTAACCACTAACTGGGAGTCACTATAGATTTCAAGCGACTTTATGTTCATGTCCCTTGCTAATCTTAATCCTGCGAGCAGTGCTTCGTACTCGACTTCATTATTGGACGTTGTAAAGTCGAATTTGATTGCACAGTGGAATCGATGTCCTTCAGGCGTAACTAGAATCACCCCTGCTCCAGCGTTGCGCTCGTTGGAAGAGCCATCTACGAACAACTTCCAAGAAGGAGTTTGTCTTTGAGGCTCAGGCTCTTCTATCGGTTAAATGTCCTAAAACCCAGTGAGTTCTGCGACAAAGTTTGCTAGAGCTTGTCCCTTTATTGCTGCTCGTGGCGAGTAAGAAATATCAAAATGTCCAAGTTCAACTGCCCATTTCAATAATCGACCAGTGGCTTCTGGTTTCTGCAGGACTTGCCGTAGGGGTTGGTCAGTTAATACTGCGATGGGGTGAGCTTGGAAGTACGGTCGCAGCTTTCTGGAGGCTAGGATCAAGCATTACGTTAATTTTTCAATGGAAGGATATCATAGTTCTGCTCCTATTAGCCTTTTGCTTATATAATACACATCTTTTTGCACATGTTCTCCCTCTCTTACCAGGACAGAACTAGCAGCATATTCTGTGACCGCCAAATAGATGAACAAAGTTTCTTTTTCAACCGGTTTAGAAAAAATCGGTGGCTGCGACATATGAGACTTTAGAGCCTGGAAAGCCTGCTCGCACTCCTTCGTCCACTCAAATTTTTATTGCCTCTAAGTAGATTAAAAAGTAGGATGCACTTGTCCGTGGATTTGGAGATAAATCTACTTAAAGTGGCAATTCTCCTGGTCAAACTTTGAACATCTTTTATCTTTGTTGGTGATATCATATCGACCAGGGCCTTGATCTTTTTGGGATTAGCTTCGATACCTCGTGAGTTCACTATAAATCCCAAAAATTTCCCTGATCCAACTCCGATGGAACACTAAAGGGGATTCAAGTTCATCTGATATTTGTTTAAGACGTTGAAGCACTCTTGCAGGTCCCCAATGTGTTCTTCTGCCTTCTTCAACTTAACCAGAATGTCATCAACATATACTTCAATATTTATATCGATCAACTCTTTGAACATGTGATTGACTAATCGCTGGTAAGTTGCACTAGCGTTTTTCGAACCGAAAGGCATTACTTTATAACAGTAAAGTCCTGTATCGGTCTGAAAGCTAGTGTGATCCTCATCAGGTGGGTGCCTACTGATCTGATTTTACCTAGAGTATGCATCCATGAATGATAGGATCTCATGCCCTGAAGTGGCATCGACCAGCTGGTCGATCCTTTGGAGCAGGAAACAATCTTTAGGGCAGGCTTTATTAAGGTCTGTGAAATCCTCGCATGTTCTCTGTTTTCCATTCAGCTTGGGAACAAGTACGGGATTAGAGACCCATGATGGATAAAATGCTACCCTGATGAATTCGTTCTCCTTTAGCTTCTCGACTTCTTCCTTTAAGGCTATTGATCTATCTTTGTTGAGAAACCTTCTTTTCTGTTGTACTGGTGGAAAACTTTTATCTATGTTCAAGACATGGCTGATAATTGTTGGGTCAATTCCAACCATATCTTTATGCCACCAGGAAAAGACTTCCTGGTTCTTCTTAAAAAATTCCACCAGTCTTTGTTTTGTTGTTGTCTCTAAGTTTTTACCGACTTTCACAACCCTGGTCGGATCTGCCTCATCGAGTTGGACCTCCTCGAGGTCCTCGACTGGTCCTACTTCTTCATCAAAATCCCCAAAGCGAGGATCTAAATCCCTATCCTCACTTTGGGCAACACCCTATTTGGTGACGTGCTCACCTGATTGGGCTTGTACCTCATCGGCTAATTGCAACTCTTTTCCAGTTCTTTCCCTCGATCCACCCCTTTTCGCCTTAGTAATTGAGGAATTGTAGCATTCCCTCGATTCTCGCTGGTTTCCCAACATGTATCCTATCCCCGTGTCAGTTGGGAACTTCATGGCGAGGTGCCAGATCGAGGTTACGGCTCGCAGGTCGACTAGAATAGGCCTTCCAATCACAACACTGTATGCAGAAGGACAATCAACTACTTTACAAGTAGTGAGTAATGTACTATTCACAAGTGTAGTTCCTGTTGTAACCGGAAGCCTAATTGACCCTGTTGGCGCGAGCCCTTCGCCAGAAAAACCATAAATGCTTTGGTTGCATGGCTCCAGGTCTTTCACTGACAATTTCATTATTTCTAGCGAAGACTTGTACAAAATGTTCACTGAGCTTCCTGTGTCCACTAACACTCGCTTAACCATCATATTGGCCATTTGGACATCCATGACCAAGGGGTCCAAATGAGGGAACTAGACATGGTGTGCGTCAAGCTCAGAGAAAGTTATTAGCTCTTCCTCTGTTCGAGCTTTCTTGGGAGTTCGCTCCTCCACATTCAGCATTTTGATGTCCTGGCCGTGGCGTAAGGTTCGAGCATATCGCTCCCTTGCCTTCCCACTATCTCCTGCAAGGTGTGGGCCACCGCAGATGGTTAGTAATGTACCCGCCATAGGAGCTTGCTGTAAAGGGGGCGAGCGTTGGCGTATAGGTGCTTGCTCGTTGCCTCCTTGAGCCTCTCACTGAGAACCTCCAGTGGCTCGTACTTATCTCCTCAGGTGTCCTTGTCTGATAAGGAACTCAATTTCATCTTTCAGTTGGTTATACTCATTGGTGTCATGACCATAGTCGTTGTGGAAACGACAAAACTTCAATGTATCTCTCTTGGAGATATCTTTCCTTATTGGCGCTGGTCGCTTGTAAGGGACATTGGTGCTGGTTGGCTGGTACACCTCCTCTCTGCTTTCAACAAGGGCCGTGTAGTTGGTGAATCTTGGCTCGTACCTATTGCCCTTAGGGTGCTTATTTTCAAACGTTGACGGCTCGTTGTTCGCCCTTTTTCCACAACTTTTCCCGTTGCCATTGGGTTTATCTAACCTATTGGCAGCTTTAGCGAGATCTTCCTTTGGTCCCTTGTGCTTTGCAGACGACTTCCCTTCGTTAGCAATCGCCTCTTCGAGCTTGATGTACATGTCTGCTTGATCCAAGAATTCTTGGGTACTCTTCACCCCATTCTTCCTTAAACTGTTCCAGAGAGGTGAGTGGCTCTGCACTCCAGCAGTAAGTTCTGTCATCTTTCCCTCATCGCCAACCGTTTCAGCTCTAGCTACTGCTCGCATAAAATGCTGGACATATTCCTTTAAAGACTCTCCTTCCTTCTGGCGAATCTTGACCAGTTGATTGGCTTCAGTCAGAGTTACTCGACCAGCGTAGAATTTCCCGTGGAATTCCTTCACGAACATTTCCCATGACACTATGCTAGCAGGAGGGAATTTAAAAAACCATTCCTGAGCAGTATCGGATAGGGTGGATGGAAAGATTCTGTAGCGGGCATCATCTGACACCTTTTGGATATCCATCTATATCTCGAACTTATTCACATGAGATACTGGGTCCCCATATCAATCAAAGTTGGGCAATACTGGCATCTTGAATTTGCTAGGGGTTTCCGCTAGTGTTATTCTTTTTATGAATGGAGTGCGTCTTCTCCGATCATACTCGATATGGGATGTTCAGCATCCCACCAGTTGCTGGATGGCCTAATTCAGCGCATCGATCTGAGCCTGCACTGCGCTGGTATCACTGGGGCGATTGGTGCTAGAGGGGCATACTCATCGTGCCTTTCACGTCCATCGTTGAGCACATCCCTCAAGTCGTCATCTCTACGCCTTTGCTCGCTAGTGCCCAACCGGTCAAAGACGTTAGATTGCCTAGGATGCCTCCTAGCGTTCTGGCTCGCAGGCCTATTTTCTCTTGGTGGAGGGTTCTTGTCTCCACCTCTCTCTCCTTGTCTTCGACCAGCATTTCCTCTTCCAGAATCAGCCTCATTGTAATCATGACCATCCCGAAAACGTGATTGGCTATGGCGCAACTTGCTGATCGCACTATTTCCTCCTCTTACTGGTACATCTTGAGCGTCAGGGGGAGACCTGTGTTGGTCGGTGGGTCCCCAGGAGTTATTATGTCATGGGGGGGCCCTGGCCGCAGAGCCTGACTTGGCATGCCTTCTGTTAGTAGAAGGACGTTGTCCCTTGCCCGGTGGATTCAGTTCCTCAGCAGTTTTGCGTCTAGGGCTTTTGGGAGGCTGCCCGGCCCTATTCTGCATTTGACGCTGGGGATTATCTAGACCAGCACGAGAAGGTGGCTGCTGCTCAGGATCTTGAAATGGAATATCCTGTTGAGCAGCAGGATGTTGCTCCGGCCTTAGAGGGCTTGCCGGTTGAGGTGGAGGACTTGGGTTTGGACCTTGTTGTAGTGGTGCACTTGGTGGTTGATCTGGTTGAAAAGTTGGTGCAGTTTGTCCCTAGGCCAACTGAATGGTTGCTTCCAGGGCGGCGGTGGCGTCTCTCTATCGGCAGTCCATGTTAGCCTGCCTTTCACTTAATTCTTGATGTTGACGGTCAATTTCTCTCTGTTGCAATGCCATTGTCTCCACCACATTCTCTTGATTAGCCCTCATATTGGCTAACTCCTCCTGAAGCACACTCAGTGTTGTCCTCAAGGTCTCAGAATCCATCTCCTCCACTTTGAAATCTAACCGTGGTTCATCTTCAGCCACATTTGGTGGAGGAGGCTGGGTGGATACAGCACCAGAGGTTTGTCCCATCTTTCTGGATGTTTTTGCCATTTGATTTTTCTTAAAGTCTTGAGTTGAACTCTCAACGAAAGCACCAAAATGTTTACCCTCGAATTGGTCAACGACCCGGAGTAAGATAAACGATATAAAATGAGATGAAAACAAGAAGAAATCAAAACGAAAAGGTAAATGACACAAACAATTTATAGTGATTCATCCCCAATCAGATGGCAATGACCTACGTCAACTTAGTGTTCTTATTGATGTAGAATCCCAACACTGTGATCAATGAACTAAGGTTCACAAGTTTCACCTGCTTCGGGATGATTACAATTTCGATGAATAATAACACTATAATTTTCTCTCAGAAATCGAAAAGTCCAAAAGTCTCGTCCCTTGAGCCCTTTGATTCTTATTTATAGGCTCAAGAAGGTTACATGGGCCAATGGGCCTTAATTACAATTACAACTTGCGTATCTAGTTAATAAGAGAAATTACAATTAATGTATAATTATACGATTGCACATCTGAAGGAAATAAATGAACATATGCGACTGGGTTGGTCGCACATAAGTATGATGCTTAATAAACCAATAATCTTTTGGTCGATGGCCGAGCAAGATACACTTACTTAAAACAGCCACGTGCCTCCCACGTGTAGGTCAATCCTGCCACGTCATTAGGTGGTCCATTTTTGGGTAAAGATGTATCTCTTTTGGGCCCCTCTTCTAGTGCCTGCTAGATGAGGTTCTCCCGAAATGGTGGTTATATCTCCCCTTATTATCAGAGGAGGATCGTCCTGATTCGCTTGAGCTCCGATTTGACTTACTAGAGCTTCGGGAGCTAACAGAGGGTTTGGTCCAGCGGGCTGATTAAGGACCACCTGATTTCGGGCTTACTGGGCCAAAGGTCCCTGTCTAATGAGAGTTTCGATCTCATCCTTCAGCTGTCGACAGTCATCAGTGTTATGACCGATATCATTATGAAATCGGCAGAGCTTCGAAGGATCTCTCTTCGCTCGTTGGTTTTTCAACGGTTCTGGCTTCTTCCATGGAAGGCGAGTAGAATTTTCCAGGAAGATGCACTCCCTAGTATCCGTGAAGTCGGTATAAGTGGCGTAAAAAGGCTTGAATTTCTCCTCAGACTTATTTTTCTTTGTTCTGCTCTAGCCGCCCTCACAATTTCCCTTCCTTTTGTTACTCCCCCCTTGGTTATATTGGGTAACGGTTTGAGCCGTAGCTGTAACGTCCGTTATTGCTCCAACGGGATGGACAGGGATTTGGTTGGTTCCTGCGACCGAAGCTTGCGCCTCTTCCAGGTTAATCCATCTTTGAGCTCGTGCCAAGAACTCGTCCACACTATTAACTCATTTTCTCTGTAATTCTTACCACAGGTCACCCCCAACATGGATTCTCGTCCTCATTGCCATGAGCTTGGAGCTGTCATTGGCATCCCTAGCTTGTGTAGCGACATTGGAAAATCTACTTAGATATGCCTTCAACGTTTCCCCAGGTTGCTACTTTACATTGGCTAATAAATCAGCCTTAACTCAAGCTGTGTGGGAAGCCCATAATGCTTTTTTGAAGACAGAAGAAAACTTCCTCCACGAACTTATAGAATGCCTCTTGTATTGTTTAAACCATTGCCTGGCTGGCCCGATCAGAGTTGAAGGGAATAAAATGCACCTTAGATCAAGTCTGACATTGTGGGCCATCATCATGGTATTAAACATCCCGAGGTGGTCTGACGGATCTCCATCTCCATCAAACTTTGACAAGTGTGGCATTCTGAAGCCTATCGGATATGTGGTCGCCGCAATATTGGAGCAAAAGGCTCGAGCTCATCCTCTGAGTCACATTCATCTTTATCTTTTCCAGATAAAAGCCTCTTCATTTGCTCTTCCATCAGAGATAGCCTTTTGAGGGTTTTGTCTCTGGTCCCTAGGTTATCTGGGGGCTGTTCAACAGCTCCCATCCTATCGTACACGTTTGATGGGTTATTGTCCCTCCAAGCTCGAGCTTGGTTTGGTGGGGCATTCCCATATCATGTACTATGAAAGGACCTCCCTCTTGTTGAGTATAACTAACATCTTCATTCCGAGCTGGATTCCTTCTCTGTGAATTCAGACGATCACGCAAATCAGGTTGTGAATTGTACCGAGGGTTTTGTGCCGAACTCAGTTGATTTCTCAGATCACCCTTGGACCTACCACTTTGATGAATTTCAGTCCAGTAACTTCCATTTATGAAGCTTACAGTTCGCGGTTAAGGCTGAGGATCTGGATTTTCAACACGTGTTCGTGGGACATAGGAATGGGCAGACTGAGGAGGATTTCTCCTACTATCTCCATAAGATGGAATGTCCCGCATAGGAAGAGGTGGTGTTGGATGTCTAATAGGTGACTGGGGATGCCTTATTGGTGAGGAAATCCTTGTTCCATCAGGGTGAACTAGATTAGCCCGCCTCTGCTCTGCCCCATTATTTCTAGCTCTCTGTGCCTGACGATCCTATTGTGACGTAGGAGGGTTTGCTGGAACATTTCGTCTCTGTGAGCCTATCCCAGCCCCTCCTCATGGATTACCATGGGTATTCCTAGGTGCTTGTGATGGAGGCACCGAACTTGGGGTTGCCGATCGACTGATATGCTAATGACCCCTATGAGGGCCACTGGGAAGAGCATTTTGGCGGTCTCGCCCTGTAGGCATAGAACTTGGGGTGGAAGTTCTGATTGACTGACTTGGTTTGGATCGGTTATTCCTGTGGGATTTATGAGACCCACTTTACCAGTTTCCGACATTAACTTCGGTTGCAAGAGGTGGTAACTGAGCCAAAACCTCCTCAATTTTCCTAATTTCCTTAGCGAGATGGCTTCTTAACTGCATGTTTTCCATCTCAACAACAGTTAAGTAGCCTGGGTTTGGATTCGGTGGTAATGATGCCAAACTCCTAGTGTCTCCGTGACCCACCAATTATTTTCCCAGACATTGCTGTACTTCAGGGCCATGCTCGTTCAAAACAGTGGTATGATGGGCCTCCTGCCCACCAGGCTGTTCTATCTCATTGTCGTGCATTGAGCGAGTGAGCACCATGATGAGATTCGATTGGTATTTTGATAAAGCACTAATTTTTCTCTCAATGAAAGCACCAATCTATTGACGCGGTTTTTCACCAACACTGTATTAAGAAATAATAAGGTAGATCAATGCTTAATAAAGCGTAATGAAAAATAAATGATTTCACTCAAGAACACATAACTTTTACGTGGTTTAGTGGTTAAGATCCACCTAGTCCACGAGTCTATATTATTATTGTTTCTCTCTCTATTTTGGCAGAGTTTTGGTATTACAGAATAATCGTCTTTCTCCCTGTCCAATTTTCCCAATATTTATAAGGGAATTCCATTGACAGGTTTGGGTAACTGCATGAGTCAATCAAGCATTTACATAATTATTACATTTAATACATATACTCTCCATTTATAATGTGATATGATTTGATCACAAAGTAAATGTTCTCCTAATATCTGGGACATTAAAGATGACAACCTAGTCATAAATAAATGCATAAAAGGACTCGAGTCTCTGGGGATCCGCAAGTGTGCAATATATTAGAATTACCACGAGCTGGTTGTCTCCTCCAAGCTCGTTCTTAGAAAGCTATTTTAATATCCTGAGCTCGCGTTTCACGACCTTCGTATTCCTTGCTTGGGTTAAACCCAGGACACCTAACACCACGCGTGACCACACGAAACTCGAGCTATCCATGTGCATAACAATCAGATATCACTCCCAGGCTACGTCTCCGTATATTCATTTGCCAGCTGTACCCGAGCTGGGTGAATAAACTCGAGCTAAAATTAGGGTACAACACTTATCATTATTTCTCTTTGAATTCAATTTTAGAAACATGTTCTAGGTCATCTCATATTAATTTATTTAATATTAGATCTACATGAAAATAAATAAAGAACATGTATAAGTTTCCTAACAACTGGCCTCAGAGCCTTTGGTAATCTTTATTTTCATGCATGAACATGTTAAAAATTGAATTATTTGATGTGTTTGAATAATTGGATGGATTTTCATGTTTTTATGAAGCATATTGATTTTATGTGACTATTAGAAATTTTTAGGATATTTTGTTGTGTTTTCTATGCCATTAATTTTTATATATTCTTTATTTTGTGTAAAACATGTTAAAAATTAATTAGAAAATGGTTTTGATTTGAAAAATTGCACAAAAAAATTTCTGGAATTTTTTTCGCCTGGCTGCCATTGCGTGTGTGCACCCGTGTGCACACTACGCACACCCACCCACGCGCGCACCCCTCGGCAGCCACCCATGTTCGCGCGCACACCTCAGCCACGGTGAATAGTACACGTCACGGGTACTGTTCACCCAATTTTTTTTTTAAATTAAAGAAATTAAAATGTGAAAATTGATTATTTATAATCAAAGCAAAAAATATCAGATTTGTTTTATCATTTAAAAATATTTTTTAAAATAAGATATTTTTGTTGTTTGAGATTTAAATAATTAGATATTTTTACAAAGATTCAAATTCAAATTTAAAAATAGAATAACAACTTAATTTTAAATATTTTAATATATTAAAATATTAGAATTAAAATATCATATATTTTCTTTTAAATACTTGTAATTTTATTAAAAATGTATTTGAAAATATAAATATCTGTTTATTCTATAGTTTTATTATTTAAATTATTTGAAATTTGAATTAAATCCTAATTAAATTAAATTGATATTTTTTTAAATTAACCTAAACCAAGTTGATTGTTGATAAATGAAATTTAAATTAACTATTGTTAATTATTGATAAATTTCATTTAAATTGACTTATTATTTGTAAAAAATTAATTAATTATAATTTTTTTGATAAATTCTAGAAAATTAATTGTGGTATTTTTGCATAAATTCATAGAATTGTTCATGTAGTAACATGATTAGGCCCATCCAATTTTTAACATGTGTGTTTGCACTATATGTGGTATTTTTGCAATTGGACTTAGATGCATATATTGGCCCATATGTTTGCTAGATATATGGATTTTGCCAAATAAAATATTCATAAAATGATAGGTTTTATTTGGGCACATTAGAAAATGTAAAGTTTAAATTCCTCTCTTGTGGGTGATTCCACTTGTGAATGCCCATTTTCTTTGCATGACTATAGTGAGCCTAATCAATTAATAACAATTAATAAAACGAAAGTTTAAATTCCTGCTTTTTGGACCGTGTATGGAATTATGGGGGTCTTTGTAGTGGGAACGACATACTGGACCCAACCCTCCTCCATACAAGCTCAATTGTTAAGGCCCATTTACCTGAGTTGAACTTAATTTTATAAGTTCATTATATTAGTTAAACCTAAATATTGATTAGCAACAAATGAATTCTAAATTAATTGAATTTGTTTCAATGTGACACTTTATAATTAATAGGAAATTATAGGTGTACGCCCTAAATATCCACGGGTTATTAGCGAGCTGGAAAATGGCATAATTCTATCAGCCACGTGGAAGCCACCTACCCGGAGTTGTTGTCACAAGGCTCTACCTCTTTAGTTCGAGATAACCAAAGGTTTAGTGCAATTACTGAGGCATCGGGTCAGCAGTGTGGACACCACGGGCTGAGACTATATCAAGCTCGGGACACGAGATTGAGGTGACACCTCTGACCTCTTATAAAGTCAACCACGCAATGTAAATGTGCATATATCAGACATCACGTGTCTACTTCATTCCTGAATTCTCGAACACGCAGCATAAACGTGCGTGTTCAGGCACCCACGACTGGGTTGGGCCATGCAGCCCATTATCCCCCTTACCTATTGATTAGACCACACTTCATTGTCAGGTTTTAGGAATTAATCATGAATGTCACAGAAGTGACATGATGGGTAAGAAGGTCACTGGATGACCCCCCTTACCAACACCCAGGTGCCATCTCCCTATAAATATGGAGACCCTGGGAGTTGCAAAGGGTTGGCTTCTAATTTGTAAAGAAATACCCTGTAAGGAATATCAGAGATATATCAATAATATTGGCTGGTGGACTAGAAGACTTTTAACCTTTGAACCACCTAAAAAAGTATTCGAGTTATAATTTTACTTTGAGATCATTCATCTATTACGGTTCATTATTTAGCACTAATCCCTCTCCTTATTCTTATAATTATCTGTTGCCGAAGAACCGCGTCAACAATAGGACTTTGGTTTTAAAAATTTAATCTTTTCAATTTTTTTGGAGAATCGTAGTCATTAATTTTCTAATAATAAATAATAAAAATACTATTTTTAATTTTATAATGAGCTTATTTTAAGAATTATATTCGACCTCCACCGTTGGTTTAACAAAGTCAATAACTTAATGGGGCCTCATGACGCTTTGATTCGTCCCCTTACGGAAGGTGTTAATTAGTTATTTTGACAAGGTTAGAGTTCGAAAGATAGATAATTATAGGTCAAATTCTACTAGACTCACCCCTACGGTGACTACTAGGATTAAATCTATGATTATCGAAACCGTGGGTATAGCTCATAAAATAAGAGATTTTGTTTTCTTATTTTGATTGAATAGTAGGTTGTTAAAAATGGTGTCCATTATGAAATAAGTTTACAACTTTATTTAACTAGTGGTATTTTTGACTCTCGTCAACCGTGACAAGGAAATCATAGATTAGTTAAAAACCTAAAGAAATAGAGATATGATTATTTTGGTATTTTTTCTCATATCTTACATATTTTTGGTATATGTTGTGCTATTTCTTGAAATTTGTGTGAATATGAGTTGTATTGAGCATATGTGATTGATTTCTATTTTATTGATAATTGGTAGTTTTAAGTATGGATGTGTCTACTCCCATCCTTTCTCAACTTTCGATGGAGAAACTCACTGGAGAAAACTTCCTTAAGTGGAAGCAGAGCATCAAATAGTGTTGATTGGTGACAACTCCGAGATTGTCATGACTAAGGAATCCCCATAATGAGCACCGTCTCCGCACGTTTGTGATGGCACCATAAATGCTCGGATAACACCATCTCTGCACGTACGTGATGGCACCATGACTGCTCGAATGGCACCGTGTCCGCACGTTCGTGATCAACTCAACTATGGTCTGACGCAACTCATGAACGAGCCTCATATTTTTTTTCCTATCATGGGTGGACCTAGTAAAGGAGGAGAAAATAAGACTACTACTGTTGTTGCTGATCCAGCTAAGGCTGAAGCTAACCAAGCTTCGTCTTCAAAAGCTGGAAACAAGAAGAAAGGTGGACAAAACAAGAACCCCGAGCCTGCAAAGACTGCAAAGATGAGTGCACAACCAAATGCACAGACGCCTAAGGGGAAGAACAAGAAAAATAAGAAAAGTAAAGATAAGTGCTTTTACTGCAAAGAGAAGGGGCATTGAAAACAAGATTGCCCTAAGTTTCTAGCAGTGAAAAAACAAAGGCAATGATTAAAGATCATTTATCTTAGAAACATGTGTTTTAGAGAATGATAAATCTGTTTGGATTATTGATTCTGGATCTACCAACCATGTTTGCAACTTTTTACAGCTTCTTGAATTGTGGGAGGAAGTGGACGAAGGCGGCTTAAAGCTTAGAGTTGGGAACGGAGTGTTCGTTGCAGTCCAAGCTAGAGGAAGAGCTCGTTTGAAATTCGAAAATAAATTTTTAATTTTAAATGATGCAGTTTTATTTCGGATTTTAGTTGAAATTTAATTTCAGTTTCCATGTTGCAATTAGAACGATTTGTTATAACTTTCACAAGTTCTAATATATCTATTTCTTTCAATGGATCACAATTGTGTATTGCATGTTTGGAAAACAGGCTTTATATTCTGCAACCTAATGAACCCTTCGCTCTTAACAATGATTTATTCAAAGTAGCTAAACCTAGGACCAATAAACGTCAAAAGACTGATAACGATAATATGACATATTTATGGCACTTGAGACTAGGTCACATTGGCTATGATAGGATTCAAAGACTTACAAAGGATAGGCCTTTGAGGGAACTCACCTTAGGTGAATTACCTGTCTGTGAATCTTGTCTAGAAGGCAAACTGACCAAGCGTCCATTCTTTGCAAAGGGCGATAGGGCCAAAGAACCACTTGGATTTGGGCATTAAGATGTTTATGGACCTTTGAATGTACAAGCCAGAATGGTTTTGAGTATTTTGTCACTTTAATTGACGATTACTCTAGATACTCATGTCTTTACCTAATGCATAGGAAATCAGAAACATTTTCAAAGTTTATGGAATTCCTAGAAATGGCTCATAACTAATTAGGTAAAACGTTAAATATCTTGCGATCTGATAGGGGTGGAGAATATTTGGATATGCAGTGTAGTTCCAAGATCATTTAACTAAATTTGGGATTTTATCACAACTTACTGCCCCTGGTATTGCGCAACAAAATGGTGTAGTGGAATGACGGAACATAACTTTATTGGAAATGGTTAGATGCATGCTTAGTTACTCAACTCTACCAACTTCGTTCTGGGGACATGCAATTGAAACCGTGAACGAAATTCTCAGTGTACTGCCGTCTAAATCAATCCCCAAAACACCTTTAGAACGCTGGAATGGTCGTGAACCTAGTTTCTGCCATTATAGAATCTAGGGGTGTCCTGCCCATGTCTTGAGGAAAAAAGAAGGAAAGCTAGAACCGCGAACTGAAGTTTGCATATTTGTTGGCTATCCTAAAGGTACTCGGGGTGGAATTTTCTATAGTAATTAAGAAAAGAAAGTGTTTACTTCTATGAATGCTAGTTTTCTTGAAAATGACTATTTCCAAAACTTTAAACCATGCAACAAAGTAGTTTAAGAGGAGATGGTTAAAGAATTGACTCCAACCAATGTTCCATCGTCATTAATGCGAGTTGATGATGAAATTCCCACTCTTCATGTCCAACCGACACAAGTCGATTTAAATGAAGAAAGTACCACTGTTCCTGAGCAAACAGTCGCAGAGCCTCGTCGTAGTGGGAGGGTTTCTAGGAACCAAGTTCGCTATGGTTTGGATGGTGAAACCAATATTGTTGTTGGTGACACTAGTGACGGTGATTCGTTGTTTTTCAAACAGGAAAAGACTAGCCTTGAAAAGGAACTATGGATCGAAGCCATGACACAGGAAATGGAGTCTATGTTGTCAAATTCCGTCTGGGATCTTGTGGAAACGCCTAGTGACTTTAGGGCCATTTGGTGTAAGTGGGTCTACAAGAAGAAACGAGGTGCTGATGGAAATATTGAGACTTATAAAGCCCGATTAGTGGCAAAGGGTTATACCCAAAGAGAGGGCGTGGACTATGAGGAAACTTTTAGTCCAATAGCCATGCTCAAGTCCATACGCATCCTCCTATCCATAGCAGCTGCTCTTGACTATGAGATCTGGCAAATGGATGTCAAGACAACTTTTCTTAATGGGAAGCTTGACGAAGTCATTTATATTGATCAGCCAGGAGGTTTTAAAATAGCTAGACAAGAAGGAAAAGTTTGCAAGTTGAATAGGTCCATTTATGGACTTAAGCAAGCAACTCATTCCTATAATCTTAGGTTTGATGAAATAATCAAAACCTATGGCTTTGAACAAAATATTGACGAGCCTTGTGTTTACCAACTGAAGGCAAATTAAATAGTGGTATTCCTGGTTCTTTATGTAGATGATATCTTACTCATTGGAAATATTGTTAAGAAATTGTCAGATGTGAAGAATTGGTTGAGCACTCAATTCCATATGAAGGATTTGGGTGAAGCAAGTTATGTTCTAGGTATCCAGATCATTAAGGATAGAAAGAACAGACTCTGAGCTCTATCTCAAGCAACTTACATAGATAAAGTGCTTGAACGTTTCTCAATGATAAATTACAAGAAAGGACGTTTACCGTCCCACCATGAAATTCATCTTTCAAAGAAGCAGTCTCCCTAAACTCCTGAAGAGGAAGATGCAATGAGAAAAGTTCCTTGCACATCTGCAGTTGGAAGTCTGATGTATGCTATGTTGTGTACTAGACCAGATATCTGCTATGAAGTGGGAGTAGTGAGCATGTATCAGTTAAACCCAGGACCAGAACATTGGATATCAGTTAAGCATATCCTGAAGTATTTAAGATGGACTAGGGATTATATGTTAGTCTACAAGGGTGGTGTTCTAAACCCTATATGCTACACCGATTCAGATTTTCAGACTGATGTCGATGACAGGAAGTCTACTTCTGGAACGGTGTTTAGTCTTGGGGGTGGAGTGGTGATATGGAGAAGCGTAAAGAAGTCTACAATCTTAGATTCCACCATGGAGGCTGAGTACAGAGTTGTGTTAGAAGTAGCTAAAGAAATAGTCTGGCTAAAGAAGTTTTATTCGGATCATGGTGTTATTCTAGAAATGGATAAACCACTTGTGCTGTTTTGTGACAATACAGGAGTGATAGCCAACTCGAAAGAACCTCGTAGTCACATGAGGAGTAAGCATATAGAAAGGAAGTATCACATAATTCGAGAATATGTGGCCAGGGGAGATGTGAAGGTTATGAAGACTGAATCTGAAGACAATCTTGTAGATCCGTTTACAAAGACACTACCAGAAGCTACATTTGATAAGCATATCAAAGAAATGGGATTAGTAGAATTAAGGTATTAGTTTCAATTAGTGCAAGTGGGAGTTTGTTTGGGTTTTATGCCCTAATTAAAACCCAATTTCTTTGTAATCTCATTTATTATCAATAAAAGAATAGAAATCATTTTTTGACTTGGTCAATCACTTTGTTCACATGTTTTATTTTCATGAATATTTGTTTAATATAAACTTCTATTAAATCCCGAGCATATAGCTAATAGTATTTATAGTGACGTAATCAAAGTGGAATATAAATATGATTACATGTTCAAAATAATTTAGTCCTAAGATTAGTCAGTGCTTAGGATTTACACTGACTTGCCAATCTACGATATGATCTACTTACACATTACAGTGTTATGTTCTTTCTAGAACATTAGCAAAGTAGATAAGATTGGATGTAATTGTTACATCAGACAGGACCGATATTGACAGTTGATAGGATACGTAAACATACCGTTATTATCTATTATAGTCATATCATATAGTTGACCACATGTCAATTCAATCTCAATTATGAGTGGTTTGTATTTTAACTGATTGTATTATTTGAGTTCTTTGACTTGTTCGTTACTAGCTTACCCTACGGACTAGCCCATATTTTACATCTTGGGAATTCAGTAGTATAATTGAGTGAAAGTGTTAATCATAGATATGAACATCTATAGCTTCTGATGAAGAAGTAAAACAATGGTTTCCTTTTAGTTAGGTTCAAGGAGCTAAATGATAGAGATCTCATTTTAGTAATTAATATTAGTTTACTGAAATATAATTTACAAGGAACTAAGTGTTTTAAGGATAAAATACAATGAGGGGTAAAACAATATTTTAGTCCCAACTCATTGTAGATCATCTATAGAGGATTGAGTGAAAATTATGGTTGTAACAATGGATAATTAATAACGTATCTATATTGCTTATAGAGCATTCTATGAATTCAAGAGTGAAATTCCGAGTCTTTAGTGGAGTCACGAGGAATTCATAAGTTAGTAAATTTATTTGTTAGATTTATGATAGCTTATTGGAGCTTAATTTCACAGACCCATGGTCCCCACTGTACCTTGGATAAAATCATCTAGATAGTCTCAATTAATTGATTTAATTATCAATTAGAATTATCAAAGTTGACCAGGTCAATTTTGGATAGTTTCACAGAATTATGTAATTTTGTGAAGAAAAGGGAAATTAGGGTAGATTTATTAATTAAGATAAATTGGTATCTAAATTAATAAATAAGTTTAAATCAAGGTTCAAATTATAAATAATTAATTTGATAAAGGATTTGAATAATTATTTAATTAATTAAATCAATAGAAAATAATACAGACCTTGATTTTAAGTCCAATGTGCTTATAATCAAATGGGAAATTTCACGGGCCTCAAGCCCATGATAATTTCGACCTAGGGCTGTTAATTGGCTATTGTTTTATTGAATTTTTAATTAAATAAATTACCTAATTGAGTCTATAGAAGGAATGTTAAGAGAGAGTTGAAAACAAAAGTCAAAATAGATTTCTGAAACATAAGGTTCTAATAGGCTTTAGATTCTCTCTAAACATAAGTCATTTCTCTAAGCCTCATTGTTCTTTTTCTCTTTTTCTCTCTGTATCTATCTCATGTGTTGAGAATTTCCCACTCTAGTCTAGGTGATTCTAAGGATACTTTGGAAGGCTGTGAAGAAAATTGAAGATTGATTCAGTTTCTTGTTAATACCCTGCGACAGAAAGGAAACAAGGGTTTAGAAAAACTGAAGGAATGACTCTATTATTCCTTTGCGTGTAATGTAAGTATTCTTATCATTATTTCTCTTTGAATTAAATTTTAGAAACATTTTCTAGGTTATCTCATATTAATTTGTTTAATATTAGATCTACATGAAAATAAATAAAGATCATGTATAAGTTTCCTAACAAGTATTTATCTACTGCCATAATGTTGACCCGAAGAAGTACTGCCAGAAACTCTACTGCCAACACTGAACCTAGATATCAACAAGCTTGGAAGAGAGGAAGACCCGCTACTAATCCACCCGCAGCAGCACCTGAGACTGTACAAGAACCTGCCACAGCAGCTGCACCAGCCGCTGCTCAAGCCCCACCACAACTATCTCCCGAGATGGCCTTCATATTGCAAGAATTCGAGAGGCTCCGAGAAGTGGTTCGAAGAAATGGCCGGTTAGCATCGGCTCCTACAACTGCTCTTGCACCAGCCCATGCTCCTACACCGACCCCTGTTCCCACACCGGTCCTTGCACCAGCGCTAGTGCCGAAAATGTTGGGAGTTGTGCCCTTAAAGAAATTGTAGTTGACAATGGTATTAATGAAATGAATAAATGAATTGAATTATTATGTATATGTAGCTTATGTACTATATTATTGTTAATAATATTAAGTAAATATCAGAAAATTCCCAAGTTCATCTATGTGGTCTCAATCTCATATTGGAATGAGAGGATCGAGATTGAGATAATGGACTTAAAAAGTTCGGTCCACTAGTGTAGTGTCTCAGAATTTTACTTAGGTAGATGACATTATCTTATGCGATAGTATTTTAGTTTTTGTGGATATTGGTTCAAGCCGAAAATTATTTGGAAACTCGTAGAGCTAGTTATGAATTTTATAAGTTTAGCCTATAGTTTAGAAATATTAATTTTATAATAAGGTTTAATTATTAAATCTGGTCCTAGAAATATTATTTATTATAGCCTAAGATTTAAATAGAATAATTAAGAATGTGACATTTTTCACATGTATGTTTATTAAGGATTTTAGATGAATAAAAATAATCAAGGATAAGCCTAGGAATTCTAGAACCTTCCCTCAGATGCTAGGATATCATATTATTCAGTCAAGTGATTTAAACAACTTTAAGTGTACTTAAAACGTGCAAAAATGTTGTTTAGTATGTAAGCGTAAGCCGATATATCGCAACGATAGGGGGCGATACATTGCCTATGCTAATACGGAAAAACATGTTGACTTTGCATGAACGAAACCATAAACCCTTGGGAAAACAGGGCAGACGATATATTGGCTCCATTAGCCATTTTTGAAATTCTGTGGAATTGGAAGCTAAAATCAATCCTCAACAACTTATACTTGTTCTTGAATGATTTTGACCGAGTTCTGGGCATTTGTTGAGCGGAAAATGCCATTTTTATTAATTTATTTATTCATTTTAATGGGAGTTAGTTTCACTTCTTGAACTCTATAAATAGGACCCTTCACTCAGTCATTTGCATCATCTTTCAAACACTTCTCAGAGCCTCCAAGATGTTATTTTCATTCTAGAGAGAAACACTAGGGTTTTGGGGTTAAAGCTTTCAAATTTAAGATTTTCTAAACACTTGGGAAGTAAGCTATAGTGTGATTTCAGTGTTTGATGTATAGATCGAAGCTCTAAGCTATCTAAGGTACTCTTAATCCTTAGGTCTAGTCTATTTCTATTCTTCTTATTCTTTTCTTTTACTTCAAATCCTAACTCGTTATAATGGCTTTTGGTTAGGTACTTGGTTTCTTTGAAACTTAAGGTTTTCGGTAAGTCTTTACTCTAGTGGTTTAGATATTCTTTTCATTTTCTTTTCTCTAAGAAACTTATGGTTTTAATGTTTGATTTTACGAGTTTCCAATCCTGCACTTATCTCTAATATTTCAATTTTGGTAAGGAAAATAAGTTAGATTTTACGTGCTATCTGATTGCATATTTTTTTTTATGTCTTTAGTCGCTCGGGAAATATGGTTGCTTAGATAGAAAATCCTGAGATTTTTATTATTATCGTAGACTATAGTTGTGTCTAAACCTACTTCTAAAATAGTAGTTAAGAGGACTATAGTAGTTTTGATCACATACTACGATAATGAGTTAATGGCCATTAATATTGTAGTCCATTTTATGTTTTATGTTTTAGTAGTTTTTCCTTACTGGGCATTAGGCTCATCCTTTTTATTTCGATTGTGCATGTAAATGAACATGGAAGGCGGGAAGGATCCGATGTGGCTTTGGCTTGTGTATTGGGCAAGGAACTAATGGAATGAACCGATGGAATCGATCGAGGATGACGTTGATATTTTGAGTCTGTTAATTATGTCTTTATGATTTCCGCACTTAGTACTTTGAACATTTAAATAAAGGTTTTGTTTTCTTTATTACTTTATGTATGAACAATGTGATCTCGTATTCTATTTTACTTTTGGATTTTCTATGTATTAATAATAAAGTTTGATTATTTTATGTATATATCCAAAAGATAGTAGTTGTGTCTTAGTAGTTTTAAAGGTTTGAGGTCATTGGATTACCCGGGTCCTCACAACTAGTATTATGAATACGTGTGACCTAGATCCAGGTTACTAGTGTAGTAGGGCATTTTAGTGGATGTACTTTGCATACTGAGAGATGTAGAACTGGAGCAGATTTGATTTGATAATACTTGTTTAAATACCGTTTCGTAGTATTATAAAACACATCAACTGATGATCATATACAAACTGATCTTAATCTAAAAAGTTACTATGAACTCCTACATATGTCATTTGATCCTTTGATTCATGCGTTACGGTTTGTCAGAATGATCAGGCTAAGAACTATTATTTTGGGGACTCGATGATGTATATGGCTGGGGACATAGCTTAACATATATGGAATCTATACCTTCTTATAGATTGAATGATGGTTCCCTATTAGGTTGACTTTTGGAACTGAAAATTTTATTGACGTCAAATTCATAATTAGATTATGAATTAACCTTCACTAGTAAAGTCAATGGTACACTAGGAATCGAGATATAATTCAAAGGGTAAAACTATAATTTTATTTCTACTTAATTATGAATCATAAATGGAGGATTAATTTGTATGTAATGATTATATCAATGAAAACTTTATTGTTACAATAAAGTACTCAATAAATGCATGTCTTTAATTCTTAAGAGTCCAGTCTCATATTTATAGTGGAGTAATAATGAGATTAATAAATATGATTATTGAATCAAAGCATTTTGGTTAATAATCTTGTATTTATTGGAGCTTGGAATTATTGGTCCATAAATCCCCAAGGCGGCTATAGCAATTAAATGTAAGAGTTGATACAAGGGTCAAACTGTGAATGGACTATTTGAGAGAATATTTATTCTTTGGGATAAATATACAATTATGTGGTAATTGAAGTTGCACAATTTATTATTGCATTAATGCAATTTTCAAAATTGTGTAGAAATAAAAGAAATTGATTTTAATCAATTATTTTATTTAAGTGAGAAATGATAAATATGGATAATCAAAATTGGTTATGATTATTATATTTATTTATTTAATAATAAGATGATAATGGAAATTCAAATTTTGAATTTTGAATTTTAAAATTTAAGTTGTTATATTTTCCTTAAAAAGATGACACCTTATTTTAACTTATAATTATTAATTAATTAAAATAAATATGCATGAAATATTCAATCCCCTTATTTTAGGGAGGTGTTACATGCATAGAGCTTCCTAGACTGCCCTATGTGTGTACCACTACAGATAATGATCAGTTGTTGGTTTTTTCATTTATTAAATTTATTAATTAAATATTTTGAAAAATGTTTTTAAAATGGAATGTAAGAATTTGTCTTTAATTATCATTTATTTTATTATTATTAAGATGATCACTTTTATTTGATTATTATTATTATTATGATAATAATACCTATATATTCTATATGATAGAAAATAGAAGAATAAGTTTTAAAAAGAAGAATCAGAAAAACTAATCATCTTTTTCTCACAAAAGAAAAACATTTCTCTCTAGCCTATAATCAAAAGTCTCATGTGCTGAGAATACTTTTGATTCACAAATTTGATTCTTGTTCTCTATGTGCCCACCCACATCTTAAGCTGTAGAGAACGTCTTGGAAGATCTTGGTATGAGTACTCTAGCGAGGATAGGAAGATTGAAATATATAAAAAGATTCAAGGATTCTTGATAGGCTACAAGAGGTAAATCATTTCGTATTGCTTTTAAATATACATATTTTTTGTTGATTAACATATTGCATATTAAAGGATCCTCATATAAAGTTGTTTATATGAAATTTTGTTGTTGTATACAACACTACCATTGCCACAATTTTCGCTGCGCACTAGGAACAATTCTTAACAATTTGTACGGGAGCAATCTTTAATCCCTGCATATGTTAATTATTGTGTGGGTATCATATACATTTTTTATATTATGTGTAATATATTAATGGATGGATGTTTATGTTCTTAAGGGTTGGTTTTCATGGTGCTTTTGGGTTAGGAAAAGTTCTTAAATTTTCTTGACATACAAAAATTGTAAGCCATTTTGGGGCATATGAATTTTGTAATTTTTTAAAAAAAATTTATGGATAAACTTCTGTTATGGCTCGAGCCCCGAGCACGAACCCTGAGGCCCAAGCCGCTGCCCCTGTGCCCATGCTGAGTCGCCACCCCTGCACCCAGGCCGTGTGCGCCTTTGCCAGCCACCGTTTATGTGCGCCAGCCACCACCCACGACCGTGCCCTCCTCCACCGTCGGCCTCCCTAGTCGCCACCCACCATGACACACCCATTAGGGTTTGTTTCATGAAAACTCTAATGGATGTGTAATTATCTATTTGGGCTATTTTGAGCCCAATATAATTAAAAGTGTTTTAATTATAAGTTTTGAATTAATTATGGTGAGTCTAAATTCCAATTGGGCCTCAATAACTTGTTGGGTATTAAAACCCAAAGTTTTATTATTTTAAAGTTTTTTAAAATATTTAAAATGTTATTTAATTCATAATGGATAATTAAAATGGTAATGGCCCAAAGACTAAAAGAGAAGGTCCAAAGATCAAAAGAGTTGCTCTTCATTAGACCTTAGTTAGTATAATTATTTTTGTGTATTTTTTTACAAGTGTTGTAATTTTCTAGAAATACCCAAAGCACCCAACCCACATTTATTTATTTATTTGATTGAACATGATTAAATTTTTTAATACTTTATTGTGCATTATAACAACCCATACATATTATCCACATAATACATATTAAACATGCATCTAATGTTTTTTAGAAACATGCTTAGGATTGATTATATATTTTTATTTGATAACTCATATAATTAATTTAGTCTTCATTAGTTAAGATGGAAAATAAAATTTAAAAGTTGTTTATTTTCTTATTTAATAAAAATGTTTTATGAAATTAAATGGTATTCTACTTAAAAAGAAAAATAATATTAATCTAGGGCACGATTATTTATTTTGCATAATTGGATTAGTATTTATTAGATTATCATTTGGTCAAATTAATTTAATTAGTTTTACAAATAAATTGAAAATATTGATTTTGAGAAAAACACATTCTTCTAAAATAGTGAGCGGGAGAAGGAATTACGACAATAAGTCCCATAGTCTCAATTATTGGTTGAACACCGAGAGGCATAGGAAGGGCCTTGTGTCGCCTTCGTTTGCGGCCTCCCTAAGGAAAGGCTTCCGAATATGTTTATTTTATCTCAAGGTTGACTTCTCGTAAGAGAATAAGACCAGTGATGTATTTCAAGTTTGACTGACCTTAAGGCACACTCTTGAGTTAAGTCATTAATAAAAAAATAATGGGTTACACTCCCAAGATGTATCTAGGCTTTCGAGCACGACTAGTACATCTTGACCAAACTAACAGTAATTAATAAGTCAAAAGAGAAAAAAGAGTATTTAAGTTTTCACTATGGAGTTGAGATCTTGTCTCAAGGTTAATTTGTGATTAGTCTGACCTACCCCAAAGCTGGTCCATTAATTTTCAAATTAATCTATCGTTGACTAATAACAATTTTTTTATGTGTTGCATTCATGCATCATTTTTACTATTCCAAATATAAAGTGATATTTATTATATGCATTAATTCATTATATTTTACTTATTTATTTTTTGAGCAAAATGTCCATTCCAAACCCTGTTACTGCTTTACTTGCTAATGAGAAATTGACTGGTGATAACTACATGAAATGGAAATTGAACATGAATATTGTTTTGATATATGAAAACCACATGTTTGTCCTGAATGAGGAATGTCCTGTGGTTCTTGGTCTCATTGCTGCCAAAATTGCTAGAGAAAAGTTTGAGAATTGGATCTTATCTAACAATAAGGCCAAATGTTATATGCTTGCTAGTATGAGCGATGTGCTCAACAAGAAGTTTGAAACTGTTGAAACAACTTATGAGATTTGGGATTCTATACAAGGTATGTTTGGCCAACAGTCTGATAATTGCAGACATGATGCTACTATAAGCTTCATGAATATGAAAATGAAGAAAAATGTTTCTGTCAGAGAACATGTCCTAGACATGATCAACATATTGCACGATGCAGAAATCCATGGTGCGACCATTGATGAGAGAACTCAAGTAAGTCTGATACTTGAATCTTTTACACTAGCTTTTGCAGCATTCACTACCAACTATGTTATGGACAAGTTGGAGTACAACATGACCCAACTACTGAAGGAGTTGCAAACTTTTGAGTCTCTAAACAAAAGTTCCACTAAGGATGAGGAGGCAAATGTTGCTGAAACTAAGCCTTCCACTTCAAATGGTAATTCGAAGAAAAGGAAGGGTGGCCAAGGAAAAGACAAGAAAAAGGACAAACAACTAGAGAAGACCAACAAGTCTTCCAAGAAGAATAATTATGAAAAGAGCTCCAAAAAGAAGGCACCGAAAGGATCATGCTTTCATTGTGGAGTTGATGGTTATTGGAAAAGGAATTGTTCTAAGAACCTAGCTGCACTGAAAGACAAAAAGAAGGGTAAATCTGATTTACTTGTTTTTGAATCTTGTTTAGTGGAAGGTGATTTTGCATCTTGGATAGTTTATTCCAGAGCCACTAATCATGTTTTTTTTTCTTCGCAGAGTCTTAGAACTTTGAGGAAGCTGGCTCATGGAGAGGTGACCATGAGAGTTGGAAGTGGGTATGAGATCTCGGCAGCTGCACTTGGAAAATATTGCCTAGTTTTTTATAATTATAAATTTATTGTGTTGGACAATGTTTATTTTATTGCTGGTTTTTCTAGAAATTTGATTTCCTTATCAAAATTGCATGAACAGGGTTTTAATATTTCTTTTAATAATAATTCGATTGTTATTTCGAAATTTGGTTTTGACATTTATTCTGCAAAGTTTGAAGGTGGACTTTACAAGTTAGAGTCCAATGTTGAGCATGTTTATAATTCTGAATTATTTAAAATTGCATATCCCAGATCTATTAAAAGATAGAAGACAGATTTCGATAGTGAAACATACATGTGGCATTTGAGATTGGAACATATTGGTCTAGGCAGAATTAACAGACTAACAAATGATGGTCCTTTAAGAGAACTATCTATTGGTTCTCTCCCAGTCTGTGATTCTTACCTAGAAGGCAAAATGGCCAAGAGACCTTTCTCTGCTAAAGGTTCAAGAGCCACAGAATCACTTCAACTTGTACATACAGACGTTTGTGGTCCATTAAATGTCCAAGCTAGAGGAGGTTATGAATATTTTTTCACTTTCATTGACGATTATTAGAGATATGGTTACCTATACTTAATTTGGTATGTTTAAAGAATTCTGAGTAGAAGCTGAAAAGAAATTAGGTAAATCACTAATAGTATTTCGATCAGATCGAGGTGGAGAGTAATTAGATTATGAATTTGAGAACCATTTACGTGAGCATGGTATTCAATCCGAACTCACTACACCTGGAACGCCGCAACAAAATAGTGTTTCAGAAAGATGGAACAGAACCTTATTGGATATGGTTACATCGATGATTAGTTTCTCATCATTTCCTTTGTCATTCTGGGGTTATGCAATAAAATGTGCTCTATACATACTCAATGATGTTCCATCTAAGTCTATTCAGAAAACACCATTAGAATTATGGAATGATACTAAACCTAGTTTACGCCTTTTCCGTATATGGGGTTGTCTTGCACACGTGCTTAAAGGAAAGGCTAGGAAGTTGGAATCACACACTGAAGTGTGCATGTTTGTAGGATATTCCAAAGAACCAAAAGGTGGTGTATTTTATAGTCCCAAAGATAACAAAGCATTTGTATCTACAAATTCTACTTTTCTGGAGCACGACTATATAAATAACCACAAACATCAAAGTAAAGTCGTACTTGAGGAAATGGTCGCAAATAAACAAGACCAATCACCAACAGTGGCGAATGAAAAATGATCAGAGGATATCACTAATTCTAGTAAGAGCAATGGAGAGCTTCATCGTAGTGGGACTGTTGGTAAACAACCAGTTCGCTATGAAGATGAAGTTCAGATGCTTGTGTTTGACACAAACAAATATGATCCATTGGCATATATAGATGGCTAAATGGATAAATGCCATTAACCTTGAAATGGAATCGATGTATTCCAATTCTGTTTGGACTCTTAAAGATCTACCTGAAAATGTTAAACCTATTTGTTGCAAATGGATATTCAAGAAGAAGAGAGTTTCATATGGGAAAGTAGAGACTTTCAAAGCAAGGCTAGTAGCAAAAGGCTACACACATAAAGAAAGAGTTGGTTATGAAGAAACTTTTTCACCTATGGCCATGCTTAAATCTAGCCGCATACTCTTATCCATAGCTGTTTGCATGGATTATGAGATTTGTCAAATGGACGTTAAAATCAACTTTTCTGAATGGCGATCTTGACGAAACCATTTACATGTCTCAACCAGAAGGGTTTGAAGTTAAAGGTCAAGAGCTAAAAGTTTGCAAGCTGCTTAAGTTTATTTATGGATTCAAACAAGCTTCAAGATCTTGGAATCTTAGATTTGATGAAACAATCAAGATGTTTGGTTTTGAACAAAACGTTGATGAACCTTGGGTTTACAAAAAAAAAAAAAATCAAAGAAAAGATTGTGGTATTCCTCGTTCTTTATGTTGATGATATTCTACTCATTGGGAATCACATAGAAACACTATCAAAAGTAAAGAAATGGTTAGCTGAACAATTCCAAATGAAGAATTTGGGAAAAGACAAATATGTTTTGGGAATTAAGATCTGTAGAGATCGAAAGAACAAAATTTCGACACTGTCTCAAGCAACTTATATTGATAAAGTGCTAGAACGCTTTGGCATGCAAAACTCCAAGAAAATCACTATGCCTACTTGGTCAGGAGTTAAATTGTTTAAAGAACAATGTCCACAAACACCTCAGAAAGAGGAAGACATGAGATAGTATCCCTGAAATCTGTTATGTAGTAAGAATAGTCAGTCGTCATCAATCCAATCCTGGTTTGAGTCATTGGACAGTAGCAAAGAATATTCTCAAGTATCTCCGACATACTAGAGATTACATGCTTGTGTATTTAGGAGGAGACTTGAACCTCACTAGATATACTGATTTTGATTTTCAATCAGACAAAGATAGTCGAAAGTCGACATCTGCATCAGTTTTCACACTTAGAGAAGGTGCTGTAGTTTGGAGAAGTATTAAACAATCCAGTATTACATATTCCACCATGGAAGTCGAATACATAGAAGCATGTGAAGCAGCTTAAGAGGCTGTGTGGCTCAGAAAGTTCTATATTGATCTGGAAGTTGTTCCAGGCATGGATAAGCCACTTGTTCTATATTGTGATAACAGAGGGGCAGTAGCTAATTCAAAGGAACCTAGAATTCATAAGAGGGGAAAGCACATCGAGAGGAAATATCACTTGATTCGAGAGATTGTCAATCGAGGAGATGTTACTGTCTTGAAGATTGCCTTTGAAGATAATCTTGCATATCCGTTCACAAAGACTTTATCTATTAAATATTTTTAGGGTCATGTAAGAAGCATGGGGCTAAGGGAAATGCCTCATTTGCTTTAGGGAAAGTGGGAGATTGTGGGAGTTGTGCCCTTAAAAGCAATTATAATTGACAATGGTTTTAATGAAATGAATAAATAAATTGAATTATTGTGTATACGTAGCTTATGTACTATATTATTGTTAATAATATTGAGTAAACATCAGAAAATTCCCAAGTTCATCTATGTGGGCTACATCTCATATTGGTATAAGAGGATCGAGATTGAGATAATGGACTTCAAAAGTTCGCAGTAAAATAATGTTGTGGAATCTTTAGATTAATTACTGCTAGTATGGTCCACTAGTATTATGAATATATGTGACCTAGATCTGAGTTACTAGTGTAGAAGGACACTTTAATGGAGGTACTTTGCATACTGAGAGTATGTAGAATTGGACCACATGTGATTTGATAATACTTGTTTAAATACCGTTTTGTAGTATTATAAAACACATCAACTGATGATCATATACAAACTAATCTTAATCCTAAAGTTACTATGAACTCCTATATATGTCATTTGATCCATTGATTCATGCGTTACGATTTGTCAGAATGATCAGGCTAAGAACTATTGTTTTGGGGACTCAATGATGTATATGGCTGAGGACATAGCTTAACAGATCTGGAATCTATACCTTCTTATAGATTGAATGATGGTTCCATAATGGGTTGACTTTTGGAACTGAAAAGGTTATTGAAGTCAAATTAATTATTAGATTATGAATTAACGTTCACTAAAAAAGTCAATGGTACACTAGGAATCAAGATATAATTAAAAGGGTAAAACGTTAATTTTATTCCCACTTAATTATGCATCATCAATAGAGGACTAATTTGTATGTAATGATTATATCAATGGACATTTTAGTGTTACAATAAAGTACTTAGTAAATGTATGTCTTTAATTCCCAAGAGTGCAACCTCATATTTATAGTAGAGTAATCGTGAGATTAATAAATATGATTATTGAATCAAAGAATTTTGATTAATAATACAATTATGGGCTATTTGAGAGAATATTTATTCTACAGGATAAATATACAATTATGTGATAATTGAAGTTGCACAATTTATTATTGCATTAATGCAATTTTTGAAATTGTGTAGTGTTTACCCAAAAGCGGCTGCTTATGACGTGGCAAGGATTTCTCACACATGGATGACACGTGGCAGAATTGAAATAAGGTGGTGCTATTCGAGTATCGACCAGCTATACATTGCTTCATCAAGCCTGACTATTAGATACGACCAGGCTGGTCATATGATTCGGTTTATTTCCTTATAAGATTGTGATCTTGTAATAATTACGTGGATTATTTCATCTTTATTGCCTTGATACACGGATATTAAGGAGAGTTAAGGCCCAATGGCCCATGTAACCCCCCTTGAGCCTATAAATATGCATTAAATAGCTCAAGGAGGGGACCTTTTGATCTTGGAAGCTTTTTATGAATATTGAAAGAGAGAGAATATAGTGCAATTATCCATCGTCTTGTTGTAATTCTCCCAAGGTTTGTGAAACTCAAGAACCTTAGTTCTTTGATCACGACATTGGGATTCAATATTAATAATAGTACTAAGTGGACGTAGGTCATTACCATTCATTGGGGCCGAACCACTATAAATTTTTGGTGTCAACATTCTGGTGCAATTACCATTTCTTGTCGTATTTTTGACTCCGTGTCGTTGGCCAAATCGAGGGTCAACATTTTGGTGCTTTCATTGAGAGCTTGATAAAAAAAAAACTGTAAGAAAATCTAATGGCGAAAACATCCAAGAGAGCTGGACAGACTGCTGGCGCTACATCATCCCAACCTCCTCCCCCAAATGTTGCTGAGAATGAACCACATTTAGAGTTTGAAGAGAAGTTAGATTCGGAAACGCTGAGGGCAACACTGGGGGTGTTGTAGGATGAGTTGGTTAATCTGAAGGCCAATCAGGAAAATGCTATAGAGACAATGGCACTGCAGCAGAGAGAAATTGAACGCCAACACTAGGAGCTGAGTGCGCGGCAAGCGGACATGGATCGTCGGCAGAGGGATGCCATGGCCACTCTCGAAGCAACCATCCAATTGGCTCGGAGTTAGGCTATGCCAACCTCTCAGCCAGATCATCCACCGAGTGCGCCGCCTCAGAGAGCTCCCAATCCTAGTCCTCCGCTCCAGCCAGCAAGCCCTCAAAGGCCAGAACAGCCACCTATGGCTCAGGATAATGTCCCAGCTAGGGATCCTGAGCAGTAGCCTCCATCTTAGGCTGGTCGAGGAAATCCCCAGCGCCCGAGGCAAAATAGGGCCGGGCAGACGCCCCGGAGCCCTAGACGCCCAGGGGACGAAGAGCCGAATCCACCGAGCAGAGGACAACGTCCTTCTGCCAATAGAAGGAACATCGAGTCAGGCTCTGCAGTCAGGGGCCCCCCATGGCATAACAATGCACGGGGACCCAACGACCAGCGCAGGCCTCCCCCTGACGCTCAGGAAATACCAGCTCGAGGAGGAAATAACATGAATAGTCGGTCACGCCGTAGCTAGCCCCAGTTTAGAGACGACTACAATTATGATGAAGTTGACTCTTGCAGAGGAAATGCTGGTTGGAGGAATGAGGAAAGAGGCAGAGGCAAGAGTCCCCCACCTAGGGAAAATAAGCCAGCTAGCCATAACGCTGGGGCGCAACCCAAGCAGCAGAACGTCTTTGATCGGCTAGGAGTTAGTGAGGAGGGATGCAGAGATGACGATTTAAGGGACGTACTCAACGGCCGTTGTGAAAGGCATGATGAGTACGCTCCCCCGGCACAGGTCGCCCCTGCAGTCCCAGAAGTGGTTCAGGCTCAGATTGATGCTCTGAACCAGGCAGTACAACAGCTGGTCGGGGGACGAATGTCCCACATAGAGTACGATAGGAGGAGAGGCACTCCATTTGTATAGAGGATTGCTGCAGCTGAAACCCCCATTAAATTCAAGATGCCGACACTGCCAAAATTTGATGGGTACAGAGACCCAGTATCTCTCGTTAACAAATTTGAGATACAAATGGATATACAGAAAGTGTCAGAAGATGGCCGCTGCAGGATCTTCCCCACGACACAATCTGACGCCACCTAGGAGATGTTCTTTAAGTCCCCTCCTGCTAATATAGTATCTTGGGAGATTTTTGTGAAGGAATTTTACGGACAATTCTATGAGGGTCGCGTACACCCCACAGAGGCCAACCAACTGGTCGAGATACGCCAGAAGGAGGGAGTGCCCTTAAAGGAATATGTCCAGCGTTTTATGCCAGCAGCAGCTGGAGCTAAGACAGTGGGTGATGAAGGCAAAATGATGGCCCTAACTACTGGGGCTAGGCACCATTCACCCCTATGGAGTAGCCTACGTAAGAATGGGGTAAGAAGTACCCAGGAGTTTTTGGATCGGGCTGATCGATATATCAAACTCGAAGACGGGATTTCCAATGAGGGGAAATCGCCAACGAATGACAAGGTGCCAAAGGAAGAGCCCGCCAAGGCCGCCGACGGGTTGGAGAAACCCAATGGCAACGGCAAAGGCAACAGGAATTGCAATGGTAGGAATGGTGGAAAATGGGCAAGCAATGAGCCCTCAGCTTCTGAGAATAAACACCCCAAAGGCAATCGATACAAGCTGAGATTCACCAACTACACGATACTTGTTGAAAGTCGAGCGGAAGTCTACCAGGCGACCAGCTCTAACGTGCCTTATAAACGACCCGAACCTATAAGAAAGGATATCTCTAAGAGAGATACGATGAAATTCTGTCATTTTCACAACGACTACGGGCACGACACTAACGAATGCAACCAGTTGAAAGACGAAATTGAGTTTCTGATTATGCAGGGACATCTAAGAAGGTATGTGCGAGCCGCAGGAGGATCTCAGCGAGAGGCTCAAGGTGGCAACAAGCAGGCGCCTGTACGCCAATGCTAACCACCTTTACAGCCAGCTCCTGTGGCAGGCACTTTACTCACCACCTGCGTCGGCCTACACCTTGCAGGGGATAGTGAGAAGGCAAGGGAATGATAGGATCGAACCCTACGTCACGACCAGGACATCGAGATGATGAGTGTGGAGGATCGAGCATCAAAGAAGGCTCAAACAGAGGAGGAATTGATAACCTTCTCTGAGGACGATTCCCAGCACGTACGATTCCCACACTTTGATCTGCTGGTCGTGGACGTGCAAATTGCCAACATGATGGTGAAGAGGGTGTTGGCTGACACAGGAAGTTCGGTCAACATCCTATACAAGTCTTCACTGGAGAGAATGAAGCTGTCCATCAAGGACCTGGAGCCATGCAACCAAAGAATCTATGGTTTTTCCGTCAAAGGGCTTGCCTCAACTAGGCTGATTAGGCTTCTAATTACAGCAGGTACTACACCTGCTAACAGGACATTACTCACTACTTTCATAGTAGTTGATTGTTCTTCGGCATATAATGATGTAATTGGGAGGCCAGTTCTGGTCGAACTACAAGCCCTCACTTCAATATGCCACCTTGCCATGAAATTCCCAATAGACGCTGGGATAGGATGCGTGTTGGGAAATCAGCGGGAAGCAAGGGAGTGCTACAACGCCTCGATAACTAAAGCGAAGAAAGGTGTGTCAAGGGACGTTCTCAGAAAGGAGTTGCAAATGGCAGTTGATGAACAGGCCCAATCAAGTGATAATGTCACCAAATAGGGAGTTTCCCAAAGTGAGGATATAGACTTAGATCCTCACTTTAGGGATTTTGAGGAAGAGATAGGAACCATCGAGGACCTTGAAGAGGTCCAACTCGATGAAGAAAATTCGACCAGGGTTGTGAAAGTCGGTAAAAACTTAGAGACAACAACAAAACAAGAGCTGGTGGAATTTTTGAAGAAAAACCAGGAGGTCTTTTCCTGGTGGCATAAAGACGTGATCAGAATAGACCCTGCAGTCATTAGCCATGTCATTAATATAGACAAAAAATTTCCACCAGTACAAATAAAAAAAGGAGGCTGCTCGACAAAGATAGATCAAAGGCTTTAAAAGAAGAAGTCGAGAAGCTCAAGGAGAATGGATTCATCAGGGTAGTGTTTTATCCATCGTGGGTCTCTAATCCCATGTTAGTTCCCAAGCTGAATGGAAAATGGCGAACATGCGTGGATTTCACAGACCTCAATAAAGCCTGCCCGAAAGATTATTTCTCGCTCCCCAGGATTGACCAACTGGTCGATGCCACTGCAGGGCATGAGATTCTGTCTTTCATGGATGCATAGTCTGGGTATAATCAGATTAGTATGTATCCTTCTGATGAGGATCACACTAGCTTTCGGACTGGCACAGGACTTTATTGTTATAAAGTAATGCCCTTTGGTCTGAAAAACGCTGGTGCGACTTACCAGTGACTGGTCAACCACATGTTTAGGGCGCTAATCAAAACAAACATGGAGGTCTATGTCGATGACATGCTGGTTAAGTTGAAGAAGGCAGAAGGGCATATAGAGGATTTGCAAGAATGCTTCAACGTCTTGAACAAATATCAAATGAAGCTGAATCCGCTCAAATGCTCCTTCGGGGTAGGATCAGTAAAGTTCATGGGATTTACAGTAAACTCGAGAGGAATCAAAGCCAATCCCAAGAAGATCAAAGCCCTGGTCGATATGAAATTTCCAGCAAAGATCAAGGACATTCAAAGTTTGACTGGAAGAATTGCTGCTCTGAGTAGATTTATTTCCAAATCAACGGACAAGTGCGTCCGATTTTTTAATCTACTTAGAGGCAATAAAAAATTCAAATGGACAAAGGAGTGCGAGCAAGTTTTCCAAGCATTGAAGACTCACATGGTGCAACCACCCATTCTATCGAAGTCGGTTGATAAAGAAACCTTGTTTGTCTACTTGGCGATCATAGAATACGCTGCTAGTGCTGTCTTAGTAGGAGAAGAAGAAGGCATGCAAAAGTCTGTTTATTATGTAAGAAAAAGTCTAGTTGGGGCGGAGCTGCGGTACCCACCTATTGAAAAGTGAGCCTATTGCTTAATTTTGGCCTCTAGAAAGTTGCGGCCTTACTTTCAAGCTCACCCAATCACGGTTTTGACCGACCAGCCTCTACGGCAAGTTCTACAAAAGCTAGAGACCACAGGCAGATTGTTGAAATGGGTGGTCGAACTTGGGCAGTTCGATATCTCTTACTTACTGCGTGCAGCGATAAAGAGGCAAGCTCCAGCTGACTTCATTGCAGAGTTCATTGGACTTTCAGATAGCGAGCAGCTCGAAGAGCCTGAGTCTCAGAACCAAACTCCCTCATGGAAGTTATTTATAGACGACTCCTCTAATGAGCATCACACATGGGCAGGTGTGATTCTGATTACACCTGAAGGGCATCGATTTCACTGCGCAATCAGGTTTGACTTCACTGCTTCTAACAATGAGGCTGAGTATGAAGTGTTGCTCGCTGGGTTACGATTAGCCAGGGACATGAATATAAAGATACTTTACATCTACATTGACTCTCAGTTGGTAGTAAATCAAGTCATGGGAGAATACCAAGACCGAGGTTTAAAGATGGTTGCTTACTTAAACAAAACAAAGGATCTATTAGCGCAGTTTGACAAGTACACCCTTCAGCAAGTACCTCGCGACCAGAATTCATATGCTGATGCTTTGGCCAAGTTAGTAAGTACAAAGGATACTAATACTCTAAACATAGTGTCAGTTGAACGGCTATCTGTGCCAAGCATCCAAGCAGAAGATACCATTCTGGTCATCCGGGTGGCGGATACATGGATGGCACCATACATAGAGTATTTGACACAAGGCGTGTTACCAACGGACAGAAACAAAGCCAGGAACCTTCAGTGGCAGGCTGCTAGGTATATCCTGGTTGATGGAATCTTGTACCGAAGGGGATACTCAATGCCACTGCTCAGATGTATTTCGAAAGAGAAGGCCCAGGAATTGGTGAAAGAGGTACACGAAGGCTTTTGCGGGGACCACGCTGGGGGGCAAAGCTTGTCAAAAAAGATCCTAAGGCAAGGGTATTTCTAGCCAACAATGAATGAAGACTCGATGGAGTTCGCGCGGAGGTGCGACAAGTGCCAGAGGTTCTCCAAAATCCCACGAGCAGCCCCTAATGAGTTGAAACAGATGCAAAGTCCGTGGCCATTTGTAGTTTGGGGTATAGATTTAATCGGATCTCTGCCCACAGGAAAGGGCGGCATCAAGTGTGTTGTGTTTTCCATCGATTACTTCACTAAATGGGCTGAAGTCGAGCCACTCGCAACCATTACCACCAAGAAGGTGCTAGATTTTGTTGTCAAAAACATCTTTTGTCGCTATGAATTGCCAAGGAAAATTGTCTCAGATAACGACACGCAGTTTGATAGTGATTTATTCACAGACTTTTGCAAATGGCATGGGATTATTAAGAGCTTTTCTTCAGTCGCTCATCCCCAAGCAAATGGACAAGTCGAAGCAGTCAATAAAATGCTAAAGGATACTCTGAAGAAAAGACTGGAAGAAGCTAAGGGGGCATGGCCAGAGCAATTTCCTGATGTCCTTTAGTCGTACAGAACTTCCCACCGAATAGCAACAGGCCATACTCAATTTTCACTGACTTATTTATATAAGGCTATGTTGCCTGTTGAGTTAAATCCACTGTCTCATCGAAGAATCACGTACAATCAAGGCTCTAACAACCAACTATTGATGGAATCCCTGGACTTGATTGATGAGAAGCGTGAGCAAGCCCAACTCCAAGTGGCTGCTTACCAGCAAAAAGTCACCCGATATTTCAATTCTAAAGTGCGTGAAAGAAAATTCAATGTCGAAGATCTAGTACTGCAAAGAGTTGTCTTAAACACCCGCGACCAGGCTGCTGGAGTACTCGGACCTAACTGGGAAGGACCACACCAAATTGAAGAAGTCCTCCATCCAGGCACCTATAAACTTGATCGCTTAAATGGAAATCTTGTTCCTCGCTATTGGAATGGAGAACATATGCGTAAGTACTATCAGTGAACAATTCTTCTTAAAGAATTGGCTTGTATTAATTTTACTTTTTACAAGTTATGAAAAAGGGTTGGTTATTTTTATGTGACTAATCGCTTATAAGTGTAAGATCTTATTGATCACTCGTACAGACACATTTTGTCCTTTTAATATGAGAAATATAAGGGACTGTGCGCAGCCAGTCATTCTTGCCAATTATTGTATTTATTACAAGTATTTGCTCATTACATGTGCTGTTTTGCTGTATTATCGTTTTAATTCCTTTGCTCCAAGCAGTAGTGTTCGAACAGGTTTTGGTCAAGGCAAGTGACTAAGGACCTAAAGCTCCTCAATCACTTGGGGGCATATAAGGCATCTAGTAAGCAAAGCATATCGAAAGGTATGTAGACACATGAGCAAAATAAGTGAAAGCATGCTGGGGTACTTAGTGTATTTTTCAAAAATTTGTATTTTGTTAAATCAAACCAACGTACTATGCTAAGTTCGGTCATGCGAACAAATGTTATAATAAAATGCAAATATTATAATATCTTAAGGAAACCTTTTACAGCGCGAGCAGTTACTGCTCGGATGTAATTGTTCAATTAAAAGTAAAAGCTGCCCATGCAGCAATAAAATTTTATAACTAGAAAATTAAAGTGTCTTTACATCACAACCCGTATGTCGTGTAGTCAAAAGATTAAAAGATAAAAAGGAAAAATACTAAGAGGCTAGAAGGTCTTGAGGAGTGTTCTGATCGACAGCTGTGCCAGCTTCATTATCTGCACCATCTATCCCCATTGCCAGAGAGATCTCTGGGGAAGCAGGAACTTTAGCCCTTTCTTCTTCCTTCAGGCAAATGGAGCACTGGGACATTAGAGTCCATCTCAAGTGCTCTGACAGGTAGCTGAAGTCGACCTTTCGGTTGTGCTTCCAAAACTCATAGAAGCAAAGATGGGTGGCTTCCTTGTACTTCTCCAAGTTCTTGGCTTCAGTTTCCTCAAGTTCCTTCACGCGCTTTTCCAGCTCCTCCGTGACCTGCCTACTTGTAATCAAATCGAGCTCAAGCTATTTGGATTGTTGGTAGTTGAGTTTGGCGTTTTCCCTGAATTTTTCTTTATCTTCTTTGGCTTTCTTCAAGGCGTCTCGACTCTCCAACAGCTCCTCGGTTAGCGTGGCTTTTTGCTCGAGCAGTTCCTCATTCTGCTTGGACAACTTGGAATTTTTCTCGAGCAGCTCGCTGTTTTGCTTGGTCAGCTCATTATTCTTCTTGAGCAGGTCATCATTTTTCCCTTCAAGCGCTTTCATAGCCTCAGCAAGCCTAGTGTCAAAGTTTTTGGTTTGGGACACCATTGCACCCACACGACGCCAGCCAGAAGTCATGGTCAGCAGTCCCTGCAACTAGATGAAAAGAGTAAGGCAATGCCAGAAAATCAAAAACAAATTATTCAGTAACAGAAAGTAACTTACGCTGACTATCTCATTCAGCCCTCGATTGAGTATTTGGTCAGTCTCCAAGGAGATGGTGCCGTCAATGGCCTCTTGACTGCATTTGTGTTTGGAGAGCTTGTATATTCTCTCCCTGGCTGAGCTGACCACGGAGCTGGACAGGGAGCCTTCGGGCTAAGTGGGTTGAGTGTAGTATGTTCGGCTGGTAGGGTCCTGAGGAGTGGGGTGCTGGTCGACAGGTGTTGGAGGAGTGGAATGCTGGTCGACCGGAGGCGTTGAGGCCAGCTGCTTGAGTGGAGATGGAGGTGGCATGTTTTCCTTGGAAGGAACAGTGGCTGGAAGGTCCTCTGTTCGGGCCTTCTTTGAAGCGGTTTTACTGCTCTCCCCCCGAGTCCTCTTGCTGTCTTTCTTCCAACCTGAGGAAGAAGTGACAACCTTGTAATGTTCGAACACCTCTTCAGATGACATATCTGCACAAAAAGAAACAATATGAGCAGTGAGACAAGATATATAGATGGAACTAAAAATTAAATTAAAGAGATTACAAGTAAAGTACCCGTGCAACAACTACTGGTCGATACATTACAACTGAACTACTTACTGCCTGGAAGAAATCTGAACTAAATTTTGGAGTATCCTTAAAGTTGTCGTCCCCATCAAATAAGTGACAGGGAATTGGCAAACTATCTATGAATGAGAAAACAAAACCGTTCTCATCTGAAGACTCATCGATGGGAGCGGGAGGTTCGGTGATTTTCTTTTTTCCCTTTCCTAGTGGGGCAGGGGGAGCGGTAGCTCGTGGGATGCTGGAAGGTTCCCTGATTTTCACCCCAGTCGTCCTCCTCCTTTGAGGTTATGACACGTCTGGGTGCTGCTCGGGAATCTCCTCACCAGTGGCACTTCCTGATGTTGACTCCCTCACATCATGGTGAGGTGCCAAAAGCCCGACCAACCTAAGGTTAGCCTCTATGACCATATGCTTGATGCTCTTCTCCACGTCAGCCATGCTAGCCAAGAGGGCTGATCGGACTTCCTTGTCTGGTGTGGGACCCCGTGTTTTCCTAGTTGAGGTTGGATTTTAGGTCGAACAGATAGTTGACCTCATGTGGTGTGGGGACAGGCCATTTCTTATGGCTATAAAGGATATAGAGTGCCGAAAGCATTCTATATCCGTTAGGGGGTTATTTGAAAAGGAGTGACCCCAAAATAGGGTGCCACTCCTTGAAAGAAAGGATGGAGAGGTAGGATCGCTCCTGCCTCGATGTGATACCTCGGCCAGGCGCTGAAGGCACCTCCAGGAAAATTTTCCCGTGGGTCTTTGGTGGGTTGGATTAGGGTTACCCCAGGGAGTTCGTATTTTTTAATATAATTCGCAATCATCCTAATCGTTACTCGGCTAGAAGGAGCGACGTACCATTCAACATCTGGTTGAATGGAATTTTAAAGTTGAGTGTGGGTTTGGATGCTAGGGTCAGGGATATTTCTTTCTCGACCACTGGTCGAGGGAATTTCAGCCCGAGGAGCAGGTTGATTTGAAGGATTGGAAGGTTTCTTTTTCTGGGCTTTATTTTTTGCTCGACCCATATTTTGGAGGAGGGTCGATGGAGTGTTTGAGGTGGCGTGAGAAAAGGGAATTTCAGGTATCAACAACGATGGTTGCTCCTCGTCCTCAAGAAATTGGGCTAGCAAGTCATCATCAATAGGTGTCTCGCCTCCCCACGAATCTTACATGAAAATTTGCGAACAGAAAAAAGGGGAGATGAGGACTTAAAGCCTAAAAGCTTGTGTTGAGAGTTGGAATAACGTTGCTCGCATATAAAAGTTAAGCTTTTTAACGGCCAGTAGCATTCTAGCAAAAACACTAAGTCTCTTACGAGCAGTTTGAGAAATAGATTTAAAAGCAGAAGTAAAAAAATTTTAAGAGAAAACTTTTTCGACTCCGAGAGGGCGGGAAAAACCCAGTTTTTCAACTAGCTTAAAAATCGAATTTTTACTTCGATTTTATGCCTTAAATCTACAGTCTCGACTACCAAAATGACTCCTAACTCCTATAAAACATTATTTCACTACCCTATCAAGCATCGATCAATATGCCCATTTACCCCAAAACAGTCTCAGCCAAGAACATTCAAAAGTTCAGAGATAAAAACGGGTATAAGACAGTTTTGCATGGCATCTCAAACAGCAGAAAGATTTTGGAAACTTACTTGGATGAAATATTAGAGTATGAGCACAAATGTTTCGAGCGTCTGAGCAAAAATTCCTTAAATCAACAATGAACACTTCAAGGTTTTCTGAGTTTCCTGAACTTTGAAGGTTGAGGTTCTATAAGGTTCCTGAAGAAGAGAAGGCGAGTGAAAGGTAAAAAGTAAAAATGTGACCTGGGGGTATTATTTATAGGGATCGTAGTGCCGTAAAAGAGGTAATCATGGAATTACTTTTTTCAAAGTATGGGGAAGTGCAATAGCCGTCAGATAATTTTTTGGGAAACCGAAAAGACTTGATTAGACATGATTGATCACTTTTTTCAAGAAAGCATGGGTGGCTTTGACAGATTTGGTGGGGTAAGTGAAGAGTTAGTTTCCTAAGTTTACTTTATGCTGGTCGCAGTAAAGTAAACTTGGGGGGCAAATGTTTACCCAAAAGCGACTGCTTATGACATGGCAAGGATTTCTCACACGTGGATGACATGTGGCAAAATTGAAATAAGGCGGTGTTGTTCGAGTATCGACCAGCTATACATTGCTTCATCAAGCCTGACAATTAGATACGACCAGGCTAGTCGTATGATTTGGCTTATTTCCCTATAAGATTGTGATTTTGTAATAATTACATGGATTATTTCATCTTTATTGCCTTGATACACAAATATTAAGGAGAGTTAAGGCCTAATGGCCCATGTAACCCCCCTTAAGCCTATAAATATGCATGAAATAGCTCAAGGAGGGGACCTTTTGATCTTGGAAGCTTTTTTTGAATATTGAAAGAGAGAAAATATAGTGTAATTGTCCATCATCTTGTTGTAATTCTTCCAAGGTTTGTGAAACTCAAGACTTGGGATTCAATATTAATAATAGTACTAAGTGGATGTAGGTCATTACCATTCATTGGGGCCGAACCACTATAAATTGTTGGTGTTCTTCTTTACCATTAGATTAAACACTTAATTGTCATCTCATTTCCTATCGTATTTTTGACTCCGTGTCGTTGGCCAAATCAAGGGTCAACATGTAGAAATAAAAGAAATTGATTTTAATCAATTATTTTATTTAAGTAAGAAAGAATAAATATGGATAGTCAAAATTGGTTTTGATTATTATATTTATTTAATTAATAATAAGATGATAATGGAAATTCATATTTTGAATTTTGAAATCTGAAATTTAACTTGTTATCTTTTCCTTAAAAAGATGACACCTTATTTGAATTTCAAATTATTAATTAATTAAAATAAATATGCATGAAAAATCAAGTCCCCTTATTTTAGGGAGGTGTTACACGCACAGGGCTTCCTGGACTACCCTATGCATGTACCACTACTGATAATGATCAGTTATTGGTTTTTTCATTTATTTAATTAATTAATAAAATATTTTGAAAAGAGTTTTTAAAATGGAATGTGTGGATGCCGAAAATCCGCCAAGGAAAAAAATTTTGGTCACTTATTGAAGTAAGTGGCTAAGGGGCACCAAAGGCGCCAAGTACGTGCTAGAGACAGAAGGTGTGAACACGAGAAACTGTCCCTTTGAACACCCCACTTTAAGTCGCAGGGATAGACCTCAATATATGAAGGTCTCCTATGCAACACCCTAAAAATGGCTTCTGAAGTTGTCAAAATTCCTCGGAAAGGAGGAATGACTTGTCCGTGCCGGGCACAAGGGCCTCACATAGCGAGGCCTGCCTTGGCTGCCCAGTCCATCCGCTGAGACACTAAGGTGCCCATGCCTCGTGCCACAACGTCTTGCATGAAGCAGCCCCGCACACCATGGCTTCGCCTCGTGCGCAGGGACCTCGACCCATAGCGTGTCACCCACAGCAGCCCCACGCACCACGGCTTTGCCTCGCGTGCAGAGGCCTCGCGCCACAGCGTCTCGCGCGCAGTCGCCCCACGCACCACGGTTCTGCCTTGCGCAAACGGGCCTCACGCCACAACGTCTTACCTGCAGCAGCCCCGCACACCACAGCTCCACCTCACGCCACAACGTCTCGCACGCAGCAGCCCTGGGTACCACGGCTCCGCCTCGCGCACAGGGTCCTCACGCCATAGAGTCTCGCGCGCAGCAGCCCCATGCACCATGACTCTGACTCCTGCGTAGGGGCCTCATGCCACAGAGACTCACGCGTAGCAGCCCCATGCATCACGGCTTTGCCTCGCGCGCAGGGAACTCGCGCCACAGTGTCTCGCATGCCGCAGCCCTGAGCACCACGGCTCAGCCTCACACGCATGGGCCTCGCACCACAGCGTCTCGCGTGCAGCAGCCCTGCAAACCATGACTCTGCCTCGCGCGCAGGGACCTTGCGCTACAACGACTCGTGTGCAGTAGCCCCGTGCACCATGGCTCCACCAAGTGCGCAGGGACCTCGCACCACGGGCCTCGGGAGGATCTTGCCTTCCACTCTCCTGGGGGTATTAACTTTCATGAGGACCCGAAAAGATTTCAATGTATAAGGGGTAAGAAAATAGCAAGCAATAAGAGGATGGAAACCTACGCATGACCAGAAGAGTGCATACACGTGAGGGACACCCGGACAAGTGGTTAACGTCAACTACTCCAGGTACGAAATGTGTATGGAGGTACGACCCTAAAAACCACAGATGGCAGACCCTATCCCCACGCCAAACAAGTAGTGGTTGTACGTGCAAGGTACTTGACGTGGTCCTTCTCAGCCAACCTCTGACATCCGTCCTTGGCAAGTAGTGGAGGTACTATGAGTAGTGGCATGACCTGCATGTCTCTAACCACAAACAAGCGTCGATACCACGCTCTTCTGTTCCACCACGACCTAGTCCACTAACATGACAGTGTACCCAAGTACCTTCTTGTCCCCTGGGACCACCTTGTATCAGAGGCCATTAGAGCCATGCTATAAATAGACCTCCACCCCTCAAGCTAAGGGGTTGGAAAAATGATGTAATACCAGACTATTATAAGAGCAATATACAAGTTTCTTCTATTGTTCACTCGCAATTTTCCTTCAAATTTCTACAAGTTCTTCTGAGTTCATAAGTCACTGATTAAGTCTTTGAGTTTTCCATCCATATTTTGTTGACGAGTTTATTCCGTCAACAGAATGTAAGACTTTGTCTTTAATTATCATTTATTTTATTATTGTTAAGATGATCAATTTTATTTTATTATATATTATTATTATGATAATACCTATATATTATATATGGTAGAAAATAGGTGAATAAGTTTTAAAAACAAGAATCAGAAAAATTGATCATCTTTTTCTCACAAAAGAAAAACATTTCTCTCTAGCCTGTAATCAAGAGTCTCATGTGTTAAGAATACTTTTGATTCTTGTTCTCTATGTGCCCACCCACATCTTGAGGTGGAGCGAACGTCTTGGAAGATCTTGGTGTGAGTACTCTAGCGAGGATAGGAAGATCGAATTATATACGAAAAGATTCAAGGATTCTTGATAGGTTACAAGAGGTAAATCATTTCGTATTACTTTTACTTATACATATTTTTTGTTGATTAAAATATTGCTTATTAAAGGTGTTGAGATTGGTTAAATATAATGGTGAAGATGTTTACACGTTGATGTGCAAAACACTTAAGGGTTTTCACTTAAAGAGAAGTTAAAACATGAGATTATGTAGAAGGCATCTAAAAGTGACTTTTATGGGTCTAAAGTGATACAACAAGGTATCCAAACATTCTCAAAAAGTTTGGTAGTATTTGGAGCAATTTGAGGACCATTGGAGGGGTCCAAAGTCAGAGAGGGTGACGATACATTGCCTCCAAAGTGGTGTAGCATCACCAAAATGCAAAGGGCTTCAAAATCCCTAGTAGGCAATGCATCTCCTGCTTGTAGGCAACGTATCACCTGTTAGGTGACACATTGCCTAGGCGGTCTTTTAGGGTCGTACAATTTACGTAAAATGCTCCAAATGATGTGTTTTAAATGCTCTAATCTTATTGGTTAGACTAATGATGGTGCCTACGATATATATGGGTTATTAGAGTTGAAAAACCTTGATCACACTATCCAACTCTCTCTCTAAAACTCATTCTCTCTCTAGCTCTCTAAGACCAAAGTTTTCTCCAAGAAATTCATCAAGCTTGTTTGATTTGCATGAGTTTCAAGGCTTGTTCGATCCCAAATATCATTTTACATAGTTGAAGATTCAAGCAACTGGGAAGGCTTGGAATAGAGATTTTAGATAACAATATTCATATTGAGTATAAGCCTTAGAAGTTCCCAAGTTGAAGATTCAAGTTGCCCAATACAAATTTTGTATCTCTCTAACCATAATCTTGTATTTTGTAATTCTATTATGTCATTCATTGTTATTATTGATGATTTAATGTCTCTAAATTTATCTTCTCATCATTTAGTTCATTATATTCAAGATTAACTTTCATATCATGAACATGTTTCTTTGATTATTAAGAATTGCCTTCATACTTTGAATTTGAATCTTGATCAACATCTAGGGTTTGGAATATTGCATTATTATCATTATTTAGTGTTGATTTGCAAAGAGTAAAACCATATATTCCCAACAAAAGGATCCTCATATAAAGTTGTTTATATGAAATTTTTGTTGTTGTATACAATACTACCATTGCCGCAATTTCCACTACGCACTAGGAACAATTCCTAACAGGAAATACCGCCACCATTTAATGGGCACTTTAATGTCTTTTTAGTAGCACAGTATGTGCCATACCCAGCTCAGTTTTTTGAACCTGTCTATGAAAGATTACGAAAGCAGCATGCTCCTTCATTCGACAACAGCACTAACTCAGCCAAAGTAGATGAGTAGTTGTGTATGGTCGAGCAAATTCTTGACCATATGCGGCTCAATGATGAGGAACAAATGTCATGTGTCTCGTGTTTATTAAAGAAGGATGCCCACATCTGGTGGGATTTGGTTCGGGCCAGGCATGACGTCACCCGGATGATTTGGGGGACTTTCCTTCGATTGTTCCACAAGAAATACTTCAGTGAGGCTGTAATGGCCGCTCGACCAGAAGAGTTTGTCACCCTTACTTAGGGAAAAATGAATGTGGCTGAGTATATTTTGACGTACGATAGGCTCGCCAAGTTTGCCCTGGAGATGGTCCCAACAGAACACCTACGCATCAGTCATTTTCTTCGTGGGCTAAAACCCATGGTAGCCCGTGATGTAAAAATGGTTGGTGTTGCTGCAACCACATACGTGAAAGTGATAGAGAAAGCCTTGGAGGCTAAAGCTATGGAAAAAAATATCTGGAAGGTAGGTCGAGATAATAGAGCCAGTCCCAACAATGACAACAAGCGTCGAGAAAATTTTCAGAAGCGAAAGTTTCCAGACAACAAACCCGTTGAGCCAGCCAAGAAGTTTAATGACAATGGGAAAAAAAAGGGGACCTGTGTTGAATACCCTCGCTGTTCCAAGTGCCAAAGGAAACATCTAGGAGAATACCGCATCAAAGGTCTAATCTACTACAACTGTGGGAAAGAGGGCAATATGAGAAGGGAATGCCCGCAAGGACAAACTAAAGAGGGACGAGAAGCTAGTTCCCGCTCAAGTCTTTGCACTTACTCAAGACGAAGCCTCAAAAAATGCAAAATTCATCACAGGTTAGATTCCTATCCTCAACTCTATGTTTAAAGTATTGTTTGATTATGGGGTTACACACTCGTATGCATCCATTAGAGTAATAGACCGACTAGGAAAGTTATGTAAGAACCTTAGGGAGAGGTTTGCTACCAAGTTGCCATCTGTAGAGGTCCTATTATCTTCAAGGGTGGTGCGAGAAGTCTTGATTAATATGTGCAATCAGGAGTTTCACAGAGATTTGATCGAGCTAGACATGAAAAACTTTGACGTGATCCTCGAAATGGATTGGCTGGCGAGGCATGATGCAATGATTGAATGCAGACGCAAGCTGGTAAATTTTGAGGCAAGGAATGGGGAACAAGTCACGTACTTAGGCGAAGTAGCCGACCCTAGGATGTCGTTCAGCACAGCGCTCAAAGCTTAGAATATGATGATGAAATGATGTCAAGCCTTCTTGGCTCACATGGTGGACTCAAGCAATAAACCTCTAGTGCAAGTTCAAGATATATGCACGGTATTTGAGTTTCCCGAATACCTACATGGACTACCACCGAACTGAGAAATCGAGTTCGTGATCAATGTAATTCCTGAAACAGAACCTATATCCAAAGCACCGTATCGAATGGCACCAACAAAATTGAAGGAATTGAAGACTCAACTTCAAAAGATGTTAGACATGGGGTTCATCCATTCAAGTTACTCGCCATGGGGTGTGCCTATCCTTTTCGTTAAAAAGTACGGTAGCATGCACATGTGCATTGATTACCGGGAACTCAATGAAGTCACCATCAAGAAAAAATACCCATTGTCGATGATTGACAATCTATTCGACCAGTTAAAAGGAGCATCAGTGTTCTTGAAGATCGATATGCATTTAGGATATCACCAATTGAAGGTCTGAATGGAAGACATACCGAAGACCGCATTCAAGACACAATATAGGCATTACGTGATCATGGTAATGTCATTTGGACTTACTAATGCCCCTGCCGCGTTCATGGATCTTATGAATCAGGTTTTCAAGGATCTGCTAGACAAGTTTGTGGTGTTATTCATAGACGACATCCTCATATACTAAAAAACAGAGGCTGAGCACGAAGAACATCTTAGGATTACCTTTTGACGACTAATGGAACACAAGATATATGCCAAGTTCAAGAAATGTGAATTTTAGCTAGTTGAGGTTGCGTTTCTAGGTCACATAGTGTCCAAGGATGGAATTGTTGTGGATCCATCCAAGGATGAAGCCGTGAAGGATTGGCCGAAACCAAGAAATGCTACCGAGGTGAGAAGTTTTCTGGGATTGGTCGGCTATTATCGATGCTTTTTGGAAGGATTTTCCAAGATAGCCACGCCACTCACAGAACTAACTAAGAAACAACAGAAGTTTCAATGGACAGAAGACTGCGAGAAGAGTTTCCAGACGTTGAAGGACAAGCTGTGCACCGCACCAGTCCTATGCATTGAGATAGTCATTGCCAGAATTGAGATGATTTCAGGTAGTGTAGCAAACCTCGCCATCCAGTCCAATCTGTTAAACGAAATCAAAGTGAAGCAGCCAGAAGATGAGGTGTTGCAACAACAAGCAGTGGCAGAAGATTTCTCTACATCCGCCCAAGGGTTGATATGCTACAAGGGACGGGTGTGCGTACCCAATGATGGAGGAATTAAGAAAATAATACTAGAAGAAGCACACACCACCTCATACTCGCAACATCCATGGTCAACTAAGATGTATACCGACCTCAAAGCGTCATAATGGTGGTCGGGAATGAAGAGAGATGTAGCCGAGTTCGTAGAAAAATGCCTCACCTGTCAACAAGTGACGACATAACATCAGCGCCCTGCCGAAATTTCGCAACAATTGGAGATTACGGAATGGAAATGGGAGAGTATTGCAATGGATTTTGTGATGGGATTACCTAAGACCATAAACCAATATGATTCTATATGGGTTGTGATTGATAGGCTCAAGAAGTCCGCTCATTTTTTTCTAGTCCAAACCAACTAGTTGAGCAGTACACAAGCCTTTACATTAAGGAAATTGTGAGGTTGCACAGGGTGCCTAAGTCCATTGTATCAGATCAAGGGACAGTCTTCACTTCAAGATTTTGGGACGGAATGCAAAGAGCGATGGGAACGAAGTTAAAGCTTAGTAAAGCATTCCACCCACAAACCGATGGGCAGTCAGAACGCATTATTCAGATTCTCTAGGATATGCTAAGAGCGTGTATTCTAGACTTTGCAGGATCTTGGAGCAAATACCTGCCTTTGATCAAGTTCTTGTATAACAACAGCTACCAATCAACAATCAGAATGAAGAAAGATGTAGCAGATATGTGGCACACTGTTTGACATGTCAGCAAACTAAGGCAGAGCATCAGCGACCCGCATGATTATTGCAGTAGATAGAGATCCCAGAGTGGAAATGGGAAATGATCACCATGGACTTTGTTACCGGGTTACCACACACTCCAAAGGGGCATGACGCAATATGGGTTATCGTGGATAGACTAAAAAAATCCATATATTGGAAGACTTATACATTGCTGAGATAGTGCACTTACATGGGGTTCCCATCTCTATAGTGTTCGATAGTGATGGACGATTTACCTCAGCGCTCTGGAAGAGAATGCAAATGGATTGAGAACTAAACTCAAATTTAATCCTACTTTCCACCCACAGACGGATGGCTAGAGCGAACGAGCAATTCAGACCTTGGAAGATATGTTGAGAGCTTGCGTGCTAGATTTTCAAGGTTCATGGAGTGTAAAACTTCCATTAATTGAGTTCGCCTACAACAATAACTGTCATGACTCCATAAAAATGGCTTTGTATGAGGCACTATATGGAATGAAGTGTCGATCTCCAATCCACTGGCATGAGACCGATGAGAGGAAATTCTTGGGATTAGAAGAGGTGGACCAAGCTAAGAGGACATTAGGTCGATTAGTCAGAGGCTACAGACCTCTATAGATCGTCAATGCAAGTATGCTGATCATCAACGAAGACCTTTAGAATTTTAAGTTGGGGACAAGGTATTGTTATAGATAGTTCCACTAACAGGAGCTATGGGGTTCGGGAAAAAAGGCAAGTTGAGCCCTAGGTACATAAGGTCGTTCTAGGTTCTGGAATGCGTTGAGAAGGTGACTTACCGACTAGCCCTTCCACCCGTGTTCTCTATAGTTCATGATGTATTACATGTGTCAACCTTAAGGAAGTATGTGAACGACCCCACTCATGTGCTAAGTTACGATGAACTTAGCATAGATCCTCATCTGAGTTATGAGGGAAAACCAGTTGCAATTCCGGATCGGAAAGACAAGGTGTTAAGAAATAAAACAATACCTTTGGTAAATGTGTAGTGGTGTAATGACAACATTGAAGAGGTGACCTGGGAGATGGAAGCCGAGATGCGGGAGTGGTATCCCCATCTGTTTTGAGTTTTGGGGACGAAACTTTTATAAATTGTAGGTATTGTAACATCCCATGCTTTGAATACCCGTTAGTAGCCGGTTGGAGCCGGTGAAGAATTATGTGAAATATTATTTTGATAAATTATATTATATGAATTTGCGATGATTAATGAATTTTATAGCTGCTGTAATGATCTGGTAAAGGATCTAGCTTTATGCAAAGAAAGATTGGTCTCGGACCAAGGAATAAACCCTAATGGGAGAAAAATCACGGATTAAATAAAATAGGAAATACTATGGCATAAAAATATTAATTTTTTCAGGCAACTGGGACATTATAGTCTAGCCAATAAGTTTAAGAAAATTGATTGAGGTTAAAGTTCTAATCAACCGGGCTTAAGAATGAGAATTTCTTGCTCGGGCCACTAAGGGCATTTTGGTCAATTTGATAAAATTACCAAAATTATGTGATATGTGACAAATTTATTTTTTGGTCACATTTAATCTAATTATTTAAGCTTGGAGACATTTAAAAACTATAGGTTAAAAGTTAAGGGAAAATTAGAGCACAAAATTATCAAAGGGCCCTTGGATCCCTTAAATGTGAGGTAAAATAAATAAGGGCATAAAAGTAATTTCCATAGGTAAAGTGAGAGAGAGGAGTGGGCAGAAAGGCTAGGTCATAGGGCTCTAAAGAAATAGGTCACATACCCCAAATAGAATAGGAAGAGTCTTACCCATTCACAAGCTAAATGTATAATCATTGTTTTGTTTTTTTTTCTCAAAACAATTTTCCCTACGATTTGCCCCAAAACCGAGGCACCCTCTTCCCCTTCCCTTTTCATTTTTTTCTAACTCTGAAAAACAAAAATCAGAGGCTCTCTCACTCCCTCTCATTTTGTTCCTCTCTCTTTCTCTCTCAAGGAGAGACTCAATTGAAGCTAGTGTTAAACCCTAAGCAAGCCGAGTTCAAGGTAAGTGAAATCCTCCCTTGTGATTAATTCTTCTCCTTCTTATTCAAATCTGAAACCCTAGGGTTCCTTATGTTAGGAATGAGTTTCCTAATACGTAACGGAATGGTGGTGGGGTTGGCCCAGTGTACAACAAAAATTTTGTAACATATTTAAACTACCTTTAACTATGCGGATCCATTAATATACATACATTAATCATAAGCAAGTTATGAATAGAAATCATACCTCTTGAAGCCTATCAAGTGTCCTTGCTATCTTTTTGTAATAAGAACGATCTTCCAATCCAAGCTGCTCCCAGGTACTCACACCAAGATCTTCCACAACATTCTCTACACCTCAAGAAGTGTGTGGGCACTTAGAGAATAAATGATAGTTTAATTGTGATTCTACTTGATGTACTCAACACATGAGATCAAGATAATAGACCTGAGAATTGGTTCTTTATCTTTTCAGGGAGAGAAAAGTATCATTCTATTTTTCACATAGCGAATGATTGATATTTTAAAGTTATATGTATATTTTCTTATTAGTCATACTTAAAAGAAAATATTCAAATTTTAAAAAATAAATCTGTAACAACTTACAATTTATCTATTAATTAATTAATTATCTTATTAATGAAAATATCAAAAAACTAATTTTTTGAATTATCCATTAATTAATTAATTAATTAAATAGAATTGAAAAATCTGTCCCTGAAAATATGCAGTACACTCGACTGTGTGTGGTCGTGTAACACCCTAATTTTTAGGGATATTTGATTTTTCTATTTTTATTTAATTATTTATTCAAACTACTTTGTTAAATAAAAATATAACAACCTGATATATAATTCAAATTTAAATTAAATATCTTTTTAATTAATTATCAAATATAATTAATTATTTGAATAAATATCAATCTTTTAAATTCAAATCCAATTTGAACTTATCAGATTATTATCTCCAACTCAAATAAAGATATTTAATTAATTATACCAATTAATAAAATCCAATAATTTCGAAAATAAATATTTAATTTATTATAATTTAGAAAATTATAATTATTTAATTAAATTTAAAATTTTATTTAATTATTTAATATAATTTCAAATATTATATTATATTATAATTAAATATGAATTAATTTTGTTAATTACAACTAATTTGTAATTAATTAATTAATCACTATTATCATATAATTGCATATTTGGCCCGCAGAACAAATTTCTTCTTAAATATGTCTTTCAACTATTTTTCCCTTTATATCAACTCTTGCCTTGAATAGTGTTGATAGAGCCGTTGTGGGGACCTATGGACCTATAATTCCAAGCTCCGATAAGTTTGAGATTATTAATTAAACTCTTTAATTAAATAATCTTAATTTTTTAATCTCATGATTATTCCACTATAAATATGAGACTACACTCTAGACATTTCATTTACTGAGTACTTTATAATGATAAAGCGTTCATTGATATAATCATTGCATACAAAGTAACCCTCTAATAATGGTTCATAATTAATCGAGAATAAAATTACCGTTTTACCCTTTTAATCATCTCGTGTTTCCTTAAGTACCATTGACTTTACTAGTGAAGGTTAATTCATAACTAAATTATGAATTTTAGCTCATTAACCTTTCAGTCCCAAAAGTCAACCCTTAAGAGAACCATTATTCAATCTCTTGCAAGAAGGCATAGATTCCATATCTGTATACTATGTCCCCAGCCATTTACATTAATGAGTTCCCAAAACAAAAGTTTCTAGCCTGATCATTCTGACAAACCCTAACGAGTGAATCAAATAACTCATATAACATAAACAAGAGTTCATGGTAACTTCAGGATTAAGATTTATTTGTATATGATCACCAGTTGATATATTTAATTAATACTTCGAATTGGTATTTAACTAAGTATTAATAAACATATCTGGTCCAGTTCTATATATTCTCTAATATATAAAGCACATCCACTAAAGTGTCATACTACACTAGTGATCTAGATCTAGATCACATGTATTCATAATACTAGTGGACTGTACTTGCAGTAATTAATCTAAAGATTTCATAACTTTATTTTACTGCGAACTATTGAAGTTCATTTATCTCAAACACAATCCTCCTGTACTAATACATGTTTGAGATCACATATATGAACTTAGTAATTTTTCTGATATTTACATAATATTATCAGAGAATAATATAGTCCATAAAATATATGCATAACAAATTCAATTTATTTATTTCATAAAACAATGTCTGCTACATATGCTTTCAGTGCACAATTCCCAACAATCTCCCACTTGCCCTAAAGCAAATGAGGCATCTCTCTCATTCCCATGTTTCTTACATGCTCCTTAAAAGATTTTATGGATAAAGTCTTTATGAAAGGATCTGCAAGATTATGCTCTGAAGCTATCTTCATAACTGCAACATCTCCTCGATGAACTATCTCTCTAAGCAATTGATACTTCCTCTCGATGTGCTTTCCCCTCTTGTGACTTCATGGTTCCTTTGAGTTAGCTATTGCTCCACTGTTTTCACATTATAGGACTAGTGGCTTATCCATATCTGATACTACTTTCAGACCATAATAGAACTTTTTGAGCCACACATCCTTCTTAGTTGCTTCACAAGCCGCTATATACTCGACTGCCATGGTGGAGTATGTAATGCTAGTTTGCTTAATACTTCACCAGAAAACTGCTCCTCCTCCAAGAGTAAACACTGATCCAGAAGTCGATTTCCGACTATCTCTGTCTGATTGAAAATCATAATCAGTGTAACAAGTGGGGTTCAGGTCTCCACCTGAATATACAAGCATATAATCTCTAGTATTTCTAAGATATTTGAGAATATTCTTCACTGGAGTCCAATGACTCAATCCAGGATTGGATTGATAACAGCTGACTATCCCTACTGCATAACAAATGTCAGGTCTTGTACACAACATGGCGCACATTAGACTGCCTACTGATGAGGCATAGGGATACTGTCTCATGTTTTCCTCTTCCTGAGGTGTTTTGGGACACTGCTCCTTGGAAAGGAATACTCTAGAACGGGTTGGCATATCACCCTTTTTGGAGTTTTGCATATTAAAGCGTTCTAGCACCTCATCAATATAACTTGCTTGAGACAGTGCCAAAGTTTTGTTCTGTCTATCTCGAAGAATCTTAATGCCCAGAACATATGTGGCTTCTCCCAAATCTTTCATTTGGAATTGTTCAGCTAACCAGTTCTTTACCTTTGATAATGATGTTACGCCATTTCCAATCAGTAATATATCATCAACATAAAGAACGAGGACTACTACTACAACATCTTTGATTTGTTTATAGACACAAGGTTCGTCAACGTTTTGTTCAAAACCAAACGTTTTAATTGTGTCATCAAATCTAAGATTCCAAGATCTAGAAGCTTGTTTGAGTCCATAAATGGACCTAAGAAGCTTGCAAACCTTTTGCTCTTGACCTTTTAATTCGAACCCTTCTTGTTGAGACATGTAAATGGTTTCGTCAAGGCAGCCATTCAGAAAGGCTGTTTGGACATCCATTTGCCAAATCTCATAATCCATGCACGCAGTAATGGACAAGAGTATACGAATGGATTTTAGCATGGCTACAGGAGAAAATGTTTCTTCATAGTTAACACCTTCTTTCTGTGTGTAACCTTTGGCTACAAGCCTTACTTTGAAAGTCTATACTTTCCCACCCGCTCCTCTTTTCTTCTTGAATATCCACTTGCAACCAATGGGTTTGGTATTCTCAGGTGGATCTTCAAGAACCCAGACAGAATTGGAATACATTGATTCCATTTCTTGGTTCATGGCTTCTTTCCATTTGTCCTTGTCAGAATCATTCATTGCATCTTTAAATGTCAATGGATCATCTTTGTTTGTGTCAGACACAAGCATTTGAACTCCGTGTTCATAGCACGTGGGTTGCTTACTAACCCTCCCAGTATGACGTGGCTCTCTACTATTATGACTAGAACTAGCAGTTTCCTCTTGCCATTTTTTCATTGGTTGTTGCTGGTTAATTTACAACTTCATTGGAGACCATCTCCTCTAGTACAACCTTACTGCGAGGTTTGTGGTTATTAACATAGTCATGTTCAAGAAAAGTTGCATTTTTTGATACAAATATTTTATTTTCTTTTGGACTATAGAAAATTCCTCCTCTAGTCTTCTAGGAATATCCCACAAACATGCACACTTTAGAGCGTGATTCCAACTTCCCGGTCTTTCCTTTAAGCACGTGTGCAGGACACCCCCAAATTCGAAAATGGTGTAAACTAGGTTTAGAACCATTCCATAATTCTGTGGGTATCTTTTTGATAGACTTAGATGGAACAACATTCAATATGTATAGAGCACATTGAATAGCATAGCCCCAGAATGGCATTGGTAACAATGAGAAACTCATCATTGATCTAATCATATCTAATAACATTCTATTTCGTCTTTCTGAAACACTGTTTTCCTGTGGCGTTCCAGGTGCTGTGAGTTGGGATTGAATGCCATGCTCACATAGATGGTCCTCAAATTCAAAATCCAAGTACTCTCCTCCTCGATCAGATCGAAGAGCTTTTAGTGATTTACCTAATTGCTTTTCAATCTCTGCTTGAAATACTTTAAACTTTCCAAAAGTTTCAGATTTTATTTGCATTAAGTATAGTGAACCATATCTTGAATAATTTTCAATGGAAGTGATGAAGTATTCATAACCTCCTCTTGCTTGTACATTAAGTGGACTGCAAACCTCCGTATGTACTAGTTGAAGTGGTTTTGTGGCTCTTGAACCTTTAGTAGAGAAAGGTCTCATCCTTTACAAGCCTATTTATTCTGTCTAGACCAATATGGCCCAATCTCAAGTGCCACAGATATGTTTCACTATCAGAATCTGTCTTTTGTCGTTTAATAGATTTAGGATTAGCTGTTTTAAATAATTAAGAATTATAAACAGATTTCTCTTTAGCTTGTAGTTTATAAAGCCCATCGATAGATTTTTCAAAACATATCATAAAACCATATCTTGAAATAACAATCGAATTATTATTAAAAGAAATTTTAAAACTTTGTTCATGCAACATAGAAACAGAAATTATGTTTCTAGAAAATCCAGGAATATAATAAACATTCTCTAAAACAAGAAATTTATTCTTCTCAAATTCTAAACAAGCTGTTCCAACTGCTGCTGCTGAGACAATTTGACCACTGCCTACCCTCATAGTCACATCTTCATCAGCAAGCTTCCTCGTCGAACTAAGAATCTGTAGAGAAAAACAAACATGGTTAGTGGCTCCTGAATCTACTATCCAGAATGAGGAATTGTCTTCCACTAAACAAGCTTCTAGCATAAGTAAATCAAATTTACCTTTCTTTTCTCTTTCAAGTCAGCAAGATACTTTTGACAGTTTCTCTTCCAGTGACCATCTTCTCCACAGTGAAAGAAAGTCCCTTTTGGGGTCTTCTTTTTGGAGTTTTTGGTGCTGTTGTCTTCTTTGCCTTTGGATGACTTTTTAGGCTTCTTTATATTCTTGTCTTTCTCCTTGTCCTTGCCACTTCCATTTTTTGTCTTTTTGGTTTTATCCTTTGAAGAGGATGGGTTACAATCAGCAACATTTGCTTTTCCTTATTTCTCAGAACCTTTGTTAAGAGATTCATAAGTGTGCAACTCATTCAACCGTTGTGTCATGTTATATGATAATTTGTTCATGACATAATTGGTTGTGAAACCTTTAAAAGTTGGAGAAAGCGATTCAAGTATAATGCTTACTTGAGTCCTTTCATCAATGATTGCCCCATGGATAATGACATCGTGCATTATATTGATCATGTCTAATACATGTTCTCTGACAGAAACTCCTTTCTTCATTTTCTTGGTCATGTAGGATCTGGTGGCCTCATTCTTGCACTGGTCTGACTGTTGCCCAAACATATCTTGAAGGGAATCCTACATATCATAAGCATTTTCAGTGTACTCAAACTTCTTTATGAGCACATCGCTCATACTTGCAAACATATAACACTTTGCTTTGCTGTTTGATAAGATCCAATTATCAAAATTTTCCCTTGTAGTTTTGGCAGTAGTAGCAGGAGGGACTTAAGGACATTCCTCAGTCAAGAAAAATTTGTGGTTCTCACATATTAATACAATGTTCAAGTTTGATTTCCATTTGATATAATTTTCATCAGTCAACTTTTCATTAGCAAGTAAAGAAGATACAAGATTTGAGCTAGACATAATTGTTGAAACTAAATAAATAAACAAAATGAATTTATGCATATAATAAATATCAATAATTTTCGAAATAGTAAATGTGATGCATGAATGCAACAATTAAAGAACACATAAAAAATAATTACTAATTCCACGATTAAATAATTTGAACATTAATGGACCATCCTTAGGGTAGGTAAGACTAATTCCAAATTAATATTGAGACAAGTTCTCAAATTTATAAGTGAAAACTTCAATCAATATTTCTCTTTTGACTTATAAACAACCGCTTGTTTGGTCAAGAATATACTAGTCCACTCGAAAGCCTAATGTACCTTGTGAGTGTAACCCATTATATTAGATCAATGACTTAACTCAAGAGTGTGCCTTAGGGTCAGTCAAACTTGAAATACATCATTAAATCCTATTCTAGAAAAAGAAGTTTGTCTTCAGAATAACACAATCAGAAGCCTTCTTTAGGGGGACACAAGCAATGGTGCTGCGAGGCCCTCTCCATGCTACCTCGGTGCTAACTAATAATGGAGACCGTGGGACTTATTTTCATAACTCCTTCTCCCACTCACTATTTTAGAATATGTGTTTTCTCAAAACATCCTATGCTTTTTAATTGGTTGTAAAAATAAAGTGATCTATTTTTACCAAATGATATTCTAATAATTACTAATCAAATTAAGCAAAATTAAAATTACAGAACTATGCCCTAATTAATTCAATTTTAATTTGCTATAATTACTAGGAATATCATTTATTATTTAATAAAATAATTTTATTAAATACTGGAAATTAAACAACTTTTAAAATCTATTTCCGCTCTTGAACTAGTTTAAACTAGATTTATTATTATATGGTTCATCACATAAAGCATATAATCACATAGGACAATCCTAAGGCATGTTTCTACTCATATGAGATGCATGCACAATTTTAAATACTTTTGTAGGTTATATGTATGGCATGTCAAAAATGCATGAAAAAGTATTAAACAATTTAATCACATTCAAACATTTAAATAAAGAAATACTAAATAAATAAATAAATGCGGGCCGAGTGTCTTGGGTATTTCTAGAAAAATTACAACACTTGTAAAAATATACACAAAAATGTAAGAAACTAAATACGACCTAAAGAGATCTCTATCTTGAACTTTGAGCCTTCACAAGTAGTCTTGATCCATTAAGCCACTTATCAATTTAATTTTGAATTAAAATAACTTTTAATTATCTTAAACAAATTTTAAGAATAATTAACTTGAGCTTTAATGCCCAAATAAGTTGTTAGGCCCAATTTTAAATTTGGGCTCATATAATTAATTCAAAATAAAACAATTCTAATTATGGGCGAAAATTAATTAGACCCATAATTTAAATGAATAACAATGTGCAAACCCTAGGATTAAAAACCCTAGGGCTGGCAGCACGAGAAGGCTCGGCATGGGGCATGCGGCTGGTAGCTGGGAGGTGCAGCTGGGGCGCACGGGCTGCTGCTGGTGCCACGGCATGGGCGCGTGGGGCTGGCAGGCGCAAGGGCACGGGTGCGCGCGGCTGGTGTAGGCGCAAGAACGCACTGGGCGCGTTGGGCGTGCTGGCGAAGTGCGTAGGGGCGTGGGCACTCGACTGGGCGAGATGCGCAGGGGTGCGCTTGATAGCAGCAGGTGTTGGACACGACTGGGTATAGGCTCAGGCTTCAAGGCACGGAACCCGAGGCTCGGGCCTTACATAATTTTTTCAAATAATTGAATGCAGAAACTTAAATTACAAAAAATATCTATGCCCCAAAATGGCTTAAATTTTCATCTAGAATTTTAAGAACAATTCCTAAACCCAAAACACCATCTAATTAACGACCCTTAAGAATAGACTATAATCATACATACATCCATCCATTCACATATATTACAATAACATAAGATTGCATATTATGCCCACACAGTAATTAATGTATGCAGAGATTAATGATCGCTCTAGTACCAAATGTTAGGAACGAGTTTCCTAATATGCAACAGAATGGTGGTGGGGTTGGCCCAGTGTACAACAACAATTTTGTAACATATTTAAACTACCTTTAACTATGCGGATCCATTAATATACATACATTAATCATAAGCAAGTTAGGAGTAGAAATCATACCTCTTGAAGCCTATCAAGTGTCCTTGCTATCTTTTCGTAATAAGAACGATCTTCCTATCCAAGCTACACCCAGGTACATACACCAAGATCTTCCACAACGTTCTCTACACCTCAAGAAGTGTGTGGGCACTTAGAGAATAAATGATAGTTTAATTGTGATTCTACTTGATGTACTCAACACATGAGATCAAGACAATAGGCCTGAGAATTGGTTCTTTATCTTTTCAGGAAGAGAAAAATATTGTTCTATTTTTTACAGAGAGAATGACTGGTATTTCTGAGTTATCTATATATTTTCTGATTAGTCATACTTAAAAAAATATTCAAATTTAAAAAAATAAATCTACAACAACTTACAATTTATCTTTCAATTAATTAATTATCTTATTAATGAAAATATCCACAAACTAATTTGTTGAATTATCCATTATTAATTAAATAAAATTGAAAAATCTGTCCCTGAAAATATGCAGTACACGCCACACATAGTCCATGGACTGTGTGTGGTCGTGTACCACCCTAATTTTTAGCTATCAAGAATAGGTATCCTCTGCCAAGGATTGATGATCTGTTTGATCAGTTTCAGGGTAGGACGGTATTTTCCAAGATAGATCTTCGATCTGGTTATCACCAGCTGAGGATCAGGGATGAGGACATACCGAAGACAAATTTTCGCACCAGGTACGGGCATTATGAGTTTTTGGTGATGTCATTTGGACTGACTAATGCCCCAGCAACATTTATGGATCGGATGAACAGGGTGTTCAAAGATTACCTAGATCGATTTGTGATAATATTTATCGACGATATACTGATATACTCTCCGTTAGAGTCAGAACACGAGTAGCACCTCAGATTGGTACTACAGAGATTGAGAGAACACATGTTGTATGTGAAATTCAAGAAATACGAGTTCTGGTTGCCATAAGTGACTTTCTTAGGTCACATAGTCAAGAAGGATGGAATTATTATGGATCCAGCGAAGATTAAGGCGGTCAGAGATTGGCCAAGACCGAGGAATGATTCAGAGGTTGGAAGTTTCTTGGGATTGGCAGGTTATTATAGACGCTTTGTGGAGGAGTTTTCCAAGATTGCATCATCACTGACAGAGTTGACACGCAAGAATCAGAGGTTCATATGGCCAGACAAGTGTGAAGACAGTTTCCAGGAGCTGAAGAAGAGTTTGATCACCGCTCTAGTTCTGAGTCTTCCTACATATTAGGACAAGTTTATGGTTTATTGTGACGCCTCGAGGTAGGGCCTAGCTTGTGTCCTTATGCAGACAGGGAAGGTGATTTCCTATGCATCATGTCAATTGAAGGAGTATGAGCAGCGGTACTCCACACATGATTTAGAACTTGCAGCAGTGGTTTTTGCACTGAAGATGTGGCGACACTACTTATATGGTGAGAAGTGTGAGATATACACTGACCACAAGAGTTTAAAATACTTCTTCACCCAGAAGGATCTGAATATGAGGCAAAGACGTTGGTTAGAGTGAGTAAATGATTATGATTGTGAGATCATCTATCACCATGGGAAAGCCAACGTGGTAGTAGATGCCTTAACCTGGAAAGGTTCGGGACATTTGTATAGTGCCAGGCAGATATCCAAGGAGTTGGTTGACGATATGACTAGAGCAGGAATTGAGGTAGTGGTGGGCCACTTAGCGAACATCACCCTGCAATCTACTCTCTTGCAGAGAATTAAGGAGAAGCATTTGGATGACCCATAGTTGAGGCAGATTAGAGGGGACGTCCTAGCTGGATTACCTAAGGACTATACAGTATCAAGCATGGGCTTGTTGAGATATAAGGATCGGGTTTTCATTCCAATGGACATTGGGATTAGACAGGAGATTCTGGATAAATATCATATTACTCGTTATTCTCTATATCAAGGCACCACGAAGATGTACTAGGATCTAAAAGTTTTATATTGGTGGCCTGGGATGAAGAGGGACGTGACTAAGTACGTGGCAAGGTGCCTGACCTGTCAGCAGGTCAAGCCGGGCTGTTGCAGCCTCTGGATATCCCAGAGTGGAAATGAGAGGATATCACGATGGATTTCGTGGTAGGATTGCCCAGGATAGTGGGCCAACATGATTCAATTTGGGTCATCGTGGATCGGTATAGAAAATAATCTCACTTTCAACCAGTGAGGACGAATTACACAGTTGACCAGTATGCAAATCTCTATGTGAGAAAGACAGTTCACCTTCATGGGACTCCGAAGTATATCTTGTCTGATAGGGACCCTATCTTTACTTCCAAGTTTTGGGGAATTTTAAAGAGGGCGATGGGTACACAGTTGAAGTTCAGTACAACTTATCATCCTCAGACCGATGGTCAGCCTGAGAGGACTATCTAGATAGTGGAGGACATGTTGAGAGACTGTGTATTGGACCTTGAAGGGTCTTGGAGTAAATATTTGCCTCTGATAGAGTTTTCCTATAACAACAGCTACTGGTTGACTATTGGAGTGACACCTTATGAGATGTTGTATGGTCAGAAGTGCAGATCGCCCATTCACTGGGATGAGATGGGGGTGAGAGGAAATATTTGGGTCCTGAGGTGGTTCAGAGGACCACTGAGGCTATTAAGAAGATTAGAGCTTGGATCCTCGAGTCTCAGAGTAGACAAGAGAGTTATTAAGACCCAAAGCGGAGGAACATGGAGTTCCAAGTGGGAGACTATGTCTTCCTTAGGGTTTCACCACTGAGAGGGGTGAAGAGATTCAGGAAGAAGGGCATGTTGAGCCCTAGGTTTATGGGACCATTTGAGATCCTAGAGAGGATCGGTCAGGTAACCTATAGGTTGGCCTTACCCCCTACACTGTCTAGTGTGCATAACATATTTCATATTTCCATGCTGAGGACTCATGTGTGTATCGGATTTTTCCTATGAGGAGCAGCCATTTCAAATTTTAGACAGGAATGACAAGGTCCTGTGAAACAGGACTATGCCTTTAGTTAAGGTATTATGGAGGAATAGCAAGGTCGAGGAAACAATCTGGGAGCTGGAGGCAGATATGCGGAATCAGTATCCCGAGCTGTTTAGGTAAAATTTCGAGGACAAAATTTCTGTAAGGAAGGGATAGTTGTAACGTCCCAAATTACCTAATAAGGCTTAGGGCCTTGATTAGGGTGACAAGATGGCAATATATGGAATTATATACTTATATGAGTTATATTTGTGCGTAATTACGTGATTATGTGAGTTGTATGATAATATGACTAGGTATGCATGTTTAGATGTATTATATATGCATGTGAGCTCGTTTCTTATTAGAATGACAATTTTCGTAATCCGGTCTGTTATAGGCATAATTGTATATATGTGCATATTTGTGATATACGTGAGAGACCACATTATTATATGAATTTTTTTGGATTACTCGGCATGAGACGATCCTAGAGAGCAAGTTAGCGGGAAAGTCACAGCGGGACCCAATACCCGACTTGGGGCGAGTCAAGGGGTATTGTGGGTAACTGATACATTATCGAGTTATCGGGTAACGGGAATAATTATTTGAGGATATATTTGGAGTAATTGAGATTAGTAGGGAATACCGGGGATTTTGACCATTTTGCCCTCGGGGACGTTTTCGATACCCCGAGCCTGGGATTAGCTTAAGTTACTTAAGCCTTAAGAAAACAAAATAACACAACAAACACTCAGCTTTCTCCCTCACTCACAACCGACTCCCTCTCTCTCTGTCTCTCATCTCTCTCTCTCAACTTTGGTGTGGAAACTCTTGAGGAAACCAAGTAATTGAAGGCTCGGGTTAGGATTCAAGATTGGTTGTGGCTAGGAGATCATCATTCACAGCCGTGGTAAATCTTTGATCTTTATTCTAGTTAAATTTTGTTAAGATTTCTTAGTGTTCTTGAGCTTTGTGGCTCAAGGGTTGAATTTGATTTTTTGGGTGGATTTTTGAGTGTGTTGAGCTGGGGTTTTGTTGCTGGTATTATGTTGATATTGTTTTGAGGATTGAATTGTTGTTCTAGGATTGATTTGGGTAGATTTTGGTGGGATTTTAGCTAGAGAAAAATAGAGGAATTATGGGTTCGCAGGGTTTGGTCACGGTCCTGTTCTTGGGACGCTACGACTTAAGCGAACCCAGGGCCAAAGGGGAGCTTCTACTTTGGAAGCGTGCCGCGACCCTCTAAGGAAGGTCATGGCTCGTGTCCTGGTTCCAAACAGGAGGGGGGCCTCTGACCTGGGAGGCGTGCCGCGACCCTTATGGGCAAGTCACGGCCCGCCTGGGCGGTTTTGGCCACCGTAGGTCTAGAGTGATGAGAATTTAAACCTAAGGGCTCGGGATCGATTCTACTACCCATTTTAGTGGAATTCGACGTCTCGGAGGCTAGGGCTCGGTCCAGAAGCCTATATTTGTTCGTTATTAACGGAATCCTATATTATGGTTGTGACTAGATTATTGCTAGGGGCTCGGAACCGGGATCGTGCTCGAAGGTCGTCCTTATTTTACGCTATACTCGGACCTGGGGTAAGAAAACTGCACTCAATACATGATATATGTGATTAGGGCTTGGCTTGATTTTTGATTATGATTATGAGTAGGGCTCGGGCTCGGGCTCCTGAGAATGTACGTGTTTGAGTTATGATTGCGTTTGTTGATTAAACATACTTCAAAATTATGTTCCTAACTAAGTGTTATATGACTGTTCGCATGGTTTGCGTAGCTAGGGCTCAACCCCGTTAATGAACAAGGTTATTACTATGTTTGTATTTAATTGATGGTGTTATATGATTAATATGTAAGCATACTTGTATTGTATGTAGTATGCTTATTTGTATCTGTATCTGAATACCTGATTCAAGGCTTGACTTATTAGTCAAGAGTGACAATAGCGCGCTGCGCGCTGATCGAAAGGCTTAGGCACACCTTAAGTACTTCTTACTAATTTATCACTTATTTTTTATAAAAACAAAAACTTTATAGTAAACAAAATTTATTCACGCCATGTAATAATTACGAAAAATGATCACTTTACTATTTTGTATTTTATTTATATTCTTACTAATATATTTCATATTTTTAACAGGATAAAAAATATTATTATATTTAACAAACAATATAAAAATATATGTTAAACTCAATTTTAATTAGTAAACATTACGCATAGTTATGCGCTAATTTAACTTAGCCAATTGCATTTATTTTAGCTAATTACACTTATCAAAATTGAGTGCAAATTTTGAATGCACATATCATTACTCTAATTCTCTAATATCATATTAGTCATAAACATATAATTTTCAACATTTTAACACTATTTACAAATTTTTCAAACAAAAAAATATATAATTCTTCAACGTTCAAATATATATATATTTTTATAATTTTAAGCATTGATATTTATACATTTAATAATAGACTAATTTTTTTTAAAATAAACAATTAATTAAGATTACTTTTTTAATAGGGTAGGTAACCATATGGTACCGTGTGTTTTTGCAAAGTATCATTTTGGTACCATTTATTTTCAATAATTCTCATATGATACCCTGTATTTTAAAATCGTACATATTTGGTACCCTAAACTCAAATTTAATTAATAAAATTTTACCAATTTAATCAAACTGCTGTCAATTATGTAAGTTTCAAATTTAAATTTAATTATTTAATTACATATAACTGATGACAGTTTGATTATATTGACAAAATTTTATCTATCAAATCTGAGTCTAGGGTATCAAATATGTATAATTTTAAAATACAGGGTACAATATAAGCATTATTAAAAATAGAGGGTACCAAAATAATATTTTGCAAAAACATAAGGTACTAAATGAGTAAATTCCCTTTTTAATAACTAATTAAGATTACTTTTTTTCCAATAAAAGTTTCATGGACTCATTTCACTAATGCTTCACCAACTTGTCATTTATGTATTATATATACATATTTGGTTTGAAATATAGTTTAACTCTTCTGAAAAAAAAAATTTGTGAAGTTGTAAATAATTAAATTAAATATTTAGAAAAATATTAGTTTAAAACGAAGTTGTCTTCTCACAATATATCAATTTATTAAACAAAGATATTATAAGGGAATTAGAGGAGTGGCAAAATATGTAATAATAATAATCTTAAATTCAATAAGTAACACAATCAATTTAATTTTCAAGCCCTAAAATAAATAAATTATTAATTATGAACTATTTGTGTATATTATTATTTACTTTCTTCATATAGAAGAATTTAAAATAAAAATATATTTCTTTATTCATTCCTTTAAACAAAATGCTAGAGAAAGAATAACATTATTAACGGATTGCGCCTAAAACACTAGGCATAGTATACATATAAGCACACAAAAATAATGACTTGATTCTATGACTATATATTTGACAATTGCATTATAAAAACAATTATATGTCCTAGAGTAAAGAAAACGGTGGGTCACCGCCTCATTCGTATTAAATAAAAAAAAAAAGTAAATGCATTATAAAAGAAATAATATGTTGTAGAGTAAAGAAAACGGCGAGTCACGGCCTCATTGGTATTAAATAAAATGTAATAAGTAATGAAAATACATTTATGTACATGGTCAAAGTACAAATTACTTACATGTCCCATCAAATTACTATTTAGTCCTTTATTAAATAAGTAAATTACTTAATTTTATTAATAAAGAAATGAGAAAAATAATAAAACAAAAGATATAAGTTGGTAAACGAAAAATGGACGTGCTATGTGTTTATAGTAGTAGACTAGTGAAGCACGTGCTATATGTACAAATCAGTTAAAATGGAACAAAACCAAAGTAACAACTATATATGACAGGGTGTATTACACATAAACAATACACAAACGTTTAGTTTTACATATTATTTGCAACCAAAAGATATTTAAAAAGAATAGGAAAAAACTTAAACTATATATAGGCATTGATATTTTAATATAGAACCTAGAGACATTTGTATATCTACCATGTCAAGCATTATAGTACAAGTTCTCTTCAACTTATGACACAATTTATGCAAGAGAAATATTAGATTAGCTTTTATAAATAAGTTATTTTAAAGGGATAATGGCAACAAAACTATCTTGCAGTTAAATATCTATATAAAAATATTGATGGCAAAACTACTCAAATAGTTAAAATTCTTGTAGTTAAATACCCATATAAAAATGTTGATAGCAAAACTACTTCAGTAGCAAAAGTTTTCCGCCATTATCCCTTGTTGATTGTCTTTTTCGCTATCAACCTTAAAACGAGAGATTAAAGAAACAAGCAATACGAACAAAATAATTTTTACGTGGTTCGGGTAATAAAAGAACCCTAGTCCACGAGTCTCTAATATTAAGAGGACTGGAAGCTCGTGATGACAAGTTCCAACGGTGTATTCTCAGGCAGCGTTTAGATTGCTCTGAATACAATGTATTTTCTTTCTAAAAACCGAACCATTTACAATGAGAGCCCTATCTCTATTTATAGAGGCAGGGGTCATTAATACTAATAATTCGTAATTAATATACATTCTTCCCATTATTGTGGGATTTATACAAATTCAATGCATTGGACACATTGAATAGAGAGCATGGCCCAAGCGAGATTTGCGGGGTCCACTTGCGTAAAGGTACCTACTTTATGGGAAACATGCCCCAGGTACTAACAGGGTGTGCTGCATGTATCTCCATGTCAGGCGGCATAGCGGGAGTGCGAATTGTTGAGTCGTACACTCGACAACACGGTAGGCGGATCACCAAAAAGGTTGTCAGGCGATCCTCTGGCACTGCAAACCCACACTGGTTGACACATGGAGCCTGTCTTAGGTCGGAGAACAAGAACCTCAGATCTGGGAGGACGACTGAGGGAGGAGTCAGTGCCGTAGTTCCCCTACTTGGAGCACCTCTAGTTCCGAGGGCAAACCTCGGAGGGAAAAGACAGGCGACCTCTCCTAGAAGGATATTTCTCCCGAATAGAGGTCTCGGGGGGTAACATACCTTGAAGATTGCTACGAGAGCCTGAGCTAGTCATCATGAGTTGCCACGTGTCGAAGGTGAAAATACAGACAACATTTGCCTCCCAAGTGTCTACTCGCCCTCGTCCAGTGGAGACTTGATTTAAGAGGAGTGATTTGAAAAAAGTGGAGGGAAAAAACGTTTGTTCTTTCATCTGACATCACTCTTAAAAGCAACCCACGTGTCAACGCCCCATTGTTGGACCCATCAATCCTTGCATTTAATTTGGGGTCAACTTCGTGATCCCAAACGTCTACTCGGCACCCAAGGCGTCTTTTCCCAAAGAAACAATGATTGCGATCTGCGCCTTTTCAACCCCGACCATTGGATTACCTTTGTGATAACCTCAGGGCAAGCAATCCATTGGTCGTTCAGAAGTTGCTTCCCCTCTGAGATTTACTGGGTATAAAGCCTTGAGAGCCTCTTTCCTAAGTTTGATCAAATGTTCGTTGCTTCTGTTGGATGGGAGCAAAGCTAGGATCGATATTCAAGGTGTGTCATATGGTATTTGGATCAATACCAGTCATTTCGGAATGTGACCAAGCGAACACGTCCTGGTTTTCTTGGAGGAAGCCAACCAATGCCTCTCAGACTTTTGTTTTTAAGCTTCCCCCAACTTTTATTTTTCTCTCGAGGGTGGAGGTATCATTTGCTATCTCCTCCACCTCCTCTATTGGTTCGATGGACCTCTCTTCTTGAACCCTTGGGTCTAACTCATCGGACCCAGTCTTCTGGATGGCTTGTACCTCTGAGGCCTCAGACTTCTCGGGGACTACCTCCCTTACCATCATCACGGGGGCCTTGATGGAGACATTGTAACACTGTCTTGCCTCTTTCTGGTCTCCATGGACCGTGCCAATTCTTGCATCTGTGGGGAACTTCATGCACAGATGACGAATGGAGGTGATGGCTCCGAAATCCACCAGCACAGGTCGTCCCAAGATGGCATTGTACGCTGAGGAACAATCCACCACCACAAAGGTGCATTATTTTAAGGCCTGGCGAGGCACCTCTCCAAGTGTCACAGGGAGCTTAATATGTCCCATTGGGATGAGGGCCTATCTTGAGAATCCATGAAGTGTTCAGGCACACGGGGACAAGTCTGTCGTGGTCAGCCCTATCTTCTTGAAGGTTGACTTAAACAAGATATTCACCGAACTCCCGTTGTCTACTTGAATCCGCATCACCATTTTTTTTTGGATATTTGGCTCTCAATTAGAAACGGGTCGTGATGTGGGAAATGCATTCTCCGGACATCGTCTTCGGAGAATATTATGACTTGGTGGTCATTCGTGGCATTTGGGAAGGCAACTGGGCCAAAGCCAGTATCTCATCATCGTGATTCAAAGCTCACGCATACCTATTCTGCAAGCTTTGTGAAGTACCCCCCAAGTGTGGCCCTCCTAAGATGGTTCCTACTCGCCCCTTCACCGGAGGAGGTCCTCAGGTCACTAGATGTTGGGGAACTAAATGAGATACTGCTGGGACCTGTAGTGCAATAGGTGGGACCACCGGTCCTGCCACGAGAGGTTGTGATTGACGCGCTTCACCCGTAGCATATTAATGGAGGTGTCCCAGCTTGATGAGATTCTCAATCTCATCCTTGAGTTGGCGACACTCATTGGTGTGGTGCCCTATGTCATTGCGGAAACGACAAAATTTTCAAAGGTCCCGCCTTTCCCTCTCTCTATAGATGGACTGCAACTTCCTATAGTGAATGTGTTGTGTCGTGGCCACAAAGATATTTTCTCGGGAGTCTACCAAGTCGGTATACTCGGAATACTATGAGACATACTTCTTGCCAGATGTTACTCCCTGCTCGGCCTGTGCAGCTCCACTTCCCTTCGGCCTCCAGCCTTTACCTTTCCCTTCACGCCTACTGCTGCTAGGAGCTCGACTGGATTCGGCAGGCTGGGAGGGGGCAATAACTCCAGCATTGAATGCAGGTTGAAAAGTGCAATATCCAGTGGGCGCTGCCCTGAATCCTGTTGGAGCCGTACTGAATCCAAGAAAGGGCACGACGCTATAACTAGAAGGTGGAGTGCTTTGGCTGGGTTGGACTCCCCCCGAGCTCGGTTGGATGGGAACAAAATGGGAATATTGGATTCCCAAAGCCATGGGGCCGGGCACGATATAAGTAGGGAAAATTGCGGATGCTCCGAATGGTCTGATCTGGGCATCCTCCCAGTTGATATATTCTTGTGCTCGACGAATCAAGTCGTCGAGACATCATCATCCCCTCCGTTAGAGATTATCCCAAAGCAAGGACCCTGTCCAGATGCCAACTTGTAATGCCATCAATCGATGGCCATCATCGACCCTTTGGTTCTCACTGCTTCCTCCTTAAAGCATTTGATGTAGGCCTTGAGGGTCTTGAAGGGCCCTTGCTTTATGTTGGCCAAGGCATTGACCACAACGCTTACCTTCTGAACTCTTCGAATTGTCTTTGGAAGGTAGATGATAACTCATGCCAATGATTGAATGGACCCTGGTCGGAGCTTTTTAAACCATTCATCTGCTGGCCTCGTCAGGGTGATCGGGAACACATGACACTTAGCACCATCGAAGACATGATGCATCGACATTAACCTGTTGAACTTAGACAGGTGGTCCGTTAGATCCCAGCCACCATCATAGGGTAGTATTGATGGAATTTTGAATCCTGGTGGTAGAGGAGCCTCAATAATGTGAGGGGCACATGGCTCCACTTCTTCGTCCTCTGAGTCAGATTCATGGCCTTGTTGCCTAGCCATCCTGAGCATTATTTGCTTCAGACTTTCTGATTCCACACAGAGTGGATCACGATCTTGGTTAATGCTCTGAGCTGGGTTATCTCTTCTTTGAGCGTTGAGATTATCTCAGAGGTCTGACAGACCTCTTCCATCAGACTTGCGTCCTCTTGCCTTATTGCATCTTCGGGTATTGAGGTTGTCTCGCAGGCCAGCCTGTCCTCAAAATGCACTGTTACCCTCGGGACAAGCCATTTTGGTCTCTCCATCGGACTCGACGTTTTCGTTTACTGAGATACTGATGCCACGTTCTCGGTTTTATGGGGCACTCCTCGGGCGGATCCTTGGACCGTTATTCCTATGGGACTGGTTAGGTCCTGAGGGGACACTAGCTCCAGGCCTTACGCGATTCATATGGGCACGCCGGGGCAGAACGTCTTGAGCTCCACGGGCGCTAACTGCCTGGCGGAGCCCTCGGGCCCCTAGGCCATTACCTTTGCCAGCCTGCTGAGGAACCTGGTGGCCTTTGGGTTCTTGATAAGCCCTCTTCTGCTTTGGAGTAGGCTTATCGTCAGCCTTTCCATTACCACGGTCTTGCGGTGGCATAGGGGTTCCAACCCCTGCCGGGTGCCCGACGGGCACCTCAGCTAACAGATCTCGTGGCTCTGCAGCGGGGTGCTTGGAAAGCACTCCAGCTGCATTAACAGGTGACACACCAATGGGGTGCGTAGGTGGTACGCCAGTTGGGTGCCCAGCTGGTGCACTGCCATTAAGGTCCATTTGCAACCCCTGGGCTGCAAGAGTGGCCTTCATGGTAAGCACCATCTCCTATAGGGCAACGATATTACCATCTTGTGCCTTGATCTTTTATTGTTGGGAAGCCAACTGCTCATGGATCATTATCACCTCCGATGTCTCCTCCGCATCCATGGACTGAGGATATTCTTCCTCATAGTACCCCTGGTTGACGCTGTCATCTTTGTCGTCGTATTCGGCGTCTTCGTTGTAATCCTCTGCAATCTCAGTTACGTCTTGAGGTGATTGCTGACTGGGTTCCCATCCTTTGACTCTGATAGGAGGGAGTACATCATTTGTAACATTTCTTCGAGTAGTCACCATAATTGTAAGTATTCCAAGTGCTTTCTTTAAGCTCTCAATGAATGCACCAAAATGTTGTCTGCCTTTTGTCGCTATTAACCTTAAAACGATAGATTAATGAAACAAGCACTACAGACACAAGGATTTTTACTTGGTTCAGATTATAAAAGAATCCTAGTCCACGAGTCTCTGGTATTAAGGGGACTGGAAGCTCGTGATGGAAAGTTCCAATGGTGTATTCTCAGGCAGCGTTTAGATTGTTACGAGAACAATGTATTTTCTTTCTAAAAAATCAAACGTTTTACAATGAGACTTCCAACTCTATTTATAGAGGCATGGGTCATTAATACTAATAATTCGTAATTAATATACATTATTCCCATTATTGGGGGATTAATATCAATTCAATGCATTGGGCTGCATTGAATAGAGACCATGACCCAAGCAAGATTTGCGGGGCCCACTGAGTAAAGGTACCTAGGAAACATACCCCAGGTACTATCAGGGCGAGCTGCATGTATCTCCATGTTAGACGGTGTAGTGGGAGTACGAATTGTCTAGTCGTACACTCGACAACACTGTAGGCGGATCACCAAAAAGGTTGTTAGGCGATCCTCTGGCGCTTCAAACCCACGCTGTTTGACACCTGACCCCTATCTTAGGTTTGAGAACTAGAATTTGAGACTTGGGGGGACGACTAAGGGAGGAGCCACTGTCATAGTTCCCCTACTTGGAACACCTCTAGTTCTGAGGGCGAACCTCGGAGGGTAAAGATAGGCGACCTCACCTAGAAGGATATTCCCCTCAAATAGAGGCCTCAGGGGGTAACATACCCCGAAGATGGCTACGAGAGCCCGAGCCGGTCATCATGAGTTTCCATGTGTCGGAGGTTAAAATACGGACAACATCCCTATTTTAAGTATATGCCATTTGGCAGAAGTCATAAAAAGTCCTATAGTTCTCCATAAGTGAAATTTTTAATATAAGAAATGAGACAATTAAAACAAACGTGAAACATATGGGTTAAAATGCTAATAAATATTTTATTTAGATTTTGTATAGGTGATATTCAAATGGTTTACAAGGAAATTGAAAAGAGAAAGTTAAATATATAATGTTGAGAACTTTAAACAATATAATAGCTTAAATAAGAAACACATAAAAAAAATAAAAATTTAGAGATTTTTACATAAAATATTCTTTTTTTCGGTAAAAAATTATGTTTTTACGGTAAAACATTTTTTTCTTTTCAACTTTAAAGTTTTAAGGAAATTTTTATATTTGTACGATTTTGTCTTTTGTCTTTTTTTTTTTTGTGTTGTTTTTACATTGTTTTTACATATTTTTTTTGTTGATGTTTAGTTGTTCAGATATATGTATATTTTATTTATTTTTGGTTGATCCAGTGAGTTGTTTTTAAGTTGCTTTCTAGTTGTTTTTCCTAAAAACCGTATTTTTGTAATTATGAAACTTTGAAAATCGTATTTTTTAAAACTTGAGTGCGTATTTTTGCAAAAAAAGTAGGAACCGTAAAAAAAAAACATATGTATTTAAGAAAAAACAAAATGAACAAATTCTAGACATAATATCAATTTCAATAGAATGATTGGTTGTCAAACCAAAAATAGAAATGTAATTGTATTATTAACTTCTAATTTTTTATCATCTTATATTTATAGGCTTAACATAAATTTGTTTTAGTCATTTATATATACATTTGAGTATGTATAATATTGTGATTTAATTAAAATATTTAAGTAAATTTTATACTTTCATTTGTTCAAAGTGATTGCCATTATACATGTTTTTATGTTAAGTAGAAATTATTGAAATAATAATTGAGAACACATGTAATAATAATAATTTTAAAATTGTCAAATAATAGTAGGAGGAAAATATTGCACAAAGTAATAATATTAAAAAATTAATAGATAAAAAGTAGAAAATAGGGCTTAGGTTTTAAATATATTAAATTAGTATATAGGATTCTCAAATCCCCAAAAATTATATTTTTTTTAGCAAAAAAAAAGTCTCATATCTATAGTAATATATAGAAGTGTCGATGATTCAATATAGCCTAGAATATTTCTTAGTAAAGAAATATTCCCTATATTATTGAAAGAAGAAACAAATATAACCATTACATATGCTTTGTTGTTTTATTATTATGTTATTATACTCCATTTTCATTTAATTAATATATTTCTTCATATTATCTAAACTTATAATAATTGAGAAAGTGTGATTTATATTTATTTTTAATTATTTAACTAACAATTTTTAAAAATTACGAAAACTGAATCATAAATATACACTTTTCTTGTTTTAATATATAAATATATATTTCCTATAATAAATTATTGAAATATTAATTTTTTAATGATAAAGTAAATGAAAACGTTTGCTCAACCAAAGGTAAATGAAAACGTGTCAAACATGCACATTATACTTGACTTATCATTGTTTTCACTGCAACAAATTTTGACACGATTTCATTTCTATAAACTATTCCTTTTATATATTTGTTTTCCTTTATTCTTTATCTTTATCTACTCCTTCTCTGCATTTCAAAACCCTTTCTCAGCATTTCAAAACTAGGTTGAAGACAAAATGCCATTTTATAACTCCCATAAATTTTATTTCAATATACCGAGGGGAAAAAAATAATGGCTTTGTTCTTTACCTCTTTATTTTGATTTTTTATTCTCATTTGATAGGTATTATAATTGTTCTATTTATTTTTGTAGAATTGTGTGTGTTTCTAATTTTAATCAATCATTAATTTTCACATTAACTTATAGTCATTTTAAATGCTTATTTTTCAGTTGACACATATATAATAGCACAATATCTATTACTTTAAAAATTGCAACTTAACTTAGTAGAAATTAAAAATTACATCTTAGCTTAGTAGAAATTGAATTAATATATTTGAAAATAGAAAAAAAATAATTTCTCTCAAGCTTAATGTTTATTAAAGATACATTTTTGCTATTCTCAAAATTATTCCTACATAATTGTTGCATTACAAACTAAAAATCTAATTTTAGAGTTTTATTAATGAAATAGTTATTGCATATTATTTTTATTTATTGCTCATATGTCAATAAAATGTATTTCTTAAATTTATTATACTATGATATTACATTATTGAATATAATAAATATTAATCTTATGGAAAGTTTATTATAATATAAGAAATATCATTGTAATGCCCCAAAATTCCTAATGAGGTTTAATGGTCGGATTAGTAGGCCGGGAAGGCCATAATTGATTTATTATGCCATTAAATGATTGTATGCATGTTTATGTGACTTATATTATTATATGATGTTAAATGCATGCATGTGGGTCCACATTTCATGATAGGGCATTTTGGTAATTTGGCTCGTTGAGGGCATAATTATGTATTTGCAAGCATGCTGGTGATTATTGATGAGGCCACATTATAATGTGGATTTGTTCGAGCCATTCGGCATGAGATGATCTTTTAATGCTAGTTAGCGGTTTGGTCATAACGGTGTTGATTTCGGGGCTCGCGGTGAGTCTCGGGGTAATTTGTTGATTAGAATATTACCAGGAATGAAAGGGTAATGGGATATGATTTATTGGTATTTGAGAATATTGGGAATAACGAGAATTGGAGGATGTTAATTATAATTAACGAGATAGGCGGGTAATGACAGTTTTACCCTTGGAAGCCTTTAAAGGACTTTAAATGACCTAGGGGCAATATTGTCTTTTTACCTAAGGATTATATCAACCATTGAAGGCTGTAGAAACTTGAAAAAATAGAGTATGTTTTCTTCTTCTCCCGTGCACCATTTCTCCATCTTTTCTCTTTGAGTTTTTGAGCTCCATTTGAGGAACCAAGCTAGGGAAGTGAGTCTTGAGGGCTTAGGGTTGTGTTCCACCACTGAAGAGGTAACTATACTGAGCTTGAGGTAAGTTTCTAGCCATTAAAACTCAGGTTTTTTCCCTATTTTCCTTTTGGTTTTCAACTGGATTTTTAAGGTTGATAGATGTGAATTGATGGGAGTTTTGGCAAGGGTTGCTTGGGTTATGATGCCTAGGACATGTAGAGTAGATATTTGGCTTCGTTTAGGGGTTTGGATGGAGTTTGGGATCAAGGTTTTAAGGTTGGAAATGGAGAAGTAGAAGGAGGGAAAAACCAGGGTTGAAAACCCTGGTTGTAGCACTCTAGTGCCCAGGTATGGGCGCTACAGCGCTAGCCAGGGGCCTTTCCATCTGCTTGTAGCGCTGGGGCGCTAGGGGGGCAGTGCTACAGCACTACCCTGCTTTTTCAGATTCCTATTTTGAGCACTTTTGAGGGATTTTGGCTCGGGATTTCAATTCCTAAGGCTTGGGATCGAATCTACTCACCGTTTGGGTATTATTCGAGGTCCCGGGAGTGAGGTTTAGGTTATGAATCTTTTATTGCTCATTTTCATTGATGGAGATTATATTTGGTTATGACTAGGTGACCACTAAGGAATCATAGGAATCGATAATTCTCAAGGGTCGTTCTTGTACTAGTTCTCGCTCGAACTAGAGGTGAGAAAGCTGCACCCCATATGTGACATGCATGGTTATTCATGAGGCATGTTGAGTGATGTATATGTGGACATTGATTGCGTATCAAACGCTATGAAAATCTTGCTTACTTGTGTATTGCACTGACCTATGAGTCAGGAATCGGTAATGGTGTCAGTATTGACTATGAAGTTGTGACTCATTAGTCAAGTTCAGCAGTAATTACTGAGCATTGGTCGTATGGTATTGACTTATGAGTCAAAAATGGTATTAGCGTATTTAATGCAAGCCGAAAAGATTAGATCTAATCGACATAAGCATCATTGTACTAAGCATGAAATGCTTGACCGACCTCAAGTTCGATGAAAACTAAAAGCACTTGTCTAGCCTAATGGCTAGTTACTTAGAGCCAGGGCCAGAAGGCCCAGGTGACTGCATCGTCAAATGCCTATGGGTGTAGAGCCCAAACTAGTGAATTACTCATCAATCACTCATCTGATTTCAAGTTAGTGACTTACTCATCAATCACTCATCTGATTAGGGCTACACACCCCAGTATGATTATCAGAATCTCAATATTATCTGATTAGGGCTACATGCCCCAGTATAGTTACTAGAATCTTGAAGTGATATTCACTCATCTGTTAGGGCTATAAGCTCTCTATGATTATCATAATCATCATTTGATATTATATACATGAAGTAATGAGTTTTCTTGTTGAGTCTTGGCTCACGGATGCTATGTGGTGCAGGTAAAGGGAAAGAAAAGCACACTCAGCCTTGAGTGGAGAGCTTAGGTAGTGATGTGTACATATGCAACTGCTTGACCACCACAGCCAAGGTGTTTCTCAGAGGAACTAGGTTTTAGCCCTATTTTTGCCGCTTAGGTTGGCGGGTTGTAATTTTTACACTATAATGACCATTTTGAGTTGTAAATAACTTGTAAACGCTTTTATGGGCCCATGTACAGTTTTATGTTTTAAATAAAATATACCATTTCCTTTTGATCGAGTTTTTCACCTTAGCCTATTAATAACACCTACATTCACATTTATAACCAAATGACTTAATTAGCGAGTTAAGCACGATTCAAAGCTCACAGTAACGGTCTTGGAGTAACCAAGTTGTTACAACTTGATATCAGAGCGTGCCAAGGTTTAGGGTTCCTGAAGACAAGATCGACTCATGGTTTGGTAACTCTTTATGTAGTTATATATTTAACTTCTTAAATATAGTATAAATGATTTACCTATCTACATGAGATACCTTGATAAGGCTGGGCCTTTACTACTGAAACATTAGCAAGAACGTGCTTATTAGTACTGATATTGCTGGAACATACTCATTATTATTGTTCATTGTGAATTATTAACTGATACGTGTTAAATGCTAAATGTTATGATCATGTATCCATTTGTATATTTGTATAATTGTGGAATATGGGTGATTATCTGTTGATCTTGGACTGTAAGATGGCAAGAGGATTAGTTATCAATGCCTAACTGGCCGGATTGGCTATTGCAGAAAGGTTTAAGTTGATAAGAATGATTCCAAGATAGACATATTCATTAGTTGGCCAGGAAGATCAAGGCCAGAATAACAGACAGGGCCAGAGAATGATCAAAATCAGATTCCACAACCTGCTCCCGATAATTGGTAGTAGTTGTTTAATGACTTACAGGCCAGAGTTTTGAGGCAGGAAGAAGAAACCAACCTCCTGAGACAACAGCAAGTTCCTGCAGGGAACGTTTTTCCTGAGGCACCACCTGTATAGGTGCCAACTGTTGAGCAGCTGCCTAAGGTTGGAAGTAAATGGGAGATTCTTTATGAAAGGTTTAGGAAACAATAATCTCCAGTATTTGAGGGCAGTGCAGATCTTGCTAAGGCAGAGTAATGGATGAGCATGATTACCACAATCCTTGACTTCATGAGGGTGTCTTGTAATGAGAGGGTGGCCTGTGCCATATACATGTTTTGGGAGGATGCCCGAATTCGGTGGGAGGTTATATCCCAGACCAAAAACATCAATGCCTTGAGTTGGGAAGTGTTTCAGACTTTATTTAATCAGAAGTACTACAATGATGCCATCAGGGCTGATAAAGCTGAAGAGTTCATCAGATTTCTTCTGGGAAGTTTATTAGTGACTGAGTATGCCCTGAAGTTTGACAGATTGGCAAAGTTTGCCATGGAGCTGGTGCCCACTAATGGGACTAGAAGGGAGAGGTTTCTCTAGGGGCTACAATCTAGATTTGCTCGAGATGTTTGTATCACCGCTGTGGCAGGAGTTACTACTTATGCACAGGTGGTGGAGAAGGCACTCAAAACTAAGAGCGCAGAAAACAAGATTTGGCGGGCCAATGCAGCCATAAGAGAGTTGAGGAGGATAGGTCCTCCATTTGTGGGTTCTGGTAGGGATGGAGGCCCCAGTGATTAGAAGAGGAAGGTTCTTGACAACTTCCCAGCTCCAGGTCATGACAGGCGACCCCGTGGTATTACAATGTGTCGTCAGAGTGGTAGTGAGGCCTGGAAGACTTATCCAGAGTGCCCTAAGTGCAAGAGGCGCCATCTGGGAGAGTGTAGGGCAAAGGCCTGCTTCTTATGTGGGGCAGTGGGTCATTTCAAGAAATATTGCACAAAACCAAGAAAGGAAGAACCCAGAAAAGCGGACAGCTTGCCCCCAGCTCGAGTGTTCGCATTGACACAAGAAGAAGCTGAGGCTTCACCCAACTTCTCAGTGCTGGAACCCCTTATACTATTTTGATTGATTCTGATGCTACACATTCTTTTGTTGCTAGTATAATTATTGATAGACTGTGTAGACCATGTGACTATTATGTTGTGGGGTTCGGGACCTTATTACCCACTTGGGAGTTAGTAGTATCCAAGACATGGGTCAGATCTTTGCCCATGACAGTGGAGGGCAGAGAGTTGTCAGTGGATATGATAGAGTTAGTTATGACTGAATTTGCCATGATTCTGGGGATGGACTGGTTAGTGAAGTATGGGGCAACCATTGATTGTAGAAGGAAGATGGTCACCTTTGAGCCTGAAGGTAATGATCCTTTTATGTTTGTTGGTACTGTGCATGGACCCTGTATACCTATGATTTTTGATTTGAGGGCTAGAGACCTATTGCAAGTGGGTTGCATAGGATTCTTAGCCAGTGTGGTGGACACCACTCAGGTCATGCTAGTGAGACCAAAAGAGACCAGACTAGTCTGTGAATTTCTGGATGTGTTTCTAGAAGATTTACCAGGGTTGCCACCACACAGAGAGATTGAGTTTATAATTAAACTGGCACTAGGGATGGAGCCAGTGTCTAGAGCACCTTACAGAATGGCCCCAGCTGAGTTAAAATAATTGAAAGTACAGTTGCAAGAGCTATTGGATTTGGGTTTTATCAGGTATCTTTCCTTGGGCACATTGTCAGAAAGGAGGGTATTAAGGTAGATCTAGCCAAGATAGAGGCAGTCAGAGATTGGCCAAGGCCAAAGAATGCTCCTGAAGTGACAAGTTTCCTTTGATTGGCTGGTTATTACAGATGTTCCATGGAAGGGTTCTCAAAGATTGTTACTTCATTGACTGAGCTGACATGCAAGAATCAGAAGTTTGTATGGTCAGACAGGTGTGGGAACAACTTTGAGGAATTGAAGCAAAGGTTGATTACAACTCCACTTTTGAGTCTTCCAACAGACAAGGAGAAGTTTGTGATTTACTGTGATGCCTCACATCAAGGTTTGGGTTGTATCCTGATGCAGTCAGGGAAGGTGATTGCTTATGCCTCTCGTCAGCTGAAGGAGTATGAACAGAGATATCCCACTCATGATTTAGAGTTGGCAGCTATGGTCTTTGCTTTGAAGGTATGGAGGCATTACCTTTATGGGGAGAAGTGTGAGATCTACAGTGACCACAAGAGCCTGAAGTACTTCTTCACACAGAAAGACCTGAATATGAGACAAAGGCGTTGGCTGGAGTTAGTAAAAGATTATGACTATGAGATTTTGTGCCATACAGGAAAGGCCAACGTGGTAGCTGATGCTTTAAGCCGGAAGGGTCTGGGATAGATTTATAGTGTGAGGCTGATAGCTAGAGAGTTAGAAGAAGATATGACCAGAGCTGGTATAGAGTTGCTGGTGGGCCAGTTGGCCAATAATACGCTACTGTCTACATTGTTGGAAAGAATCAAGGAGGGTCAGTTGGGTGATCCACAACTGATCAAGATTAGAGAAGATATTTTGGCTGGAGTATCCAGAGATTATATAGTGTCTAATTTGGAATTGTTGAGATACAAGGAACGGATATGTGTTCTGTTAGACACTACTTTGAGATGGGAGATTCTGTATGAATCTCATACTACACCTTACTCTTTGATTCCATCATAACCGCCTAAGATTTCCTCCGCGTATAATGTGCGTACGACCAGGCTGGTCGTATGAAGAAACCGATCGCATGATACTGGATGTCTTCCTGGTCGATAGTCGAACACAGATTCTGCCAGGTGCCAGCCACGTGTAATTAATGCCTGCCATGTCATTCATTTCTTATTTTAGGGATAACAGATATGTTATTCTAAATTATTTTTATATTTCTAGGGCTTGAATGATGGTTGAACTTCATAATCAAACATGAACTTTAGAATCCATTATGCTTGGTAAAAATGCTGAAATCTTCTTGTCCTGTTCTGCAAACACGTTAATGAATTACACTATTCAGGTATCACATACTGAACATTAGCTTCAATTATATTCTTTTATTAATATAAAATACATTTAGGTTTCACATATTGATCATTATCTTCAATTATATTCTTTTATTAATATAAAATCATTTTACACCATGTAATTCTTAACATACAGGAACAATGAACCTTTTACACAAAGTATTGCATTTATCTAAGAACAATGAAATCTGGTGTTAGTAATAAATTAGATGTGCATTATATTGTGACTACACTTCTATGAGGAAACAGAATCATTAGTCAAGAAGAAATTAAAACAACTGATAAAGAAGAAGCAAAATCAATCAGTGAATGTTCAACTGCTAAAGAAAGTTCCTCTGAAGAGCATAATGAGTTTTTTGATGCATCAACTATTTCTCTGGATAGTATTTTAGGAACTTCATGGAGTGAAGTTAACAATCTATAGTCTAGCTTGCTACTTTGGCACTTGTATATATTTATTTTTTAACTTTATGTACCGCTTCTATATCAAATAATTTTTGGATTGCATACAACTCACAATAATCTTCAGGCCTACAACAATAGTTTGAAACTTCGTTGCTAGATATGTCTATTTTTGTCTCAAATAATCTTTGAGAATGTATATATAACTAAAATTACTCTCTTGCTTTTAAAAATTAAATCAACAGTTTTGCATGTTTTTTTATCTACATATTTAATGCTATATCTTCATTTTTATGTATAAACTTTTATAATTTTAATATATTTTTTAGTTAATGGGTACGTGCCTTAGGCGTACAAAAATGAATATATACACAGACATACAAAAATAGATTATCTATACATACATCTATATATACAAACTCGTAATCATTTATGAGTTATATTATAAATGGGTAGCCCAGATACCCAATTAGCCCAAATAGACTACACATGTTGGCTACATTTAATAAAGACAAGAAAAGAAAAAAAAAATCAAAGAAGACAAAACAAAAAAATTTGCAATGACAAAATTTACATTATTTACTTAAACAAATATGTTATTACAAAAAGTGGGAAAGGAGGAAGAAGTCAAAGCATTAAGGATAACATTGGAAGAAAAATTGTTGAGGAGCTGCATGATCATGCTTCTTATATAAGTATAGACTAGGTGCAAACAATGTGCATTACACATTTGTCCAATTTTATTTAAAAAGAAATTATTAAATTTTTATGATTTTCATATTGCGGTTGCCCTTCCGGTTATTCACATGGTGTAAAAATAACCCAAGTACATACACCATATGAATAATTGGATGGGCAACCGCAATTATATTGCGGTTGCCCTTCCGATTATTCATATGGTGTATGTTCTTGGGTTATAAATTTTAAAAATAATCAATATTATATATCTATATAAAAGAATGACAAACATATAAAGAAAACTTAAATCTAAACATTGTTTATGATTTTTAAAAAAAAAAATACATGATAACATTTTAGACCATAAACTTCATTATTAATGTATAAAAAAATCATTATATTATTCAAATCATACATTTATAATTGGAGAAGAAGATTTTTTATTCTTGATAGAAGATAAATATTATTCTAATTTCTTATGTAGTTACACAATCGTACTATTATTAGAAAAAATTGAGTGAATGAGAAATTGATGCCTAAAATGGTAATGATATTATTCGAATATTGTGTGATTTATTCTGATTGATTTTGGCAAATCACTTTGGTCAAAATTAAGATATCAGAATATTGTGTAATTAATTCTGATTGACTGTCAGAAAATCACTTTGGGTAACAACAGATATTACTAGAATAAGTGTGATTAATTCTGATTGATTATCAGAAAATCACTTTGGGTAACTGCTGATAGTACCAGAATAAGGATAATTAATTCTAATTGATTTTCAGATATTAAGATACTAGATTTGTTGAATATTTGGGCATTAATGCACTTGATTCACACATTTTTTAACTCTCCATGAAGCCTATAAAAGGAGGCTTCTCCTCTCATTCTAGGACACAGATACAGAGTATCACACACTTAATCTTTCTTTTCTCTCCAGTCTGTGTAGTATTTTCTGGTGATAGAGGGAATGTTTATTTCGAGTTCGCCTAAGCAGACGCAGTGGTGCATTCCTCCTGCTTGATAGGTGTTGTATCCTGGGAAGTGGTTGCTCACGAGTCCTCTAGTACCGTTCAGGTAGAGGGGGCAAATTTTCTTTAAGGAAAGCGTGTTTCGCGTACCTCGACTTTGGTTTACTCTTTCTATTCTATTGTTTTTCATTTCTGTTCTTCAATTAAATATATTAATATATATTTTGTTCATTTCTAAAAATCTTAAAGAAAATTTTGTGACTCCTTTGTAGAAGACGAACAGGTTGAAGGACGGAAGGAAATTTTAGAATTTCTCTTTTAATTCAATTTGCATGCATGTGGTGAAGCTAAGATCTTAAATGAGATCTTTTTCCAATGTATTTTATTTATTTGACAGTGTCATTCAATATAATCTTAAATAACAATAACCTCTTATCACATAGGGGGTACACATGCAAAATTAATCTATGCATATGATTATATATATAAATATATATTTGTACGTTAGTTTTAAATTACCATATCTATGTATTTAAATTTACTTATGTATTAAATATATTATGCATACTATATATACATATTATGGTTAATAGATATTTTGTTTCCATATGCAAATTTATATTATTTTACAATATAAATGTATATGTACTTATTTCTTTAAGTATTATAGCACCATTCAGATATGGCTGAAAACAGGGATGTTATTCCTACTGAAAGCACTGGTGGTTCTCCCCGAACTCTGGCTTCAACCACAAAGAACCAATCCTCAAGGGACCAGCCTGTGCAAGTTTCGGTTCCAACAGTTCCTCTAAACCATAATGAGAAACCAGAAAAATTCACTGGTGTGAATTTTAAGACCTAGCAGCAGAAAATGCTATTCTACTTAACAACATTGAATCTTGTGAGATTCTTGAAAGAGGATCCTCCCACTGTTGGAGAGGATGAAGTAGATGTGCAAACTCAACATGTAGTTGAGGCATGGAAGCATGCTGAATTCCTTTGTAGGAATTACATTCCGAATGGCTTGTCTAACTCGCTGTATAGTGTGTACAGTGTGAAGAAAATGGCTAAGGAATTGTGGGAGTCTTTGGACCACAAGTACAAAACCGAAGATGCTGGAGCCAAGAAATTCTTGGTTGGCCAATTCTTGAACTTCAAGATAGTGGATTCCAAAATGTGATAAGCCAAGTGCAAGAACTTCAATTGATTATCCATGGAATAAATGCTGAAGGGGTGGTCTTGAGTGAGTCTTTCCATGTAGCCGCTCTTATAGAAAAGCTACCCCCTGCATGGCTAGACTTTAAAAATTATCTAAAGCACAAGCGAAAGGAAATGAGTGTTGAAGATCTCATTTGCAAACTTCGCATTGAAGAGGATAACAAAAGTGCTGAGAAGCGATCCTCAAATCCCAATGCTGCCAAGGCTAATATGGTGGAGCATGACAAAGGATCAAAGGGGAAGAAGCCTAAGGCCAAGCCATGGTCCAAACTAGGACCAAAAGGTGGAGTTTCAAAGAAGCCAAAATTCCAAGGGAAGTACTTTAACTGCAACAAGACAAGACATAAATCGTCAGATTGTAGACTACCAAAAAAGAAAGCAAATGAGGCTAATGCTGTGGAAGTCATGTCCCAAGAGATTGCTGACCTAGACCTGTGCTGTGGTCTCTGAAATAAACCTGGTGGATGTTAATCCAAAGGAATGATGGCTCGATACTGGAGCTACTCGTTATGTTTGTGAGAACAAGTTTTCCTTCTCCCACCTTACTTTGTGGAAAATGAGGATAAGATCAACATGGGCAACTCGGCAACCTCTGAGATAAAGTGGCAGGGTACTGTGTACTTGAAGATGACCTCTGGAAAGAGTGTCAAGCTACAGAATGTGTTGTTTGTGCCTGACATTCGCAGTAATCTAATCTATGGAATGCTGCTGAGCATACACGGGTTCAAGATGATTTTTGAGTCCCTATTAATTGTACTGACTAAAGTTGGTGTTCCTATTGGGAAAGGTTATGTGAAAGAGGGAATGTGGAAAGTGAATTCTGTGCACAACACAGAATTATTCACGAGTTCACACCACCTTATTCTCCTCAATCCAATGGAGTGGCAGAACGAAAAAATCGCACTCTAAAGGACATGATGAATACTATGTTAATAAGTTTTGGATTGCCACAGAAAATGTGGGGTGAAGCCATTTTGTCAGCTAACTATCTTTTAAATAAGATTCCCAAAAAGAAAGAACAAAAGATGCCCTATGAACTTTGGAAAGTTAGGCTACCTTCTTACAAGTGCTTAAAAGTGTGGGGGTGTCTTGCAAAGGTTTGTAGTACCATTGCCAAAGATGATGAAAATAGGTCCTAAAACAGTTGACTATATTTTCATTGGCTATGCATAAAATAGCAACGCATATCGATTCCTTGTACATAAGTCTAAAAACCCTGACATCCACAAGAATACGATAATGGAATAAAAAAATGCATCGTTCTTTGAACATATATTTCCTTGTAAACCTAATGGGGATGAACCAAGCTCTTGTAAACGAACATTTGAGACCATGGATGAGAATATCCATGAGCAATAAATAGAAGAGGAGAGTGAATAAGTCCAAGTAGAGCCAAGATGAAGCAAAAGGGCAAGGATAGAAAATTCTTTTGGACTAGATTTTCTAACTTATATGGTAGAGGCAGAACCTCGTACATATAAAGAAGCTGTGATGTAATGCCCCGGAATCCCTAATGCAGTTTAATAACTGGATTAGTAGGCTGGGAGGGCCATAACTGTTTAATTATGCCATTAAATGATAATATGCATGTTTATGTGAATTATATTATAATATGATGTTAAAAGCATGCATGTGGGTCCACATTTCATTATAGGGGTGTTTTGGTAATTTGGCCCGCTGAGGGTGTAATTGTATATTTGTATGCATGTCGATGACATATTGTTGAGATCACATTATAATGTGGGTTTGTTCGAGCTATTCGGCATGAGACGATCTTGGAATATTAATTAGCGGTCAAATCATAACAGGTTTAAGTTCGGGGCTCGGGGTGAGTCTCGGGGTGATTTTAATGATTAGAGCATTGTCAGGAATTAAAGGGTAACGTGATATAAATTATTGGTGTTTGAGATTATCGAGAATAGTGGGAATTGGAGAGCGTTAATTATGATTAACGAGATAGGTGGAAATGTCAATTTTGCCCTTGGGAGCCTTTAGAAACCCTTATTAGACCTAGGGGTATTTTTTTCTTTTCACCCCTAGGATAGATATAAGCCATTGAAGGCTATAGAAAGAAGAGAAAACAGAGTATAGACTGAAGCTTCTCCCATACCTTTTCTCCTTCTATTTTCTTTGTTATTTTTGAGCCATTCTTGAGGATTCAAGCTTGGGAAGAAAGTCTTGGGAGTTTGGGAGTGTGTTCCACCATTGAAGAGCATCATAATCTAAGCTTGAGGTAAGTTTCTAGCCATTAAAATCCCTGGTTTAGTCTATTTTAGTTGTAGTTTTCAGTTGAGATTCTTAGGTTGGATGCTTGGTTTTGTTGGGAGTTTTGGCTAGGGTTCTTGTGGTTGTGATGCTTGGGGTGTGTGAGGATGGTTTTTGGATTCATTTGGCACCAAAAATGAGGTTTGGAAGCATTGAAATCGAGTTGGAATCGCAGGAGTCGAAGAAGGAGGTTCCAGGGGAGAGCTGTTCTGGGGGTAGCGCTACAGTGCCCATCAGAGGGCACTGTAGCACTACACAGGATGTTCGTTGGGCGGTAGGTGGTTCTGAGTATAGCACTGGGGCGCTAGGGAGCAGCGTTGTAGCGCTACTCTGTTCCTCCAGAATCCTGTTTTGAGTGTTTTAAGGGTTTTTGGCTCGAGGTTTCAATCCTTAAGGCCCGGGATCAAATCTACTCACCGTGTGGGCATGTTTCGAGGTCCCGAGAGTGGGGTTTAGGTTAAGACCCTTTCGTTGTTGAATTTCATTAATGGAGGTTATAATTGGTTGTGATTAGGTAACTGCTAAGGAATCAAAAGGTCGATCATTCTCAGGAGTCGTTTTTATTATATTTCTCGCTCGAACCAGAGGTAAGAAAACTGCACCCCATATGTGACATGCATGATTATTCATGAGGCATGTTGAATGTGTAAATGTGGCCATGGATTGATTATTGAATGCTTAGCAAATCTTGCTCACTTGTGCATGGCGCAGACTTATTAGTCAGAATTGGCAAAGGTGTCAGTATCAACTGTGAAGCTGTGACTTATTAGTCAAGTTCAGCAGTGGTACTGGGCACTGGTCACACAGTGCTGACTCATAAGTTAGGAACGACCTTAGTGTGTTCAACGCAAGCAAACAAAGATTAGATCTAATCGACATCTGCAATGGATGACTCAAAAGAGCATTAATGCCGGACCGACCTCAAGTTCGATGAATACTATAAGCGCTTGTCTAGCCAAAGGCTAGTCACTTAGAGCCACAGTGATTATTTAGTCACATGGTTGTGGGTGTTGTGCCCATGAGACTTACCCATCAGTCCCTCATCTGTTAAGCTAGTGACTTACCCATCAGTCACTCATCTGTTAAGTTAGAGACTTACCCATCAGTCTCTCATTTGTTTGAGCTAGTGACTTGCTTGTCAGTCACTCAGTATGGTTTACCAGAACCTCAAGTGTTTAACCACTCATCTGTTCAGAGCTATAAGTTCTATATGATTATCATGATCATCATTTGATATTATATGGTTGCATTATTTTGTTTTCATGTTGGGCTTTGGCTCATGGGTGCTATGTGGTGCAGGTAAAGGGAAAGAAAAGCTCACCCAGCCTTGAGTGGAGAGCTTAGGTGGTGTTGTGTACATATGCGGCCGCTTGACCACCACGGCCAAGGAGTTCTCAGAGGAACTAGGGGGTTTACCCTATTTTTGTCGCTTAGTTGGCGGGGTTTGTATATTTGAAACAGTAATGACCATTTTGAGTTGTAAATAACTTGTAAATGTTTTTATGGGCCCATGAATAGTTTTTTGCATTAAATAAAATATATTTTTTCCTTTTGATTTGTTTTCCACCTTAGCTTGTTAAAAACACTTAGATGCACGTTTTTAACCAAAGGACTCGGGTAGCGAGTCAAATTTCCAGTTCACCGTTCACCGTTCACTGTAACTGTTCTGGGGTAACCAGGGCGTTATAACTTGGTATCAGAGTGTGCCAAGGTTAGGGTTCCTGTAGACTGGCAGGGCATGTACACACATCACTGAAGTCAAGCTCGACTCATGGTTTGGTAACTATTTATGTAGTTATATGTAAAACTTCTTAAGTATAGTATATATGCTTTACCTGTATGCATGAGACACCATGTTAAACCTGTGCCTTGAAATATTATATCTTCAGCAACTGTGTGCTAATTAGTACTGAGATTGCTGGAACATACTTATTAGTATGGTTGATTGTGAATTATTATGTGATACAGGCTAAGTGCTAAATGCTATAAACATGTATCTTCTTGTATATTTGTATGACTGTGGAATGTGATAATTGTCTGCTTGTTCTTGGACCGTAAGGCAGAAAGTGGTTTAGTTATTACTACCTGACTGGCCGTATTGATCATTATTTCAGCAAGGTATAAGAGATAAGAATGAATCCAAGGCAAATAGATATGTCAGCTGGCCAAAGTGATCAAGGCCAGAATAATAATAGTCAGGGTCAGGAGAATGACCAGTCACATATTCCACAGCCAGCTCCTGTAAACTGGCAGCAGATAGTTAGTGATCTGCAGGCAACATTGTTGAGAGAGGGAGAAGAGCTTCGTCTCTTGAAACAACAGCAAGTGCCTGCAGTGGCTAGTGTATCAGAGGCACGTCCTGTGTTGGTGCCAGTAGCAGAGCAGCTGCCTGAGGTTGGAAATAAATGGGAACCTCTCTATTAAAGGTTCAGGAAGCAGAAACCTCCCGTATTTAAGGGCAGTGCAGATCCTGCCAAGGCAGAGCAATGGACCATTAATGATTACTATACATAGACACTAATTTTTAATAAAACTTACAAGTGAAATAATCATAACTTCATTAAAACTTGTAAAAACAAATGTTAAACTACATAAAATTTAAAGTAGGATATGGGATCCCATTGTTTTAAAAGAAAAACATAACATAATTGTAAATAAATGAATTACATAATAAAGTGCGGAAAATACATATAAAATTTAAAGAGACTTCATCCTCGAATCGAAATCTCGGTCCTTTGACTCCATTCCGCCTCAATACACATCCCCATGCTTCCAAGAACCTTTCTCGCCACCAAAGCTATTTTCCTGCACATATAAACATAAAGGAGTGAGCATAATGCCCAGTAAGGAAAACCTAACACGTAAACCATATACATAAAATTCATAATGCAACATAAAACATATCATAAACATATGTCACGTATACTATAATGGCCATTATTACTCGAGGTCCCATAAACAAAACAAGTCATATGCCCATTAGATTTGTGGGGCTTGCTAGCTAAGAAAGTCATATGCCCAAGTCTACAAACATACATAACACAAAAATCATAAGTTAACATAACACATAAATCATAAGATAACATATGGCATAACACATAATATCCTATCCTATTTTCCTTACCAAAAGTACCGGGATATGAGAACAGGTTTGGGACTTTGGAATACTCCTAAGAACCATCAATGAAAGGGTGAGTATACTGAAGAAAAAGGAATGAAAAGAATGGACGAATTATACCATCAAGAATATACTTACCAAAAACCTTATGTTCAAGATCTTAGATTTCCTATCCAAAAATAAATAATAAAGTTAAGGTGCTGAGTAGAAAACTATAAGAACTTAAGGAAAACAATACCAAAAATGAACTAGAGTTTGGAATACCTTGAATGCTTCTATGATCGATCTAAACCTTGAACCGAAATGTGCTATAAACATTACTTCCCAAGTGTTTGGTAATCTTATAGTGATTAAGCTTATAATCCCCAACCCATGTGTTTACACTCTCAAAAATAACCTAGCAGCTTGCAGCCTCCGAACTTAGCTTGATGAATGAATAAATGGTTTGGTACTAGGTCCTATTTATAGAGTTCAAGAATGAAAAGATCTTCATTTAACTTGAATAAAATAATGGCTTTTTAAGTGAAAAATATTTGAATTATCGTTCAGCAGAGGCTGAAGACTCGGTTAGAAAGATGCTGGACTTATCAAGAGGTTAAAGATTAAAATGATAACGTTTTCAAAAACATTCAAAAGTATACTAAGGGAGCCGATATATCGCCCCTTGTAGGCGATATATCGCCTGGGCCAGCATGCCCAAGGCTCATCGAGGTGTTCGTGCGAAGTTACGTGTTTTTCGTATCCTCGTACTGCGATATATCGCCCCCTATTGATGCGATATATCGGCATACGCTGAATATTTAGACACGAAATTGCACAATTTAAGCTTAATTTGAATTGAGTAAACAGCCTTGACTACGTACTCTAACGTTTTCAAAGCTGCTGACAGACCCTAGGATATTCAAATATTACTCTTAATAAACTTATTCCTCAAAAATACTTAATTATCATTTAACATACACATGACAAGTGTTACTTTCTTATTGTGTCTATCTAAACCTTATAATATAATAATTATCACCATCAATATCAGTCATATAATCAAACCTTAGGTTAAAATTAATATTCTTAAACTATAGGTTAAACTTAGAAAATCTATAAGTGTTACTATGAGTGTCCAATTAAATCCCGGTCTGAACCAAAGTCCACAGTCATAAAAATACTACAACTATTACTATTATACTACTATCTAACTAGCTAAGTAAAGTTCTTGGACTCTACAGAGTATGATTACCACCATCCTAGATTTCATGAGGGTGACTGGTAATGGAAGGGTGGCCTGTGCCACTTATATGTCTCAGGAGGATGTCCGAATTTGGTGGGAGGTTATTACCCAGACCAGAAATGTTAATGCCCTAAGTTGGGAAGATTTTCAGACTCTATTTAATGAGAGTTATTATAATGATGCTATTAGGGTGGCAAAAGCTGAGGAATTCATTAGGATTCTTCAGGGAAGTTTGTCAGTCATTGAGTATGCCTTAAAGTTTGATCGTTTGGCGAAATTTGCGATGGAGCTGGTGCCCACTGATGGGACCAGAAGAGAGAGATTTTTGTAGGGGCTACAACCCAGATTAGCCCGTGATGTATGTATTACCACTGTGGCTGGGATTACTACCTATGCACAGGTGGTTGAGAAGGCACTCACAGTTGAGATTGCAGAGAACAAGATTTGGCGAGACAGTGTAGCCAGAAAAGAGTTCAGGAGGACTTGTCCTCCATTTATGGGTTTTGGTAGGGGTATAGGCCCAGTGAGAAAAAGAGGAAGGTTCCTGACACCTTCCTAGTTCCAGGTCCTTATAGGCGGCCCCGTGGTATCTTAATGGGTTGTCCAGGTGGTAGTGAAGCCTGGAAGACTCGTCCTGAATGCCCTAGATACAAGAGGCATCATTTGGGGGAGTGTAGGGAAAAGGCCTGCTACTTGTGTGGAGTAGTAGGTCATTTTAAGAAGGATTTCCCTAAGGCAAGAAAAGAAGAACCTAGGAAAGCGGACAGCTCGGCCCCAGCTCAAATGTTCACATTGACATAAGCAAAAGCTGAGGCTTCTCCCTTAGTTGTTACAGGTCAGCTTCTTAGTGCTGAAACCCCTTATAATGTATTGATTGATTTTGGTGCTACACACTATTTTGTTGCTAGTAGTATTATTGATAGATTGTGTAGTCCCTGTGATTTTTATGCTGTGGGGTTTGAAACTTTGTTGCCCACTGGAGAGTTAGTGGTATCCAAGAGATGGGTTAGATCTTTGCTAGTGATAGTGGAGGGCAGAGATTTGTCAATGGATTTGATAGAGTTGGTTATGACTTACTTCGACATGATATTGGGGATGGATTGGTTAGCAAAGTATGGGGCAACCATTGATTGAAGAAGGAAGATGGTCACCTTTGAGCCTGAAGGTGAGGATCCTTTTGTGTTTGTTTGTACTGTGCATGGACCTCGCATACCTATGATTTCTGTATTGAGGGCTAGGGATCTATTGCAAGGAGGTTGTATTGGATTCTTAGCCAGTGTGGTTGATACTACTCAGATTGTGCCAGTGAGACCAGAAGAGACCAGACTAGTTTGTGAATTTATGGATGAGTTTCCAGAAGATTTGCCAGGGTTGCCACCACACAGAGAAATTGAGTTCGTTATAGAACTGGCACCAGGGACGGAGCTAGTGTCTAGAACACCTTACAGAATGGCCCCAGCTGAGTTAAAAGAGTTGAAAGTAGAGTTGCAAGAGCTATTGGATTTGGGTTTTATCAGACCTAGTTTCTCACCTTGGGGTGCGCCAGTTCTGTTTGTAAAGAAGAAGGATGGTTCTCTGAGGATGTGTATTGATTACAGAGAACTGAATAAGCTGACAATTAAGAATAAGTATCCTTTACCAAGGATAGATGATCTGTTTGATCAGTTGCAAGGTAAGAAGATATTCTCAAAGACCGACGTTCGTTCTGGTTGTCATCAGTTGAGGGTCAAGGAGGGAGACATACCAAAGACTTCTCTTTGTACTAGGTATGGGCATTATGAGTTTTTAGTTATATCTTTCGGATTGACTAATGCCCCTGCTGCTTTTATGGATCTAATGAACATAGTGTTCAAGGATTATCTAGACCAGTTTGTGATTGTCTTCATTGATGATATTTTGTTTTATTCTCAGTTTGAGTCAGAGATTGAGCAGCATCTGAGGTTGGTTCTACAGAAATTGAGGGAACACAGATTTTTTGCCAAATTCAAGAAATGTGAGTTCTGGTTATCTCAGGTATCCTTTCTTGGGCACATTGTCAGTAAGGAGGGGATTAAGGTAGATCCAGCAAAGATTGAAGCGGTCAGATATTGGCCAAGGCCAAAGAATGCTTTTGATGTTAGAAGTTTCCTGGGATTGGCACATTATTACAGGCGTTTTGTGGAAGGGTTCTCAAAGATAGCTACTGCCTTGACTGAGCTGACATGCAGGAGTCAGAAATTTGTGTGGTCAGATAAATGTGAGAACAACTTCCAGGAACTGAAGCAGAGATTGATTACAGCTTCGATTCTGAGTCTCCCGATAGATCAGGAGAAGTTTTTGATTTATTGTTATGCTTTTCATCAGAGCTTGGGCTGTGTTTTGATGCAGTCTGAAAAGGTAATTGCTTATGCCTCTCGTCAGTTGAAGGAGTATGAAAAAAGATATCCCACTCATGATTTAGAGTTGGCGGCTGTGGTCTTTGCTTTAAAGATATGGATGCATTATCTTTATGGAGAGAAGTGTGAGATCTATACAGACCACAAGAGGCTGAAATAATTCTTCACTCAAAAGGATTTGAATATGAGACAAAGCTGTTGGCTGGAGTTAGTAAAAGACTATGACTGTGAGGTTTTGTATCATCAAGGAAAGGCCAACGTGGTAGCTGATGCTTTAAGCCGGAAGGGTCCGGGACAGGTTTATGGTATGAGGCTGATAGCCAGGGAGTTAGCAGATGATATGACCAGAGCTGGTTTAGAGTTGTTGGTGGGACAGTTGGCTAATGTTACACTACAGTCTACGCTGTTGGAGAAAATCATGGAGGGTCAGTTGAGTGATCCACAACTAATCAAGATCAGAGAGGATGTTCTGGCTAGAGCATCTAGAGACTATACAGTGTTTGAGTTAGGCTTGTTGCGATACAAGGGGTGGATATGTGTTCCGTTAGACACTGCTTTGAGGCGAGAGATTCTAGATGAATCTCCTACTACACCCTATTCTTTGCATCCAGGCACCACGAAGATGTATCAGGATGTGAGATCATTGTATTGGTGGCCAGGGATGAAGAGAGATGTAGTAGAGTATGTGGCTAAGTGTTTGACATGTCAGCAGGTCAAGGCTGAGCATCAGAGGCCGGCAGGGTTATTGCAACCTCTGGATATCCCAGAGTGGAAGTGGGAGGACATCACGATGGATTTCGTGGTGGGCTTACCCAATACTGTTGGTCAGCATGATTCTATTTGGGTGATAGTGGATCGCTACACCATGTCAGCTCACTTCTTGCCAGTGAGGACTACTTATACAGTTGACCAGTATGCAGATCTCTATGTGAGAGAGATCGTGTGCCTCCATGGAACGCCTAGGTCAATCGTGTCGGATCGGGACCCTACTTTTACTTCCAAGTTCTGGGGGAGTTTGTAGAAGGCCATGGGGACACAATTGAAGTTCAGTATTGCTTATCATGCTCAGATAGATGGGCAATCTGAGAGGAAAATCTAGGTATTGGAAGACATGCTGCGAGCATGTGTGATGGACTTTGGAGGATCTTGGAGTAAGTATCGACCTTTGATAGAGTTCTCCTACAACAACAGTTATCAGTCTACCATTGGAGTTGTACCTTATGAGATGATGTATGGTAGGAAGTGTAGATCTCTCATTCATTGGGATGAGACAGGTGAAAGGAGATACTTAGGTCATGAGGCAGTTCAGAGGACCAGTGAGGCTATTGAGAAGATTAAAGCTCGGATGCTTGCTTCTCAGAGTAGACAGAAGAGCTATGTAGATCCCAAGCGTAGGAACGTGGAGTTCCAAGTGGGAGACTATGTCTTCCTTAGAGTCTCGCCATGAAAATGGGTGAGAGGGTTTGGTAAGAAAGGCAAGCTGAGCCCTAGGTTTGTAGGTCCATTTAAGATCTTGGAGAGGATTGGTCAAGTGGCTTACAGATTGGCTTTGCCTCCGGCGTTGTCAGTCGTGCATAATGTATTTCATGTTTCAGCTCTTCAGAGGTATGTATCTAATGTGAATCATATTTTGAGCTATGAAGATCTGGAGCTTAAGCCAGATCTCTCCTTAGAGGAGCAGCCAGTCCAGATTCTTGACAGAAAGGACAAGGTCCCCAGGAATAAGACGATACCTTTGGTTAAGTTATTGTGGAGGAACAGCAAGGTTGAGGAAGCGACCTGGGAGCTGGAGTCAGATATGCAGAGACAGTATCCCGAGATGTTCAGGTAAAATTTTGAGGACGAAATTTCTGTAAGGAAGGGATAGTTGTAATGCCCCGGATTCCCTAATGCGGTTTAATGGCTGGATTAGTAGGCCGGGAGGGCCATAACTGTTTAATTATGCCATTAAAAGCATGTTTATAATATGCATGTTAAAAGCATAATATGCATGTTTATGTGAATTATATTATAATATGATGTTAAAATCATGCATGTGGGTCCACATTTCATTACAGGGGTGTTTTGGTAATTTGGCCAGTTGCGGGTGTAAATGTATATTTGTATGCATGTCGGTGACATATTGTTGAGACCACATTATAATGTGGGTTTGTTCGAGCTATTCGGCATGAGACAATCTTGCAATATTAATTAGCGGTCTAATCATTACAGGTTTAAGTTCGAGGCTCAGGGTAACGGGATATGAATTATTGCTGTTTAAGATTATCGAGAATAGCGCGAATTGGAGAGCCTTTGGAAGCCCTTATTAGACCTAGGGGTATCTTGGTCTTTTCACCCCTAGGATAGATATAAGCCATTGAAGGCTATAGAAAGAAGAGAAAACAAAGTATAGATTGAAGCTTCTCCCGTACCTTTTCTCCTTCTATTTTCTTTGTGATTTTTAAGCCATTCTTGAGGATTCAAGCTTGGGAAGTAAGTCTTGGGATTTTGGGAGTGTGTTCCACCATTGAAGAGCATCATAATCTGAGCTTGAGGTAAGTTTCTAGCCATTAAAATCCCTGGTTTGCTCTGTTTTAGTTGTAGTTTTCAGTTGAGATTCTTAGGTTGGATGCTTGGTTTTGTTGGGAGTTTTGGCTAGGGTTCTTGTGGTTGTGATGCTTGGGGTGTGTGAGGATGGTTTTTCGGTTCATTTGGCACCAAAAATGTGGTTTGGAAGCATTGGAATCTAGTTGGAATCACAGGAGTCGGAGAAGAAGGTTTTAGGGGAGAGCTGTTCTGGGGGTAGCGCTACAGCGCCCATCAGAGGGCGCTATAGCACTACTCATGATGTTTGCTGGGCAGTTGGGGGTTTTGAGTATAGCGATGGGGCGCTAGGAAGCAGCGTTGTAGCGCTACTCTATTCCTCCAAAATCCCGTTTTGAGTGCTTTTAAGCATTTTTGGCTCGGGGTTTCAATCCTTAAGGCCCGGGATCGAATCTACTCACTATGTGGGCATGTTTCGAGGTCCCGAGAGTAGGGTTTAGGTTAAGAACGTTTCATTGTTGAATTTCATTAATGGAGGTTATAATTGGTTGTGATTAGGTAACCGCTAAGGAATCAAAAGGTCGATTGTTCTCAGGAGTCGTTTTTATTATATTTCTCGCTCGAACCAGAGGTAAGAAAACTGCACCCCATATGTGACATGCATGATTATTCATGAGGCATGTTGAATGTGTAAATGTGGACATGGATTGATTATTGAATGCTTTGCAAATCTTGTTCACTTGTGCATGGTGCTGACTTATTAGTCAGAATTGGAAAAGGTGTCAGTATCAACTATGAAGTTGTGACTCATTAGTCAAGTTCGGCAGTGGTACTGGGCACTGGTCACACAGTGCTGAATCATAAGTCAGGAACGACCTTAGCTTGTTTAATGCAAGCCAAGAAAGATTGGATCTAATCAACATCTGCATTGGATGACTCAAAAGAGCATTAATGCCGGACCAACCTCAAGTTCGATGAATACTATAAGCGCTTGTCTAGGCAAAGGCTAGTCACTTAGAGCCACAATGATTATTTAGTAACATGGCGGTTGGTGTTGAGCCCGTGAGACTTACCCATCAGTCTCTCATCTGTTAAGCTAGTGACTTACCCATTAGTCACTCATCTGTTAAGTTAGAGATTTACCCATCAGTCTCTCATTTGTTTGAGCTAGTGACTTGCTTGTCAGTCACTCAGTATGGTTTACTAGAACCTCAAGTGTTTAAACACTCATCTGTTCAGAGCTATATGTGTTGTATGATTATCATTTGATATTATATGGTTGCATTATTGTGTTTTCTTCCTGGCTTTGGCTTATGGGTGCTATGTGGTGCAGGTAAAGGGAAAGAAAAGCTCACCCAGCCTTGAGTGGAGAGCTTAGGTGGTGCTGTGTAGATATGCGACCACTTGACAACCACGACCAAGGAGTTCTCAGAGGAACTAGGGGGTTTACCCTATTTTTGTCGCTTTGGTCGGCGGGGTTTGTATATTTGAAACAGTAATGGCCATTTTGAGTTGTAAATAACTTGTAAATGTTTTTATGGGCCCATGAATAGTTTTATGCATTAAATAAAATATATCCTTTCCTTTTGATTGGTTGTCCACCTTAGCCTGTTAATAACACTTAGATGCACGTTTTTAACCAAAGGACTCGGGTAGTGAGTCAAATTTTTGGTTCACTGTTCACCGTAACTGTTCTGGGGTAACCAGGGTGGTACAACCTCGTATCAGAGCGTGCCTGTAGATAGGCTGGGGATGAACACACATCAATGAAGTCAAGCTCGACTCATGGTTTGGTAACTATTTATGTAGTTATATGTATAACTGCTTATATATAGTATATATGCTTTACCTGTATGCATGAAACACCATGTTAAACCTATGCCCTGAAATATTATATCTTCAGCAACTGTGTGCTAATTTGTACTGAGATTGCTGTAACATACTTATTAGTATGGTTGATTGTGAATTATTATGTGATACATGCTAAGTGCTAAATGCTATAAACATGTATCTTCTTGTATATTTGTATTACTGTGGAATGTGATACTTGTCTGCTTGTTCTTGGACCGTAAGGCTGCAAGAGGTTTAGTTATTACTACCTGACTGGCCGTATTGATCATTGTTTCAGCAAGGTATAAGAGATAAGAATGAATCCAGAGCAAACAGATACGTCAGTTGGCTAGAGTGATCAAGGCCAGAATATTAATAGTCAGGGTTAGGAGAATGACCACTCACAGATTCCACAGCCAGCTCATGTAAACTGGCAGCAGATAGTTAGTGATCTGCAGGAAACTGTGTTGAGACAGGGAGAAGAGCTTCGTCTCTTGAGACAACCGCAAGCGCCTGCAGTGGCCAGTGTATCAGAGGCACCTCCTGTGTCGTTGCTAGCAGCAGAGCTGTTGCCTGAGGTTGGAAATAAATGGGAACCTCTATATGAAAGGTTCAGGAAGCAGCAACCTCCAGTATTTGAGGGCAGTGCAGATCCTGCCAAGGCAGAGCAATGGATGAGTATGATTACCACCATACTAGATTTCATGCGGGTGACTGGTAATGAAAGAGTGGCCTGTGCCACTTATATGTTTCGAGAGGATGCCCGAATTTGGTGGGAGGTTATTACCCAGACCAAAAATTTTAATGCCCTGAGTTGGGAAGAGTTTCAAACTCTATTTAATGAGAAATATTATAATGATGCTATCAGGACGGCAAAAGCTGAGGAATTAATTAGGCTACTTCATGAAAGTTTGTCAGTCACTGAGTATGCCTTAAAGTTTGATCGTTTGGCGAAATTTTCCATGGAGCTGGTGCCCACTGATGGGACTAGAAGAGAGAGATTTTTGTAGGGGATACAACCCAAATTTTCCCGTGATGTACGTATTACCATTGTGGTTGGGGTTACTACCTATGCACAGGTGGTTGAGAAGGCACTCAAAGCTGAGAGTGTAGAGAATAAGATCTGGCGAGGCAGTATAGCCAGAAAGGAGTTCAGGAGGACAGGTCCTCCATTTGTCGGTTCTGGTAGGGGTATAGGCCCCAGTGCCTGTTTAGAAATATTAATTGTGTATGTGTGCCTGTTTCTTATAAGAAGGAAATTTTAGTAATTTGACCCGTTGAGGGTATTGTTGTAATTACTTATGTGTCATTGAGACGACATTATTATGTGGATATATTTTGGTTACCTGATGTGAGGTGATCTTGTTGAGCAAGTTAGCGGAAAAGCCACAACAGGGTAAAATATCCGGCTCGGGGGGTTTTGGGAATTTAGTACATTACCGGGATTTATCGGGTAACGGGAGATTTAAGGTTATTACTTTGAGGTAGTTGGGGATGTAGAGGAACACTCGAGGAATTACGGGAAGTGGAAATTGACGGAATTCCCCTTGAGGTCACTAGAGGACTTAAGTTGGTGGTAAGGGCATTTTGGACTTTTTGGCAAAAAAGGGTATGGTGGTTTAGGCAGCTGGAACCTTAGAATTATTCAAAAAGAAAGAAAGAAAGAAGGAAAAATCTCTCTCTGTCTCTCCCATAACTCAATCTCTTTGGTGAATTGAGGACTTTTAGTAATTGAAGGAGCAAAGCATAGGAAGCTGAGGATTTGGTGTTTACGATTAAGCTAGGAACAGCTAGGAATCATAAAACAACCATTGGAGGTAAGGAATTACTCTAAATTTAAATTTTAAATTAAGTTGGTTGAAGCTTTTCTAGAACCTTAGGTTTGAGTTTGAGTTTTGAAATTTTGATGAGTTTTAATATTGTTTTGAGTTGGGTTTTCTTGTTGGTGGGTTGTTTAATTAGTTATGGGAGTTGAATTGAGGTTTAAAGCTGTATTTGGGATTGATTTTATCTGGGTTTGGCTAAAGAAAAACCCAGACATTCTGGGTTCGAAGGGGTCGGGTCGTGGCCCTGTTCTTGGTGTGCTGCGATCCTTTTGAACAAAAGGGAGCCAAGGAGGGCTCTGTCATGTGGGCGCGTCGCGGCGCCTCTTAGGCTTGGCCATAATGCGTGTCTGGTGTTTTGGGGAGGCTGAGCCTCTGATTGGGGCGGGTCGCGGCACAAGAGCATGGGGCTGCGACTCTTAAGCAGTTTTTTGGACCCCGAGAAGGTTTTGAGTGTGGGAACTCATCCTTATGAGTTCAAGATCGATCCAACTACCGTGTTTAGTAGAATTCGATGTCCCGGAGGCTAGGACTCGATCTGGAATCCTTTATTCACTCGTTGATGATGGAATTCCTTATTATGGTTGTGACTAGGTCAACGCTAAGGGCTCAGATCAGGCATTGTACTCAAGAGTCGTTCATTGGTAGCTTGCAGTTGGATCGAAGGTAAGAAAACTGCACCCAGAAATGATGAACATGATTGGGGCTCGACCCAAATGTTGAGTATAATCTTTATTTGGGCGTTAGGTCGGTGAATGCGCATGATTATGATTACCCCTATGTATGCTTGTTTAAATGTATTATAATACATTGTATTTGTATATAAATGATAAATGGATTACGTGATTGTCTGTTGTGATTCGGGGTATCGGTTTATAAACCAGGCATCTGTTGTGGTATTTGGTTAAAGATCGATTTATTAGTCAAGACATATTTGATTTGAGGGGCTCGACTTATATGTTGAGGATCTCTAAAGCTCGGCTTATAAGTTGAGGGTCTTTAAGCCTCGACTTACAAGTCGGGGGTATGTGGGGCTCGCCTCATAAGTCGAGGACTTGTAGGACTCAATTTATAAGCTGAGATTGGCATTACGCACGTGGAGTGCAGGCCACAATGGCTGGGCCACCTTGGGGGTGCACCAAGCACCTGACTGGCTCGGATGCCAAAAAAAATTGAAAGGGAGTGCGACACGCACTTTTGAAACTCTATATAGTTGATGATCTGTATAATGTTTATGCTTGTTTCAGTTATTATTTATAATCTGATGTATAACTTCGTGAATATATTTTCTAGCTAAGTCTTTTGGCTCACGGGTGCTTTGTGGTGCAGGTAAATGCAAGGAGAAGCTTAGCTAGCCATGAGTTGGAGTGCGATAGCAGTGACATGTACATATGAAGTCCGCTCGACTGCCACTGCCAAGAAACTCAAGGAAGCTAGGGTTGAACCTAGTTTTGCTGCCTAGGTCAGCTTATTTTGTAACCTTTGTGTTGTAACTGACTTTTAAACTTATATTTTGGGGATCCCATGTAATGAACATAGTTTTTGGTTAAATAAAAATGTTTATGTCTTGAACAAATTTTTAATACCTGAACCTTTAGTAACTTAGACACATGTTTGGTCCAAATGACTTGTTTAGGAAGTCCAACACTAATTTTAAACACACTTGGTAACATACCCTAATTATCAGGGCGTTACAACTTGGTATCAGAACTGCCAAGGTTTAAGGGTTCCTGATTTTGGACTGGGCATGTACACTCACTACTAAAGACAAGCTCAACTCAGCGTTGGGTAACTATTGATATAATTATGTGTATTTTCTTAAATGAACTATATATGCTTTATCTGCTAGCTTAAATAAGTAGCATGAGTTATTCTAATAGGGCTTGGCCCTTATTGCTGTATGTTGGTTGAAGATGTGCTTATTAGCACGATAGACACTTGTAAATGTTGTGGGATTTCTTATCAACATCAGAATTGTGTTTGGATGAAGAAACACTTATTAGTGCTAATGTATGTGCATGTATGATATGGAGTGCTTATTAGCACCAATACATGTTGAAAGAAAATGCTTATCAACATCATTAAATGTCTATGCATGCTAGAAAATGCTTATTAGCTTTCTTCTTGCTCTTGAGTATTGGAAATGTTTAATAGAATTATGTTATGTGTATGCATTCCAAGAATGTGCTTATCAACATCTTTTTCTAATATGATCATGAATTCCTCTGCTTATTAGCATGATTGTTATGTGTGAATTACTGAGATGCTTATTAGCATTGTCAATGCATATGGATGCTTATTCAATCAGTGTTGAACCGTGGGTTGGTATGAGATATTGTTATTACTGCCTGATAAGCCGAGTCATTTATTGCAGATAGACTTGGAAGTATGCTTCTAGGGCAATCTAATGAGCCAGTCGGTGCTGAGAATCAGGTCGGAAGTAATGACCAGGGTCAGAGAACGCTGCGTCAGGGGCCCCATCTGTTGTTCTAGTACCGGCCATACAACAACAGACAGAACTAGAGAACCATTGGGAGTTAGTGTATGAACAGTTCAGGAAACAACACCCTCCGGTTTTCAAGGGTAGTGCAGATCCACTTAAGGCAAAACAGTGGATGGCTATGATTATATCCATCCTGGATTTTATGAGGGTGGTGGGCAATGAGAGAGTAGCCTATGCCACGTACATGTTTTGGGAGAATGCCCAAATCTGGTGGGAGGTGGTGTCTCAAACTAGGGATGTAACCATAATGAACTTGGAAGAGTTTAGAACCCTCTTCAATGATAAATATTATAATGAGGTCATTAGAACTGCTAAGATCGAGGAATTCAGTAAACGGTTACAAAGGAATATGTCGATGACCGAGTATGCCCCGAAATTCGACAGACTAGCCAAGTTCGCTGCAGACTTGGTGCCCACTGATGGGAAATGGAAGGAAGGATTCCTTCAGAGGCTACAGCCTATGATAGGCTGAGATGTTAGAATTACTACAGTGCTTGGAGTGACGACATATGCTTAGGTAGTAGAGAGAGCCCTTACTGCTGAGGTGCTGAGAATAAGATCTGAAGCGAGAACGTGGCCAAGAGGGATATGAGGAGGACGGGACCTCTCTTCTCAGGATCAGGAACGGGCGGAGGCCCCAGTGACCAGAAAAGGAAGACCCCAGATACTGTTTGGGCTCCTGGACCTGATAGGAGGCCACATGGTATATAGACTGGCCGCCAGGGTGGCAATTAGAACTGGAAGACAAATCCAGAGTGTACCAGATGTAGGAGACGTCATCTGGGAGAGTTTCGGGCGAAGGCCTGCTTTTTATGTGGGATTGTGGGGCGTCTAAAGAAAGACTGCCCAAGAGTGAAGAAAGAGGAATCTAACAAGACAGACAGCTCGACTCTAGCTCGAGTATTTGCATTGACACAAGCTGAGGCTGAGGTTAGGCCCTCAGTGGTGACAGGTCAGCTTTCTAGTGTTGACATATCTTATACTGTGCTGATTGATTCTGGTGCTACACAATCTTATGTTTCCATTAGGATTATTGATAGACTGTGTAGGCCCTGTGATTTTTATGCTATGGGGTTTGTGACGTTTCTACCTACTTGGGAGTTAGTGGTTTCCAGGAGATGGGTCAGATCATTGCCAGTGATAGTGGATGGCAGGGAATTGTCAATTGACATAATAGAGGTGGTTATGACTGACTTTGATATGATTTTGGGGATGGATTAGTTGACTAGATATGGGACGACCATTGATTGTAAGAAGAAGATGGTAACCTTTGAACCTGAGGGTGAAGAACCCTTCGTGTTCGTTGGCACTATGCATGGACCTCGAGTGCTTATGATTTCAGCATTGAGGGCTAGAGATCTACTACAAGGAGGCTGCATAGGATTTCTAACCAGTGTGGTGGATACCACTCAGGTCAGGCTAGTGGGACCGAAAAAGACTAAGTTGGTTTGTGAGTTCTTAGATGTGTTTCTAGATGAGTTACCAGGGTTGCTGCCACACAGGGAAATCGAGTTTGTTATTGAGCTGGCACCAGGGACAGAGCCAGTGTCTAGGGAACCGTACTGAATGGCCCCACCAGAGTTGAGGGAACTCAAGGTACAGTTATAGGAGTTATTGGATCTGGGTTTTATCAGACCCAGTTTCTCGCTGTGGGGTACGCCAGTGTTATTTGTGAATAAGAAGGACGGTTCCCTAAGGATGTCTATAGACTACAGAGAACTGAATAAGTTGACTATTAAGAATATGTATCCTTTTCCAATGATATATGACTTATTTGATCAACTGCAAGGTAAAATGGTATTTTCGAAGATAAATCTTTGATCTAGTTATCACCAGTTGAGGATTAAGGAGTAAGATATACGAAAGATAGCCTTCCGTACTAGATATGGGCACTATGAATTCCTCGTTATGTCATTTGGCTTGACTAACGCCTCGAAAACTTTCATGGACTTAATGAACAGAGTGTTTAAGGACTATTTGGACCGATTCGTGATCGTCTTCATCGACAATATCTTGGTTTATTCACAGTCAGAGGAAGAGCATGAACAACACCTCAGATTAGTCTTGCAGAGACTAAGGGAACACAGGTTATTTACGAAGTTCAAGAAGTGTGAGTTCTTGCTACCTTAGGTGACTTTCTTGGGTCATATTGTTAGTAGGGATGGGATTAAGGTAGACCCAGCAAAGATTGAGGCTATCAGGAATTGGCCAAGGCAAAGGAATGCCTCTGAAATTAGAAGCTTCCTCATATTGTCAGGCTATTATGGGAATTTTGTGGAAGGATTCTCAAGAATAGCTACCCCACTAACAGAACTGACACGTAAGAATCAGAAGTTTACGTGGTCGGACAGATGCGAGGACAACTTATAGGATTTAAAGAGACGTTTGATCACCGCCCTAGTCTTGAGTCTTCCGACAGACCAGAAGAAGTTCATGGTTTATTGTGATGCTCTGAGACAAGGGTTAGGTCGTGTCCTTATGCATGCATGGAAGGTTATTGCTCATGCATCACGTCAGTTGAAAGATTATGAGCAGAAATATCCTACCCATGATCTGGGGTTGGCAGCGGTGGTCTTTGCATTAAAGGTGTGGAGGCATTACCTTCATGGAGAGAAGTGTGAGATATATACAGACCATGAGAGCCTCAAGTACTTCTTTACACATAAGGATTTGAATATGATGCAGAGGCATTGGTTGGAACTAGTGAAGGATTATGATTGTGATATCATTTATCATACAGGGAAGGCCAACGTGGTGCCAGATGCCCTAAGTTGGAGAGGTCCAAGGAAGTTGTACAGTGCGAGGCATAGATCCAAGAAGTTAGTAGAGGATATGACCAGAGCATGGATTGAGTTAGTAGTGGGCCAGTTAGCCAATATTACCTTGCAATCAACTCTTTTAGAAAGGATAAAGGAGGGTCAGTTACAAGAGCCACAGTTGGTGAATATTAGAGAGGACATCCTACTTGGAGTGGCTAGAGACTTTACAATATTAGATATGGGTTTGCTAAGATATAAGGGTCAAATTTGTGTTCCAATGAATGTTATTATTAGACGGGATATTCTGGATGAATCTCATACCACTCCGTATTCCTTGCATCCCGGCACCACGAAGATGTACCAGGATATGAGAACTTTGTATTGGTGGCCAGGGATGAAGGGTGATGTAACAAAGTATGTAGCAAGTGTTTGACGTGTTAGCAGATCAAAGCTAAACATCAGAGATCAGCTTGACTACTACAGCCCTTGGACATTCCAGAGTGGAAGTGGGAAGACATCATAATGGACTTTGTGGTGAGATTGCCCAAGATAGTGGGTCAGCACAATTCGGTATGGGTGATTGTAGATAGATATACCAAATCGGCTCACTTTCTACCAGTGAAGATGACTTATACCATTGACCAATACGCAGATCTTTATATAAAAGAGACAGTACATCTTCATGGAGCCCAGAGGTCGATCGTGTCAGAACGAGACCCCACATTTACTTCCAAGTTTTGGGGAAGTTTGTAGAAGGCAATGGGCACACAATTGAAGTTTAGTATAGCTTATCATCCTCAGACCGATGGTCAGTTTGAGAGGACTATCCAGATACTGGAGGACATTCTGAGAGCATGTGTACTGGACTTTGAGGGGTCCTGGAGTAAATATTTACCCCTGATAAAGTTTTCCTACAACAACAGCTACTAGGCAACCATAGGAGTGGCTCCTTATGAGATGCTATGTGGTAGGAAGTGCCAATCACCTATTCACTGGGATGAGTTGGGTGAGTGCAGATACTTGGGTCCTGAGGCAATTCAAAGGACCAATGAATCCATTGAAAAGATCAGAGCTCGGATGCTTGCATCACAAAGTAGACAAAGAAGTTATGCGAATCCGAAGCGCAGGAACGTGGAGTTTCAGATGGGAGACTATGTCTTCCCTAGAGTCTCATCACTCAAGGGGTGAAGAGATTTGGGAAAAATGGCAAGTTGAGCCCTAGGTTTGTAGGGCCTTTTGAGATCCTGGAAAGGATCGGTCAGGTGGCTTATAGGTTGGCATTACCTCCGGCATTGTCGGCCGTGCACAATGTGTTCCATATTTTGATACTATGGAAGTATGTATCTAATGAGACTCATGTACCGAGTTATGAAGATCTGGAGCTGCAGACAGATTTTTCCTTTGAGGAGAAGCCAGTTCTGATATTAGACAGAAAGGACAAGGTCCTGAGGAATAAAACCATACCTTTAGTGAAGGTATTATGGAGGAACAACAAGGTCGACGAAGCGACCTAAGAGTTGGAATCAAGAATGCAGGACCAGTATCCCGAGCTGTTCAAGTAAATATTCGAGGACAAAATTCCTGTAAGGAAGGGATAGTTGTAACATCCCAAATTCCCTAATATGGCTTAGTGCCTGGATTAGGGGGCCGAGAGGCAATAATTTATTTATTTATGTGCTAATATAGTATGAACATGTCATTATGTGAATTATATTATAATATAATTATGCTTGCCTGTTTAGAAAAATTAAATGCGTATGTGGGCCCGTTTCTTATAAGAAGGGCATTTTAGTAATTTGACCTGTTGATGGTATTATTGTAAGTACATGTGTGTGTGATTGAGACCACATTATTATGTGGATATATTTGGGTTACTCGACGTGAGGTGATCCTGGTGTGCAAGTTAGGGGAAAAGTCACAACGAGGTAAAATACCCGACTCGGGGTGAGCATAGGGGTATTTTGGAAATTTAGTACATTATCTAGATTTATTGGGTAATGGGAAATTTAATGGTTATTACTTTGAGGTAGTTGGGGATTTATAGGAACACCCGAGGATTTAAGGGAAGTGGCAATTGACAGACTTTCCCTTGAGGTCAATAGAGGACTTAAGTTGGTGGTAAGGGCATTTTGGACTTTTTGGCAAAAAGGGGTTGATGGTTTAGGCAGCTCGAACCTTAGAATTATTTAGAAAGAAAGAAAGAAGAAAAAGCCCTCTCTCTCTCTCATGTAACTCTCTCTCTCTCTCTCTCTTTGGTGAATTGAGGACTTTAAGTAATTGAAGGAGCAAAGCATAGGAAGCTGAGGATTTGGTGTTTAAGATTAAGCTAGGAGCAGCTATGGATCATGAGACAACCATTGGAGGTAAGGAATTACTCTGAATTTTTAAGTTTAAATTCAGTTGGTTGAAGCTTTTCTAAAACCTTAGGTTTGAGTTTGAGTTTTGGAATTTTGATGAGTTTTAATCTGGTTTTGAGTTGGGTTTTGTTGCTGGTGTGTTGTTGAATTAGTTATGGGGGTTGAATTGAGGTTTTAAGCTTTATTTGGGATTTATTTTATCTGGGTTCGGCTAAAGAAAAACCCATAAATTCTGGGTTCAAAGGGGTCGGGCCGCGAACCTGTTCTTGGTGTGCTGTGACCCTTTGAACAAATGGGAGCCAAGGAGGGCTCTGTCGCGAGGGCACGTCACGATGCCTCTTAGGCTTGGCTGCGACGTGTGTCAGGTGTTTTGGGGAGGCTGAGCCTCTAATTGGGGCGAGCTATGACACAAGAGCATGGGGTTGCGACTCTTAAGGGGTTTTTTGGACCCTGAGAAGTTTTTAAGTGCGGGAAGCAAACCTTATGAGTTCGGGATCGATCCTACTACCGTGTTTAGAAGAATTCGACGTCCCAGAAGCTAGGACTCCGTCTGGAAGCCTTTATTCACTCATTGTTGATGGAATTCTTTATTATGGTTGTGACTAGGTCAACACTAAGGGCTCAGATCAGGGATCGTACTCAAGAGTTGGTTATTGGTAGCTTGCACTTGGACCGTAGGTAAGAAAACTGCACCCATAATATGATTTACATGATTGGGGCTCAGCCCGAATGCTGAGTGTAATCTTGATTTGGGCGTTAGGCCGGTGAATGCACATGATTATGATTATGCCTATGTATGTTTGTTTAAATGTATTACAATACATTGTATCTGTATATATATATATATATATGATAAATGGATTACGTGATTGTCTGCTATGATTAGGGGTCTCGGTTTATAAACCAGGGATCTGTTGTGGTATTTGGTTAAAGATTGATTTATTAGTCATAACATATTTGATTTGAGGGGCTCAACTTATATGTCGAGGATCTCTGAAGCTCGACTTATAGGTCGTGGGTCTTTAAGCCTCGATTTACAGGTCGGGGGTATGTGAGGCTCGAATCATAAGTCGGGGACTTGTAGGACTCGGCTTATAAGCTGAGATTGGCATTACTCACGTGGAGTGCAGGCTACAATGGCTGGGTCACCTCGGGGGTGCACCAAGCACCTGACTGGCTCAGATGCCAAACAAATTGAAAGGGAGTGCCACACACACTTGTGTAACTCTATAGCTGTTGATCTGTATAATGTTTATTCTAATTTCAGTTATTAATACTAGTCTGATGTATGACTCCGTGAATATGTTTTTTTGCTGAGTCTTTTGGCTCACAGGTGCTTTGTGGTGCAGGTAAAGGTAAGGAGAAGCTTAGCAAGCGATGAGTTAGAGAGCGATAGCAGTGACGTGTACATATGCAATCCGCTCGACTGCCACAACCGAGAAACTCAAGGAAGTTAGGGTTGAACCCAGTTTTGCCGCCTAGGTCGGCTTATTTTGTAACCTTTGTGTTGTAACCGGCTTTTAGACTTATATTTTGGGGATCTCGTGTAATGAACATAGTTTTTGGTTAAATAAAAATGTTTATGTCTTGACCAAATTTTTAATACCTGAACCTTTAGTAACTTAGACACATGTTTGGTCCAAATGACTTATTTAGCAAGTCCAGCACTAATTTTAAACACACTTGGTAATGGACCCTAATTAGCACGGCGTACAAAAACTTAAAAAAAAATGTCCATTTTTTTCAAAGTTTAAAAAACAATTCCATATTTGGTGTAATTTCCTCATATATAAACCAACTATTATGCAACAAAAGATCATGCAAGAGTATAGAAGATATAGGCTCTAAAAGATGATAGATGAAATATTCCAAATATATTTTCTATATTATTTGATAAATGATATAATATTTTGATTAAATAATTATGTGAAAAAGAATAGTGAGACAAATGTTATTTTGTGAAATGTAACATATATCATGGAGTTACAATTTGAGAAATGATGATCATAATAAGTTTTGTAACATATAGAATGAAGTTACAATTCTCAAGAAGTGATGATCATAAGTTTTGTAACTCTCACATATACTCACCAATTGATGTGTTAAATGAGTTACACATCTTGAATTTGATTTTCATTAGCTATAAAATTTTATAGTTGTTGTGTGCATATTTCTAACTCCCAAGGGAGTTTGGTGAAACTAGAAAATCAAATGGTGTATGAGAACTCTATATATAGAAACTATTTTGCTCACTTGGATGTAATATGTGAATGTGAAAAACACACTACAAAGATTTGAACACTTGTGATGACATGCTCATATTTAGAAAACTATGATGAGTATGAGAGAAGGCTTGATAAATCCTTAAAAGTATTTTTAGAGAGTATTCCCAAAGTGTTCTTATGAGAGAGGAAATAACTTTTAGGACAATTGTGTTGAACCTTGTTTAAGCCTTCAGATCTTAATCTTCTACCTCCTATCTTTATGATAATTTACATAAGTTATGTAATCTATTCTCAGCATTTTCCTTTACTAATGTAATATTATTAATTAATATTATATATATTTTGTATTTATTTTGATTGTAATCATCTCCATCGTTATATATTTCCCAATAATATTTACCTAACTAAGAATTGATAGAGATAAATATAAAAGAAAAAGGGAAAAGTTAATTAGTTAAATATGTATAAGTACTTCATAAAAATATGTACAAGTCAGGGTTAGTATGTTTAAGAAGAAAAAAAAGATAATTTTAAAAGCCAAAGAAAAAGACAAAAAGATTAAAAAAAAAAAAGAAGAAGAAAAATTATAAGGTCACCACACACACACAATAAAAAAAAAAAGAAGCAATGCAAATGATTTGGTTGTATGATAATGAGTAAAGTAGGGAAGAGAGGGGAAGGAGATGATGTGGTGGCAAAAAAAATCATATTAACCCCAGAAAATGGAGTGAAAGTATTTTAATAGCCCTATTTAACTTAAAAATTATGCAGTTTTATAAAACCAAAAAAGGAAATGTGGAAAAGTAAAGGATAAAGATGGAAAATAAAATTGGTTGAAGAGCTGCTTTATCCATGCTTATTATATAAGTATAGACAAGGTTTAATTGAAGGACACTCAAGAAAACTTGCCAAAAGATGGCTAATGATAGATCAATAGTGAAAAGCTTAAGTTTCGGTTCAAAAATCTAACATAGGAAACTTATTGGTTAGAAGAAACAATCTCTTGAATATGCGAGCAGAAAATTGGAACATGCTAATATCAAAATCAAACAATACAAAACACATCATTAATCAAAATAGCTTTCATGTTCTCCATAAATTGAGTGAGCTGGAACAACTTTTAGCAAGGTTCACACTGCCATCAAATCAACAAACTGCGAACCTTTTTACACTAAAACGGTTAGGTAGAAGTTGTAGTGATCCATTTTTATTTTATTTTATTTATTTAATTGTTATGTTTTAGTTTAATTGTTTGATTTTTACAAAATTTTTGAATTACTGTTTTGTGTGAATTAGGATTTATTGATTTATTGTGTAATGTTTGTTCAATTATTAGTGTTACATTTTATTAGGTGTGACAAATTATGTTATTAGAATATGTTATATTGTTTTATTAAATGTGTGTGTGTCGAATTTGTATGTGTGTGTGTGTGGCTATTTGTTTTATTTTTTTTTTAAACTAAGAAATTAAAAAGGGAAAAGAATGTTAGTTGTCATCTTTTGGGATAAGATGACAAGACTTATCTATTGAATTATGTCAACATTTGGATAGGGTTTAAGTGAGGTGTAAAGAGAGGAAATTGTGGAATTAGGCTTATTTGGTGGGATAGGATTGGATATTTCACACTTGGTTTCTTTTCGTAGGGTTATGTCATTAGGGGTTATAAATAGAAGATAATTTGGGCCTTGGAGACCCATTTTGTTGGCTGTCGAGACTTGGAGAGAAAGAGAGGGAGAAGGGCGTGAAAAAGAGAAAGAGAAAGAGAGAAAGAATAAGGGGAAGGAGAAGAAGGAGACTAGGGTTTTGAAATCCTAGGTATGCTTTAATCTTTGTGGTTTTTTATTCACTAAGAATAGTTCTTTCCCTCCATTCTAAGTGTTCTTTTCTTTTCTTTTCTTTTCTTGTCTTGTTGGGTTTGAAAATCATAGGTGCCCAAAGGTGTGCTCTTGCTTTTTGAGTTTTTGATCATATTCAAGGAGGTAATGAGAATCTTATCTTTGTTATCATGATGATGATCTATTGTTATCGTGGTTATGGTTCTAATTATTGGTAGTTGTTTGGATAGCTTGCCTCTATGCATTTTGTTTAATTCTTCATGATTCTATTTTGTTAACATTCATAAAAACATGCTAAGGGTCATTGTCTTTGGATTTTGAAACGATGATTATTGTCTTTAAGCCTATAAATTTCGGCAAAGCCTTGCGTGCATGATCTAATGATATTATTTTTGTTGTTTTGTTCATGTTGCTATTAAGAATACATATGTTGTTTTGGTATTTTGGAAAATTATTTTGGTAAAAGAACATATAGTGTTTCGACCTAGGGTATTTAAAAAGGATTATGAGTTGTGTTTTGATTCTTTATTTTTATTTTAAATCATTAAGTAATGAGCATGTTAATAATTGTAGCATTGTCATGTTAGTATACTAAGATTATTTCGGCCATGAGTGTTTGTTGTGGTTAGGGTTGTTTAATGATTTTGATTGTTAGTTTTGCATGTTTAAATGTGATATTGAGGTGTTCAAAGTGTAGAAACTGTTGTTTGGCAAGTATGATTGAAAGAGAGTAATTTTATGCTATGATTTCATGATATAAGTTAAAAATAAAAATGTATTCTCTTGTATATGTTTAAGAAACTCTATCATTTTAAGTGAGAATGTTGTTTAAAAGATAAGGCAATTAAATAAAACACGTGCTGAAATTTTATTTTAAAAGGTTGTGAAATTGGGAATCATAAATGCCTAAGGTGATTTATAATGTATATGCTATGAGTTCTTTTTACCAAGTTTAATTAATTACAAATAGCGTGGCTTTATGAAATTATGAGTTCTAAAAAAAATAATATAAAATATGTCACATTTTATTTAGTTTAAAGAAAAAAAATGTTGTTTTCTTATTTTTGTAAAATTTGAGAAGCATGAATAAAAGTTAAATATTTATTTTGAAATATGGGTTCCAAAATAAATTATTGGTTAATAAGCAAGTCAATGCTTCTGTCAATCGGAACCATAAATAGTAAGTTGTATAAGATTTTTGAAATAAATTTTATGCTTATTATTGGAATGATTTTAAGAGGACAAATAATGACAAGAATAATAGGAAACTAATTAGAAATTAAAATTTTAAAGTTTAAAAATGCTTGCTGAATTTTTGTAAAATTGTCAAGAAATAAAAAGCATGATAATTCTAACTTTGAGTGAGTTTTTGAGAATGGTCTCACGTCTGCATGTTACATGCAAGAGAGCTTTTACACATAATTATATGTTATTTGATTAAGTCTAAGGTTCTTGTTTAAATATCATTGATGATTGATGAGTAAAATGACATTTTTGTGACATTATGTGAGACTTGTGAATATGACTTGATGTATGAATTCTTGTTAGAGTTAAGAATGTGATGCAACTTGTGTGAGAAAGGTACCAAGTGTGTGTGGCCCATGAACACGTGGTATGTGCTTGAAATGTTCATGTGTGTTTTTACATGATATTAATTAAGACGAGTGTTTGATTGTTATTCTAAGCTCATTGTTATAATGTACTAATGTTTTATGATAATGTATAATTTGTGTTACTGATGTTAAGACTACAACAAAAAGGGATGTCACAGAAGTTTACCAAAAAGACTGTTATGAATGTAAGGAAGTTAGCTTGATTTCTGCTTTGTTCATGAATGAACTCTTGTTATGAGATATGTATAGATGTGTTTGTGTTTTCTTAACCTAGTGCTGCAACATTATTAAAGGCAGACATGCCTAAGATTCTGGCCAAAAGGGTGATAGGGAAATTCATGGCCAAAAGGGTGCCAAGTGAATTATGGCCAAATTGGTGCCATGGAGGTGACCAAAATGGAGTCACATGTGATCATTGGACAATAGGAGAGCCATGATCTTATGTAGTTTGATTACAATTATTTGTTGGGAAACTTATACATGATCTTTATTTATTTTCATGTAGATCTAATATTAAACAAATATGAGATAACCTAGAACATGTTTCTAAAATTGAATTTCAAAGAGAAATAATGATAAGAATACTTACATTATACGCAGTGTAATGAATGAGTCATTCCTTCAGTTTCTCTAACTTATGTATCCTTTCTGTCGCAGAGTATTATAAAGAAATTGAACCGATCTTCAATTTTCTTCACAGTCTTCCAAAGTATCCTTGGAATCACCTAGACTAGGGTGGACAATTCTCAACACATGAGATAGATACAGAGAGAATAAGAGAGAAGAACAATAAGGCTTAGAAAATGACTTATGTTTAAAAAGAATCTAAAACCTATCAGAAAACTAGTGTCTGTCATCTGTCTGACTTCAATTTTGACTTCTCTCTTAACATTCCTTTTATAAACTCAATTAGGTAACTTATTTAATTAAAAAATGAATAAAATAATATCCAATAATCAGCTCTAGGTCGAAATTATCATGGGCTTTAGGCCCGTGAAATTTCCCATTTGATTATAAGCCCATTAGACTTAAAATCAAGGCCTATATCATTTTCTATTGATTTAATTAATTAAATAATCATTGAAATCATTTATCAAATTAATTATTTATAATTTGAACATTGATTTAAACTTATTTATTAATTTAGATACCAAGTTCTCTTAATTAATAAATCCTCCCTCATTTCTCTTTTCTTCTCAAAATTGTATAACTCTATGAAACTATCCAAAATTAACATGGTCAACTTTGATAATTCTAATTGATAATTAAATCAATTAATTAAGACTATCTAGATGATTTTATCTAAGGTACATTGGGGACCATGGGCCTATGAAATCAAGCTCCAATAAGTTATCATAAGTCTTACAAATAAATTTACTAACTTATTAATTCCTCATGACTCCACTAAAGACTCGGAATTGCACTCTTGAATTCATAGAACACTCTATGAAAAATATAGATACGCTATTAATTATCCATTGCTACACCCATAATTGTCACTCAATCCTCTATAGACGGTCCACAATGAGATGGGACTAAAATATCGTTTTACCCCTCGTTGTATTTTATCCTTAAAACACTTAGTTCCTTGTAAATGATATTTCAGTAAACTAATATTAATTGCTAAAATGAGATATCTATCATTTAGCACCTTGAACCAAACTAAAAGGAAATAATCGTTTCACTTCTTCATCAGAAGCTATAGATGTTCATATCTATGATTAACACTCCCACTCAATTATACTACTGAGTTCCCAAGATGTAAGTATGGGCTAGTCCGTAGGGTAAGCTGGTAACGAACAAGTAAAATAACTCAAATAATACAATCAGTAAGAATACTAACCACTTAGAATTGAGATTGAATTGACCTATGGTCAAGTATATCATATGACTAGAATAGATAATCACGGTATGTTTACTTATCCTATCAACTGTCATGTAGTCTTGGATAGTAGTGGTAGTGGTAGTGGCAGTAGTAGCAGTAGTAGCAACAGCAGTAGTAGTAGTATGTTAGTTTTCTTGGATATTTCTTCAAGTCGGGATTTAGTTGGAAACTCATAGAAACAGTTATGAATTTTATAAGTTTAACCTATAGTTTAGAAATATTAATTATAACATAAGGTATGATTAATATAGCTGGTCCTAGAAATATTATTTATTATAACCTAAGGTTTAGATAGAAATAATTAATCATTTTAAGATATGCTGAACGAGTGCAAAAACATGTTGGATATATCAACGTATGCTGATATATCGCAGCTATAGGGGCCGATATATTGCATACGAAAGATATGGAAAACACGTCGACTTTGCACGAATGAAACCACAGAGGCTCGAGAATATGGGGAGGCGATATATATCCTATAGGGGGTGATATATCGTCTCCACACTCATATTTTGAAAGTCCATGGAATCTGAGCTAGAAACTTCCCTTAACCACTTGAACTTGCTCTTGAACGTTTTTGACCGAGTTATGAGCGTCTGTTGAAACAAAAATTCAAATATTTTCAATTATTATTCATTTATTTATTCATTTTAAAAGGGGTTAGTTTCACTCCTTGAACTCTATAAATAAGACCTAGTACTCAGCCATTTCACTCATCATTCAAGCATTCATCAGAGCATCCAAGCTGCTAAGATTACTATAGAGAGAAAACACTTGGGTTTTGGGTTAAAAGATTTTCCAATCTAAGCTTTTCTAAACACTTGGGAAGTAAGAAAGAGTGTTATTTCGATATCGAGGTGTAGATCAAAGTCATAGTCCATTTAAGGTATTCTTATCCTTAGGTTTAATCCATCATAGTTCTTTTATTTTCTTCCATTTTTCTTTCAGATCCTAACTTGATTTTATGACTTCTTGGTTAGGTATATAAGTTCTTGAAACTTAAGGTTCTTCGGTAAGTTTCTACTTTGATGGTTTAGTTCTCTTTTTCATCTCCTTTTCTTTAGAAACTCATGGTTTTTACTGTTGGTTTTAGGAGTGTTCCAATCCCGTTCTTGTCTCCAATATCCCAGTTTTTGGTAAGGAAAATAGGTTAGATTATATGTGTTATGATATGTTTATATGCTATGATATGTATGTGCTATGTATATATGTATAAATATGTTTTGTAGTCACTTGTGGCTTATAGTTGCTTAGATAGCAAACCCCAAGGTTTTTATCATTATCGTTGTTTAGAGTTATGCTTTACCCTACCTCGATTAGTAGACTAAGGACCTAGATAGGTTATCATATACTACCTTGTGATCTAACCTACCTCGATTAGTAGACTAATGACCTAGATAGTTTTATCACATGCTACGATAATGAGTTAATGGCCATTAATATTGTAGTCCTATGGATATACGTTTTTACGTCATATGTTTTACAGTATATGTTTTATGATATAGTCTTATGATTTATGATATATATTTTTAGTAGATTTTCCTTGTTGGGCATTAGGCTCATTCCTTTTAATTTTAGATGGTGCAGGAAAATGAACTTGGAAGGCAGGATGGATTCGTGGCAGCTTGGCATGTGTATTAGGGATGAAATGACTGAATGGACTGCTGGAAGATCGAGGATGAAGGTATTTCAAGTCTTTTATATTTATGTTCTTATGTATTTCTGCACTTAATATTTAAACGATTGATTAAAGTTTATGTTTTTATGTTTTACAATGGGTACCCATACCTTATTTTGTATTTCGTACCATATTTTGGATTTTTAATAAAGTTATAATATTTTATGTATGTATTTATTCCAAAATAGTAGTTATGTTTAGTAGTTTTTAATGGTCCGAGGTCTAAAATTAGTCGGGGCATTACATGTCAATATCGGTACAGTCCAATGTAACAAATACATCCGATCTTATCTACTTTGCTAATGTTCTAGAAAGAACATAACACTACAATGTGTAAGTTGATCACATCGTAGATTGGCAAGTTAGTGTAAATCCTGTACACTGACTAATCTTAGGACTAACTTATTTTGAACATATAATCATATTTATAATCCACTGTGATTACATCACTATAAATATGATTAGCTATATGCTTATGATTTAATAGAAGTTTATATTAAACAAATAATCATGAAAATAAAACATGTGAGCAAAGTGATTGACAAAGTAAAAAAAATGATTTCTATTCTTTTATTAATAATAAAATAAGATTACAAAGAAATTAGGTTTTAATTAGGGCATAAAACCCTGACATTATTTTGCTTATGAGCTTACGTTGAATGTTTATGCTCATGTTGCAAATGATCTTATGGTTATGAAGTACGATTATGCTTATGTCGCAAATAGTATCATGCTCATTTTTATACCTTGTGTTGATAGCGATTGCTATAAGAAAAGTATGTTAATAATGTATGAAATATGTCGCTTATGCTTGTATTTCTTGTTTGTACTTCCTTACTGGGCTTTTAGCTCAACCCCTTACTTTCCCCCTTGTAGGTAGACACTAGATAGATTTGTTTGGTATGCATGGTGAGCTGAGTCAGTTTTCCATAAGTATGTATGTATGTATGTTGTAGGGAGCCATTGAACAAGAAAACGATCCAGAACACCATAGTGCCTTGGAGTCGTTCATTTTGTTAATTTATTAGTGGGATGTACTTATTTATTTTTACGACTGCATCAAATTCTCTTTTGTTTTGAACATTAGATCCAAACTATGCATCTATTTTAAATAAAGACCCACTTATTTTTAGTTAGATTATGTAATCTATGAAGTTACTATTAAAATTAGTATTTTAATAGAGATAGTCAATTAAGGGCGTTATAAATGGTATCAGAGAAGGTCTTTCAACTCTTGGTTTCAAGGAATCCCTCTGCATACATATTGAAGACTGGAGAAAAGCTAAACTCATCGTGTCGTAAGTTGTTTTGTTTCTAATTTTTTTGTTAGCTTTAGAATAGTAGATTTTCTTTCGTTATTCATGCTAGTAGTAGAGCCACTAAGAATTTGATTCACTCTTTTCTCATTGTCGTATCAAAGAATTTTACGCAGCAGCAGCAGCAGCAGTAGTAGTAGTATGTTCATTACTGTGGATTTTGGTTCAAGCCGGGACTTAGTTGAACACTCATAGTAACACTTGTAGATTTTATAATTTTAACCTATAGTTTAAGAATATTAATTATAACATAAGGTTTAATTAATATAGTTGATTATAGAGATGATATGTATTATACTATAAGGTTTAGATAGAACTATTAAAATCATGACACTTGTCATGTGCATGTTTATTGAGAAATTAAGTATTTTTGAGGAATAAGTTTATAAGAGAAATATTTGAAAACCCCAGAATCTGCCAGCAGCTTTAAAATCGTAATATGACTTAGTCAAAGCTTTTTACTCAATTAAAATTAGGCTGAAAAAGTGCAATTACGTGTATAATATTTCAGCGTATGCCGATATATTGCAGCTCTAGGGGCGATACATCACCACATGGGGAATATGAAAACACGTAACTTTGCACGAACGTTTCAACGAGCCTTGGGAATACAAACCCAGGCAATATATCGCCTACCATGGGCGATATATCGGCTCTAGGGCAAGATTTTTAAAGATTTTTGAAACCGAGCTCATTTTAATCCTTAACCTCTTAGCAAGCCTCTAAATCTTTTGACTGAGTCTTAAGCCTCTGCTGAACGAATATTCAAATGTTTTTCAATTAAATAGTCATTATTTTATTCAAGCTAAAAGAAGATCTTTTCATCTTTGAACTCTATAAATAGGACCTAGTACCCAGCCATTTCTTTCATTCTTCAAGCTGTGTTCAGAGCCTTCAAGCTGCTAGATTTACTTTAGAGTGTTAAACACTTGGGTTGGGGTTATAAGCTTTATCATCTTAAGCTTATTAAACACTTGGAGGTTAATAGTGTGTTTTTCATATTAAGGTGTAGTTCGGTTATAGTGCATTCAAAGGTATTCCTATACCTGGTTTTTTTCTGTACGTTTCATTAGTTTCTTATAGTTTTCATCTCGCAAATCCTAACTAATTGTTCTCATTATCTTGGTTAGGTATTTAAGTTCTTTGAACTTAAGATTTCTTGTCAGTAAGTTTCCTCTCGATGGTTTAGTTCATTTCTTTTCATCTCTTTATTTTAGAATACTCATATTCTTATTTATGGTTTTTAGGAGTGTTCCAAAATCTCGTCCTTGTTCTCACATCCCGGTATTGGTAAGGAAAATAGGATAGATTCTGTATGCTTATGTGTTATGTTTATGAGTAATATGTATTGGTATGTTTATAATACGTTATGTTATGTTTTTATCTAGGGCTCATAGTTGCTTAGTTAACAAGCCCTAGTGTTTATCATTTTCATGTTTAAAGTTATGATTTACCCTACCTCAGATATTACACAGGGGACCTAGATGGGTTATCATATACTATCATGTGATCTAACCTACCTCAGATATTAGACAGGGGACGTAGATGGTTTATCACATGTCTTAATGGCCATTAATAGTGTAGTCTCATTTGGTATACGTCTTTATAGTCATATGTTCATATGTTTATGTTTATATGCTTTTAGTAGATTTTCCTTGCTGGGAATTAGGCTCATTCCTTTATTTTTATATGTGCAGGAAAATAGTTATGGCGGCGGAAAGATTCTTGGCAGCTTGGGATTGTGTATTGAGGAAGAATGGATTCGGTGGACTGCGTGAACGATTCGAGGACAACGTTGTTTTAAGTCTTTTTAATTATGATTTCTATGTATTTTTCGCACTTGATTTTGTGACTAATTTATTTAAGATTTAAGCCATGTTTTATTTTATTTTCAAACAATGTGATCCCATACCATACTCTGAATTTTATGTATTTCAACATTTACTTTATAGTTTTTAATAAAGTTATGAATGTTTCATATGTATGTTTTCTTAAGAATAATGTCTATGTATAAGCAGTTTTAATGGTCCAAAGTCTAGAGTTAGTTGGGTCATTACAGTTGGTATCAGAGCAATGGTTCATTTGCATGAAGTTCTCCTTTATACACATGCTCAAGCTCTGAATCTAACCGCCAATTAAGAGTTTATGATTATAGTTATTATGTTTATATGTATTGCTAACGATTTTAGCCTTTATGTTTTCAGTTAAGAATGAATGGAGCATTAACTTATCAGGATATTCGAGCCATTAAGGCCTTAAAAAGAATTAGAGAACTGAGAAACACCGTAGGAGTGCTAGAAAGAATCACTCGAAGACTACTTTTGTTCCACAGGGAGATATGTCACCTCCAAGAATCTAATCAAATCATGATGAGATCAACGGAGCAATACGTTTTAGTAATTAGAATTTGTAGAGATTATCCTACTGTGATTGCAGCCGTAGAAGAAATTTGGGAGACAATAGATGACGAAGATGAATTTCCAGTAGCCATGAGATGTTATTTTCTCATACTTAGGTTCACTTCAAAAATGGAATTAAATTTATAAATGAGCAAAAACATAGAATTTTTACGAATCTTCCTCGAGGGCATTTTGAGGCACAAGACAATGATGACTATGAAGAAATAGATGATGATATATTAGATGAAGGATCGGATGTAGAAGATCCCGATTTTTAGAGTAGATTAGTTTCTTATTTATTTTATTTGTTTTATTTTATGGTTGTAAATAGTGAAAACTTTATTTTCCAAATTAATATCATGATTATTTTGTTATCATGTGTGTGTTTGCTTTTCTTTTGCAATCATAATAAATAATAAATAAAATAAATAATGACTAAGTTTGGTGAGGGTGGATACAAATTAATGAACCAGGTTTCTATATTGAGAGTTAGGGAGCCATAGTAGTGGGAACGATTTTACTGATCCCAACTCTCCCTCAATATGGTTAACTTTGGAACAAAGATGAATTTCGAGGCTGAGAATTTAGTCATATAGGATGATTAGAAACAGACATAGAAAATAATAAAGATGGCTTATTTTTCTAAGTATAGAAATCCACTCTAATAATAAAGAAGACTTATATAATTTTCATAAGAAGTCATAATTAATAGGTCCGAGTTATGTTTGTTTTGATTAAGTATTTGACTTAGAGCCTATTAGGGTAAATTTCTAACATGTTTTTCTCAACTATTAGAACTCTGCTAAGATGTCATTCTGAAGATCTGCTCGCACCAATGGAAATGCTTCCAACGCTGCTTCGGTGAGCAATGAAACCCACCCGGTTCGCAGAAGGGGAGTATGTCCTACTGCCAAGCGCAATGCGCCGCCGCCGCCAGTTGACAACACTGCGGAAATCGCCAGACTATGACAGCAAGTTGAGGAGTTACTGCAGCAACAACAACAACAGGCTCAGCCTCAGACTCAGCCTCCGCCTCCACCTCAGCCTCAGCAAATGGCTCAAGCTCCCCATGAAGTTGTTCCATATGGGGGATGGCCAATGGCGAACTACACGCCGTACCCAGCTCAGCACATGGAACTAGTTTATGAGTGGTTTCGTATGCAACACGCTCCAAACTTTGAAGGGACTACAGACCCCTTCGAGGCGGAAGAATGGCTCAGAAATGTGGAGCCAATCCTGATGCACATGAATCTCGGCAATGCGGACCACATATCCTGCGTTTCGTCTCTGCTCATGAAAGATGCCAGAATATGGTGAGACTTAGTTTAGCAGAATCACGATGTTGCCACCATGAACTAGACCAGATTTGTGGAGCTGTTCCACAAAAAGTATTACAATTCAGCGGTCATCGCTTCAAGAGTCGAGGAGTTCACATTTAGTTTTGTAAACAATTTCCTTTAGTTTAAAATTAAGTTTTATTTCAAAACAATGGAATCCCATACCTCGCATTTATGTATTTCAATATTTACTTTGGAGTTTTAAATAAAGTTGTGAATAATTCTTATGTATGTTTTCTTCAAAAGTAGTTGCCAAGTCTAGTAGTTTTAATGGTCCAAGGTCTTAGAATTAGTTGGGTCATTACAGTGTTGGGCACCAGCAGTAGCACAACATGTCCCAGTAGGTCTAGGGGTAAGTGTATGAGAGGTTCAGGACACAATTCCCACCAAACATTGAGGGGAAACTAGATCCTATGGAGGTTGAAGATTGGCTCAAGTTAGTGGAGGCTATCTTTGAACACATGGAATTAAATGATCTGGAGAGGATGTCCTATGCATCCCACTTACTGAAGAAGGATGCGAGAATCTGGTGGGACGTCATCAGACAGACTCGAAATTTAGCCACTATGACTTGAAATGACTTCGTGTTGGCCTTCAATAAGAAGTATTATAGTGCTCTAGTCATGGCCACTAGGGTCGATGAGTTTGTGACACTAGTTCAAGGGAACCGCACTGTCACAGAATACACACAATAATATGAGAGATTGGCTAGGTTTGAACCAGAATAATTTCGACGGAGGCCATGAGGATCGAGCGCTTCATTAGGGGATTGAAACTAATGATAGACAGAGACGTCAAGTTTACTAGTGTGGGGATAGATAGTTACGCCGAGATCCTGGATAGAGCTTTGGATGCCGAGTTCATGGAAGACCGCATTTGGAAAGATGGAGCAGCTATGTAACGCCTTTCGTTTCGAGTACCTTTAAACAACTCGGGCCGGGATTGTTTTACCCAAGTTAAGAATATTATTTTAAATCATATTATAGTTGTTGGAGTTTATTTCCATGAGTTATTGCTAGCCAAATTATGAATTGTGTGATTAAATGTCAAGATAAGACTTTCGGTCTTGGATCGACACAAAAACCCTAATCGGGTAAAAATCTTGAAAATAAAATGAAAAAATATATCAAAAATATTTTGGGCATAAAATAAATTCATAAAAATTTAAGTTTGGTCAAAAATAATAAACCTAAGAGGAAATTGAAATTTTAGGGCATTTTGTGTTAAATGCTTAATTTTTGCCGATTTGTGGAATTTTATTCCATAAATGGAACTTAGTTTAAATTTTATTGTGTGATTAATTAAATTAAATGTGAGAGACATTTAATTTAATTATTATTTGTTAAGTTTATTTTTTTTAAAAAAAAACTTTATAAGAGTTAAAAATGTTATACAAAATTATTTTTGGATTTTTGGAAATGTTTAATAACCTTTATACATACAAACTAATACAAGGGTGGCCGGCCATGAGGTGTTAAAATGGTGCGGTACAAATAAATTTAAGCTTTTATTCACATCTCATTAATGTTAATGACACCAATGTGGCATAAAGTAAAAACACTCAAGTGTTTAGATTTTTTTAGTTGTTATACTCTTCCATTTACCTCTCCCAAGCCGCCCACTCTCTCTACTCTCACTCTCACTCTCATTTTCTTCAAAAATTTCCTCTCAAGTTTCTCACCATTTTCAACTACCAAGAACACTAAGAAAACTTAGAATCTTAAGCTTTGGTCTTGGAAGAGTTTTTCCCTAAGGTAAAAGTTTCAAAAACTTGACTTTTGTGAAGTTTTTAATCATAGATCATTCAATAACTAACTATATGTGTTCTTCGGGGAGTTAGTTTATAGTTTTGAAAGAGCTTTTGAAGGTGATAAAGCTAGAAAAACATAAAAAACCCCAAGGAAGAACAACAAGAGGTAAAAAGTTTACTTTTTTATAATTGTTTTTGTATAGTTTTTTTTTTAAGCATTATTTTGTGTATTTAATGCTTAAAGTTTCTTATTGGTGATGTAATAAGGCTATGGTAGTTGCTTGATAATTTTATGATGCTTGTATGTTGACTTTTGAAAATAGGAACCCAAAATTCCAAAGGGTTTTGTTGAAAACCCTAAAACAAAAATACAAGTTTTGAGCCGTGACTTCCAGGAGATAAAGCATCCACTATATACTGATTTTGTAAAAATAAATTATACTGTGATGTTTTTGAGAAAGATTACATGAATTTGAGCTTTTGAAACACTAAAAAACGTTTAGAAATGAGTGAGTTATGCTATTTCAAAGTTTAGGTAAAATACATTTTTTTTTTCGTATTCTTAATTTTGAGACTAAGTTTGGACAACCACTGTATAGGGAAAATGAACCCAGATTTTTCTAAAATTTTGTCAAGATGTTCTTTGCATACCCTAGTATGCCTTTGTAATATTTGGTAACGATATAGTGAACGGTTTGAGAGTTATTAAGTACCAAAATTTGGAAAAAATAAGGACTTGAAAATAAGGTCATTTTTACCTCAATGTTTGAAAAATATTTTCACCAATAAAAAATGCTCCTTTTGACCTATTATTTACAAAGACCTAATTGACATACCAAAGATGGAATTGTGAAATTTTTGTAATAATTGGGTAAGTAAATTTCAAGTTATGACCTAACAAAGTATGTAGTTAAAAATGCGAAAAATGAGGTTTTCACACTTAGTGCAAAAATGAGATTTTGGAACTTAAGATAATAGTTCATTTGTGCATATTGCAAGATAAAAGCTCGGTAAGTCTTAAAAACATTTTGACCTAAAATACCACTTTGAGATTATTGAGAATTAATTTAATCAAAGAATTTTTATTCTTTCTAAATTAAAAGATTTAATTTATTGATAAGTTAATAATTAAATGAGGGTTTAAAACCTTATATTTTGAGAAAATAATTGAGTAAATTATTTTTCTAGTAAGTAAACTTGATTAATTGACTTCAGAGAATTAACTAGTCAAGATAAGAAATTATTAATGGTTTTTCCTAATTAAATTAAGATTATGCTATTTTCTTAAAACAGTTTTTAGAGATTAAAACCTTAAGAAAAATAAAAGGAAAACTAAGAGATTATTTTTCTTGAAAAATAAGTGAGGAATTTAATTAGTATTTTCTCGATATAACACCGGCAAAAATCAATATATATTTAACCGATTTGTTGAAAGCACGGGTTAATAGCAGAACTTTTAAAGAATAAGATTTTTAGCAGATTACAGGAAATACTACTGCAATACCCGAGCATAGGTATCGAGACCATAGGATAGGTCTTCTCAATACTTAGGGTTTAGTCTCAAATTTTTGCGTACGGATTTCTTGAATGAGCTTGAAACCAAATAAGGATATTTAATCCTTACAAATGAACTTGAAAATGACCAAACTACCCAAAATAATAATAATGAATTATTAAGTGCCATAATTAATCCAAGTATACTGTATGGATAATTACAGTATTGACTAAGCATATCTAGACTATACGTTGGAGGGTGAAATCCTTCTAAAAGCTAAGGACTCCAAGTAAGTCAAATTTTATTGTTTGACTACAACATGAAACGATTGGTGTAATGTATGTTATTATAGAAACACATGCACATGTTTACACTGGTGTATAAAGTTTACATAGAGACGTTAGTCTAGTAGGTGCTGAGTCAGAAAATATGAATGGTAGATATTCGTCATATTCTAGACGACTGATTCCCATCACAATGCTTGTTTGATTTAATTATGTCCGGTTCACTACCGCGATGAGTCTCCAAGAGGTGAGGGTTGCTGGTTTTAACCTAGGGGCGCCAAAATGAATGGGACCTAGGGGTCCTAATGCTTACTTAATCATTGAACGGTTAGAACCCGAGCAAGTGCTCTGATAAGTTATTCCTGGATAGCAGCCGTGAATAATGGTATATTTAGTGAGAGTGCCGAGACATAGAAGGGGTTGCCGAGTTTGAGTGAGGTTGAATACCCTAGGGGCAACTGCTCGCCAGCACCACTGATTAACATAGAAGTCTCTGTAAACTTGTGTAACTTCGATTACACTCTTGATTAGTAGCAATGCCCTAGGTAACCTTATGATTACCCTTGTGAGGGATTTTACCTTTGGATAAGTAGCGATGCCCTAGGTAACTCGATAGTTACCCTTGATGGGGATATTTATTGGCTATATCTTAGTAGTAAGACTCGGTTCTCCCCTATTGATTAGCAAAAATGTTGGAGGGTGTGGTATGAAAAATTCTTGGAAGTTGTCTAACGTTGGTCACGAATTATTTTGATATATATTATATCCATTTTCACTGGGATTTTCTGAGTGTAGGGATTTATCTAATTATCTAAAATAGTTTACCATTGGTTATCAGGCATGACCATAAGTTTGATAGAACGCTTTTGCGTTCTTAAGATTGATTGTTTAGGGTCCAGATAGATCCGGAACCCTAATTCTGTTGAGATATTGTTACCAATGGTCAGTGACTTGGTCAATGACCACCTGTCTTCTCTACATGCTATTGTTTTAAAGTTGAACTTAGTAAGCATTTTCGCTTACCTAGTTGTTTCCTGTTGCAGGTAAGAACAATGGAAAAGTATAGTAGTGGGTGCTGGAGTCTACTTTGTGGATGTACATGTGGACCGACCTTTTGGGAAGCTGTTTTGGTTTTTGAAATGTTGTTTTATTTTCATAAACAAGGCTCAGTTTACTTTTCATAAACTATGTTTGTATTAATTATTAAGTATGGCCATATGACTTTAATTTTTTTATACGAGTTTTTGAGATATTTCGTTAAATGAAAATGTTTATATTTTTGTATTATCGAGTTTGAAAAATCTAGGACATTATAGTTAGTATCAGAGATTGAGTTGAGCCGGTTTTGTAGACAATCCACATGTACATTTCGCAAAGATAGACCGTCACTCATTGTAAGTTCTATCTTTTCATATATGTTTCCTTTGCTTTCTTTTATTTACCTCAATTCTGTAAATTGTAGGTTATGGGTGATATACCTGAAATAGGTGATCTTTGATGGGAAACCTACCTGTGATCCCTACGCCCGGGATTAACTATTATATATTATTTCACAACGAGGTTCCTCACCACTTCGAGTATGATCAATGGCATCAGCGTGCCGTTTGGAAATGGATGGAGTACATGACGGAAGTCTTCGGTAGAGCCAACCCACCCGAGCGACAGAGAGTGAGGTATGCCAACACTTGTCTAAGAGGTGCAGCCCAGGTATGGTTTCGTCACAGACGTTGGCGGCTGGTTCGTGATACATGGGATGACTTCCGTATACAGCTCGAGCTAGCGTTTGGGCCATGAATTGGCCTATCTCCATGGTTGATAGCATACCTCGAGGAAGGGTGGTAGAGCTAGAGGAGGATCCCGAGGAGGGCTCAGATATGGCTGCCAACAATGACACCGACTAAGTGTTAGGGGCTACATAGGTGTTAGGAGCCCACCTACTTTTGAATTATGTACTACCTTGTATATATTTAAGAAAATAAGAAACTGGTCTCGTAGGGATATAAGTTCGCTTTTTAGGGATAATTTTGTAAATCCCTTAGAATGGCCAACCCGAATTTAAAACTTTGTTGTATATAGTATAAGTTATGAAATAAAGTTGCTAACCTTTGTTAAAAAGTGTTGATTGCTTGTTGTGCATTATATGTTTGGCTCGCTTAAATATGATATTAACTAACTATCTATGTTGGTATTAACTTCTCGCCTCTATGCGCTGAGGAGCTTTTTGTTGGACAAGATCTCAGAGAGGAAGGGGTGCTGCTGGCCGGGGCTAGATCGCGCCTGCTGCTAGAGGTTAGAACGCTCCTGCCACTAGATCTCCAATTCAAGCTGCTAGAGTTCGCGAGATATCCATGCAGATGAATAATTTGCAAAGGCTAGTGGAGACATAGGGAGCCCAAATTGAAAGAGGGCAAAAGTGACAGGAGGATTCTGATGCCCTCCAAGCTGAAAGGTTTAATACCCTTTTGGGATGATTCCCCATGCAACCCAATAACACTTAAAACAACGAAGTACCACCCGCAAACAAAGAAATACCACCTGAAAAAAATGAAGAACAAAACTCTGGCTCGCAAGTCATCGTTGGGCAACCTATACTGCCAATAGAAGCCCGAAGAGCTGCCTAAGCGAAACCTATCTCAGAAAGGTTCAACAACCAGAATCCACCTACGTTTGAGGGGACCACTGACCCATCAGTGGCGGAGGAATAGATCAGTATCTTGGAAAGGATCTTCAACTTCATTGGAACTACCGAGAGAGAGAAGGTAGTTTGTGCGACCTATTGCTGAGAAAAGATGCCCTCATCTGGTAGGACACAACCAAGAAAGGGCGTAATGTTGCCGATATGGAATGGTTAGAGTTCTTGACTTTGTTCAATGCCAATTACTTTAGTAAGGCAGTGATCAAGCACAAAGTGAGTGAGTTCACTAATCTGAAGTAGGGAACATTGAGTGTGCAGGACTACGTTCAAAAATTTGAACAACTGTCTAGGTTTGTGAAGAGCTAGGTGAACACTGAAGATAATAAGATCTGGAGTTTCATGAAGGGTCTGGGCAAAGACATTGCCAAGTGTGTAAACACTGGTAGGATTTGCCCGGAAACGTATGCCGAAACTATGGAATGGGCTCTTTCTCAAGAGTCTTGAGCTGTATCAGACAATCTAGAACCATAAAAGAACGAAGACTGAAGGTGCACTCCCAACAACCCTGGACTGTTTCAGGCCAATCCAAATAGGCTAAGAGGAAAGTTCAACCCGAGGTTCGGCTAGAACTCGGGGAGGAAAAACAATACAGTAGGCTCAAGGCCAAATGGTGGGGGAAAATAACAAAAGAAAAGGGGGACGTCCCAATCAGGCAATGGCTGGTCCCAACAAACAGCTGAGACATGAGTTTGAACAATGGCCACTGTGCAACAAGTGTAATCGACACCAACGGGGCGACTGTGGGGTATGTTATAACTATGGAATGTTGGGGCACTTTGCTAAAGAGTGTCGAATGCTAGCTAAGGGTAACGTAAATGACCAGTATATGCAAATTGGAGCTCTGCCTCGAGTTTATGCGCTATGCAAAGTGACAAAGGAGCTAGACCATTTGATATGGTGTCAGGTTAGATTTCTATCACCCAAACCTCAACATATGCATTAATGGATACTGGTGCATCACATTCGTTTGTATCTGCATCCTTTGTGGAAAAATTAAATAGAATGCCTGTTATTTGTGGGGTATCCTTTCCTTCGGGAGAGGAAATGTTGGTGCGAACATGGGTTAGAGTCGTACCGGTTTGGGTTGAAGGTCGTGAGCTGAAGGTGGATCTGTTAGTCTTGGACCTGCATGAATACGACGTCATATTTGGGATGGATTGGTTAACCAGATATGGAGTTGTTATCAATTGCAAGCGCAGAAAGTGGTCTTCACCCCAGTGGGAGAAGAACCATTTGAGTTCAAGGGTACAACAAGAGAAAAGAAGTGCCCCATGATTTCTGCGATGAAGGCGAGAAAAATGTTGAGTGACGGATGCATCAATTTTCTAACAAGCATAGTGGACAAGGATAAAGAGACGAGTGAACAACCTTCTGATGTACCGGTTGTGTGCAAGTTTCCAAACGTATTTTCTGAAGATCTCCCAGGGATTCCACCAGACCGAGAGATCGTGTTTGAGATAAAGAAAATTTGGGGAACTGCGCCGATCTCAAAGACTCCTAACAGGATGGCGCCAACTGAAGTCAAGGAGTTGCAATCGCAATTGCAAGAGTTGTTGGACAATAAGTTCATAAAACCAAGCCATTCTCTGTGGGGAGCCCCGATTTTATTCGTGAAGAAGAAAGACTGCTCGATGAGAATGTGCATTTACTATCGGGAGCTGAACAAAGTGAATATCAAGAACCGATATCCATTTCCCAGGATTGATGATCTTTTTGAGTAACTACAAGGGGCATCGATATTGTCAAAGATAGACCTGTGATTGGGCTACCATAAACTCAAGGTTAAGGGGACAAATATACAAAAGACGGCCTTCAAAATGCGCTACAGTCACTACGAGTTCTTAGTGATGTCCTTTGGGCTAACTAACACGCTTGCAACATTCATGGATCTCATGAATCGTGTGTTTTACGTGTATTTGCATAAGTTCATCATCGTGTTCATTGACAATATTCTAAGATACTCAAAAAGTGAAGAAGAGCATGCAACGCATCTAGAGCTAGTCCTCCAGCGTCTGCAAGCTGAAAAGCTTTACACAAAGTTTTCAAAGTGTGCATTTGGCTAAAGAAAGTTAGTTTTTGTTGACGCCATTTTTTGTCAGCTTAAATCTGAAGTGCATGAAACAAAGATTTAGAAAATAAGAAAAGAACAGTAGGATTTTTACGTGGTTCAGCAGTTAAAATATGCCTAGTCCACGAGTCAATATTATTGATTCATGATACACTCTTAAAGCTTTCACAGAACAATTCAACAGAGTATTCTCAGTACAATATTCTGCGTGAGTACAAATGAAATTCCCCAGGCTATTGATGGACCTGGTTAGGAGAATATTTTCCACTAATTCAGGGAAGTTACAATCAATTATACATATTTGAAATAAATGTAAATAAATACATTAAATTCATACTATCCCATGATAATTGGGATTGAATACTAGATCATAACAAATTCCTAAGGAATAAGGATCTTGTAACAGTTTTCGTGTGCAAAACGCGTTACTGACCTCGAACGCAAAGTTAACGGAGACTAACACTTTGAGCTCGTTATTCTAGTCAGCCTCCTCCTTAGCTAGTGATTTCATCAATCTTAATCTTGTGAGACCAACATCTTCAAGCTTGCAACTAAGGCTCGAATAACACCCACACGCATCGGAGAAGATTCGTTCTTTCAAGCTTGATGCTTAAGCTCGAACCTTTTAAACTTGTGCTCGATCGCAAACAAGAACAAGTCAGGAGTCATGAAAATTTGTACGAGTGTCTAGCCACTGCTTGTCATTTTTGAGGTTACGCTTTACAAGCCTACATTTTGAGGCTCATTTATGACTGTGTCAAAATTTGGGTGTAACATTTTGCCCCCTCAAAAGAGTTGGTTTGAATCCTATGAGAAGGAAACTTTTGAACTCCACTTTTCGAAAAACGTGAGACCTACCACACTCGAGCGTGGACACGCATCACTTGGGGATTGCTTACCAGGAGTACTCAAGTACTCTCTATTCCTGTACACGTTATTTCCTAGGACCTTTTAGCCCCGAGTTTCTATAATTAAATATGATCCCTTGGATCCTTTTTTAATCCAAATCATGGACTAGACCCTTTCGACCTTTGAGATCCCCACTAGGGTGTATATATACCCTATTCATCTTCATCATTCTCATTTTTACTCTTCAGAAAGCACGAACCAGAGAGAGAAAAGAAAAAACCAAGTTTTTCTTTGCATGTTCTCTAAGCCCAAAAGACAGAGTACCCTTTCCTCCTTTGGTTCTGTGAAATCGTTCCTGCAGGCGCTCCTTCAATTAGCAATCTCTTCATATCCATAATCCAATTTGCGTAAGTTCTTTGATCTTCCTTTGGTATACATAGATATATACATTTTAACATGTTTCATCTGTTCGTGAAAATAGTTCTCTGGTTTCTACCAAATTTTTATGGCTTTTCTGTGTATTAAGAATTTTTTATTTGGCTAGATTTGAATCATTGTTTAGACCACAAAAGCTTTGGGTAGAAACAAGTAAAAATGAAGTTTTTCTGGTTATGGGGTATTTTTAGTCATAAGTTTCGTGTGGCTTAAGAAATAGGATTTACGATTAGGGTTTTAATGCACGAATCCCGAAAACATAGCCTTTTCGGGTAACTGCCAACTTTTTCCCTAGAAATCCATAATTCTCTTATTTTAAATTGATAGTATCCATCCCATTCTCATGTGGGTGCACTCTTGATGCCCAAACTTTACAGTAGTTCACGATAGACATCTGAGTTAATCTCACCCTTTCGAGCCTTCAGTCTCGATTGAGGCAATCTCGTTATCTCAAGCTTGCAAAATTGAGTTATCAAGATAAAATTTTCCACTGTAAAATTATGGGCCGTCACCTTTTTCTTTCTTGTTAGATGTCATAGTCTTCAAAGAATTGGTGGGGGCCCGAGCTTTCCATCCCTTACCATTCATCAACTCCTAGTCCTGAATCGCCATTCACATGAAATCAGCGACTAATTCACGAGCACGGAGAAAGGTGCAAACAAGAAGACATATGAGCTCACTTTCGACACCAAATTGATGAGGTCGAGGAAAGGAAAAGGAAGAGACTCCGAGTCGCAATCTATCCCAACCCAGATCTTGAGATCAGGCCTATTCCCTTAGATCCCAAACTTAAATTCACCGTCGCCTTTCCACCTGGTGAGCTTTCATTCACTCAAATGGAGGATACTTCAACATGTCCAACCACCTCCTAGGCTCTCTCAGTCCCTACCTCGAAGGAGGAGTTTTTTGAGGCTGAGACCTACCAAAGCTCAGTTACTTCCACCGGTCATATCTCTGAGCTGCTGGCCTACCATGGTCTTAACCAATCTGTTACGCTAATGTACCATCCTGCAACCTCCAATGAAAGGAGTTTCCATGCCCCGGGAGACAGAAATCTCGATCGTAAGGTCAAGCTCGTCGCCTGGAGCCGCGAGCACATGAGGGCTGGGACCCTGCTGCCCCAGAAGGGCTACTTTAAAATTTTCTTTGACTATGTCGGCCTCGCCCCCTTCCAACTCAAGACCAACTTTTTTAGTGTTTTGTCAGCCCTAAGGTCGTTGTACCACGAAATGAAGTGCGACGGGCCTTCAACAAAAGAGATATTGTTTCTCTTTTGCCTCAAGAGCAACCCTTCTCGAGCTCACGAAGGAGATGGGTTCTACTACCTATCGAGCTACCTGAAGGAGAAGCGATTGTTCGAGGACATCCCAAACCATCTCCAAATTTCAAGATGATATTCTTCTGGACAGATGGGCTCGCTCCTTCCCAATTCTACTCCTTCCAAGGCATTCGTAAGTAATTCAACATGTCTTTTCTATTTTTCTTTGAATAGTTGAGCGCAGAATATTTATTCCATTCTTGCCTGCAGCCAACTATCACCGGCCTACTCCAACAAAGGCCATGAAGGAGCATAGAGTAGCAATTCTCCAGCTCCCATATGGTCAAAGGTCCCTTACCTATCTCCTCCATGAAGACAAGCTTCGAACTTGTGGCCTTTTAGGCAAAGACGAGTCCACAAATGATTTGGGATTAGAAAATACTTGAGGTGGGAAGATGTGCCATTCCCCACTGCTAAACTTCCCCTCAGGAGGAGGCCTTCAGGCTCGCAATCCCGTGCCACTGCCTCCCGCCCACACGAGCAACCAGTCTTGGGCAATGAAGCCCACGATGAGGCCTCAATGAGCTCGGTAGATGGATCACTCCATGTGGTCTCTGTCATTACTTAAGCACGAGCCTGACGTAATGAACCTATTCAAGGACCCTAGGGATAACTTCTTAGCATGGTCGAGGGTTGACCTTAGAGTCCGTAGGTTCGATAGATGGCTAGAAAAATACCAGACCATGTATATTTTAAATGAGGTCTGGGATGGGGTAGTTGTATATTATGGGACCAACATATATAGGGACCTTTCGAGACTATCCTTCAACTATAGAGAGGGGACTCCCCTAGAGTCATCAAAAGAAAGGGGGATTTCTTGGTCTTCGAGCATAAGCTCGACCGAAAGTACCAATTAGGTTTCTTTTATCTTGAAGTCTTATTTCTTATAATAACCTATTTTTGATTGCTTACATACAATCTTTTATTTCTCAGGTGACATGGACTCAGACTTGGACAATGTCCTTAACAAGCCTATGGCCTCAAGGGCGAAGAAACACCAAAGAGTATCCCAGAAGGGAGGTCGCCCCTCTAAGCTATCCACAAAGACCGAGGTGGTCCCCCAGCCTAGGTGTTGTTAGACTCAAGAAATGCCACTGAACTCACAGCGCCTTTTGAGTTTGGGCCGAGTCATGCCACTGAGCCCACAGCCTTTCCGAGGTCGTGCCTTCCCCTGTAGCCAAAGAGAGTCAAGTCGAAGCTCCCATACGAGACCACTTCCGGTAGATCTTGACTTATGTGCCCGAGTTTGTGGTCGACAGTGCTGCTGGAACCCCTGAAGTCAATCTCGCTTCTGATGCGTTGACCCGCGTGGGTCAAAGTTTCAGCAACCTCAGGGACCCCCGATTTGAATTCCTAACCTCATGTCGAGACGCCAACAATCCTTTCAACAAGAGTTGTGAGTTTTTCTCCTCGGTTAGTCATTTTTCCTAGCCCCCTTCTTCTGCGCTAACTCTGATTTGTACTTTGCAGACCTTGACCCTTTTATTTGTTTTTGTGTGTAGGCATTCATATCCTTTGTTCAGCACAATTTCTTGCTGAATAGCGAGGTTACAGCGAGTAAAGCACTTGCGCTGGAGGACCGAAATGCCCAGTTGAGGTTTGAGGATGACCTCAAGGAAGCTTGACTAGAAATTGCAGCAAGGGATGCAGAGGCCAAGAGGATACCCGAGCTTGAGTCGAAGCTGGAAGCAACCTTGAAAGAAGTCTGAAGGATTCCCGAACTTGAATTGAAGCTGGAAGTGACCTTGAAGGAGGTCAAGGCCAGGGACCTTGAGATCAAGAAGATTTGGGAACTCAGCACCAAGCTGGAAGAGGAGAAGAAGATAACCTTTGAGGTTATCGAGGGCGAGAAGGCTCGTCTTCTTGAGGAGTTTAAGACCAAAAAGGATCGCACCATAGACATGGCGATGTATCAGATTTGGGCTAACAACCCTAACCTCGATACTAGCTTCCTTGCTAGCCTGGAAACCAAATTTGTTCCTAAATGGCAGGCTTGACTTGAGGAGGAAGAGGCCAATCTCGAGGTTGAGGAGACAGCGGAGGCTCCCGGCAGAGGCAGCTAACCCTTGAAACCCAAATCATGGGCTGTGACCCATTATAATTTTTGTAATTATATTTTTTGTGCCCTTGGGGCAAAGACTATTTATAGCTCGATTCTAAGCTATTTTAATTATCTTATGACTTTATATCTTAATGGTAGTTTTTATGCTTTCAATTTTTTTTTGGCTCGAAAGCCTTTTTGCACATTGTCTACGTTTAACTTTTTTCCTCAATACTATGCATCATATTTCTGGGTCAAAATATTCTGAGCATGTTATAATTGTTTATTCGTACAAATATACATTTGGTTTAAGTTCAAATTTCAATACATTCATGCATAGTTTATTCGAAATGCCTATGTTCGACTTCGTTACTATCAAGGTCAAACTTTACTTTTACAATGCATTTAAAAAATAATCAAATGGTATGTAACCTCGTTAGTCTAGTTATATTTTGTTTCTCTAGTTACTTTTCCTCATCCTCGAGTATGGCCTCGGTGTTGCGAGGTTGAACTTTATTTGCAAAAATTTCTAGCCCTAGTTTCAACTTATGGTTTTTAGTTGGTTTATCTAGAATTCCAACTTTTCTCTGTCGATTAGGTTTTGCTGGTTTATTCCAGACTTGTTCAGTTCACGTGTTTGGTTAATGATCCATACACTTATTGTTTTCTTCATGTCAGGTTAATAATCCGAACATTCTTATTAAAGTTCATTTTTATTTATGTTATATTTTTTTTTTAACCTATGGTATGATTGTATACTACTTATGCCCCTTTAATATCCTATGATTGCGATCTTAGGTTATTGAATTTTGAGGGATTGCAAAAAAGTATAACAATAAAAATACAACATTTGAATGAAATTCAGTACTTTATTAATCAAAAAGTAAAAATCATATACATGCTTGGTTAAAATGAATAAACATCATTCCTATATTATTGATATTAAGGTCGTAGATGTTCACCATTCCAAGCTCGAGGAACAATTCCTCCATTCAACCTCGCAAGTTTATAAACTCCAAGTCGAATAACAGACTCGATCTAATAGGGCCCCTCCCAATTAGTCCCGAGCACCCCAGTAGATGGGTCTCGTGTGGCCAGAAACAGGCGCCTTAACACCAAGTCTCCCAATCCAAATTTCCTATCTCGGACCTTCTTGTTAAAATATCTCATAGCCCTTTGCTGGTATGCAGCATTTTTCAACTGGGCTTCGTCTCATCTTTCTTCGATGAGGTCCAAACTTTCTTCGAGCTGGGATTTGTTCGAGGTTTGGTCATATGTGTCAAGCCCTATGGTTGGGATTTCAACCTCGATGGGAAACATGGCCTCGCACCCATAAGCCAGGAAGAAAGGAGTATACCCCATTGAGGTTCTCGTCGTTGTTCTTTATGCCCACAGGACATGAGGCAACTCCTCTGGCCATCTCCCCTTTCCTTCTTCTAGCCTTTTCTTCATAGAACTTTTTAAAGTTTTGTTCATTGCTTCGACCTGGCCATTTTCTTGGGAATGGGCCACGGAGGAGAAACTTTTTATTATCCCATTCTTTTCGCAAAAATGTGTAAACAAATCAGTGTCGAACTTGGTTCCATTCTCTTACACGGTCTTCTTGGGCATCCCGTATCTACAGATGATGTTTTTCACTGCGAAATCTAGGACTTTCTTCGAGGTGATGGTTGCTGAGGGTTCGACTTCGGTCCATTTTGTGAAATAGTCGACAGCGACCACAGCATATCTTACTCTACCCTTTCTAGTTGGCAAATAGCCTATGAGATTGATTCCCCAAACCGCAAATGGCCATAGGGAGCTCATCATGGTAAGCTCGATGGGTAGAGCTCGCAGTATCGAAGCAAACCATTGACTCTTATCACAGCATTTGACGTACTCGAATTAGTCTGCCCTGACTATTTGATAGAAGTTATCTTGCCTAATCACCTTTTCTGACAAGTTATACCCCTAGTGTGGTCTTTGCAAAATATTTCATGGATTTCTTCCAAAATCGTCTTTGCCTAGAGTATCCCCTTCTGTACAATTTTCTTTCCAAAATGGTATATCTTTGTATTTTGTACATAAGCTTTCTAGCCTCACTCCATCTGCTGGGAGACTTTCGGTGTCGAGGTAGTCAACTATTAGGGTCCTCAAGGTGGGTTGCAAGCCAATCATGTTTACATCCTATTCCTCAGGCTCGGTTATGCTCGGGGTTGGTAGGAATTCTACTACGACCACGTTGAGTGTGTCAGCTTCGTTGGTCGTGGCGAGCCTGGCCAATGCATCTGCATTTGAATTTTGCTCTCAGGGAACTTGTTCTATAGTGTAGAATTCAAACCCGCCAAATGTTTCCTTAACTTTCTCCTCGTACACTGCCATTCTTATATCGCGAGCCTGATATTCACCCAAGACCTAGTTCACGACCAATTATGAGTCACTGTAGCAATGAATAGATTTTTCTTTGAGCTTGGTGACTATCCGAAGATCCATTAACAATGCCTCGTACTCAGACTCATTGTTCGATTCCTCAAAGCCAAACCTTAGAGTCGAGTGGAAGCGATTTCTTGTTCGGGTGATTAGAATGATTCCTGCCCCTGATCCATTTTCATTGTAGGACCCATCCACGTAAAGTCTCCATAGCTTGCGGGCTGGGGTTACGACTTCCTAGTTGGAGATCCCTGTACACTCGACAATGAAATCAGCCAAACCCTATCCTTTGATTGTTGTTCTATGATGATAGGTGATCTCAAACTATCCGAGCTGGAAAAATAATTTCAACAATCTCCCGGATGCTTCGGGCTTGGATAATACTTGTCTTAATGACTGATTAGTTAACACATGGATAGGATGTGCTTGGAAATAGGATCGGAACATTCAAGAAGCATGCATTAAGCTAAAATCCAATTTCTCCATTAGTGGGTACCTCGATTCTACCCCCAGTAACCTCTTGTTGACATAGTATACAAGCTTTTGTACTTTCTTATCCTCTCGGACAAGTACTGCACTAATCGCTTGCTCGGTTGTGGTGAGGTATAAGTATTAGACTTCCCCTGCAATTGGTTTTGACAAAATCAGTGGTTGAACGAGGTGTTTCTTAAGGTTTTGAAACACGAGTTGACACTCACCCAACCATTCAAACTTCTTGCCCCCTTTCAAAAGATTAAAGAATGGAAGACATTGGTCTGTAGATTTCAAGATAAACCTACTTAAGGTCGCCATTTGTCTAGTTAAACTCTGAACATCTTTATGTTTTCGAGGTGAGGGAATGTCAATTAATGCTTTTATCTTGTCAAGATTAGCCTCTATACCCCAAGCATTCACTATGAATCCAAGAAACCTACCCGAGGATACTCTGAATGAGCATTTTTGCGGGTTGAGTCTCATATTATATTTTCAGAGCACAATAAAACATTCAGCATGATCATCTACATGGTTACATTTATGTTTGGACTTGATTAACATATCATCAACATAAACTTCAATGTTATTCTCTATATGCTTAGCAAACATCCTATTTCCCAAACTTTGGTATGTTGCTCCAACATTTTTGAGCTCGAAAGGCATTACGTTGTAGAAGTGAAAGCCCTTGTTGGTCATCAAGCTCATATGTTCTTGGTCAGGTGCATGCATGGCTATCTGGTTATGTCTAGAATAAGTGTCTATAAATGACATAATGCCCTGGCCTGCAGTGACATATACGAGATGGTCGATTCGAGGCAAAGGAAAGTAACCCTTGGGACATGCCTTATTGAGGTCCGAATAGACGATGCAGGTTTTCCACTTGTCGTTGGGCTTTGGGACCAGCACAGGGTTGGCTATCCAATCATGATAGAAAGCATCTTAGATAATCTGATTTGCTTTTAACCTTTCGACCTCCTCTTTTAAGGCTTTCTTTATATTGTCATCCAGGAGCCTTCTTTTTTGTTGCTTCAGGGGGAAGCTCTTATGTATTATGAGTGCATGACTTATAACACTCAGAATAATCCCTACCATATCCGAGTGCGACCATGCAAACACATCAAGGTTTTCTCTCAAAAATAAACTTAATTGCTATTTTGCATTTTGAGAAAGATTTTTCCCTATTTTTATCACCCTCGTGGTGTCTTTCTCATCGAGCTTCACTTCTTCAAGCTCTTCCATTGGTTCGAGATCATCTCTCTCTTCAACCTTAGGGTCGATCCCTTATTCTATCTCAAAGATGGATCCATCAATCTCCCGAATAACTACAAGTGCTTGTGCACTTGTTTGGTTCTTCCCTCTCATGGAAATGCTATAGCATTCCCGTGTGGTGAGCTGGTCTCCCTTCAGCATCCTGATGCCACTAGACGTTGGGAACTTGACGGCCAAATTCCTAATAGAAGACATTGCCCGAAGGGCAATCAAAGATGGTCTCCCAAGAAATACGTTGTGCTCAGGTTGCTATATGGGTTTGAGTTCCCGTCCAATGGAGCTATGTGGGGTATCTTGAACCCATGAGAAATGGAATGTTGGAAATATCTAGAGCGAAAGGCTCGAGCTCCTCATCGGAGTCATCAGCCTTGTCTTTGTTCCTTTCATCTTGAAGGAGCCTGAACGCTCTTTCGAGCTGATTATTTCTCTCATAAACCAAGTCCATTGGAGGCTGAACTTGTGCTTGGGGTAGCTAGTTATTGTTTATAAAAACTCCAACTCCCTATCCCGGCATAGGGCTATATTGATTCCAATATACTGGCAACACAAATTCCTTTTGACTGTTCAGATGATCGCGTAAATTGAAGTTCGCAGGATTAGCCTGCCCACGGTTCTGGTTTAGATGATTTCAAAGATCAGGATTATTGCCATAATTCCCATTATTCCTAGGTTTAGTATCATATACACTTATAGACCTAGTGAGATCTATGCTCCTACTCATAAAACTAACATTTCTTTCTAGCTGATGGGCTCGATGGTTATGAGGTGAATCTTCCACCAGACCCCTTGCTCCAATTGTTTGCAATCTTGACATGTGTCTTCGTGGTTGTTGGGTGGCCCTAGGCCCTTGGGTCGCCTCTCGCTTGCCCCCGGGTCTGCGTCGAGTTCGACGATTCCTGTCTTGGCTGCAACTTCGAGATAGCCTCTATGGTGCAGGTTCCCCTGCCCGGTTCCTATGAGGATATGGCTAGGGTGCCTCTCAGAGTGGTGACAAGTGTCTTATAGGAGATGGCAGATGCATTATAGGTGATGGTGATGGCCTCCAATTGTTGGGCCTGGAAGGCCCAACATTTTCCCGGACTGGTTCCGGGTTATTCCTGACAGATTCATGGTTAGAGCTCCGAGCTGCTGGGGGAGCTTGGTTATTCCTTGTTTCTGCAATTACCTCCGCAGTTGGGTTGCCAGTAGTATTGGCTTGAGTATTCCTTCTAGGGCGTTCATCGCCAGTGTTTTCCTTGGGCCTTGGCTGGGCCTGCTAATCCCCTTGTTCGGCCCTCCTGATGACTGTTCTCTTGCTAGGACGTCCTTTGGGCCTTTGGTGTGGTGCCTGGACCTCAGCAGCATATCTGGCCGATTCTTCATTACGCCTTGTGGCATCTGCCAATTGTTGATGCAGTTGGCAATTCTCCATTTCCACGATAGGAATATACCTCTCATGATTATAATAAAGGTCCTCATCAAGGCTGCGAGCAGACGGCCCCTGGGAGTCAGATGATACACTCCCCTCGTTTGGGTTGTGGTCTGTCATTGGTTTCGTCCCAGGTCTCCATGGGTAATCTTCAGTGTGAGGAGTTTGCTCCTCAGGTATTTGGGGCAATGGTCACCCACTAGCTTCGAGGTTGTCCGCGGTGGCCATTGGTAATGCAGGAGGTTTTGACTAAACAATCCAAAGATTTGCTTAATGCTCTCAATGAAAGCACCAAACTGTTGACGTCATTTTTCGTCAACTTAAATCTGAAGACCACTAAACAAAGATTTAGAAAATAAGTAATGAACAGTAGGATTTTTACGTGGTTTAGCAGTTAAAATCTGCCTAGTCCATGAGTCGATATTATTGATTCATGATACTCTCTTAAAGCTTTCTTAGAGCAATTCAATAGAGTATTCTCAGTACAATATTCTGTGTGAGTACAAATGAAATTCTCCAGGCTATTTATAGCATGGTTAGGAGAATATCTTCCACTAATTCAGGGAAGTTACAATCAATTATATAGATTTGAAATAAATCTAAATAAATAAATTAAATGCATAATATCCCACGATAATTGGGATCGAATACCAAATAACAACAAATCCCTAAGGAATAGGGATCTCCTAACAGTTGTTGTGTGCGAAATGCGTTGCTGACCTCGAATTCAAGGTTAACGGAGACCAACACTTCGAGCTCGTTATTCTAGTCAGCATCCTCCTTAATCAGTGATTTCATCGAGCTCAATCTTCGGAGAGCAATATCTTTGAGCTTTCAACTAAGGCTCGAATAACACCCATATGCCTTGGCGAAGATTCGTTCTTTCAAGCTGGATGCTTAAGCTCAAACCTTTTAAACTTGTGCTCGATCGCCAATAAGAACAAGTCAGGAATCATGCAAATTTGTACAAGTGTCCAGCCATTGCTTGTCATTTTCGAGCTTACACTTTACGAGTCTACATTTCGAGACTCATTTATAACTATGTCAAAATTTGGGTGTAACAGTTTTGTCAGACACATGGTGTCGGGAGACAGAATTTCGGTAGATTCCACCAAGATAGAAGTTGTTAAGCGATGGAAACCTCTGGAAACTTCTCATGAGGTTAGAAGTTTTCTTGGGTTAGCAAGATATTACTGACGATTTGTGGAAGGATTTTCCAAAATAGCTACACCGATGACCGCCCTCACGCGCAAAAACATCAAGTACAAATGGACTAACAAGTGCGAGAAGAGTTTTCAGATGCTCAAAATGAGATTGACGATTGCCCCAGTGCTGACAATCCCTAAAAACATAGAGGGATATACGAGTTATAGCAACGCCTCATGCCAAGTGCTGGGAGCAGTGCTGATGCAGCACAGAAAAGTGATTGCTTATGTTTCTCGACAGCTAAAGAATTACGAGAAGAACTATCCTACTCATGACCTAGAGTTGGCAGCTGTGGTTTTTGCATTGAAACTCTAAAGGCACTACCTGTATGGGATACACTGCCAAATCTACACTGATCACAAAATCCTGAAGTATTTTTCACTCAGAAGGAATTGAATATGAGACAACAGAGATGGCTAGAACTGTTCAACGACTATGACTGCAACATTCTATACCACCCGGGAAAAGAAAAAAAGGTGGTGGATGCATTGAGTCGACAGCCAAGGGCTTATGAGATGACAGTGAAAGAGATTCCACAACAGTTACATGCTGACCTTGCTACCTTGGATTTGGAAATAGTAGTCGGTAAATTGGCTAACCTCTCTATCGAGCCTACAATTATGGAAGCTATAAAATTGGGGCAGTTAGTCGATCCTTGGATACAAAGACTAAAGTGCGAAGTGAGGAAGGAGGAGTGACAAGGATTCCATATCTTTGACGACGGAGTATTGGGGTTCAAGGGCAAAATATGTGTTTCGGACGATGACGAAATCAAGAAGCAGATATTTTTTTAGGGACATAATGCTCCTTATGCCATGCATCCGGGTACCATGAAAATGTACCAAGACTTGAAGAAGTATTTTTGGTAGCCTGTGATGAAAAAGGAGACATCAGAATATGTGGCACACTACTTGACATGTCAGCAAACAAAGGCCTACCATCAACGGCCAGCCAGATTGTTGCAGCCCTTAGAAAATTCTGGAGTGGAAGTGGGAGATGGTCACTATGGACTTTTTCACAGGTCTACCAACCACTCTTAAGGGGCATGATGCCATTTGGGTTATCTAGATAGGCTGATTAAGTCTGCCCACTTCTTGATGATCAAGGTAACTAATGGGGAACATAAGTTGGCAAATATCTACATTGCAGAAATAGTGAGACTACATGGTGTCCCAAATCAATCCTATATGATTGCGACAGACATTTTACCTTGGCATTCTGAGAGAGAATCCAAATGAGGTTGGGTACTAAACTTAAATGCAACACCTCTTTCCACCCACAAACAGACTGTCAAAGCGAATGAACAATTAAAACCATGGAAGATATGCTGAGGGCATCCGTGCTCGACTTTCGAGGGTCATGGAATGAGAAGCTTCAATTGATAGAGTTTGCTTGTGTGTACCCTAATTTCAGCATGATTCTTTCACTCAGCTCGTGTACAGCTGGAAAATAAATACATGGTAGAAATAGCCAATGAATCCATTTATTATCCACGTGGACAACACACTTTTCACGATGGTTATACGAGATAGGGATGCATAAGTTGTGAAGCGTGAGCTTATGATATTCAAAAGGCACGACCTCGATAGTATGAGCTCGAAGACATATCCAGTTATCCGCAGATCCCCAAGGACCCGAATATTTTATACGATCATTTATGGGCAACCTGTAATATTTAATGTCCCAGATATTAGGAGACCATTTATTTCGTGATCAGATCATATCCTAGAATAAATGGGAATATTTAATATTAAATGCAATATATATATAAATCTTTGATTGACTCACACAGTTACCTAAACCTGTCCAAGGAATTTCTCAAAAAATACTGAGAATATTGGACAGGAAGGGGGAGGATTATTCTGTAATACTGAAACTCTGCCAAAATAGAGAGAAAAAAACAGTAATAATATAGACTCGTGGACTAGGTGGATATTAACCACTGAACCATGTAAAAATATCTGTGTTCTTAAGAGTTAATTTCTTATTTCAGTTTATTATCAAGCACTAATTCAACCTTGTTATTTTCATCATTCACTGTTGGTGAAAAACCGCGTCAACAGTTTGGTGCTTTCACCAAAATCCCAATCAAATCTCATCATGGTGGTCACTCGCTCAATGCACGATAATGAGATGGAACAGCATGGTGGGCAGGGGGCCCATCATACCGCTGTTTCAAATGAGCATGGCCCTGAAGTTTAGCAATGACCAGGAAAGCAACCGGTGGGCCATGACGATATTGGGAGTTCAGCGTCATTGCCACCAAATCCAAACCCAGACTACATGACTACAGTTGAGTTGGAAAACATGCAGTTAAGAAGCCATCTTGCTATGGCAAGCAGGAAAATTGAGGAGATTTTGGCTCGGTTACCCGCTCTTGCAACCGACGCTAATGTCGGAAAGAGGCAATGTGGATTTCATAAGTCCCACAGTAATAATCGATCCAAACCAAGTCGGTCAGTCAGAACTGCCACCCCAAGCTCTGTGCCTACGGCGCAAGACCACCAAAATGCTCAACCTAGTGGCCCCCGGAGAAGACATCAGCAAGTCAGTCGGTCATTTAGGACCACAACCCCAAGTTCGGTACCTCATTCCCCAGCGCCTCGAGGTACCCATGGCAATCCACAGGGAGGAGCTGGAACAGGCTCACAGAGACAAAATGCTCCAGCAAACCCTCTTGCGTCACGATCGGATCGCCTGGCGCCGACAGCTAAAAATGATGGGGGGGAACAAGCGTAGGCTAATTTAGTTCATCTTGATGAGACAAGAATTGCCTCGCCAGTTAGGAATCCCCCATCACCAATAAGACATCTAACACCGCCTCGTCCTGCGCGAGACATTCCTGCTTATGGAGACAACAGGAGAAATCCTCCTCCATCTGCCCATACCTATGTCCTGCGGAGACGTGTCGATAATCGAGATCCTTGGTCTCAACCGCGAGCAGTAAGCTTCGCAAATGGAAGTTATTGGACTGAAATTCATCGAAGTGGTAGGTTCGAGGGCGATCAGAGAAACCATCTAAGTTTGGTAGAAAGTCCTCGATACGATACACAGCCTGATCTGCGAGATCTCCTGAATTCACAGAGAAGAAATTCAGCTCGAAATGAAGGAGTTAGTTACACTCGTCAAGGGGGAGGTCCTTCTGAAGTACGTGATAACAGGAATGTCTCGCAAAACAAAGCCTGAACTTGGAGGGACAACAACCTGCTGCATGTGTATGATAGAACGGGAGTTTTTGAACAACCCTATAATAACCCAGGAACCAGGGACTAAACCCTCGAAAGGCTAGCCCAGATGGAGGAGCTAATGAAGAAGCTTCTAATGGAAAATGAGAAAGATGAGTTTGACTTAGAGGATGAGCTCGAGCTTTTCACTCAGAATATTACGGCGACTGCATATCCAGTGGGTTTCAAGATGCCACATTTGTCAAAGTTTGATGGAGATGGGGATCTGTTTGATCACCTGGGGATGTTCAACACGATAATGATGGCCCACAACATCGGGCCTGAGCTGAGGTGCCTTATATTCCCCTCGACTCTGATCGGTCCAGCTAGGCAGTGGTTCAAACAATACAAGAGGCATTCAATAAGCTCGTGGAAGAATTTTTCCACTGATTTTAAGAGAGCATTTAGGGCTTCCCAGGCAGCTTGGATCAAGGCTGACTCCTTGGCTAATTTGAAGCAGCAGCCTGGTGAACCGTTGAAAGCATATCTAAGTAGGTTTGCCAATGTTGTTGCACGAGCTAGAGATGACGACGAAAGTTCCAAGATCATGGCAATGAGGACGGGAATTCTTGTTGAAGGTGACCTATGGCAAGAGCTACAGAGGAAATGAGTTAATATTGTGGACCAGTTCTTGAAACAAGCTCAAAGGTGGGTTAACCTGGAAGAGGTGCGAGCTTCCATCGCAGGAACAAGCCAAGTCCATGTCCAGCTCGTTGGATCGATAACGGATGTTGCAGCTACGGCTCAAACCGTTTGCCCAGAATAACCAAGGGGGAAATAATAAGAGAAAGGGAAATGGTGACGGCGACTAGAGCAGAACAAAGAAAAACAAGTCCGTGGAGAAATTTAAACCAATCTACACAACATATATCGATCTCACGGATACTAGAGAACACATATTCTTTAGCTAATTCTACTTGCCTTCCATGGAAGAAGCCAGAACCGCTAAAAAACCAATGAGCGAAGAGAGATCCTTCGAAGTTTTGTCGATTCCACAATGATATCAATCATAATACCGATGACTATAGGCAACTGAAGGATAAGATTGAGACTCTCATCAGGGCAGGACCTTTGGCCCAGTACGCCCGGAATCGAGCGACTGCCAATCAGCCCGCTGGACAAAACCCTTCGTCATCTCCTGAAGCCCCAATGAATCAAGCTAGAGCTAAGATGAATCAAGACAATCCTCCTCCGATAACTGGAGGAGATATAGCCACTATTTTGGGAGGACCTCATCTAGCAGGTACGAGCAGAGGTGCCCAGAAGAGGTATATCAACGAACTGAAGTCCCATAATAGAGTGGAGTTCGTTCTGGAGCAACGATTATCAAAGCAGCAGCGATTGGAAAAACAACCAATCATTTTTACGGAGGAAGATGCCAGCCATGTCCAGTTCCCTCATAACGATCCTCTGGTCATAACAGTTCAGCTCGCCAACCGGAGACACTACAAGAAAATGAATATTTAGCTACTAAGATTTTTGCTACCAAATATTATTGGTAGCAATTAATTATATTTTTCTACCAAATTATAGTAGCAAAATCATTTAGTTGCAAAATCCTAAATACTAAGACCAAATATTTTTACTACCAAATGTTTTGGTAGCTAATTATTATTTTTAGCTTTCAATTTTCTTTTGGTAGCTAAATCATTTGGGACCAAAATATAAAATTGATAATTGTCTATATTATTGGCTACCATTTTATTTTGGTAGCAAAATAAAAAAAAAGTAGCTACTAATTTTTTTGTAGCAAAATTAAACTTATTTTGCTTAATCTTAAAACTTTTTTGCTACTATTTATTTTGTAGCAAAAGAAAATATTTTGACTATGCTATTAAATTATTGGCAGCTAAAAATATATTAATGTAAAACATTAAAAAAATTAATAACTTGTACTTTTAAAAATATTTTTTTATAATGCTATATATTTTTTGGATGAACATAATAATTGTGAATACAAAAATAATATTATACAAACCATATAATAGATAAAATATATATATATATAATTTGCATCCAAATATAGTGTTGAATCATATAATATAAAAAATAATTAATCTTCAATGACGTAGAATTACTATAAATACATATCTACTAAATATGTACTATGCAAGTCATAATTAAGATAATAAATAAATACAAGATATATATTGTATACTTTAACATATTTTTTCACTCTCCACGTTGTAACCGACTCTCATAAATTCTCTCTCACAATACATGTAACACCCCAAGTTGCTAATAAGGTTTAGGACCTTGATTAGCGTGCCTGGAGGGAAATAAGTGAATTAATATGCTAATATATGAAATTAAATGAATATGTTATTAGAATGCATGTTTAGGTGGTATAAATATGCATGTGGGCCCTGTTTGCATGATAGGGGTAAATTGGTAATTTTAGCCCGTTGAGGGAATAAATGTGATAATTGTATTATGTGAGTTGTACCACGTGAGTGTGGTGGTGATAATGTGATGCACGTGCCGAGACGTTCCTAGAGAGCTAGATAACTCAAAAGTCACAACGGGGTTTTATACTTGGCTCGGGAGGAGCCTAGGAGTACTTTGGGGAAATTTGTGAGTTGAGTTGAGAATATTTGTTGTTAATGGTTATTGGTTATTGAGTAACTTGGGTAACCATTAGTAATTGCTGAGAGTAACAAGTTGTAATGAAAAGTGGTAGAATAGTAATATAAATGAAATGACAAAAAGGGCCTTGAGGTTTAGTTAGGAAGGGATATTTGAGGAAGGGTGGAATGGTCATTTGACAAGATAGATAACCTTCAGCAGAAGGAAAAGGAAATTTACGTATTATACTTGGTGATAGTTGGTTTATGCTAAACTTTGAGACCTAGAGATTGAACAAAAGAGGAGCTGAAGAAGGGAGCTGAATTTGAGTCCTAGGAGGAGAACTAAAAGGTTTGGAGTAACCAAGATCAAGCTTAGGTCAAAATTGTTCAGAGGTAAGAATTTGTGCTCTGTCTTTGCTGAAGTTAAGCTTGAATTTACAGAGATTAAGTGTGGGAACCTAAAAGAGATGTGGCTAGTTTTATTAGAAATTCAGTAGGATAATCAAAAGAAAAGGGGGCTTGAAGCTGGAATTGAGAAGAGTTCAAGCTGAGCTTTGATTGAGGTAAGATTTCTAAAATTTTCACATTAAGTTTCTGTTATGGCTTAAGGTTTTAGAGGCAAGGTGCATATCTTTCAAGCTATGGTTTAAGTCTTAGAAGCCATAGTTTAGGTTTCTGAAATTTGAAACCCAAGAGTGGATTTTTGGGTGTGATTGTGTGATTGGGTTTGCTTATGATGTTTATAGGTTGTTGAATGGTGTATTTGGGGTTTTGAATTGGTTTTGGGGCTTAGGTCTGAGTTTGGGATGAATTGGGAGTGTTTTGGCTCGGGGAAATGCAAGGGAAAACCCCAGATTTCTGGGTTCGTGAAGGAGCGCCGCGACCCTGTTCTTGGGCGCCGCGGCGCGAGGCTGTTTCTGAGAAGGGGAAATTCTCTCTGACTTGCTGGGCGGCGTGGCCCTCTAGGGCAGCGCTGCGGCGCTAGGCCATTTTCAGAACATGGAATTTTGCAATTTTGAACTTTTACTCCGGGGGTTCTGGGGATGTTTATGATGTATTGTTTTAGGAATTCTGGGATTCCGAGAGTGTGGGATTGGTCCCGGGAAATGGTTTTTGATTGGTTCGCATTAAAGGGTGTTTATATGTGTTGTGACTAGGCCCTTGGAGAGGCTCGAGTTAGAGGACCGTGCTCGCGGCCTTGGTGCATCGGAAAGCTCAGGATACAAGTAAGAAAACCACTATTCCCATAGAGCTTGTATGCACGTCTGAACCCAATATGTCTGAATTGCAAGGCATAACCCTTTGATTGAATTTGTTAGTATTCAGTATATGTTTGTTATGCTATGAATGTGATTAGATGAATGTTCGGCGAGAGCCGGGAACAGCCCAGGCCGAGGTTGGCAGGGGCCGGGAACGGCGTTTGGCACGTTGAGTGCAAGGCCGAGTACGACAAGGGGCCAGGAGCAGCATTAAGCACGTGGAGTGCGAGTTGCCAGGGTGAGACCCTAAAGGATACCTGGGATATCCTCACGGTGTGGACCACGAACCCAGGGCCTGGTAAAGCGCCTGGGACGGCATGGCCGTATGTGTTTAGCCTATTGGTGGCCTGATTATATGCTAAGTGTTTGTTATGCACATGTTAACTGTTTGTGAGGGTTTTCTTGCTGGGCTTCGGCTCAGGGGTGCTCTGTGGTGCAGATAAGGGCAAGGGGATAGTCAACCAATCATGAGTACGGAGAGCATGAAGCAGCGTGTACATGTTTGGCCTGCCTGGCTGCCACAGCCAGTGGTTTTGGGAGATGATTGTATTAAAACCTAGATTTTGTCGTCTAGTCGACTCAAATTTGTAGATTATATGTTGTAAATATTTCTAAACTGTATCTTGGGATCCCAAGTGTCAAACTCTATAGTAAATGGAATTATTTTTCAAAGTTTGTTTCGTTGTTTATGATTTAACTACACTTTTGGCCTAAAAACCTCAATTAGCGAGTTGAATGCACGTTTAAAACTCACTTAGTAACGGCTCTAAGGTAGTAGGGCGTTACAACTTGGTGTCAGAGCGAGCCAAGGTTTATTGGTTCTAGAGATTGACCGAACATGTACGCTCGCTTTCAGTGACAAGCTCGACTCAGGGTTGGTTGGTATTAATGATTGATATGCTTGAATATGTGTTTAAATACCATGTTTGCCTGCTTGTTGATATGGAGCATGATGAATGATTTGACATATGCATGTGGTACTGATAGGGCCTGGCCCTTGACTATTGCATGATGAGATTAAAGCGTGCTGAATAGCATTGTTATTGCAGGTGGATGAATATTGGGATAATGGTTTGTATGTTGAGTGTATGTGGTTAACTGCCTAAATTGAATTCATATGTTATATCTGATTATTGGCTTGTAAGAAGCATGATGAATGTGGATACATTTGGTTGTGACAAAATTTGGTAGCTAAATGTATGGCATTGTGGATTTGGCCTAATATGTTTTATGTATGCATGATAACTGTGGTTATTTGGATCTAGTTGTGGATTGGTTCAGAGTGTGAACCACAGGGTTGAGGAGTTTGGTCAGTAGCGGCAGATAAACTCAAGTTGTTTGTGCCTAGAATGGTTAAGTGGACTTGGCATTGCTCTGTGGGGGGATTCTAGATAATAGTTGGAGTTGGAGACCTCCATCTATCCCTGAAAGCCACAGCAGATGATCGCTAGTGTGTGAGCAAGCTGTGGAGTTTAATAGTTGAGACGGGACAGAGGAACAACAGACTTCTCTGGGAAAAGAGCTGCTTTGTATGCTTTAGTAGTAGGGTTACCAGTGTTGGTTTATTGGGAGGATATGGACAGAGAATGGTATTATATGAAAGGCCTAAAGGGGTGTTATCTTCTAATTTTGAGGAAAGTTTGGGTTGACAAAGAATTGGTCAGTGGATGGGCAGAGTTAATTCCACCCTTGGTTAAGAGGATGAGAGATCATGATTAAAGGGTTGTGTTAAATGTTATGGCAGAGGGATGCCTGGAATGGTACTTGGGCCGAGATATTGGCATGATAGGTTGGAAAGAACTTAGATGGTGAATTGATAGAAGAGGTTAGAAAGACATGGTTTAAACTGTGGAGACTAGAGGGCTTATAAGCTTGGTTTGGAATAATAGGGTAACAACAGTGTAAATCAATGGGTTTTGTGAATTGGGTAACTCATTTTGGGAAATTGATACAGACGAATGTAGTTGGAAATGATGATGACCCATTTAAGGATTAAACTCTGGAATAGTTCAAAGTATTTGGGCCGCTCCGACGTAAGAACTCATCATCTGTATGTGGGTAACGGAGAGGGCCATGTTGTTTGAAGAACTAAGGAACGATGTATAGAGCATGAGTGCCAGAGTTGAAAATGGCAGTGCTTCCTTTGATGAAGTTTGGTAAGGATGGATTCTCGGTAATCAAAGCAGAAGAACTCCAGATAGCTTTATGGCTTCTAGTTTTGTCAGAAAGGGGGAAAATCTGATTGACAAGGTAGTTGTCAGGATGGTGATGGAAACCAATGAAGTTGTCTACTATGCACCAGAGGCAGGAGGTACCACCAGGGTGGATGTCAGGTGAGAGTATGGCTTCTACATAGAAGGATTCGGTATGTTAAGATGGATTTTCCATGGCTAGGGGATGGAAGACTAGAATGCCTTGTTACATTTGAAGCTGAGGCTAGTTTTTCAGAGTTGACTGGTTAACTGGAAGTTCACGTTTCTGGATATATAACAGGCTGGAAGAGTTCAATACTGAGAGTGTGTCAAGACAGAGTTGGACGTAGAGAATATGTTTCAAGATACTTTGCGAGGGGCTGAGGAATATTGAGAAGAATTAGGAATTTCTGGAATAGGAATTGGGGCACAGGTAATAAAGGATCTCGTGGGGAGAGCGATAGACCTCGTCATATGGAAGTCTTGGCATGAGTCAAAATAGGAATAAATTTATTAAGAAACAACTATGGATAGTGGAGAAAATCGATTGGAATACTTTAGTTGGACGGAATAGAAACTAAGCTGACTAGTAGCGATTCAGATAGGTGTACAAGGGAGGACTGGGCAAGCTCCATAGCTCGGCTACAGACAGGTTCAGTATCAGGGACATTATGAAGGATGATAATGGTTTGACAAGGGAAAAAAAGACTACTGAAGCAGTTGAAGAAGTTTGACTTTGGGGTGAATCAATTAGAGCATCGCATTGTGGAAATTGTTAGTAGTATTTGATATGGATAAAGAGATTAGATGCCCGGATACTAGACAAGATAATGTCTCCGGGAGCTGATCTACGGTCTGGTTATCACCAGCTGGGGGTCAAGGAGAGAGAGACATTTCGAGAATCACAACTTATACCGGGTAGGGTGTGATGGATTGGTAACAAAGGTTTTTAATTGTTTTAAGCGTTAGCGACTCAAGTGAGCTCTATAGATAGAACGTATAGGAACTGTACGGACAGATCTCCTTCAAGGTTTATGGACAGTATGAAGGACTGCTCCAAGTCAGAAGTAGAAAGCGAACGTCTGCGCCAAAGATGTTAGCAATAAAGAAGCAGGGTCACAGGTAAAGCTCCATGAAGTGTCGGTTTGGTCTTGTCAGGGGAAATTCAGAGTAACGTTACAAGAAGAAGAGAGGACAGGTATGTAGAGGTTTGGTTTGAAGCCACAGAGAAGCTACTAAAGAACGTCTGAGGGATAGAGAGCACAACAAGAATGGCAAACGCGTCATCCACTACACAAGTGTCTTCGCAGAAGCCTACTCCGAAGATTGGGGGGAAATAGCAGAACTTGAAGATAGAATGAATGGATCGTGTTAGATTAGGAGTTCAAAGAACAGAGTAAGAATTGATTAGCTTTTGGTAATGCAGGAATAAGCGTGTTATGATTGGGTAAATGGTTGCAGCGTAAAGAATCTAACTTTTGATGAAGATAGGAAACTGTGAGGGGTGCATCACAGGTTGGGGCACGCCCAGGCTTAGACTGATGAGAGGATGGATTAAGCCTCGTGGAAGGTAAAGTGAGAACATGGTAAATTTACTTGATTTAATGGGTAGGCAAAGTACGCATAGTAAAAGGTAACGAATATTTGGTCATTCGTAAGAAAGATAACGCTGAGACCCAGATTTAGTGAAAAGCAACAGATGGGTGATTGGTGTTTGGAATCCTCGACTGAGGGGAATTTAATTGGAGGCGGGACTCCTAACTGAGAGACGTGTGTCAGTCAAAGAACAACGCCATGGATTGTAATGGAGTGGACAAGGCAGCGACTGAGATTGAACCCTGTCAAGGTAGTACAGGTTGGGATACCAGGATCGGATGAAAGATCCAATGAGAACTTGGCGTAGAAATGAGAACTCTAAATGGATATCATTCCACCTCCTAGGGTATGTGGTACCGGGAGGGCTGAGCGGGTGACAGAATTTAGTATCTTCCTTTGGACACAGGAAGGTAAAGTGATTTGGTGGTGTATCACAGGAGTAGACCACGTTAGACTATAAGCAAGATGTTTGGACATGAAAAGTTTTAACTCAGCTGAATGAGTTAAGGTAGTTGGTTCAGGTGAACTGGTAACAGGGTAGAACATCAATGGTACCGAATCGAGACCCTATGATATTCTAAGTTTTGGAAAGGAACTAAAGAACAAAGAGAATAGACTGGGAACCTAGAAATATTGGTTGAATGCAAATGGAATAACATCTGAAAGCTTAACAGATATCTTAAGGAATTTAGCGCTGGGTATGCGAATACTTGAGATGTTAAGGAAAGTGTAATCCTTGATAAGTTAGTCATGGTGACAAATACTAGCATCTAGCTAAGGTAATATGCCATAAGACATGGTAAGAGGTGAAAGATAGTGAATACTACGGTTTAGTATTGGTTCAGAGAGAAAGCCGAAGAGGTTGTTGGAATTCTTAAGGCAGGAGTGTCTGCCTATCTAGAGGAATAAAAGAGCTTGTAAATCGCTAAATTTTGGAAAAAAGTTATGGGATAAGAGATTGGTGTCTCTCTAAGTAAGCGCAGACAAAGAGAAGAATGGTATTTACAGAAAGAAAGGGGAGTTCTGACCCCTGAAGCAGCATCAATTCTGGAATTGTACCAAGGGTTAGGCCAGGGGCCTATAAATTGATCTCACCCTAGTAGGGGTGATGACTTATGGGTATTTCTGGAATCATGAATAAAACAATGAGGTGATCATTGTGAGCTAAGCGGACCCTGAAGTCTCAGTAGGGGGCTTACGAGAATATGGCTATTAGACAAGATCTTGTGGAACAAGATTGTTATTCTTGTAAGAGTGTGGTCGAGGAGTAGAGTAAAAGCGGTGGACTTTGAAAATTATAGTCAGAGGTACGGGGTGTACTGTCTTGTGGAGCAAGACCATCGCCTTGGTTAAAGTGCTGTGGAGGAACAACAAGGTTGAAGAGACGACGTGGGAGCTTGAGTCCGATATGCAGGAGCGACATCCCGAGTTGTTCAGGTAATTTCGAGGACAAATTCTTGTAAGGAGGGGATAATTGTAACACCCCAAGTTGCTAATAAGGTTTAGGACCTTGATTAGCGTGCCTGGAGGGCAATAAGTGAATTAATATGCTAATATATGAAATTAAATGAATATGTGATTAGAATGCATGTTTAGGTGGTATAAATATGCATGTGGGCCCCGTTTGCATGATAGGGGTAAATTGGTAATTTTAGCCCGTTGAGGGCATAAATGTGATAATTGTATTATGTGAGTTGTACCACGTGAGTGTGGTGGTGATAATGTGATGCACGTGCCGAGACAGTCCTAGAGAGCTAGATAACTCAAAAGTCACAATGGGGTTTTATACCCGGCTCGGGAGGAGCCTAGGGGTACTTTGGCAAAATTTGTGAGTTGAGTTGAGAATATTTGTGGTTAATGGTTATTGGTGATTGAGTAACCTGGGTAACCATTAGTGTAATGCCCCGGATTCCCTAATATGGTTAATGGCTGGATTAGTAGGCCGGGAGGGCCATAACTGTTTAATTATGCCATTAAATGTGTTTATGCATGTTCATGAGAATTATATTATAATATGATGTTAAATACATGCATGTGGGTCCACATTTGTTTACAGGGGTGTGTTGGTAATTTGGCCCGTTGAGGGTATAATTGTATATTTGTTTGCATGTCAATGATATATTGTGAGACCACACTATAATGTGGATTGGTTCGAGTATCTCGGCATGAGACGATCTTTAAATATGATTTATCGGTTTGGTCATAACAGGTTTAAGCTCGAGGCTCGGGATGAGTCTTGGGGGTGATTTTAATGATTAGAGCGTTACCGGGGATTTTAGGGTAACGGGATATGAATTATTAGTGTTTGAGAATATTGAGATTAGTGGGAATTGGGAAGCGTTAATTATGATTAACGGGTTAAGTGGAAAGTACAAATTTTACCCTTGAAATGGTTTTAGAGGCTTAAAGTGACTTAAGGGTATTTTAGTCATTTGGAATGATTTATATTATCCTTTAGTAGGCTGTGGAAGGTGATAGAAATAACAGAGCAAAACAAAGTTGTCTTCTCCCTTCCCGTCCACCAATCTTCACCATTTTCTTCTTTGGAGTTTTGAGCTCTAGGTGGGGTTTCAAGCTAGGAAATCCAAGGGCTGAGGTTGTGGATTTGGTTCAACCATTGAGGAAGGTTCAAAGCTGGTTTTGAGGTGAGTTTTAGTCATTGAATTCAGGTTGTGCTCTGTTTTTTCCCTTTAGTTATTCAGCTTTTGATTCTTGTTGGAAGTTTGGATTTGAAGAGGTTTTAATTGAATTTTAGGTTGGTTTTGATGAGGGGAATCTATGGGTGATGTTTAGAGGTTAAATTGAGTGTTTGGAGGAGGTTTGGAGCTGTTTAGAGGGTTCCAAGGGAAAACGCAGGGGAAAATCTGGTGTGCGTGCTGTCATTTTTGCCTGGTCTGGGCTGGGCGCCGCGGTGCGGCTGTGGTGCGCCGCGGCCCTTGGCGTCTGGCAGGGAGGTCTGCCTCTGTCTGAAGGGTGCGCCGCAGCGTAGCAGGGGAGGGCTGCGGCCCTTAGGGAAATTTCGGCCAAAATCATGTTTTTAGCTTGGGGATTCAAACCTTTGGCCTCGGGATTGAACCTAGTACCCGATTGAGTGGTGTTTGATGTCTCGGAGGCTAGGTTTTGGTTTGAGAACTCTCTATTATCATTTTTGTTGATGAATCCTATATTTTGGTTATGACCAGGTGACCGTCAAGGAATTTAAAGGTTGATCGTTCTCAGGGGTCGTTCAAATAATAATTCTCACTCGAACCAGAGGTAAGAAAACAGTGTATGAATACAGTTGCACCCTGTATAGGTATATGACATGCATGGGTTGTTATTGAAGCATGTTGGTTGATATATGTGGACATGAATTGCATATTGAATGCTAGTGAATGTTGATTACCTGTTTATGGCACTGACTAGTCAGGGACCGACCCTAAGGTCAACATACATGCATTGAATGGCTCTATGGCATTAATGCTGGACCGACTCTAAGGTCGAAGAACTTATAAGCGCTTGCCTGGTCTAAGACCAGATGTTCATAGCCAAGGTATATGACCCAAGGTATGAGAGAACCACTTATGAGTTAAGCCTTGGTGACCCTATCATCACATGGCTAGAGGGAGCTGTACCCATCTTTTGTGACTTTGGCTATTGTCACCTATCTGTTATGGACTGATAGTCCTGAATGGTTATTATGATCGCTGTTGATATTATGTCATGCTTTATTGTGTTTTCTTGCTGGGCCTTGGCTCATGGGTGCTATGTGGTGCAGCTAAAGGGAAAAAGAAGCTCACCCAACCCTGAGTGGAGAGCTTAGGCGATGTTGTGTACATATTGGGCTGCTTGACCACCACGGTCAGGGAGTTCTCAGAGGGACTAGGGGTTTACCCTATTTTTTCCGCTTAGGCCGGCGGGGAATGTAAATTTGAAACAGTAGCGACTCTTTTGTATTATGAATAGCTTGTAAACATTTGAAAGGCTCATGAGCAGTTTATTTACTTAATGAAATGTATGATTTCCTTTTTACTGGTTTTTCACCTTAACCTGATAATAGCACTTAGATCACGTTTTTAAACAAAGGACTCGGGTAGCGGGTCAAATTTCCGGTTCACTGTTCACCGTAACTGTTCTGGGGTAGCCAGGACGTTACAATTAGTAACCACTGAGAGTAACAAGTTATAATGAAAAGTGGTATAATAGTAATATAAATGAAATGACAAAAAGGGCCTTGAGGTTTAGTTAGGAAGGGATATTGGAGGAAGGGTGGAATGGTCATTTGACAAGATAGATAACCTTCAGCAGAAGGAAAAGGAAATTTACGTATTATACTTGGTGATAGTTGGTTTATGCTAAACTTTGAGACGTAGAGATTGAACAAAAGAGGAGCTGAAGAAGGGAGCTGAATTTGAGTCCTAGGAGGAGAACTAAGAGGTTTGGAGTAACCAAGATCAAGCTTAGGCCAAAAAATTTCAGAGGTAAGAATTTATGCTCTGTCTTTGCTGAAGTTAAGCTTGAATTTACAGAGATTAAGTGTGGGAACCTAAAAGAGATGTGGCTGGTTTTATTTGAAATTCAGTAGGATAATCAAAAGAAAAGGGGGCTTGAAGCTGGAATTGAGAAGAGTTCAAGCTGAGCTTTGATTGAGGTAAGAGTTCTAACATGTTCACATTCTGTTTCTGTTATGGCTTAAGGTTTTAGAGGCAAGGTGCATATCTTTCAAGCTATGGTTTAAGTCCTAGAAGCCATAGTTTAGGTTTCTGAAATTTGAAACCCAAGAATGGATTTTTGGGTGTGATTGGGTTTACTTATGATGTTTAAAGGTTTTTGAATGGTCTATTTGGGGTTTGAATTGGTTTTGGGGCTTAGGTATGAGTTTGGGATGAATTGGGAGTGTTTTGGCTCGGGGAAATGCAAGGGAAAAACCCAGATTTCTGGGTTCGCGAAGGAGCGTCGCGACCTTGTTCTTGGGCGCCGCGACGCGAGGCTGTTTCTGGGAAGGGGAAGTGCTCTCTGACTTGCTGGGCACCGTGGCCCTCTAGGGCAGCGCTGCGGCGCTAGGCCATTTTCAGAACATGGAATTTTCCAATTTTGAGCTTTTGCTCCGGGGGTTCGGGGGATGTTTCCGATGTATTGTTTTAGGAATTTGGGGATTCCGAGAGTGTAGGATTGCTCCCGGGAAGTGGTTTTGGATTGGATCGCATTAAAGGGTGTTTATATGTGTTGTTACTAGGCCCTTGGAGAGGCTCGAGTTAGAGGACCATGCTCACGGCCTTGGTGCATCGGAAAGCTCGGGATATAAGTAAGAAAACCACTATTCCCATAGAGCTTGTATGCAAGGCTGAACCCAATATGTATGAATTGCAGGGCGTATCCCTTTGATTGAATTTGTTAGTATTCAGTATATGTCTTTTATGCTATGAATGCGATTAGATGAATGTTCGACGAGAGCCGGGAACGGCGCAGGCCGAGGTCGGCAGGGGCTGGGAACGACGTTTGGCACGTTGAGTGCAAGGCCGAGTACGACAAGGGGCCAGGAGCAGCGTTAAGCACGTGGAGTGCGAGTTGCCAGGGTGAGACCCTAAAGGATACCTGGGATATCCTCACGGTGTGGACCACGAACCCAGGGCCTGGTAAAGCGCCTGGGACGGCATGGCCGTATGTGTTTAGCCTATTGGTGGCCTGATTATATGCTAAGTGTTTGTTATGCACATGTTAACTGTTTGTGAGGGTTTTCTTGCTGGGCTTCGGCTCACGGGTTCTCTGTGGTGCAGGTAAGGGCAAGGGGATAGTCAACCAATCATGAGTACGGAGAGCATGAAGCGGCGTGTACATGTTTGGCCTGCCTGGCTGCCACAGCCAGTGGTTTTGGGAGATGATTGTATTAAAACCTAGATTTTGTCGTCTAGTCGACTCAAATTTGTAGATTATATGTTGTAAATATTTATAAACAGTATCTTGGGATCCCAAGTGTCAAACTCTCAACGATTTATAGTAAATGGAATTATTTTTCAAATTTTGTTTCGCTGTTTATGATTTAACTACACTTTTGGCCTAAAAACCTCGATTAGCGAGTTGAATGCCCGTTTAAAACTCACTTAGTAACGGCACTAAGGTAGTAGGGCATTACAATACACATTGTCTCACCACTAACCCATTACATCAAGCATCTAACAAAATATTAATATATATATTTAATGGATCCATTAAGATTTTACTCATTTAGAAAAAAAAAATACAGAATTGTCTTTCGTTTAATTCTTCTTCCTCTCTCTATATATACATATACATATTTAAACTTATGATGAAGTTTGTTTTGCGCACTGCTCTTTAATTCAATGAAGGTAGTGTGTAAATACTTAATTATAACTGGTTTCTTTTTTTTTTTCCTTTTATCATTTCTACTTTTATTTGATGTTCTTCAACTCGTTTATTAATATATATATATATTAATTCTTCTATGTTTATTTGATCTTAGCTTGTACTTGTGATGTATATGTATGTATAAAATATTCATTTATCTTCAATCTTAAATTCTTTCTTCGTGTTATGAAAATTTAATTTTAATTTTTTTATAATCTTTTATTATTAATATTAAAATAGTTTTAAAAAAATTAACTTATACTTGGTATAAAAAATAATAAAACCTTTTAATTAATTCACATTACCAAATAAGAACCTTTCTCCATTTGTTATTGGAAAATATTTTATCAGCTACAAAATTTGACGTATTTTACTAGAAAATAGAATTATTAATAATTCTATAATTCTAATAAAGTAATTTGCTACCAAATTGTGGTAGCAAAAAAATTTAGTGGACACAAAAAATTAATTATTTTGCTACTAGATATAACATTTTTTACTACTAAATTTTTGGTAGCAAATAAAGAGCATTTGCTACTAATTTTTTTTGTAGCAAAAAACTTTCAGCTACGGGGAATTAGCTACGAAGTAGCTACTAAAAACTTTTGGTAGCAAAAAAGAAATAGCTACCAAATAAATATTATTTGCTACCAATTTTTTAGTAGCTAAAAGATTATTTTCTTGTAGTGAGAATTTGGAGGACTAGTAGACAATGGAAGTTCTGCAAATCTACTTTTTAGGTCCACCTTAGAAAAAATGGGATTGTCTGTAACCGAGTTGAAGGCAACTTCAATGATTCAATATGGTTTTTCTAGTGAAGGGTCGGCTGCTATCAGAACGATCGAATTAGTGGTAACATTGGATGAAGGTCCACGGACTATCTCCAAGCTGCTTGAGTTCATGGTCATTGATTGTCCAGCCGCATACAATGCGATTTTGGGCCGACCTATATTGATGTTGTTTGAAGCCATAACCTTTATCCGCCACATAGCAATCAAATTCCCCTCATCTATGGGAATATGCACCATCATAGGTGATCAGCTCACTGCTAGGGAATGCTATAACATTTCTATGAAGGGAAAACCATAACTCGGGTAGCAAGCAATGGCCATAAGTGACAGAGGTGAGGCGTCCCAGGAATTGGAAGTTACCTGCGGGATGGAAGAACCTCAAGAAACAAAGGACAGTGACGTCGCCCCAAATGATGATATCGACCCACGAATGGGTGAGGACATTTCAGAGCTCCAAGCTATGGAGGAGCTCGAGGAAGTAAGTATATATCCCAAAGAAGCTTCAAGAGTTCCTAAGATTGGGAAAAATCTTAATGATGAAAAGAAGAAGGAGCTGATCAATTTCTTACAAAAGAATCTGGATGTCTTCACCTTGTCACATGAGGACATGGTGAGAATTAGCCCAAGTGTGATTATGCACACTCTAAACTTGGACAAGAACGTTCCTGCAAAATCCCCAAAACATAGGCATTTTGGAACGATCTGAGTTGAAGCATTGGAAGAAGAAGTAGCTCGGCTGTTAAAAGGTGGGTTTATTCGTGAAGCAAAATATCTGATCTGGGTCGTGAATCCTGTCCTAGTCCTGAAGCCAAATGGAAAGTGGAGGACCTGCATCGATTTCTCCGACCTGAACAAAGCTTGTCCTAAAGATTATTTTCCACTGCCGAGGATTGATCAGTTGGTAAATGCCACCGTGGGACATGAGCTCATGTCTTTCATGGATGCGTATTCTAGATACAACCATATCGCGATGAATCCTACGGATCAGGAGCATACTAGCTTTATGAGTCCAACTAATGTATATTGTTACAAAGTTATGCCCTTCAGGCTGAAAAATGCCGATGCTACCTACCAACGGTTAGTCAACAGAATGTTCATTGGTCAGATCGGGAAAAATATGGAAGTGTGTGTCGAAGATATGCTAGTCAAATCCAAGACTGTCGATAACCATGTTTCTGATATAAATGAATGTTTTGGGATCTTGAGGAAGTATAACATGAGGCTGAATCCCCAGAAATGTACTTTCAGAGTGGCATGGGAAAATTTCTGGGATTCATAGTCAATACAAGGGGGATAGAGGCGAACCCAGATAAAATCATATCATTATTGAAAATTCTTTCACCTAGCTCGCATAAAGAAGTTCAGAGCCTAACTGGAAAGGTGGCAGCCCTGAACCGATTTATTTCAAAATCCAGTGAGAAGTGCTAGTCGTTCTACAACTTGCTCAGAGGAAACAAAAAATTTGAATGGACAGAGGAGTGTGAGCAGGCATTCCTCGACCTAAAAATGCATTTGGCCGAGCCCCCAGTATTTTCTAAGCCTACGTCTAGAGAACCTCTATTCCTTTATTTGGCCGTGACAGAAAATGCAATTAGTGTCGTCTTAGTTCGAGAAGAAGACCGTGTTAAAAAACTGATGTATTATATGAGCAAGAGACTTCTCAGAGCTGAATCACGATATCCACTGATAGAAAAGATGGAATTCTATCTGATATTGGCTTCCAGGAAGCTACGGCTATATTTCCAGTCCCATTCAATCAACATCATGACCGACCAACCTTTCAGGCAGGTGTTGCAGAAACCCGAAACGTCGGGACGTCTTTTAAAATGGGTCGTTGAACTCAGCTAGTTCTAGATATTGTACGTGCCACAGACCTCAATCAAAATTCATGCCCTTGCTGATTTTGTGGCTGAATGTACCGGATTTCAAGAGGAGCTTTTGAAGGAATCAATGCAGGAGTTGTGGAAAATATTCATAGATGGCTCATCGAACGATAATGGATCTGGAGCTGGGATGATATTGATCACTCCAGAAGGGCATCGATTCCATACATCTCTAAGATTCGGATTCGAAGCATCTAACAATGAAGCCGAATATGAGGCCTTGCTAGCTAGACTTAGAGTGGCAAAGGAGCTGAAAGCAAAGGTCATCCAGTGCTATAGCGATTCCCAGCTCGTGGTCAATCAGGTGTTGGGGGAGTATCCAGCTCGTGGTACCAAGATGGCGGCTTACCTGGCTAAGGAGAAGGCGAGCTATCAGAATTTGAGTACAGTATTGTTGAACAGATACCTCGTGAGCAGAACTCTAATGTTGATGCTTTGGCAAGGCTTGCCACCACCAAGGAAGCTGAGAATTTGAATGTTGTACCAGTGGAATTCTTGGAAAGTCCGCATGTGGCAGAAAAAACGGTAGAGGTCGAGATGATTGATACGAGGCCGACCTAGATTACCCACACAGTGGAGTACCTTACAATGGGAAGGCTACCTAAGGAAAGAAAGGATGCGAGAAAAATACTCTATCAAGCTCTGAGGTATGTGATAATGGATGGGACATTATACTGACGTGGTCATTCATTACCTCTTCTACGGTGTGTTCTACCTGAGGAGGCTAAAACCATTCTACAAGAGGTGCATGAAGGGTTTTGAGGAGATCATGCTGGGGGGCAAAACCTAGCCTTAAAAATATTTAGGCAGGGCTATTTTTGGCCCACTTTAACAAAAGATTCCATCTTCCATGTTCACAGCGCTTCACCACAGTCGCCGGAGCTGCTCCAGTCAAACTAATGATGATCTCATCCCCATGGCCATTTGCAGTGTGGGGAATTGACCTAATAGGATCCTTTCCTATGAGAAAGGGAGGAGTTCGTTACGTGGGGGTGGAAATCGATTATTTCACGAAGTGGGTAGAGGTCAAGCCTTTGGCAACCATCACTTCAAAGAGAGTCCTGGACTTTGTGGTGAAGAACATTGTATTTTGATTCGAGCTTCCTAAAAAGATCGCGTCAGATAATGGGACCCAGTTGGACAATGATCTCTTCACCGACTTCTGTGAAAAGTACAATGTTTTTAAGAGTTTTTCTTTAGTAGTATATCCATAGGCCAATGGATAGGCCGAGGCTGTGAATAAGACCCTAAAGGCGAGCCTAAGCTTAAAATATTTAAAATCACAGATATAACCGGGTCCAAGGCCTGATACTTAACAAGTATGATATAAATCAACACATTAAGTTAGGATATAACCGAGCTTAAAATATCTATCCCGATCTAAAAATCAATTCCTAAAGTCTCGAATGTACAAGTCTAAGAAGGCATAAACATGAGATAATCAAGGAAAAGACAAATAGATCAAAAGTTAGATATATAAATTGAAATTAAATTTGTCCCGAGGAGAAAAACCTCAAACTAAGCCCAAGGGAAATTGTGTACAAACAAATAAAAAACAACAAAAATACTGTCACTGAGCTCCTCCAGGATTCTCTAAGGACGTGACCTCCTTGCCTTCATGCTCGCTCGCTGTAGAAGCATCCCCCGTTTCCAACAGCTCTTGCAAGATTCGGGCCTTGAATTTTTCAAGGTATGGATCCCATAGCTCGGGAGCCATGAAAGAAAAGTTGCCATCCTGGTTAAAAGCCCAGCAATGGTACAACATCTCTTCCATGGAGGATAGTGAGGCCACCTTCTCTTCTTTAACTACACCCCTGACCTCTAGTTGTTTTGCTTTGGCCTAAGCAACCTCGGCCTGCAGCGGGGCAGTTTAGGCTTGGGGAGTAGGCCAAAGTAGTCTTTGCTGCCTACTCGCTTTCTTGAGACGAGGCAAGGGTGATTTGGCATCGTACTCACTCTTTTGAGCTACCGCAAAGGCAGCTTTGGCGGCTTGCTCATCTTCTTAAGCAGCGACCAAGGCGGTTGAGTTCAGCCTGGAGCTCATCATTTCTAGCCCTAGCTCGGGCTATGTTTCGGTGCTGAGCCAAGGCAGACTGCAAAAGAACAAGGTAAGTTATATGTATCCTTTGGCAAGATGAAATGAAAAAATGTCACTAAGGAATGATATCTTACTGTGAGGGTCATCCCCAAGGCTGACTCCAGGATGTTCTCTGGGCTCTGCTCCTCGATCATCCTCAAGTCCCTCGAGTTGGTTTTGTAAGCGTACCCTACCATGTGGCTCGCCGTCTCGTAGCGGATTTCTCGAAAGGCTTCGGGGATCTTCTCCAGATCCTGGGCATCAACTGGTATGCGCACAGTAGCAGCTAGGGCAGGAGGAGCTGGGGGTTCAGCTTGTATTACCTGATCCCGAGAAGACGTGAGCTGAGGTGGAGGGGGAGGATGAGGAATCCTCTTCTTAGTGACAGTAGATGCTGGACCTGTCGAGCTCGTGTCTTTCCCCTTAGCGGGGGATTTTGAAGTATTTCCTGCCGCAGGAGGGGCTTTCTTTGTAAATTGGGGACCTCTTCACGACAAGGCTCGAGCCGGACTTCCTGCCCTGGAAAGCGGTATGGAGGTCAGGAGCTCCGGTTTGTTCTATCTCGTCACCTGAAAAGAACAAAAAAGGGATTAGTTCACAAGTAAAGTCAAAAACATACACAAAGGAAATAAATAAAGATCCTACCCTCTGGGTTGGGGGAGGAGTCTATTATCACGACCTCCGGCCTTAGGACTACTGGAGGAGAAGGAGAATCTAAGTCTAATATTTCTTGGACCCTAGGAGGTTCAGGCTCAGGTTCTACCTCAAGGCTAGACTCATCTACATACTGCCTAAATCCAGGGGCAAAGGTGCCCTGGAGTAAACAAGGCCTTGACCTAGGATTTCTCCCATATTCCTCAAAAATGGCGGACTTAAATCTAAGGTGTTATCTACAACAATGGTGCCCCTAGGGTAGCTAGTATCGTGGCACAACACTAAGTGATCCACACACTAGAGCAGGGTGATATTACGGTCTAGATTGTTAGGGTGGTGGACGAGATGATTTGGGATAAATCTATCTAACCTAAAATTGGAAACAACCCTATCTAGTTCCCTATAAGGGTATGGGTTACCTTGGCCGGAGGGGCCGACTGCTACCCCTGACGTAGCTCATTCTAAATCGGGTTCCTGAACAGCCTTAGGAACCTACCTCCTCCCCACAAGAGGCACCTCGTCCTCTTCTTGCTCCTTGCCTTCGGTGGCTAGTGAGACTTCTTCTTGAGTAGGTGGGAGCTCGTGGACTACCAGAAGGGTAGCCCGGATCCTTTTTAAGGCCAACGTCTGCCATTTGCCAATCAACTTACATGGCAGCATCGTGGCATCATTCACAAGTTGGCGGTAATCCTTCTTTCTAGGTGGAAGCCCCTACAACGTTTAATACTGACCCCCAAGGGTCACTGACTTCCCTATCTTCGCGAACATGGCTCCACAAAAAATAAACTCAATTAGCATATGCACAAGGAAAATGTCTTGAAAAGAGAATAATTTTACAAGCTGAGATTAGAGAAAAAAAAACTTACGAGGATGGTTGAAGTATCGATGCTCACAGTTTCAAAACCCATTCGACATAAAGAACGGGTCCTTGTAGTCGTTCGGGTGGCTAGGGAGCTCAATAAGTTCGAGAATCTGGTGAGGTAGTAGAATCTGTCACCTCGACCCTTTTGCTCCGGGCTGGCTTTAAGGCAGAAAAAGTACAGAATATCTGCCGGAGAGGGGACCTCCCACTCGTGTTTCAAAAATAGATATTTCAAACCCACCAAAAGCCTGTAAGAATTTGAGGGGAGCTGAAAAGGGGCCAACTTCACATAATTCAGGAAGTCGACAAAATATTGATCGAGGGAAAGGAAGGCCCTTGCCTTCAAATGCTCATCACTCCAGGCCGCGAAGTCATCCTAGAGAGGGGAGCAGCTCTGTTACCCTTCAAATGGAGGTTGGGCAATAAGGACTCCGGACCCGACCTTGATATTATGGCTCAACATAATTTTTTTTACCCTTCCTTGGGTCGTAATTTTTGACATGATTGTCTCTGCCTCAAAGAAAGCGTTGGGATCAACCATGACTTATCTCTCCACCATTGGGCTGAAGTGAGGAAGGGGAGATTCTGAGGAAATCTCTTTCCCCTTGTTCGTTTGTTGAGCAGATGAGCTGGGTGCATTCTTCTTTGGTGTGTTCTTCTTGGGTGCCATCAGATCGCCTCACGAATAAGAATGATGAGTTTCTTAATGGGTGACCTAAGAGTTTGTAAAGGTAATGACACAGAAATACGGAGGAGATTGGTGTCTCTGACCCAGCCCGTCGCATGATGCCACGTGCTACCCTACGCTACACGCCTCAGTTTCCACACACACCCCTAATGTTTAGGGATCCGTGTGTTAGAAAATAAGGCCACTACTGTCCTTGGGGGGCAGTTTAGAGAAAAACCATCCAAGAAGCGTGTCCCCTAAGTAACCTGATTTCGAACCCTAAAAACTTTTCATCTTCTATATCCCGAATGGGTATCTCCTAAAAATTCACCATAAGTTACCCAAATTTACCCAGAAGTTGCCCAGTTTTATGAATATCATAGTTTTAAGAGATATTTTCAGACCTACTCAGTAAACCTAAGTCGAAGCCAATGTGCCAAAAACATTTAGAAAATAACCTGTTATTGACTACGGTAAAGTGTGGATGAGCATGGTAAAGAAAACACAGAAATCAGTAAAAGAAAAGTTTCTTTGAAACAAAAAGACTGACAATGTGTTCGTCAATAAAAGAAGTAGACTTTGCAGGGGAAAGTTCTTGGAAGACTCCTGAGCAACTGAGTAACTGGGCTTTTGAGAGAATTTGCAACATATAGTTTTTGGGTTTCTCTGAGAAGGAAGAAGGGATTGAAAATGCAGAAGAGAGAAGATGTAGAAAGATTTCGAATAAAAGGTCGTGAACTGTGAAAATTTCCAATCCTATTTATATGTAAACGTCATAGATTAATTTGAGCCATCTGATTTGGTCAGTACAAGATCCAAGGGCTATGTTTCAAAAGACAAAACAACGGCAAAAAGGTGACAAGACAATTGTTGCAGTCCTCGAAACCCAAACGGACGCAAATTGTAGTGTTCCACGTGTCCAGTATTCAAGTAGTGGGCAAGCATGGTTTACTACAACAGAAGTCTAAAAGTCCCTACTATGTAGGTCAGAAGGTGACATCATGAACCACGAGTAGGGACTTGGGGGCAAATGTGTACCCTAATTTTAGCAAGAGTCTTTCACTCAGCTTGGGTACAGCTGGCAAATAAATACATGGATGAAATAGCCAATGAATTTATTTATTATCCACGTGGACAACACACTTTTCACGATGGTTATACGAGCTAGGGATGCATAAGCTGCGAAGTGCAAGCTTATGATATTCATAAGGCACGACCTCCATAGTACGAGCTCGAAGACATATCCAGTTATCCGCGGATCCCCAAAGACCCGAATATTGTTGTAATATTTATGGCCAGTCTGTAATATTTAATGTCCCAGATATTAGGAGACCATTATTTCATGATTAGATCATATCCTAGTATAAATGGGAATATTTCATATTAAATGTAATATATATGTAAATCCATGATTGACTCACGCAGTTACCCAAACCTATCCAAGGAATTTCTCTATAAATATTGACAATACTGGACAGGAAGGGGGAGGATTATTCTGTAATACTGAAACTCTGCCAAAATAGAGAGAGAGAGAGAGAGAGAGAGAAACAGTAATAATATAGAATCGTGGACTAGGTGGATTTTAACCATTGAACGACATAGAAAGATCTGTGTTCAAGAGAGTTAATTTCTTATTTTGGTTTATTATCAGAAACTAATTCGACCTTGTTATTTTCTTCTTTCATTGTTGGCAAAAAACCACGTCGACAACTTATAACAACAGTTATCATGATTCCATCAAGATGGCTCCGTATGAGGCTTTTTACAGAAGGAAATGTCAATCATTGATTCATTGGCACGAGCCCGATGAAAGAAAGTTTCTCAGTTCAAATGAGGTTGATCAGGTTACCAAGGACATCCAGCAAATAAGGCAAAGCTTGAAAACTTCAGTCGATCGACAACGAAAATATGCTGACTGATGCAGGAGACCCATTAGTGTTTGAGGTTGCCGATAATGTGCTACTAAAGTAGCTCGACTACGAGGGGCTATGTAGTTTGGGAAGAAAGGAAAGTTTATCCCAAGATTTGTTGGACCTTTTGAAATCATAGAGAGGATCAGGGAAAGAGCTTATCATTTAGCTCTTCCACCCGCCTTGTCTAAGGTGCATGACATGTTTCATGTCATCATGTTGAGAAAATACATGAACGATCCCTCACATGTACTCAGCTATGAGCAGCTGAGCGTTGATCCTCAACTCATCTATGAGGAGAAGCCCATGACGATTCTAGACCGGAAGGAAAAATTGTTGAGGAACAAGACTGTGCCACTGGTAAAGGTGTAGTGGTGTAACCACGACATAGAAGAGGCGACTTGGGAAATATAAGACAATATGAGGGAGTTGTATTCTCATTTGTTTTAAGTTTCGAGGATGAAACCTCTATAAATTGTAGGTATTGTAACGCCCTGCGTTTCGAGTACCTTTAAACAACTCGGGTCAGGATTATTTTACCTGAGTTAAGAATATTATTTTAAATAATATTATATTTGTTGGAGTTAATTTTCATGAGTTATTGCAAGCCAAATTATGAATTGTGTGATTAAAAGTCAAGATAAGACTTTCGGACTTGGACTGACACAAAATCCCTAATCGGGTAAAAATCTCGGAAAATAAAATGAAAAACTATGGCAAAAATATTTTGGGCATAAAATACATTCATAAAAATTTAAGTTTGGTGAAAAATAATAAACCTAAGAGGAAATGAAAATTTTAGGGAATTTTGTGTCAAATGCTTAATTTTTGCCGAATTGTGGAATCTTATTCCATAAATGGACCTTAGGTTAAATTGTATTGTGTGATTAATTAAATTAAATATGAGATACATTTAATTTAATTATTATGTGTTAAGTTTTTTTTTTTTTTTAACTTTATAAGAGTTAAAATTGTTATAGAAATTTATTTTTAGATTTTTGGAAAAGGACAAATTCTTAGGAAATATTTATTAACCTTTTATAAAATATATACATATATATGTATATACATACAAACTAATACAAGGGTGGCCAGCCATGAGGTGTTAAAATGGTGTGGTTCAAATAAATTTAAGTTTTTAATTACATCTCATTAATGTTAATGACAGCAATGTGACATAGAGTAAAAACACTCAAGTGTTTAGATTTTTTTAGTTATTATACTCTTCCATTTACCTCTCCCAAACCACCCACTTTCTCTACTCTCACTCTCACCTTCTTCAATAATTTCCTCTCAAGTTTCTCACCATTTCATACTACCAAGAACACTAAGAAAACTTGGAATCTTAAGCTTTGGTCTTGGAAGAGTTTTTCCGTAAGGTAAAAGTTTCAAAAACTTGACTTTTGTGAAGTTTTTAATCATAGATCCTTCAATAACTAACTATATGTGTTCTTGGGGGAGTTGGTTTAAGGTTTTGAAAGATTTTTTGAAGGTGATAAAGTTAGTAGAAACATCAAAAACCCAATCAAGAACAACAAGAGGTAAAAAGTTTACTTTTATGGTTGTTTTTGTATAGTTTTATTTTGAAGCATTATTTTGTGTATTTAATGCTTAAAGTTTCTTATTGGTGATGTAATAAGGCTATGGTAAATTCTTGATAATTTTTATGATGCTTGTATGTCGATGCATAATAGGGGGTCATATGTCAAAATAGTACCTAGCTAAAAAAATATCACATTTTTATCTTAGTATTCGCTTTCATACCCAAAATGCCCCTTACATAAGTTTCCCGCTTTTTTCTCCTATTGTCTTCTCCCTCTATATCTCTCATGTTTTCCTTCTCTATCTCTCTCTAAGCTCTCATACACAAAGGCAGCCACCATTATCTTAATCTATACTAATTTTCAAGGTCATTTTGTATTTCGGATCTAGGAGCAAGTTGTGAATCCTTATAAGCCAAAAAACCATTTCTCTTTCAGATCTAGGGGAAAAATTGTATGGTTTAGTTTATATTTGTTATATGTAGTGAGGAAACTTGTTTATCTACATTGCTTGTGCTATTTCGAAAATATATGTGTATGCCCTCGTGTTTTATTGTAATGTTTTTATTGTCGGAATAGATATTCGTTCCTTTCTTGGTTTTTATCTAGGTTTTTTGTGTGTCTCAATGAGAGTCGATGGTCCTCGATAAAACCTTATATGTTTATGTCAATTGGATACCTCGATATGCCTCGATGAGACTCGATGGTCCTTGATGGACCTCGATAAAATCCTCATACATTTAGGGAAATATGTTACCACGATATGTCTCGATGGTCCTCGATGGAGGCATATAACTTAATGTATGTAGTATGTTCCTCAATGGGTCTTGATGGGTTCATAAGAAATTTTTTTGGGCAGTCTGCCTCGATTGTACTCGATAGACCTTGATAGGATGACCTTTATAGGCCTCAACATATCTTGATAGAAATCGATTTTTTGCTATTTTATGTTATAGTTTTAATTTTTGACCTATTTTTTTTATACAGATTTGAATGTTTCCATATTTGTTGCATTCAATGGTGTTTGTGAACTGGAAAATGGGGATTGGATTTTCAGGGAAGCTAAAAATCAAGTTCTGTCTTTAGAGAATGGTGTGACGTATGAGCAACTGCTTGACATTCTGTACAACAAGCTTGAAGTGGATAAATTTTTGCATGACTTGAAAATTGAGGTCCCGTACACATGCCTCTCACAATTCATCAAACCTACCGTTGTAAAAATGATAGGCATGTGTGTCCATTCATTGGGTTAGCATCAAAATCTGTAGAGAAGTTGATTCCTCTATGTGTGACATTGGTTTAGAAGGGAGGTATAAGAAATGCATCGGCCTCTCCCAGCGTTAATAAAGAAGTTTGATTGGAAGAGAACATTTCTCCCCCATGTCATGGTTTCAAAGGAACTCAAAGTGAGGTTGGGACATTTGTTCCCGAAACAAATCCGGACGTTATAGTCCATGATTATATCCTGTTAGAGATCCGCCATATTTTCATGACACAACAGAGTACGATCCCTATGGCTATGATCCTTTTGTCAACAAAGATCTTGTTGCTGATGTAGCAGATGTTTGTGGCCCAGATATTAGGGCAGATTTTCCAATGCAGAGTTCAGATTTTATGGTAGTTGAGGACTGCAGAATTGAAGATCGTCAGACACCTGGGACCAGTAGTAGCCATCCAGGTCCAAGTAGAACCGATGATAGTTTTAGATGGAGCTCTCCATTGGACTTAGGTGAAGATCGTAGAAGATGGAGTGCTCACATGTTCACCAAAAAGGATATAGAGGCCTCATATCAACATCATTCCTCAACCGGCAAAGCTTCAAGAGAATTGCACCTTGGAAAGTTCTTTCAAAACAAGCTTGAATTGAAAACCAAAGCAGCATATTTACGATGAGGAATAATTTTGAGTTTATGCTGATGAAATCTAGTACTGATGTTTGGAACATTACTTGCAAGGATTCTGATTGTAGTTGGAAATTGAGGGGAAAGAAAAAAATGCGATCTGAAATGTTCGAGAATACTGTATACAAGAAAGTACACACTTGCTCATAAGAAATTTGAGATAAGGACCACCGCCAAGCATCACCGTGGGTTTTTGGCAGCCTAATCAAGAGGAAATTTGCTACTGATGGTACTCGATACTTGGCAAACAACATAAGGGAGGACATGAAGCACTATTTTGGGGTCGAAATGAGCTTATGAGAAGGCATGGAGATGTAGAGAAAAAGTTGTTATGTATGTCAAAGGGACACCTGGCGAATCATACTCCAAGTTACCTGGATACCTATGTCAATTGGAGCATAAGAATCCATTTACAATTACTGATTTTGTAGGAGAAGATGGTCGTTTCTTGTTTTGCTTCTTTTCCCTCAGTGTATCTAGGGGTGGATTCCAGTACTATCTTCATGTCATTTGTGTGGACGGCACATTCTTGAAGAATACATATGGTGGCCACATGCTCTGTGTTGTTGCGTTGGATGCAAGCAACCAGTTGTTTCCAATTGTGTTTGCATTGGTGGACAGTGAGAACCATAACTCTTGGACTTATTTCATGAGAAAATTGAAGGAAGACATAGGGGACGTTGAAAACCCAGCTTTTGTATCGGACAGGCATAAAAGCATTAACTGTGCTTTGGAGCTTGTGTTCCCAGATGTCTATGACGGTGCTTGTTACCACCACATCTATATGAATGTGGTGGCAAAATTCAAAATTGACCATTGTCAAGTTATCATGGGGTGTGCAGCGTACACATTTCGAAGAACAGAATTTCACAACTTCTTTGACAAGATAAAGGTAATTGATCCGCCCATTGCTCAATATCTTGAGGGAATTGGTTTTGAAAGGTGTAGAAGCACTTATTTTCCTGGAAACTGATACAATATCATGATGAGTAACTACGTAGAAAGATTTAACAATAAAGCCAAGGAGGCAAGGAGCTTTCTAGTTGCCACTTTCCTTGAATTCATAAGATTCACTCTTCAATCTTGGTTTTCCAATAGACGTGAAAGACCTACAAAAGCAACAACTGTGTTATCATCTGAAATGGAAAAATATGTGAAGCAAATAGGTGAGAAAGAAATTTTCCTAGATGTCTAAGTCCATGGTCATCATGAATTTCTTATGGTTGATGGTGATGGTGAGGTCAACTTGGCCACAAAATCACGATCTTGTTGCATGTTCCAAACCATTGGGATACCATGTGTCCAGGATTTTGCTGTAGCCAAAAAAAGAAGCATAAGTATTAACTCATTGTGTTCCCCTTACTATACAATCGAGGCATTGAGGGACACTTATAAGGAAACTATTTACCCTGTTGGAAACGAGGATTAATGGGTAATCCCAGATCACATCAGAGATATGGTTGTCGGCATCCCCATTTAGAATACTCCTATAGGAAGGCCCAAGAAGCAGAAAGTGGGTAGGCGAAAGACAAACCGCTATGCTTCACACGGGGAAAAGATCGTCAAGTCACGTAAGTGTAGCAGATGTGGTGGTAGTGGGCACAATAGGAACTCATGTAAGGCTAGGCTTTAAAAATTTGTTTTCTATAATAATTCAATTGATTTTTCTACATTTATTTCATTCAGGTACCTCTCGTAATACTTTGTTGGTTTTGATCTAAATAAATAGCTCTTTAAAAAAAAAATTCCTATCTGCCTCGATTGGCCTCAACACAGTAGTCAATCTGCCTCGATAGGCCTTATTCTGGACCCATCGAGGCAAGTCGAGTCCTATTGAGGCCTATCGAGGCAGATTTGATTAAGTATTATTCGGGACCTATCATGGCCAATCGAGGCCTATTGAGGCAGACTTGGTTAAGTATTATTCTGGACCTATCGAGGCCAATCAAGTCCTATTAAGGCCTATCAAGGCAGATTTAGTTAAGTATTATTATGGACCTATCGAGGCCAGCCGAGTCCTATCAAGGCCTATCGAGGCAGATTTGGTTATGTATTATTTGGCCATATTGAGTCTTATCGAGGCGGTTCGTCTGACCCATTGAGTTTTGTCAAGGCAGACAAATTTTGTGAATTTAGTAGTTTTTTATTTAATAACTTTCAAAAAAATAATGTTTGATAAAAAAAAACCATATATAAAACTAACTCTATACAAGAGGTGTATCAAGAAAATGTAAAGAGCATCACAGTGACAAATTCTGATAGAATAGGTCCACACACCACTTGGTCCTGAAATGTTGAATGTTCTCATCGATAACTGTATCGAGTGGTAGCTTGGAAACCAAATTCTCGATATGTTTGATGGAAAACATATCACAATCCCCACTGCATATAATCAATTTTGTGTCAATACAAGATAAAAATAACTTTAATATTCAGATTTTAAAAAAAAACACTAATTAAATAGGGGAATACCTTGTCTTAGTCTGAGAACACTCCTCAGGAGAAATACTACAATACAAAAAAAGGCTTTACTTTCTGCTTAGGATATGTATGGAAATCCCCATGGTAGTCAAACATGCCAGAACACCACAACAACGAAGGCAGCAATAAGCACCAATGCTTGATCACTTCCACCAATAGAGTTGGAATAAGTACGCTATAGTTCGAATCATAATGTTGATGCACCAAAATGGAATGGAGACTTCAATGGCAATCCAATGCTTCGCTTTATCGACGTGCAAGGAAAAATATACTTCACTCACATTGTGCCAGGGTATGAGGAATTGATTATCATCGCCCTTCAGCATTTTCAGCACATCATCATCCCATGTGTACTTAGTGCCGATCTCCTTGAAATGATTCCAATGACCTAGGAACACTTGGGGGAAGGTGGTGTTCATGATCGCAGCATCCCGCCAAAATGGGGCATGATAAAAGTGGCGTCGGCGGCATAGCATGTGCATACTGGCATCAATATGCTGAAAAACATGAAAATTCGTTAGTTCCATCAATATATTTTATGATTGAATTGAAAACATAAATGTAATTTCAATAACAAATAACAAAGTGAAGTCTGAATTGTGTGCAACTACAAGAACCATGCCACACCGTGCGTCCCATTATGGATGTTTCGATCCCTCTTGTTGTCGATCTTCCCGATCATCCACTTATGGAAGCTCTTCTCCTGCTGCAGGGCACACTTCCTCAAAGGTTCAGTAACTAGCCCCTGTTTATCTACTCTTATTCTCTTTATTGGGTCAGTGAATTCATCAAAAATGCTTGGGCTTGCGTTTCTTCCTGGTAATTTTAAGGCTAGCTACCTCCTCAGTTTGTAGTACTTGTACGCTGGGACTGTCGGCATCACTAGCAATAAGAGATGTCTGGGCCTGTGGAGTGGAGGGTGAATCACTGGGCTCGTAGTCATGAGGCAAGATATCAGACTCTGTATCTTATTGTAAGTGGGTGGGTTGGCTCTGTTTTGTGGATCGATCTGAGACCACTGAAATAAGTTGCACCAACTAAGCCATGATCGTAGTCTAATTCTTAATTAAGGTCGCCTGGCCCTCCTCAACCCTCTGTAGCCTCTGGGCATAATCAGATTGACCCTCCTCAATCCTCTTAAGCCTCTGCATCAATTCCTCATAATCAGGTTGGGCAACCTGACTAGAGGAAGGTTCACAGGCCTGTGAAATGCCATCCTCAATCCTTGGCACATCCTCATAAAAAATAGAAGCGTCCTTTGCAACCGCTGCCAGCTTCTGTACCTCCTTCTCAGACTCTACTTCCTCTGTTGCAGTCCCAACCTCCACTACAATGGATTCCAACTCAGGGAATAACCTAGAATCAACGTCTGGGAGGCTATTGTAGTAGACTATCTCACCGGGACGTGGCTTCAGCATGGAAAATACCACTAACTGCATGGTTGAATAACATATGTCAGAAAAAATTCAATAAAATAAGTCATTTAATCAATTAATTTGTGACATTTAACAAGATAAAATGAACTTACATGACGCTTGGTGAACATAGGAACCAACTCAGCTTTCGAAAGAGTGATGTCATTCTTCGTAGCCCAACTAAGCATCATGGGAATTTGGTTCCCACTATTCTCACTGAACTTACTCCCAATATCAGGCATGGCCTCAAAAGCCTAGTACATAAGTACGGGGGCATATCAATAGAAACTATACTTCAAATTCTTCTTTTTTTTGCTTGAACCCTCTTTCTTCTTCTCTTAATAATGCTTCAATTGCTTCTACATGTCCTTCTGAACTCCTCTAATAACCTTCTTGAAGGATAGCTTCCCCCACAGATACTTGAAAAAGTAGCCAAGATCCTCAACCATCTTCAGGGAATCACCCCATATTTGTGTTGTCTTCTTTGGGGCATTTAGTACCCCCTTTATCAAATAGCACAAACCCAGCTTAAATGTATCTTCTAGGTTTGTCAAGGCCTTCAAAGCATCTTCCAAGTGGCCAAAACTAACCTTCGAATCACCATTAAAGTATTCTTAGATGATCCGATCACTTGAATGATGCTCTCTCAACTCATCTGGGGATGGTATGTTCCCAAAATTCAGCATGGTGACTAGGGCAAACTCTGCAATCCCAAATCTGCAGAGAGTGTTGCCCAAGTTGAACTAGCCCTCTTCATGCTTCTTTCTTTCCACCTTCCACAACATAAGCTGATGCAATAGAACCCCAGAAAAACTAAAGGGCTTAGCCTTGAAGAACTATCCCAATGGGCATGCCTCTGCCCGTTCAATTAGCCCATGCCTCCTAAACTGCTTTATAAAGGTATCCAAGTAAGCATTACCCATATAGGGGACATGACCAGGAAAGTGCTTCTCCAATGGTACTATAAGGTCAGGCATCTGAAAAAAAAATTAGGAATATATTTTAAACAATCTAGTAAACATCGAGGACCATCGAGGCTTGTCGAGGTCCATCATGGTTTTGAAAAAATCAAACGAAAAATAAAATATTGAGGTCTGTCAAGACCTATCGAGGTCTGTTGAGGCCAATCGAGGCCTGTCTAGGTAGCGCACAATTGTGATGCTGACCATTACTATCGAGGCCTATCGAGGCATGTCCAGGTCTATCGAGGCATAGGCAAAATCAGAATATACCTAATTCTATTGAATCCTATCGAGGCCTATTGATTCCTATCAAGGCCCATGCTAAATCATAAAAATACCTAATTCTATCGAGGTTTGTTGAGGCAATGCAAAATTAGAATATATCTAACTCTATTGAGGCCCATCAAGACCTATCGAGGCGGATGCAAAAATAAGTTTATGCCTAATTCTGTCGAGGCCTATCGAGGCTCATCGAGACCTATTGAGGCAGATGTAAAAATCAGTTTATGTCTAATTCTATTGAGGCCTGTCGAGGTCTATCGAGGCATATCAAGGCACAATCAAACACAAAACCTAAAATATACTATCGAGGCCTATCGATTTTTGTCGAGGTGAACAAAAATCTTAAAAAAAATTCCACATTTCATTATTCCCCAACCCCGAACTATCCTATGAACAAAAAATTATCAAATAAACTAGGCCCGGAAAATTTATTGTAGAATAAACAAGTATATCCCTCACCTTTTCCTATTTCGGGGTTGTTTCATCGATCTCTTGGGTTTTCTCGTCTACCCGCCTACTCCTGTCGAGATTTCTGACACTGATGTTCGGTCGTGGTCGTGGAAGACAATGCCCACAGATTCAACAGTGAATGCGAAAGGAGAGTGAGAGATCATGGGGATCTTTGGGATTTTGGTTTCAGGACTGAGAGAGTGAGCGAGAGAATAGAGAGAGTTCGAGAGAGTAGAGAGTCAAAATTGGAAATAAATGACAAGGATATTTTTGGAACTAGGGAAAATACAAGGATCAAATGAACATGTATATAGTCAGTAGGGTATTTTCTTTATGGTACCCTATTTGATGCATCAAAAATTAAATTTCCCTTTTGAAAATAGGGACCCAAAATCCCTAAGGGTTTGTGTTGAAAACCCTAAAACAAAAATACATGTTTTGAGCCGTGACTTCCAAGGGTTCAAGCATCCACCATATACTTATTTTGTAAAAATAAATTGTACTGTGACGTTTTTGATATGGAGTACATGAATTTGAGCTTTTGAAAAACTCAAAAACGTTTAGAAATGAATGAGTTATGCTATTTCAAAGTTTAGGTAAAAAAAAATGTTTTTTTTTCGTATTCTTAATTTCAGGACCAAGTTTGGACAACCACTGTATAGGGCAAATGAACCCAGTTTTTCAAAAATTTGGTGAAGATGTTCTTGGCATACCCTAGTATGCCTGTGTAAAATTTGGTAACAAAATACTCAACGGTTTGAGAGTTATTAAGTCTTAAAAACATTTTGACCTAAAATACCACTTTGAGAATTATTTTTATTAAAGAATTTTATTCTTTCTAAAAAATAAAAGATTTAATTTATTAATAAGTTGATAAATTAAAGGAGGGTTTAAAACCCTATATTTTGAGAAAATAATTAGGTAAATTATTTTTGTAGTAAGTAAACTTGATTAATTGACTTCGGAGAATTAACTAATCAAGATAAGAAATTATTAACGATTTCTCCTAATTAAGTTAAGATTAGACTATTTTCTTAAAACGATTTTTAAAGATTAAAACCTTAAGAAAAATAAAAGGAAAACTAAGAAAAATAAGTGAGGAATTTAATTAGTATTTTCTTGATTGAATATTGGCGAAAATCTTTATATATTTAACCGACTTGTTGAAAGCACGGGTTAGTAGAAGAACTTTTAAAGAATAAGATTTTTAGCGGATTATGGGAAATACTATTGTGATACCCGAGCCTAGGTATAGAGACCATAGGATAGGTCTCCTTGAGACTTAGGGTTTAGTCTCAAATTTTTGCGTACGGATTTCTCGAATGAGTTTAAAACCAAATGAGGATCTTTATGTTAGGAAACTTATACAAGATCTTGTTTATTTTCATGTAAATCTTACATTAATCAAATTAATGTAAGACAACCAAGAACATGTTTCTATAATTGAATTTATACAGAGATATTGATAAGAACGCTTACAATATACGCTGCAGAATAAATAAGTCATTCCTTCAGTTTCTCTAACACTTGTATCATTTCTGTCACAGAGTATCACCAAGAAACTTAATCGATCTTCAATTTTCTTCACAGCCATGCAAAGTATCATTAGAATCACCTAGACTAGAGTGGGAAATTCTCAACACATGAGATAGATACAAATAGAAGAAGAGAAGAGAATTTAGAGGCTAGAAAAGGACTTTTTGTTGTAGAGAGAATCTAAAAACCTAGAGCATCAAAATTAGATGTTCAGTTCTTCTGTTTATTTGTTTTTCAACCCACTTAGCATTCATTTTATAGGTTCAATTAGGTCATTTATTTGATTAAAAATTCAATAAAATAATAGGTAATATCAGCCATTGGGTCGAAATTATCATGGGCTTTAGGCCCGTGAAATTTCCCATTTAATTATAAGCATGTTGGACTTAAAATCGAGGCTTGTATTATTTTCTATTGATTAATTAATTAAATAATTACTTATAATTTGAAACTTGATTTAAACTTATTTATTAATTTGGACACCAATTTGTCTTAATTAATAAATCTGCCATAAAATCTATTTTCTTCTCTAAATTGCATAACTCTGTGAAACTATCCAAAATTGACCTGGTTAACTTTGATAATTCTAATGGATAATTAAATAAATTAATTGAGTCTATCAAGATGATTTTCTCCAAGGTACAATGGGGACCATGGGCCTATGAAATCAAGCTTTAATAAGTTATCACAAATTTAACATATAAATTTACTAAGTTATTAATTCCTTGTGACTTCACTAAAGACTCAGAATGACACTATTAAATTCATAGAATGCTCTATAAACATTATAGACATGTTATTAATTATCCATTTTACAACCATAATTGTCACTCAATCTTCTATAGACGGTCTACAATACCATTTTTTGTAAATGATATTTCAGTAAACTAATATTAATTATTGAAATGACATCTCTATCATTTAGCACCTTGAACCAAACTAAAAAGAAACCATCGTTTTACTTCTTCATTAGAAGCTATAGATGTTCATATCTATGATTAACACTCCCACTCAATTATACTACCGAGTTCCCATGATGTAAGCATGGGTTAGTCCGTAGGATAAGCTGGTAACGAACAAGTCAAAGAACTCAAATAATACAATCAGTTAGAATACTAACCACTCAGAATTAAGATTGAATTGACCGATGGTCAATTATATGATATGACTAGAATAGATAATAACAGTATGTTTACTTATCCTATCTACTGTCAATATCAGTCCAGTTCGAAGTAACAAATACATCTGATTTTATCTACTTTGCTAATGTTCTGAAAAGAACATAACACTAAAATGTGTAAGCATATCATATCGTAGATTGGCAAGTTAGTGTAAATCCTGTGCACTGACTAATCTTAGGACTAACTTATGTTTGAACATATAATCATATTTATATTTCATCGTGATTACGTCACTATAAATACGATTAGCTATATGCTTAGGATTTAATAGAAGTTTATTTTAAACAAATAATCATAAAAATAAAACATGTGAGCAAAGTGATTGATCAAGTCAAAAAATTATTTCTATTCTTTTATTGATAATACAATGAGATTACAAAGGAACTGGGTTTTAATTAGGACATAACACCCCAATAAACTCCTACTTGCACTAATTAAGACTAATGCCTTATTTCTACTAATCTCATTTCCTTGATATGCTTATCAAATGTGGCTTCTGGTAGTGTTTTTGTAAACAGATCCGCAAGATTGTCTTTAGATGCAATCTTCATAACCTTCATATCTCCCCTGGCCATATATTCTCGAATTGTGTGATACTTCATTTCTATATGCTTACTCCTCTTGTGTCTTCGAGGTTCTTTCAAGTTGGCTATCGCTCTTGTGTTGTCACAAAACAACACAAGCGGTTTATCCATATCTGGAATAACACCAAGATTTGAATAGAACTTCTTTTGCCAACCTATTTCTATAGCTGCTTCAGACGCAGCTATGTATTCAGCCTCCATGGTGGAATATGAGATTCTAGACTGCTTTACATTTCTCCATATCACAGCTCCACCCCCAAGAGTAAACACCATTCCAGAAGTAGACTTCCTGTCATCGACATTAGTCTGAAAATCTAAATCGGTGTCCCTAGTCCGCCTTAAATACTTCAGAATATGCTTAATTGTTATCCAATGTTTCGGCCCTGGGTTTGACTGATACCTGCTCACTACTCCCATTGCATAGAAGATATCTGGTCTATACACAACATAGCATACATAAGACTTCCAACTGCAAATGTATAAGACACTTTTCTCATTGCATCTTCCTCTTCAGGAGTCTGGGGAGACTGCTTCTTTGATAGATGAATTCCATGGAGGGATGGCAGACGTCCTTTCTTGGAATTTGTCAGTGAGAAACGTTCAAGCACTTCATCAATGTAAGCTGCTTAAGATAGAGCTAAGAGTTTATTCTTTCTATGCCTAATGATATGGATACCTAGAACATAACTTGCTTCACCCAAATCCTTCATCTGTAATTGAATGCTCAGCTATTCACACCTGACAACTTCTTAACATTGCTTCCAAAGAGTAAGATGTCATCAACATAAAGAACAAAGAGTGTAACACCCTACTACCCAGGGACCGTTATGTTGTGCATTTTAAACAGTTCTAAACTCGCTAACTGAGTCGTTTGGTCATAATCGTGTAACTAAGTGTGATTAACGACTTAAGGTTAAAAAATTTGGTCAAAGATACAACGTTTCACTAAAACGTTTACTGTATACATTGGGATCCTAAAAATATAATTTAAAGGTTAATTATAGTAAAAGATTTACAACCAGCCGACCTAAGCGGAAAAATAGGGTTTAACCCTAGTTCCTCTTTAAACCCTCGGTCGCGGCGGTCGAGCAGCCGCATATGTACACATCGTCACCTAAGCTCTCCAACTCAAGGATGGTCTAGCTTTCTTTTGCCTTTACCTGCACCACAAAGCACCCGTGAGCCGAAGCTCAGCAAGAAAACTCAATATGCTCATGAACAAGTAATAACATGTCACCAAATCACAATAGGCATGCCTAGCAGCAATAATCTTACTCATGCATGCAAGCAGGTATTAATAAATGTTTGTAGAGTCCTGCGCTCTGAGTAGATGACTAATAAGTCTCTCACTCTGAGGTAGACGACTAGTAAGTCTCTCTGAGGTAGACGACTAATAAGTCTCTCTCTTAATAGACGACTAATAAGTCATACTCTTGACTGATAAGTCTATCTATGTGTAGATGACTGATAAGGCTATCTCTGTGTTGATGACTGATAAGTCTATCTCTGTGTAGATGACTGATAAGTCTATCTCTACATAGATGACTAATAAGTCTATCTCTGTGTAGATGACTGATAAGTCTATCTCTGAGGTTCCACACCTTCCTATCCATGTGACGTATCAGTCACCTAAGCTTATAGTCTTTCTCTATGCAACTAGCCTTTAGACTAGACAAGCACTTTTGTTTTCATCGAACTTAGGGTCGGCCAAGCATTTAATGCTTATGTCGATTAGATCTAATCTTTTCGGCTTGCGTTAAATATGCTAATATCATTCTTGACTCATAATACAATGCCATACGACCAATGCTCAGTACTACTGCCGAACTTGACTAATAAGTCACAGCTTCACAGTCAATGCTGACACCATTGCCAATTCCTGACTAATGGTCAGTTCCATTCACAAGTAAGCAATGCAACCAGGCATATATCATATGTCAAATATCCAAATACAGGACATTCAGCATGCTTACTCAACAATCACTAGCATAATTATGATCATGCACATTTATAGAGATTCAAGCTCAAATCAATCGCATATTTAACATTCATGCCATGCCCTAATCACATGTATCTTATGCATCACATGCATCACATACTGGGTGCAATTTTCTTACCTTCAAATCGAGCGAGAAATAATAAAAGAATGACCCTTGAGAATGATCAATCCTTTGAGTTCCTTAGCAGTTACCTAGTCATAACCAAATATGGGATTCCATCAATAAAAATAATCAATAAAAGGTTCCCGGACCAAGACCTAGCCTCCGGGACGTCGAATCCTACTAAATCAGGTAGTAGGAACGATCCCAAGGCCTAAGGTTTAAGTTCCCATGATAAAAACACCATTCTGGCAAAAAAGGCCCTTAAGAGCCATGACCCCACCCCACTGAGCCACAGCCTGCCTCCCAAATAGAGGCGACAGCCTCTTCTCTGTCTGCACCTTGCGCCCCGGCCCTACCTTCCCATCAGCCAACCTCATCCTCTTCATCAAGCCTGGGCAGCAGCGCCCTGGAACAGAGCTGCGACCCGACCTCAACCCAGCCATTTCTACTCGTTTTCTCCCACTTAAAACCTTCCAGAAACCTATCCAAACATCTCCAAATTTCACAACCAAACATCAACACATCATGCCCACTAGTTTAACAAAACCCAAGCTTCAAACCATTTAAAATCACACCAAAACTCAATTCTATAATCAAAACTCTCAAGCTCTCAACCAAACCAAAAACAGAGTAAAACTCATAATTCAATCTAAAGAACCTTACCTCAAACTCTTCTTTGAATCCCCTTCAATGGCTGAACATAAGCCTAGAACCTCAAGCTCTAATTTCCTATCTTGAATCCTCCAATTAAGCTTCAAAATTTCAAAGGGAGAAGAGAGAAGAAGATGATCGTGGGGGAGGGTAAGGAGTATTGTGTTTTGCTTCTAAGGTTTCTACAGCCATCCTTAAGTTAGCATATATCCCTTGGTCAAATAACCGAAATGCCCCCAAGCCTATCTTCTTTTCATAACAGCCCCCAAGGGAAAAAATGTCATTTCCCACTTATCCCGCTAATCATAATTAACGTCCTCCAATCCCCGCTATTCCCAATATTCTCAAATAATAATAATCCATATCCCATTACCCTTTAATTTCTGGTAATGCACTAAACATCAAATTACCCCTAGCCCGGTAAATAACCCCGTTATGACCAAACCGCTAACTTGCATTCGAAGATCGTCTCATGCCGAATAGCTCGAACAAATCCACAATATAATGTGGCCTTATCCATAAATCATCAACATGCATGAAAATATACAAATATTCCCTCAATGGGCCAAATTACCAAAATGCCCTTATAATGAAAAATGGACCCACATGCATGCATTTATCATCATATAATAATATAACTCACATAATCATGCATGCAATCATTTAATGACATAATAAATCAATTATGGCCCTCCTGACCTCCTAATTAAGGCCTTAATCCTTATTAGGAAATTTGGGTCATTACAAGGAGTACCACTATTTGGTTTGCCTTCAGTTGGTAAACACAAGGCTCATCAATATTTTTTCAAAGCCATAGGTTTAGTTTATTTCATCAAACCTAAGGTTCCAGGAATGAGAAGCTTGCTTAAGTCCATAAATTGACCTATTCAGCTTGCAAACTTTTCCTTCTTGTCCAGCCACTTTAAATCCTTCTCGTTGATCCATATAAATGATTTCATCAAGCTTCCCATTAAGAAAGTTGTCTTGACGTCCATTTGCTAGATCTCATAGTCAAGAGCGGCTGCTATGGATAAGAGGATGCGAATGGACTTGAGCATGGCTACCGAACTAAAAGTTTCCTCATAGTCCACACCTTCTCTTTGGGTATAACCCTTTGCCACTAATCAAGCTTTATAAGTTTCGATATTTCCATCAACACCTCATTTCTTCTTGTAGACCCACTTGCACCCAATGACCCCAAAGTCACTAGGTGCTTCCACAAGATCCCAGACGGAATTTGAGTACATGGACTCCATTTCTTGTTTCATGGCTTCGAGCCATAGTTCATTTGAAAGACAATGGATCATCATCACTAGTGTCACCAACAACCATATTGGTTTCACCATCCAAACAATAGCGAACTGGGTTCCTAGAAACCCTCCTACTACGACGAGGCTCCGTGACTATTTTCTCTGGAATAATGGTACTTTCTTCATTTAAATCGACTTGCGTTTGTTGGACAGGAAGAGCACGAATTTCATTATTAACTTGTGATGATGGAACATTTGTTGGAGTCAATTCATCTACCATCTCCTCAAAACTACTTTGTTGCATGGTTTGAAGTTTTAGACATAGTCATTTTCCAGAGAAGTAGTATTTGTATAAGTAAACACTTTCTTTTCTCAATGACTATAGAAAATTCCACCCCGAGTGCCTTTAGGATAGCCAACAAACATGGAAACTTTGGATCACGGTTCTTGCTTTCCTTCCTTTTTTCCTCGGGACATGGGCGGGACACCCCCAGATTCTTTAATGATCTAAACCAGGTTTACGACCATTCCAGTGTTATAAAGGTGTTTTGGGGATTGATTTGGACGGTGTGACATGTAGAATGTTGTTTACAGTTTCAATTTCATGTCCCCAAAATGAAGTTTGCATAGTTGAGTAAATAAGCATGCATCTAACCATTTCCAATCAAATTCTGTTATGGCGTTCCACTACACCATTTTCTTGCGGAGTACCTGGGGCAGTAAGTTGTGATAAAATCCTAAGTTCAGTTAAATGATCTTAGAACTGCATATCCAAATATTCTCCACCCCTATCAGATCGTAAGATGTTTAATGTCTTACCTAATTGGTTCTGAGCCATAGCTAGGAATTCCTTAAACTTTGAAAATATTTCTAATTTCCTATGCATTAGGTAAAGACATGACATCTAGAGTAATCATCAATGAAAGTGACGAAATACTCAAAACCACTCATGTCTTGTACGTTCAAAGGTCCACAAACATCTGAATGAACAAGCCTAAGTGGTTCTTTGGCCCTATAACCCTTTGCAGAGAATGGGCGCTTGGTCAGTTTGCCTTCTAGACAAGATTCACAAATAGGTAATTCACCTAAGGTGAGTACCCTCAAAGGCCCGTCCTTTGTAAGTCTTTGAATTCTATCATAGCCAATGTGACCTAGTCTCAAATGCCATAAATACATCACGTTATCATTATTGATCTTTTGACATTTATTGGTCCTAGGTTTAGCTACTTTGAAAAAATCATTATTAAGAGCGAGGGGTTCGTTAGGTCACGGTATACAATGCTCGTTTTCCTAACATGCAATACACAATAGTGTTCCATTGAAAGAAATTGATATATTATAACTTGAGAAAGTCATAACAAATTGTTCTAATTGCAACATGGAAACTAAAATTAAATTTATACCAAAATCCAGAATATAAAATATATCTTTCAAAATTAATTATTTATTTCTGAACTTCAGGCGAGCTCTTCCTCTAGCTTGGACTGTAACGAACGCTCTGTTCCCAACTCTAAGCTTTAAGCCGCCTTCATATACTTCCTCTCACGATTCAAGAAGCTGTAAAGAATTACAAACATAGTTAGTAGATCCTGAATTAATAATCCAAACAAATTTATCATTCTCTAAAACACATGTTTCTAAGATAAATGAACTATAATCATTACCTTTGTTTTTCGCTGCTAGAAACTTAGGGAAATCATATTTCCAATGCCATTTCTCTTTGCAGTGAAAGTATTTACCTTTACCTTCTTGTTTTTCTATTTCTTCCCCTTAGGCGTCTGTGCACTAGGTTGTGCACTCGTCTTTGTATCCTTTGCAGGCCAGGGGTTGGTGTTTTCTCCACCTTTCCTTTTGTTTCCAGCTTTTAAAGATGAAGCCAAGTTAGCTTCAGCCTTAGTTGGAGCAGCAGGAGTAGTAGTCTTCTTTTCTCCTCCCTTACTAGGTCCTCCCATGAACGACTCAAAAGTGTGGAGCTCGTTCAAGAGCTGCGTCAGACCATCGTTGAGTTTAAATATCACATAGTTGGTGGTGAACGACAAGAAAGCTAGAGAGAGACTGTTGAGGATTAAGCTGACTTGAGTCTACTCATCTATTATGGCTCCTGCAGTTCAGCATCCTGAAAGTAGTTGGTCATCTTGATCAGGTGATCACGAATGTGTTGAGACAGTGCCAACCGAGCATTGGCATATTTCTTGGTGGCCTAAAAACGATTCTGCACGGACTTTGAACCAAACATGTCTTGGAGCTGATCCATGATTTTGTAGGTCATCTCGACATTCTCCATCTTTGTCTTGAGAGTGTCGACCATACTAGTCAACATGTTGCACTGTGCCTTGTTATTAGTCGTCTGCCAACGCTCATATTTGTCTCTTGCAGACTTTGTAGCTCCTTCAGCTGGAACTTCTTGGGATTCCTCATCATGACGAACTTGGAGTTGTCACCAATCAACACCATGTTGATGTTCTGCTACCACTTAAGGAAGTTTTCTCCAGTGAGTTTTTCCATCGAAAGTTGAGAAAGTATGGGAGTCAACACAGCCCTAATAATACTACATATTGTCAATATATTAGAAATCAATCACATTTGCTCAATAAAACTTCTATTCACTATAATTTCAAGAAATATCACAGCATATACAATAAATATGTAAGATATGGAAAAAATACCAAAATAATCATATCTATATTTCTTTAGGTTTTTAACTACTCTATGATATCGTTGTTCCAGTTAGCAAGAGTCAAAAAATATCATTAGTTAAAAAGAGTTGTAAACTCATTTAATAATGGACACCATTATTAACAACCTACTATTTGATCAAAATAAGAAAACAAAATCTCTTATTTAATGAGATAGACACACATTTTCGATAATCATAGATTTAGTCCTAGTAGTCATCGTAGGGGTGAGTCTAGTAGAATTTGACCAATAATTATCTATCTTTCGAAATCTAACATTGTCAAAATAACTAATGAACACCTTCTGTAGGGGGACGAATAAAAGCATCTCGAGACCCCATTAAGCTATTGACCTTGTTAAACTAACGGTGGAGACCAAATATAATTTTAGAATAAGCTCATTATTAAAATAATATTTTTATTTTTATTTTTTAAATTAATGATTATGGTTCTCCAAAAAATTGTAAAAATTAAAATTTTAAACCAAAGTCCTATAATTTTCTATTAATTCTAAAGTGTCACATTGAAACAAATTCAATTAAATTAGAATTAATTTGTTGCTAATTACTATTTAAGATTAACTATTATAATGACCGTATACAATTAAGTCCAATTCTTGCAAATGGGCCTTAACAATTGGGCTTGTATGGAGGAGGGTTGGGTCCATTATGTCATTCCCACTACTAAGGCCACCATACTTCCCAACAAGGTTCAAAAGACATGAATTTAAACATTTGTTTTATTAATTGTTATTAATTAATTAGGCCCACTATAGTCATGCAAAGCAAATGGGCCTTCACAAGTAGAACCACCCACAAGAGAGGAATTTAAACTTTATATTTTCTAATGGGCCCAAATAAAACCTATCATTTTATGAATGTTTTATTTAGCAAGATCCATATACTAAGCAAACATATGGGCCACTATATGCATCTATGCCCAATTGCAAAAATACAACATATAGTGCAAACAGACATGTTATAATTGAATGAACCTAATCAAGTTACTATATGAGCAAGTCTATGAATTTATGCAAAAATACCACAATTTATTTTCTACAATTTATCTAAAATTCGAATTAATTAAATTTTGCAAAAAATAAATAAGTAAATTGAAATGAAATTTATCAACAATTAACCAAAGTTAATTTAAATTTCATTTATCAACAATCAACTTAGTTTAGGTCATTGTGAAAAATATTAATTTAATTTAAATAGGATTTATTAACAATTAACAAAAGTTAATTTAAATCCCATTTATTAAGAAAATATATTATTAATTGGTTTTATTAGTTTTAAATAAATGACCTAATTGAGTCTATAAAAGGAATGTTAAGAGAGAAGTCAAAACATAAGTTCAGATTTTTGAAACACAAGTTTCTTATAGGTTTTAGATTCTCTCTAAACATAAGTCATTTTCTAAGCCTTATTATTCTTCTCTCTGTCTCTATCTCATGTGTTGAGAATTTCCCACCCTAGTCTAGGTGATTCCAAGGATACTTTGGAAGAATGTGAAGAAAATTGAAGATCGATTTAGTTTCTTGATAATACTCTGCGACAGAAAGGATACAAGGGTTAGAGAAACTGAAGGAAGGACTCATTCATTTTGCTGCGTATAATGTAAGTATTCTTATCATTATTTATCTTTGAATTCAATTTTAGAAACATGTTCTAGGTTATCTCATATTAATTTGTTTAAATTTAGTGTTATCACCAAAATTTGAATATGATGACGTGGCAATAAAAAGTGACAATGGAAATGAATGGTAGGGCAAAGGTTTGAGATTAATCTTCGGAGTTGTGATATTACTGAACATGAAAATTATTTATCTGGTTTGGAAGTGATTTGACCGACCCGGTAGAATTTTTGTCCGACCGGTAAGGATTTTTGACTGACCAGTGAAGTATTTTGCCTGACCAATCATTAGTTTTGACCGACCAGTGAAGTATTTTGCCCGACCAGTCATTAGTTTTGGCCGACCAGTCAAATGTTTTGCCTAACCAGAAGAGTGTTTTGGCCGACCAGTATCACTCCAGAGAGCAGAGTTGGCCAACCGAACAGATCAGAAACTCAACCCAGTGACTGTTCAAAGTTTCGGTAACGACTTCAGTTAGTATCTTCCATAGCTACAACAAGAAACTCTCAGATATCCCGAAGAAATCTCATATGGTTGTATTTTAAATTTGATTATTAATTAAATATGGGGGAGAATAACCAAATTATCCCGATTATTGAGGGACTTTAATTTGTACGATCCATGAGCCTATAAATAAAGAGCTCATGGCATCATTGAGGGATTCGAATTCTGATTTTCCTGAGAGGGCATTTGTATTCCTAGGAAAGAAAAATCTTGTACTTTTTTCATTTACACTTAAGAAACTCAGTTGACACAGGTTCATCTGATCTTAAGTGTAGATCTAAATATCACAACTCTAAGTGGATTAGGCTATTACCAACATATTGGGGCTGAACCACTATAAAATTATCAGTTCTGTATATTCTCTTGAAGGTTTATTGTAGTTTTGATGTCTATTCGTCATTGGCCAAAATCGTGGTCAACATTTTGATGCTTTTTGTTGAGAGCCTGAAGAGAAGAAATGCACTACGATGATACAATTATGGCGCCCAAGAATACCAATGCAGCATCCAAGAAGCCAGGCACGTCAAAAGAACCTGCTAGATTAGAAGGTCTTGGACCTCAGAACCCTGAAGCTGAGCCTAGGGTCTCTCTCGAGGAGACGACTCCAGAGGTTGAACAACTCCAGGAAGACATAGGGGCCTTCCAAGAGAAGATGATGCAATTTAATGCTCGACAGGAGTCTTTCGCTGAAGAGATGGCTAGGTAAAGAGCTGCGTTAGAACAGCAAAGGCGCAATATGGTGGCCAGAAGCGAAGAGATCAGAAAATGATAAGAGGAAGTCGATCGGCGACATCGTGGAGCTACACTTGCTCTAGAAGCGGCCACTCAGCTGACCCAGGCCAATGCCCAGACCGCAGCAGGAGGAGCAGCCACACAGGGAGCAAAGAATAATGATGTCGGTCGGAGAACTACTAGCAAAGCCTATTCTCGGGGCCCAGACAGAAGTAGGAGTATTCCTCCTGGTCGGGAGGATGATGGGATCCGCTCCAGAACTACTTCGACACATAGGGAGAACTCTAGAACTCCCTCCAAGAGCCACTGGTCGGAAACTTCTAGGTCAGGAAGTCACCGGTCGAGCAGTAAAAAGACTCCTCCCAGGCAGAATCAGATCAGAGCTCCTCGTGGTAAGGGAACTTCACAGTTCAAAGATGGACAAGGTCGTGATGAGGCTGATGGTCATCACACCGACCGATCAAAGGAAAAATATGGCAACAACCAACAAGGAGGAAAAGACTGCCCAACCGTACAGGGAGGCCACCACTACATTCCAACCAGCAGCGCAGTGGGAGAGAGCAGGTCCCGCGTGGTAAGCCTTTTGAAAAAACTCGAAGCACAGTGTTTGATCGCCTAGGAGGACGCACTTCCCGGAAAGATCTAAGAACGTTATCAGAGACAAGAGTAGGACCGTCCTGGTCGAAGGGCAAAATCTGAACCACCATGCTAGCCAAGTAGAAATACTTGACAATGGTGCACCAAATGAAAATGCCCAACCAGGCGGTCACGACCTTGGCACCTCATTAGTTGCACCAGCCATCCAAGCCCAGCTTGATGCGCTAACGGCCGCGGTGCAAGGTTTGTCAAAACGTCCCTCTGGAATGGAAGTGATAAACCACAAAAGTGGTAGTCCATTTTGTGCTAGGATCAGCGTAGCCCAACTGCCAACTAATTATAAAGCACAAGTTCTGGCAGTTTATACAGAAAAGGCATATCACATTAGGCACGTTGGAAAATTTGAGAACCAAATGGAGCTGCTCGGTGTAAGTGACGATTACCAATGCAGAGTCTTTCCGACTACATTATCCGATACTACCCAATAATGGTATTGGAAATTCAAGCCAAACTCTATTACCTCTTGGGAACCATTTAGGAAAGAATTTTGTAGGCAATTTAATGCTGCTCAGACCCCTCCATTTTTTGCCAACCACTTGGCTGACATCAAACAAGGAAAAGATGAATCTCTGAAGAATTATATACAGAGATTCATGAGAGAGGCCAACCGAGCAACTGCTGTTGGAGACGAGGGAAGATGGTTGCAATATCCTCTGGGATAACTTATCAGAGCCCCTTGTGGGATAGTATACATCGAAATCCAATTTCGACACTTCAACAATTTCTTGACCGAGCGGACAAGTATATGAAATTGGATGATGAGATTGAGAAAGACGAGAAAGGCATAAATAATCTAGGCAGATCAACAGATCCTCCTAAGAATGGAGGAAATGGTCAAAATGGCAAAAAGAAATGTGGAAATAACGGGTCTGACCGCCATGATGAAAAGAAGGCTAAGTCGGGTCCAAACGATAAGTCGACCAAGTATGAGCCCCCATTCACAAACTACACAACTCTTTCAGCTAGCCGGGCAGAAATCTGTCTCGCTAGTCATCAGGAAGTTCCCTACAAGAAACCTCCACCGATGAGGAAAGAGATATCTAAAAGGGACATGAACGAATTTTGTCGGTTCCATGGAGATTATGGCCACAACACAAATGAATGCAATCACCTCAAAGATGAGATAGAATTTCTTCTCCAGTCGGGCAAATTGAAAAAGTATCAAGCAGAAACAACCCAAGGAGAAGGAGGCACCAGCAATCCTGGGTTCAAATGACTGAGATCTCCACCCTTGCAACCTGGGCCTATGGACTTTACATTAGACACTATATGTGGAAGTCCACACTTGGTTGAGGACAGTAACAAAGCAAGGGAGAGATATGCCCAGACACTTCGGCATGAGCGGGAGTGCTAGGATCGGATTTGGTGGACGGAGCCTGATGAGGAACCACTGGAATGGCAAGCATCAGAGGATATATTATCGTTAAAATGCTGCTTTTAGAGTGGTAGGTTAATTTCAAGTTGTTTAACTTGTTATTTGAGTTTCGTTTATGAGTTGGTTATTTGCTAACCAGTCAATTATTTATTTTTGAACAATTTTTGTTGTTTAAGACTCGTCATTAGACACGTTTTGTCCATTTTCATTTACGAGTAATAAAAGAGAATACCCGCAGCGTGGTCGATTCTTGCTACAAATATGCATGTGTGTTAATTATCCGAACAGTGTTCAACTGGTCCATAAAATCGGGCAGTGTTCAACTGGTCGATAAAATCAGACAGTGTTCAACTGTTCGATATATTCAAGCAGTGTTCAACTGCTCGAATATTTTCTATATGTTCTATGTGTTTCACGAGTAATTAACTGCTCGAACAGATTCGGTCAAGTAGTAAGTGACCAAGGATCTTTCAACCCTCGATCACTTGGGGGGCACATGGGGTGTACTGGTACATAATTTAACACAGGCAATAAGAGCACGAGTTAAGATATTTGTTTTTAGGCTGACTTATGAATTTTGAACTCAATAAAAGGCCATTAAGCTAACTTGTTTGACAAAGCTTAAGTAAGTTGGAATTTTTCAAAATTTGAAGTTAAAGCAAATATTCGTGTGACAATAAACATTATGCTCATAAAATGTTAGAGCAATAACAGTGTGAGAAAGCATACTTAGTAAGGACTTATGAAATGTCTAGAATTTCTAAGTTAGAAAACTAAGTACTCATGTGAAAATATAAGGCATACATCAGAGTGACTTTACTATTCACAAAAAAACTTATAAAGTTTTAAGTCTAAATAGACTTAGAATGTTTCAAGTTAGCGAAGAAAAGTAAAGTATAAAGTTATCTTCACAAAAAGTGCAAGAAAAAGAAGTAAACTACTAGTTGGGAACAAAGTTTTCACTGTTCTAGTTGAGGTTTTTGATTGGCCAAACATGTTCTCTGGTCAGTCCAATATGCTCACTGGTCAGGAAGATTGTTTCCTGGTTGGTCAACGCCGTCGTCATCAGGGGCTTCCTCAAGTCGAAAAGATAGAGCATGAGAGGCAGGTACAGTGCTAGCTGAAAGAGCTTCCTTTTCAATAGCCTTGGCTTTGCATTTGGCGTGCTCCTCAGCTTTTGCTTCTTTAGAAAGAAAGTCAAGGTTGAGAGGTTTGTTCAGCTTCCAGATATGGTAAAAACAGTTGAAACAGATTTCTTCGTAGCGAGCGAGATCGGCTTCCTTATCCTGCTTCAACTCCTCGATCTCTTGAATATGTTTCTCCTGCTGATCAGTTAATTTCTTGTTAGTTTGGATGAGTTTGTTGTTCTCATCCATCAACTCCTTCAATGTTCTTTCTCGGTCAGCAACTAATTTTTCTGCCTGCTCAGATTTTTCTTGAAGGTATTTTTGAGATTTGGTTAGTTGCTCTATCTTCGCTTGGGATTCCACCAATCGGTCATTCAAGACTTTGACCAATTCCTTATAGTCTACTGCTCGGTGTTGAGCATGACTGGTAGTGATAAGTGCCTGAAATGGATAACAAAAAGTTACTTAGAGTAAAAACAATTAATAACAAAGTGTGACGTCTTGATGATAAGGTACTTACACTCATCATTTGGGCAAGACCTCTCTGAAGGACAACGTCAACGCTAAGCCGGGGTAAAGACTCTAAGGTTTGAGTTGTTGTAGCATGATGTAGAGTGTGGTCTAGCAACTCCTTTCCAATATCACCAGCAATGCGAAGAGGCTCACTTAAGCTAGCCGCTCAGGCAGTTGTTAAGCTAGCAGAAGGAGGAATTTATGAAGGAGTCAACTGAGGGATGGTGATAGGCTAGTCAGATAATCTCCCCTGGCTGGTCGGTACAGTCTTCACGACTTTGTTCGGAGGGTTTCAGCTACTACCTTCCCCAGATTCCTCTTTTGGGCAGAGGAAGTGTTGAATTGCTTAAACATATCTGGATCTACAAAAAAGAGTGAAGCACAAGACTTGTTAGTAAAAATGGGAGATAATATATAAGTAAAAGAAAGTTTTTCTATTACCACATAACTTTACAGATTTCACAAAATCATTCTCAAAGACAGTTATTTATAGCAAACCTCCAAACTATGGTTACTGTTAGCAGAATAACCTGAGTTTAGAATTTCATCGAGAAAGTCATCTTCTTCTTCAGATGATGAGATCACTTCTCTAGGGAGCTCAAGGTTCTTTCCTTTCCCAGGCCTAGTAGGAACGACACGTCTGCGATGGTCTTCTGGAAGAGGCTCCTTAATAATAAGGTCATCTGGTCAGTGTGACTAGGGAGATGGTTCAGGAGAGAACTTATCTGTCACTACCTCAGTATCAGCATTTGATTTATCGGTTGTGTTCGCTTCTTCAGGGGTACTGCCCTCTATGATGTTTTGATTCCTTGATAATAACCCCACCAGTAGAAGGTTTTCCACGTTGACCAACTCCTTGACATTTTTCTCTTCGACAGACATGTTAGCAAGTTCTTCTACTCGGGAATGCATTCCCCTAGTTGGAAGAGGTTGATGGAAAAGGTCTGCATGTGTGAAAGCCAGGTTGTTGGCCTAAATGTCTGGAGTGAGGAAATATTCTGTGTAGTATTTTTCGGGATTCGATTTGTGTGCGATACCATGGGGATACTTAATCCTTTTTTGCTTATGGAAGAGGTGGAAAAAACCTGTATTCTTATGGCTTGGGTTAGTCCTAAGGTCAAAAAGGTAATGGACTTCATGAGGAGTTGGTGGCTCCCAACCTTGAAAGTAATAGAGAATATATAGAGTAGATAGTGCTTGAATTCCATTAGGAGCTATCTGGAAGGGAGAGACATTAAAGTAATCTGCTACTGACCAAAAAAAAGGATGCAGTGGTATGGTAGCTCCTGTAAAAACGTGGTATCTAGACCAAGCGCAGTAGGGTCCACCAGGATTATTAGCTCTTTGGTGAGGTCGTGGGCATATCACATTTACTCCTTCAAGGCCCGAAGCCTGAATGTGTTTTTCGAGTATTTTGGGGTTGAGTTTAGAAGGTTTGGCTATGAACCAAGAAGGCGTTCCATCTTCATCTTTCCTCAGTTTTAGAGCAGCTGATTGCCAAATCTCAGTGGTGAAGTTCTGGGTAGTCTTATTTTGAGGCTTACTAGTTTTTTGGACCTGGCGAGGAGGTCTTGAAGAAGCTGCAGTTTGAGTTTCACTACATTCCACAACCTTCTGTGTCACTCTACGAGCCACTTGAGGATCTTGGTCTTGAGGAAGTCGATTAGATTTTTTCACCCTCATTGGCGGATGTTGAAGCTCTTGATTAAGAAATTGTTCTTCGTGAAGCAAGTATAAAGACGACCGGGGAAGGATTTGCTTAAGGCGACGAAGGCGATCCTCGGGAGTATGACTGCTAGGAGATTCGGATGAAGAATCGCTGCTTTGAGGAGTGTCGCTTGACTTGGGAGCTGAAGAATCAGAGTTTGTATGGTTGTCATCTCCCCTTTAGTCGAAGCGGTTCATCTACAAAAAAGTATGGGGAGGTGAGTGAACCAAACAAACATAAATCAATCAATGCAAAGGAAAAATATTTATTTACTACTGAGAAAATATTTTACTGGGTAGTAAAAATATTTTTTACTCTCCAGGATAAACATGTATGAGGGCAACAATAATAAGCAAAATTTTTGTTTTGGTGCTTAAAATGCATGAACCATTTTTTACATGCCCAAAGACTTATGAGTGTGCGCGTCCGAGCAGATGGGGCGTGCATGTCCGATCGGTGAATGTGTGCATCCGAGAAGCCTAGTGCATCCGAGGAGGCCGTGCCGAGGAGCCTGGTGCTTTCAAGGGTCTGTGTCCGAGGAGACAATGGCAAGCCATCCGAGCAGGCACGCGCCCGAGCGGCTGGGTCGTACGTCCGAGGGGCTGGAAGAGTGTCCGGTCGACTGGGCCCTGGTCTGAGTAGATGGCATGCATCTGAGCGGATGGCGTGGTCCAAGAAGATGGTGTGGTGCCTAAGCAGATGCATGGTGTCCAAGTGATGGTGCCATTACATCCGAACGATCGACGTGCATGACCGAGCGGATGGGGCATCTGCGTCCGAGCAGCCAGCGCAATTCTAAATGGCTGGGTTGTGCGTCCGAGGGCTGCCATCGAGGAGGCGGGTGTGTCCGAATGGATTGGGCATGTCCGAGCGGCCATGTGCGCATCCGAGTGGATGGTGGCAGGAGTGTCTGAGCAACTTGGGGCATGTCCGAGTGTCCGATCAAGCTTGAGAGTAATGACCGATCGGCCATATGGATATTTTCCAATAAATTATTTTCGAGGGGACAACAAATCTCAAGGGCATGGGACACAAACATGTTTTTCTTACTCATGGGACACTACTAAAAGATCAAAGAATTGGAGTTTGAAGAGTTCAAGAGGTTCTAGGGATTTCATATGCTCATCAAATACCCATAGACCTAAATATGCAATGTGGAATGGAAAATCATTTTTTCTTCAAATTTTCATAAAATTGGAGACCAAATTGATTTACCCATAGCCTAAACTACATCAAAACAGCCACAAATTGCATTATTCATCAAAGATTCGTACACAACTCCAAGAATGCATTCCAAAAGAGGGTTTCGGCACATATAAGTTCTAGCAAGCTTTTATGTAAATTTTTACAGCATAAAAATCTTACAAATGAAGATGAGAAGAAGAACTTACCCAAATGTCTTGAAGTGGTGTTGATTTCTTGAAGGATCCTTAGATGTGCTTGAAGAAATTGGAGCACTTTTGGGGCTCTTTGGAGGTTTCGGCCAAAAGGAGAATAGTGGGGTGTTTATGAGTTTTTTTTTTCTTTTTGCTTATGAATTGTAAGCACCTATGAGTCTATTTAAAGGGAAGAGAGTGGAAATTTTCACTTACCCCTCTTAAAATTCTATTGCTATTCTCTCCCCCACGATTGGGGACAGAATACTACCATGATCGTGGTCTAGATAGTTCAGTAGTGGTTTGTTTGAAAAGGTAGGAGAATGCGGAAAGTCGGTTTTTTTTTTTATTTTATGACCTCGACAACTAAGAAAAAGTTTATTGTGTGAGTAAATCATATAATAAACTTGGGGGGGCAAATGTTATCCCCAAAATTTGAATATGATGACGTGGCAATCAAAAGTGACAATGGCAATGAATGGCAGGGCAAAGGTTTGAGATTAATCTTTGGAGTTGTGATATTACTGAACATGAAAATTATTTATCTGGTTTGGAAGTGATTTGACCGACCCGGTAGAATTTTTCTCCGACCGGTAAGGATTTTTGACTAACCAGTGAAGTATTTTGCCCAACCAATCATTATTTTTTACCGACCAGTGAAGTATTTTGCCCAACCAGTCATTAATTTTGGCCGACCAGTCAAATGTTTTGCCTAACCAGAAGAGAGTTTTGGCCGACCAGTATCACTCTAGAGAGCAGAGTTGGCCGACCGGACAGATCAGAAACTCAACTCAGTGACTCTTCAAAGTTTCGGTAATGACTTCAGTTAGGATCTTCTGTAGCTACAGCGAGAAACTCTCAGATATCCCGAAGAAATCGCATATGGTTGTATTTTAAATTTGATTATTAATTAAATATGGGGGAGAGTAACCAAATTATCCCGATTGTTGAGGGACTTTAATTTGTACAATCCATGAGCCTATAAATAAAGAGCTCATGGCATCATTGAGGGATTCGAATTCTGATTTTCCTGAGAGAGCATTTGTATTCCTGGGAAAGAAAATCTTGTACTTTTTTCATTTACAGTTAAGAAACTCAGTTGACACAGGTTCATCTGATCTTAAGTGTAGATCTATATATCACAACTCTAAGTGGATTAGGCTATTACCAATATATTGGGGCGTAACCACTATAAAATTATCAGTGTCGTATATTCTCTTGAAGGTTTACTGTAGTTTTGACGTCTATTCGTCGTTGGCTAAAATCGTGGTCAACAATTAGATCTACATGAAAATAAATAAAGATCTTGTATAAGTTTCATAACATAAAGCCCATGATAATTTCGATGTAGGGCTGTTAATTGGCTATTATTTTATTGATTTTTTAATTAAATAAATGACCTAATTTTATGTAACGCAACAGTACACCGATAATATCGGCCTTAAAATCACACAACATGATTCGCAATGGATGTCAAGCGTATCTTGCAAACGTAGTGGATAAGACATAAGATACTTAGCTAAGGCATGAGGACGTTCATATGGCGTGTGCATTCCCGAAGGTATTTCTAGGGGACATACCCGATCTACCTCGAGACAGGGAAATTGAACTTGTGATTGATTTGATTCTAGAGACTGCACCCATATCGAAGGCACCCTACAGAATGGCACCGACGGAGCTAAAGGAACTGAAACTACAACTACATGAGTTGTTGGACAAAGGTTTCATAAGGCCAAGTTATTTGCCATGGGGCGCTACAGTGTTGTTCGTTAAGAAGAAGAACGTGATCTTGAAGATGTGTATTGATTTCAGGAACTTAATAAGGTCACAGTCAAGAACAAGTACCCGCTACCATGAATCGATGATCTCTTCGACCAACTTCAGGGAGCAATAGTGTTTTCTAAAATCGACTTGAGGTCAGGGTATCATTAGTTAAAGGTAATGGAATAAGATATTCCAAAGACTTCCTTTCGAAGCCGGTATGGACATTACGAATTTCTGGTGATGTGTTTTGGGCTCACAAATGCTCCAGCAGCTTTGATGAACCAAGTCTTCAAGGACTTTCTGGAGAAATTTGAGGTAGTGTTTATTGATGACATTTTAATCTTTTCCAAATCTGAGGCAGAACATGACGAAAACTTGAGATTGACACAAAAGGGGCTTCAATAACACTAGTTGTACGCGAAGTTTAAGAAGTACAGTTCTGGTTAGAAAAGGGGGGACTCTTGGTCCATATAGTGTCTGAGGAGGGAGTAGCAGTAGACCCATCTAAGATTGAGGCTATTCGAGATTGGCCTCGACCTAAGAATGCAGCTGAGGTTAGAAGTTTCTTAGGATTGGTGGGACATTACATAAAATTTGTTGAAGGGTCTTCTAAGATTGTTGCACCCCTAACAAACTTAACAAGAAATAATCAGAAATACACTTGGACTAAAAAGTGTGAGGAGAGCTTTCAGACCATGAAGAATAAGCTTATATCAGCTCCAGTGTTATGTGCACCAACTGAAGAAGGGAAGTTTGTAGTATACTGTGATGCTTCCAAGAATGGATTATGATGTGTATTGATGCAAGACAATAAAGTACTGGCTTATGCTTCAAGACAATTGAAAGAATATGAACATAGATACCCTACCCATGATTTAGAGTTGGCTGGGGTAGTATTTGCACTTAAGATATGGAGGCACCACCATTACGGAGAGAAATGAGAGATTTACATAGACCATAAGAGCCTAAAGTATTTCTTCACTCAGAAGGAGATGAATATGAGGCAAAGAAGGTGGTTGGAGTTAGTGAAGGACTATGACTGCGAGATCCTTTATCACCTATGCAAGGCAAACGTTGTGGCAGACACCTTGAGTAGACACAGTTATGGGACTCTCTCAGCACTAAGTTCAATAGAGGCACCATTCCAAAAAGAAATGGTAGTAGCTGGAATTGAATTAGTTATTGGGATCTTGTTAAGGGATAATTTGGGTATCTAGTACATTACTGGGTTATCGGGTAACGGGAATAAATATTCGAGGATATATTTCTAGTTAGTGAGATTAGGAGGGAATATCGAGGATTTTGACCATTTTTCCCTCAGGGACATTTTGGGTACCCAAAGCCTCGGGATTAGCTTAAGGTTACTTGAACATTAAGTAAACCACACAAAAGGAAAAACACAAGACACTCAGCTCCCTCTTGCTCTCCCAACCGACTCTCTCTCTCTCTCTCTATCTCAGCTTTGGTGTGAATTCTTGGGAAAACTAAGGGAATTGAAGGCTTGGGTTAGGATTTGGAATTGTTGCAGCTAGGAGGTCATTAAACATAGCTGAGGTAAAGCTCTAATCCCTCTTTTAGTTAAATTCTGTAATGATTTTCTAGAGTTCTTAGAGTGTTCTTGAACTTTGTGGTTCATGGTGTAGATTTTGTGTTTTGGTAGGATTTTGGCTGAACTTAATGTTTGGTTTGGTTGCTGGCATCATGTTGATGTTATTCTGGGGATTGAATTATGGTTCTAGGAATTATTTGGGAGGATTTTCATGGGTTTTTGGCTGAGGAAAAATAGGAGAATTCTGGATTCGTAGGATCGGGTCACAGGTTCTTACGGCGCCGCGACCCATGTGAACCCAAGGCCAGGTGGTGGGCTTCTATTTCAGAGGCCGCCGTGACTCTGAAGGGAAAGTTGCGAACCGTGTCTTGATTCTAAGCACGAGGGCCTTCTGCTTTGGGAGGCACGTCGCGGCCCTTAGGGGCAAGTTGCGACCCGCCTGGGCATCCTTGGCCACCTTAGGTCTTGAGTAATGAGAACTCAAACCTAATGGCTCAGGAACGATTCTACTCCCCAGTTTTGTAGAATTCGACATCCTTGAGACTAGGACATGGTCCAGAAGCCTTTAATTTCTCGTTATTGATGGGATCATATGTTATGGTTGTCACTAGGTTATCTCTAGGGACTCAGAACTGGGATCGTGCTCGAGGGTTGTTCTTATTATACTCTGCACTCGGACCTGAGGTAAGAAAACTGCACACAATACGTGATATATGTGATTAGGGCTCGGGCCCCTGAGAATGAACGTGATTGAGTTATGTTTGTTCTTGTTGATTTAACATACCTGAATACTCCTGTAACGACCCAACTACTCTAGACTTTGGACCATTAATGACTACTATACATAGACACTAATCTTTAAGAAAACTCACAAGTGAAATAATCATAACTTCATTAAAACTTGTAAAACAAATGTTAAACTACATAAAATTTAAAGTAGGATATGGGATCCCATTGTTTTTAAAATAAAAACATAACATAACTTTAAATAAATGGGTTACAAAATAAAGTGCGGAAAATACATATAAAGCATAATTTTTAAAAGACTAGGAAGCGACTTCATCCTCGAATCGAACGCTCAACCCACCGATTCCATCCTGCCTCAATACACAACCCCCAAGATGCCAAGAACCTTTCCGCCGCCATAGCTAATTTCCTGCACATATAAACGTAAAGGAATGAACCTAATGCCCAGCAAGGAAAATCTAACAACATAAATCATATACATAAAATTCATATCATATGCTAAAAACATACCATAAACATATACCATAAGCATATCATAAACATATGTCATATATACTATAATGACCATTATACTACTTGGGGCTTGTTAACTAATCAAGTCATATGCCCATTAGATTTGTGGGGCTCGCTAGCTAAGCAATTCATATGCCCATAAATTTATTGGGGTTTGTTAGCTACACAAGTCATATGCCCAAGTCTACCAACATACATACTATAACATTTCATAACACATAAATCATAAGATAACTTATAAAATACTATCCTATTTTCCTTACCAAATATACCGGGATATGAGAACAGGATTGGGACTTTGGAACACTCCAAGAACAAATCTTACGTTCAAGATCTTAAATTTTCCTCGAATGCTTTTCTAACCGAAGTACACCTCGAACCGAAATATGCTATGAACCTTACTTCCCAAGTGTTTATTAAGCTTATAAGGATAAAGCTTATAACCCCAACCCAAGTGTTTATCACTCTAAAATAACCTAGCAGCTTGCAAACTCTAAACTTAGCTTGATGAATGAATAAATTACTGGGTACTAGGTCCTATTTATAGAGTTCAAGAATGAAAAAATCTTCATTTAACTTGATTAAAATAATGGCTTTTTAATTGAAAACTATTTGAATAATCGTTCAGTAGAGGCTGAAGACTCGGTCAGAAAGATGCTGGACTTATCAAGAGGTTAAAGAATAAATTAAGCTCAGTTTCAAAAGCATTCAAAAATCATGCAAATGAGCCGATATATCGCCCCTACTAGGCGATATATCGCCTGGGCTAATATGCCCGAGGCTCGTCGAGGTGGCCGTGCGAAGTTACGTGTTTTTCGTATCCCTGTATGGCGATATATCGCCCCCTAGTGCTGCGATATATCGGCATACGCTGAAATATTTTACACGTAATTACACTTTTTTAGCCTAATTTGAATTGACTAAATAGCCTTGACTAAGTCCTCTAACGATGTCAAAGCTGCTGGCAGACCCTAGGATATTCAAATATTGATCTTAATAAACTTATTCCTCAAAAATACTTAATTATCATTAAACATACACAAGACAAGTGTTACTATCTTATTGGGTCTATCTAAACCTTATAATATAATAAATATCACCATCAATATCAGTCATATTAATCAAACCTTAGGTTAAAATTAATATTCTTAAACTATAGGTTAAACTTAGAAAATCTACAAGTGTTACTACGAGTGTCCAACTAAATCCCGGTCTGAACCAAAATCCACAGTCATAAAAATACTACAACTATTACTATAACTACTACTATCTAACTAGCTAAGTAAAGTTCTTGGATTCTACAACTCCATCTCTGGCTAAGTGTTATATGATTGTTCGCGTGGTCTGTGTAGTTAGGGGTTGGCCCCGTTAAGGAACATGGTTATTACTATGTTTGCCTTTAATTGATGGTGTTATATAATTAATATGTATGCATACTTGTATTTTCTAAAGTATGCTTATCTGTATTTGTATCTGAATACATGGCTCAGGACTTGACTTATTAGTCAAGGGCAGCAATAGCACGTTGTGCATTGGTCGAAAGGCTTAGGCCGAATCAAGAATGTACTATTACGTTGGCCAATCCTATGGTCATTGGAAAACAAAGCCCTTGGCTAGCTCTATGGCTAGTTACTCTGAGCTAAGGGGCAGGGCCCCAGGTGACTCTATGGTCACATAGCTAGGGCATACAGTCCCAGGTTGACTCTATGGTCAACTATTTATGGCAGCAGGCCCCAGAATGATCTAGTGATCATTTATTTGTAATTATATGCATGCATGAGTAGGTTATTATTGTTGGGCATGCTAGATAAGTATCTGGAATATGTATTTACTGTTCATGCACATGTTTAAATTTTTTTGTTGAGCCTTGGCTCACGGGTGCTATTTGGTGCAAGTAAGGGAAAAGGAAAACTTGACCAGCCATGAGTTGGAGAGCTTCGGTTGCAGCGTGTACATATACGGCTACGTGTCCACCACTACCGAGGATATCTCAGAGGAACAAGGGACGTATCCCTTATTTTGTTGCTTAGCCCAGCTGATTGTACTTTTTGACTTGTATATACCCTTTTAAACATCTGTTTGTAATATTTTGGGATCCAATGTATGTATTAAACTTTTAAATGAAAAGTCAACAGCTCCTTTGACCAAATTTTTTAACCTTAACCCTTGACATTAACCTTAGTTACACTTTCATGACAAAATGACTTGATTAGCAAGTCTAACATTATTTAAAGTACACAGTGTAACAGTCTTGGATTAGGAGGACGTTACAAATCATCCCCTGAGCCCCAAAGGGGGTTCTCAAATTAAATCCTCTAAGCCACGAGCCTTTTTTCAAAGACTGAAATTTGTGCATTAAAAAGGCATTAGCGTTGCGGCTCCAAAGAAATCCAAGAGCCCTCCTCAAAAAAACACATTAGCATCGCGACGCCCTTGCTAAAGGGTCGCGGTGACACAACAGTCAGAGAGATAACCCTTAAATCATACCGCATTAGTGTCACAACACCCTTATGAAGGTAGTGGCGCCATAGGGGTGAGAGGGCAAACCCTACCCTTGAGGAAACGCATATGCACTATAGCTCTCATCTTGAGGCATCACAGTGCCACCACGTCAAAACCAAGAATCTGTGATTTCCCCTACAATATCAGACCCCAAAACCCAACCAAATGGTCCAGAATTGACCCCAATTCCACAAGGCAAATAACATATCATAACAGCAAAAACACTCCCAATAATACCCTAATACTAACTATTGAAGCAACTAAGATCAAAACTTAATACTTTCATCAAGAACTCATGGAAACCTAAAAAAAATATCAAACTAACTCAATACTTGGCTGCAAGAATCTGAATCCTATGGAATGATATTGCTCCCCAACAACTCCTAATCCTTCCCTTGGTGCTAAATTCTTCAAGAATTTCTCCAACTCCAACTTTCAACTTAGATCACCCTGGAGAAGACAAAAAAAACAGAACAAGAAGAGCGAGAGATGTGTTGAACGTGTGTGTGTGTGTTGTGACCAACCCTTAGTCAAGTTTACCTAGTTTAATGATCAAAAAGACAAATTTTCCCCTAGATCAACTAAACTTCAAAATCAATCAGCACAATATAAAAGAACGAGAACTAGAAAGCCAACCTATCGCCTCCAAGGGACTAGCCTTGGGCTCTAACTGTATCAAGGCAGACACTCGAGCTGGATTCGAGCTATCCGCACTGCTTGGTTCTCCCTTCTTCAATTTCGGGCAATCCTTCTTGAAATGCCCAACTATTCCACATAGAAAACATGTCTTCGCTCGATATTCTCCCAGATGCCATCTCCTGCACCTGACGCATACTAGATAACTTCTCCAGACCTCGTTGCTGCCCTGGCGGCCACACTGAGTACTATGATCCCTTCTGTCAAGACCAGGAGTAGTATAGTTGTCAGGGGTCTTTCTTTTCCTGTTACTAGGGCCTCTGCCCCTACCTGATCCTGCAAATGGGGGTACCATTGTCTGAGCTTCTTGCCCTACGGCAGTCCCACTCCATATCTCATCTCCTGCGTCCTCTATAGCAAGGGCGCCCCTATCGCATGAGCGTAGGTAGAAATCTCATGTACTTGAGCGATCCTAACTCTCTTGGCCACCCCAGAGTTCAGTCCTCAAATGAGTCATTCCTTCCAGGCCACATCTGTTGGTACCAAATCAAAAGAGAATTTGGCCAACCCATCAAATTCATTGACATACTCTATCACTGTCTTATTACCTTGAACCAAGTTCATAAACTCATTGGTCTTCGCAATTCGAACTGCGTCACAATAAAACCTCTCGTTGAACATCTATTTAAATTCCTCCCAACCCATCATGAGGACATTCTGGGTCTGGGATACCACTTCCCACCACATTCGGGCATCCTCCCACAGCATGTACGTGGCATAAGTTACTCTATCATTGCCTATAACTCCCATATAGTCAAGGATGGAGCTAATCATGCCCATCCACTGTTCAGCTCTGAATGGATCCAAACCTCCATCGAACACTGGAGGATAATGCATCTGGAATCTTTCATATAGTAATTCCTATATGTATCCACCCTCAGGTTGAACCGAAATTGGTGTCATTGTTGTCAAAATATACGGAACAGTGTTCACTGACGGAACTCACTATCTCAACCACCTAATCTCTTCCTCTTGCTCATGCAATCTTGCTTGCATGCCAGCAAACATCTGCTGCCAATTCCACGGGGCAGATGGAGGATTCTGATCCCAACTATCATCCGCAACCCCGACATTAACCATGCCTGGTCCAATTGACTGCCTTGGATACATAACTTCCGAATTTGTCTACAGTCAATGACTTAACCTATTAGGCATGATATTCATATCCGAAACTATACCACGAGCAGGGCCAAACAACAAAATAGCCACATACAATATGCATACCAAGACACAAGTCTATAACATGCATGCATCAATTATCAAGCCTTACTCCCACAAAATAAATGTATATACATCATGCTCTCTATTCTAGCATGCAGATCAAGCACATAGATTCAATTTCAACAATTAAACACAGTCACATTATTAGATACCAAACCGTGAGTCGAGCTTATCTTTAGCGACGAGTGGACATGCCCAGCCAGTCTTCTGGAACCCTTAACCCTAGACCGCTTTGATACCAAGTTATAACACCCTGGTTAGCCAAGACCGTTACACTGTGTGTTTAAAATATTGCTTAACTCGCTAAGCGAGTCATTTGGACTTAAATGTGTAATTAAAGTCTAAATCAAGGTTAGGTATTAAAAATTTTGGTCAATGAAGTAATTATTTTTCATTAAAAATATTAAGTCTATACACGAGATCCCAAAAAGTGGTTACCGATTGATAAAAGACAGATAAAAATACAAATTAGTCATCCTAAGCAGCAAAACGGGTTTTAACCCTAGTTTTTCCCAAGCTACCCCAGATGTGGCGGTCGAGTAGGTTGCATATGTACACACCATCCCTGAAGTTTTCCAACTCATGGTTGGTCCAAATTTCCCTTTCCCTTTTCTACACCACATAGCACCCATGAGCCAAGGCTCAGTAAGAAAACTTAAATCAACAGGTACAAATGACCAATAGTATATAAACAGTAAACGTAAATCGATAAATTCAATCAGCAACAAGACATGAGCAATAATCTTAGCAGTAATAATATGCTCAATCAAACACATAATCCAATCTCAATAATCAATACAATTAGTTAAGTGCAATCAACACTTCTGTTTATTTGTACAACATTCAGGCCCAGCGCCCTTAGGCCAAGTCCTCTGGTCTTATATTCGATCCTGACATGCTTAGGTCGGGCTACATTTCGCACACTTGCTGTCGGCCCCGGCGCCCTTAGGCCAGCCTTCAGAATAGATATAATCACATATATATTGCACAACACGCAATCAGATGCACCTAATAAAACCATGCTCTACCTGGATATTCTCAAATACAATTATAGCCATATTATCACATATAATCATGGTCATACTCATATTTATTAACAGGGGTCCAGGCCCTGATCACAACCCGAGTGCAATTTTCTTACCTTGAGTCCCGAGCAGATAGCGTATGGCAATCCCGAGCACGATCCCCATTCCCGAGCCTTAGTGGTTTAACTTAGTCACAACGCATTAATAGTACCCATCAATCACTTAGACTATTTAAGAGTTTCAAGGTATAATTCTAGCCTTCGGGATCATGAATTTTACTAAATTGGTTAGTAGAATCCTTCCTGATCCTTTTGGTTTGAGTTTGCAAGCTTAAAAACCTTAATTGGCCAATGTTCTCTATTTGAGCCGCGGCGCCCCTAGCAAGTGTTGCGGCCCTCTACAAGTCAAAGAGCCTAAACCATCATTTCCCTAGACACACGTCGCGGCACAACCCACCCAGCACAGTGGCGCTAAGGAAGTTTACAGAACCCCTTAGGCCTCTAAGTTCATGCGAGTCATGACACTCCAGGAACAGCACCGCGGCGCGACCCTACAAACCCATAATTTCCATAACTTTTCCTACGTTTTCCCGAAGCTAAAATTACCAAAATTCACCTTAACATACACTAAAGCTAGAATTAAGCCTCTACACCTCAATACTATCCTCAGAGGAGAACAATCATCTGAAAACCTAACCAAAAGCCCCCTAGGAACTAATAATTCAATAAGAACTTTCGAAACATAAAAACTTAAAAAAAAACTCAAAACATAACATCAGATTACCTCTGGCTGAGCTGATCTTAACTGTTCCCTTAAGCTTATAAGCTTCCAGCATCCCTAAACTTCAATCTCCCTAGAAAACCTTGCCCAAAAATTCAGAGATTGGTGCTTCCCTTTTCAATTTTCCCAAATTCTCCCAAAGAGGGTGAGATAGAGAGAGAGAGAAACGTGGGAAAGGGAAAAACTTAGAGTTCTTGGTACTTTCTAATGGTTTCTAACTATTTCTCAAGGCTTCCTAAGTTATCCTTTGGCACCTAAAGGACCAAAGTGCCCCTAGATCAAAACTAGCTCTTTAACACCCCCCAAGGGCAATACCATCATTTTGCCACATTTCCCGCTAATCCTCGAGTAGTCCTATAAATTCCCAATTAATCCCCGGATACCCAATTAATCACCAAATAACAACCCATTACCCAATAAATTCTGAATACTCACTAGGTTTCTCAAAATACCCCTAGGCTCACCGTGAGCCGGGTATTTAACCTCGTTGTGACTATTCCGCTAATCCGCTCACTAGGATCACCTCAAACCACACATCTCAAATGTATCCCCATAACACTGGGGTCTCACTCATAACACACAATACAAATATACCCTCAATGGGTCAAAAAATTACAAATATGCTCCAATTTACAAAAACTGGCTCGCATGCATTTTTAATACACATAAACATGCATTAATATTCACATTACCATATAAAGCATTTATACCGCATAATCATACATATATCAAATTAATTCTACATATAAATCCGAGTATGCCTTCCTGGCACAATAATCTAGGCACTCAGCCATAATAGCAAATTCGAAACGTTACAACTATCCCCTCCTTATCAAAATTTCGTCCTCGAAATTTATTCAAACGTATCGGGATACTAAACTCGCAAATCTGACTATAACTTCAGAGTAAATTCCTTTACCTTGCTATTTCTTGTGACACCCTCACTACAGTGACAGTCTTATTCTATAAGACTTTATCTTTTCTATACAAGACTTCCACTGGCTTTTCCTTACACAATAAATCCCACTGAAATTCCAGGGTCTCTTCACCCAATCAAGGGTAGTACTCGACACCTTTTTCCTTGACATTGGATCCAGTAACACCTTATGAGTCTCTACCCATACTGGGGGTAAGGCTATTATGTAGGCCTCTGGCCTAATCCTTATTAGGATCTCACAAGTCTATCAAACCTAGAGTCAAATCTCCACTTTTTTTCCCAAACTATCTTATCTGTTTAGTCCACAATACTCGGAGAAGCACGATGTCTCCAATCCTAGAACTCCACTTTACCATATTTAAATTTGTGAACTCCTATGTCCTTTCAATAAAGCAGACACTCCTACCCTAACAATCCTTCATAACTTCATTGGTCCTTCGAACCGATTCTGAATCAGAATAATTTCTATCCCCATTTCATTTGTTGGAATGAGTACTTCTCGTTCCCTATCTCACAATATCATAGTTAGAGTCACTCTAGTCGTCGATTAGCATTCATCATCGTGATAATCCAATCAAGGCACGTATTGTCCTCAATGTCCTGAAAACCTATATATTCAAAGTGAATTGCTTAAAATATCAGTCGTTCCTTCAGGTTGTCAGTCTATTTGAAGGTAACAAATAATTCCAAATCCCAATCTGATACTCATCGCCCTCTATGACCCTTTTCAAAACTTGGGAAATAAAAGGTCTCAATCCGACACTATCTGTAACGACCCAAATTCGCTAATAAGGCTTAAGGGCCTTGATTAGCATGCCTGGAGGGCATAATGGAGATTGCGTGTGATTTTAGTGATTAAGATGTATAATTATGATTTAAAGCATGTTATATGATTACTTGAGTACTTGAGATGCATGACTATGCGTGTTTGTATGCATGTAGGCCCAGATTAGGGTAGAAGGGCATAATCGTAATTTTGGCCATTAAGGGCATAACTGCTTTGATATATGTGATAATTGTTGAGACCACATTATTATGTGGATATATCTGCGATCTGTGACTCGAGACGATCCTAGTGAGCTAAGTAGCGGAAAAGTCATAGCGGGGATTTATACCCGGCTCGGGGTGAGCTCACGGGTGTAAATGGGAATTTAGTGGATGAGCTGGAGATTATTGTAACATTGAGGAATGCTATTGGTGATTAATTAGGTATCGGGAATTAAGCGGGAAATAATAGAGACATTCGAGGAAGTAGCGGGAATTAGGTAAAATGACTAAAATGCCCTTAAGTGGACTAAAGGATTAGAGTTAATTGGGAGGGCATAAAGGTCATTGGACTCTTAAGGATGGGTATTACTGAGGTTTTAAGTTAGTGGAATTTATAGAATATCAAGGAAGTCTGGAAAAGAAGGGAAAAGGAAGAGGGAAAACAGAGAGAGTTTCTCTAAAGTCGGTTCACACTTTCCTTCATCTGTTTCTTGAGAATTTCTGGAGTAAAGCTTAGAGGAGAGCTGGGATAACTAAACATCAAGGATCTTGACCTAAGACTAAGGAATTGACAGAGGTTTAGCAAGGTTTCACCAACACTTGAGGTAAGGTTCTAGAGTTCATCCATTTCTGTTTCTGGTTTTTAAGTTGTGGTGCTTGAATTGAATTGAATGGAACTTTGGGGAATTCAGGCTTAGGGCTGAGGAGTAGCAAGCCAAGGGAGCCTAGGGATAGCTTGTGGGCGAAATTCTATCAAAGGTATGAATTCTAAGCTTTAGTTCTGATGTTCAGCTGGTTTATGTTGGGTTTTAGAGTTTGGAGGTGGCTATGGTGAATTTTGAGTTTGTGATTGCATGTGCTTGGATTTTAGATGGTTAGGGTGTTTGGGATGAGTGGAGTGTGGTCATGAGGTTGTTTTTAAGTTTGGGTAAGATTTGGAAGAGGTTTGGTTGAGGTTGGCTCGAGAAAATCGCATAAGGGAAATTTTGGGTGTTGGGCTGTCTGTGACTAGCGCTACAGCGCTAGCCTTTGGGCGCTGTAGCGCTAGGCCATTTTGCTGGAAGGGTTTTGGCTTCTGTATGTAGCGCTATAGCGCCCTCCCAAGAGCGCTGTAGCGCTACCCTGCCTTCTGAAGGAGATTTTAGGGTAATTTGCAAGGGTTTTTGACCTAAGGTTTGGGGTTTGGTTCCACCACCTTGTTTGGTGGAACTAGGTCATCCCGGGGGCTCGGGATTGGCCCCGGGGATAGGTTTTGAACTTGAGGGTTGATGTTGACTTTGGCCATGATTGTGTTTAGGCGAGCGCTAGGGCTCGAGTGGGATCGTGCTCAAGGTGTCGAAGGATTAAAGCTATTGAATTGAAAGGTAAGAAAACTGCACCCGAATGTATGGTTGTGAATGGGACTAAGTGCTCCCGAAAGTTGTATTGTGTCATCGTTGGTATTATGCCAAGGGACACGTATAAGCGGTCTAAGAGTACCGTTCATGAGTTTAGCGCACGGAGCGCGAATTGGCCATTGAGTGCCGGAAATAAAAGGATAACAGAGGGAGCTGCCTGTGAGCGCTAGCCCTGGTTATCGTCTGTGCATTATGTATTTGATGAGATGCTTAGTATATGAAATACTTGATTGGTGATACATTTGAGTTGATGAGATGCTATAAGTGTAATTCATTTGTTGCTAGTTGTTCATGCTCTGTTGTTTCTATGTTTTCTTGCTGGGCCTTGGCTCACGGGTGCTTCGTGGTGCAGGTAAGGGCAAGGGCAAGCTGGACCAGGCCTGAGGTGGAGAGCTCCGAGGTGAAATGTACATAGCCAGCCGTTCGATCACCACGGTCGAGAAGTGTGTCAGGACAGAGATTACCTAACAGCTCGCTTTTTCCTTAGTATGGCCAGTTGATGTATCTAAACGTTGTAACTTTTGTAAATGGCTTTTAAACTGTCAATTTTGGGATCCCATGTACGTAAACAATGTTTAGTAATGAAAACGTACTTTTGAGACCAAAACACTTTTAACCCTAGTTCCTCTACTATTTCAGTAACACGCTTTTACTTTAATGACTTGATTAGCAAGTCTGGCACTTTATAAACACACAGTGTAACGGTCTTGGCTATCCAGGGCGTTACACTATCGACTTCGGTGTCCCATGGAGACGTACGATCTCCTTTCGCATCTACTTATTGCTATGATAATTCGCTCACATGAATAGAGGTGTGCTAACTTAATATGTCGAGTCACAAATTCTCGTATACTTCATCTTACCTACAATCTGAGGTGGTTCACCCATATGGTCCATAACTATATCCCTCCATGCTAACTCTAGGATACCCTAGAGTCACAATAGCCTTTCCAGCTTCCGATTATCATCTCCCACTTCTAAAAGTTTAGGCAGTGCACCCTACTCCCCCCCCCCCCCAGTGTACAAATTTTAGGTCTTAACACCCATTCAAACTTCCTAGATACAACAATTATAAGGGGTAGTATAAGACTCGTCCAAAATCTCCACCTCAACGCTAACATCCATCAGATACTCATCTGATCCTCATATCTTATCCTATCCATGCTAAAATAGTAGGATTCTTAATCATTCCTACAAGATCTTCATTCTATAATTCATTGTTCATAGATGTATATCTGCCAATTATCAATCATAGGTTCTATAACATACCAATCGTTATCTCATATGACTTTACTGTAATCCATTGCGAATCATACAACTAACACAACCCTTTCCAACTCAAGATGTCAGCATCCATGTTAGTTTTCTCTGAGTAATAAGGGATTTCAATGTGAGTCCTTCACTAGTTCCCACTAGTGCCTTTGTCTCATGGTAAACACCCCTATGGGTAACAAAACGCTTTAACGTTCATTCTAGTGTACGTACTTCTTTTACATAGGTGTCGTCACCTCACCCTAACCATGGCTATCCAGCATTACTGTCAACTCAAAGTCCCATGTAGAACATCTATGTTCTTATTCCTTTACCCAATGTGGAGCACGAAGAATCACCTTTTCAGTCTACACACGGGCACACCCTAGTCACTGACGCATCACCCTACTAACTCCTCATTTTATGCAAGGACAGTGTCCACCGTACCGTCCTCCTGTATCAGCTCATCATATGCATATTCAAATACCATGGTGTGCTAATCAATCTTTATTTCAACTTCTGAAAATCCAGCATGCAACTATCCATTCAGACAAACTTTAGGCTCTTACGTTACTTCAGTCAAGGGTATGGCAATTCTCAAAGATGCTTCAAGTAAAGGCTGATGTGTTTTACCAGTTCCACAATGCTTCTAACCTTTAAAATTCCCCTCTATCCAATTCCTTATTATTTATTTCTTAATTAAGTCATACATGTTCCCATCACTTCCCCTAATGTGACCTTGAATATCATCTGGAGAAATCGAACTTATCCCTTCCAGAACCTTACCTATAATCCCCACTTCCTCAGCCCCAGTAGTATCAGTGAAAATGTTACTCATGCTTTGTTTCTAACCAGAAGTAGTCCAAAACATTCTCAATTGATCCAAATACAACTTATCCACACCATTCTTGTACTCTCTACTTGTTGAATTTACGTGGCCGCTGGAGCATTTATGAAATCAAGAGCCTTCACTGAAAATCCATCACTTCATACTTGGTGTGAGAGGTAGTTCTTGAAATGTGTCTTTCCTTGATCATCAACTGGTAATGATCAGATCGAGGGTCAATTCTTGAGAGCACTCTCCTGCCTTGAATCGGGGCAAATGAATCATCCATCCTTGGCAATGGATACCTAATCAATACTTCAGAAATGCCTGGTCCTTTGGTGGAGTCTTGACGAATGTCTACCACCATTTATGGTTTCACAAGTAGCTCCATGTCAAGGGATAGTTGAGGAGGTAATGTGGCAAAAAATAGTGTGTTGTCATGGGCTTCTTGAGCAGTGGCACATGAAAAGCAGGATGTAACGAGGATGTGCTCGACAAGTCCAACTTGTAAGCGAAAACTCCCACCTTTGCAAGGATGTTGATCATCCCATAGAACTTAGCTGTCAACTTATCAACCTTTCTTGTGGCAAGGGACTTCGTCCGATAAGATTGAAGCTCGAGAAAAACCATGTCGCCAACATCGAACTCAATAGATCGGCGTTTGGAATCCGCATAACGTCTTATTTTCTACTTGGCGCAGAACAGAAGCATGCGGAGATCATCTAATATGGTGTCTCTATCTTCCAATAAAGAGCTCGGAATGGTGTGTCTTTTGTGGCTGAATGAGTGGATGTGTTGTACCAGTATTTCGCCCATGGTAGCCAAGTAGACCACTGCTAAGGTTTCTCAATAGCAAAACAATTGAGATATGTCTCTAATGTGCAGTTCACCACCTTCGATTGACCATCCATTTAAGGGTGGTAGGCTATGCTGTGCTTAAGAGTAGTCCCTTGTAACTTAAAAAGTTCTTTCCAAAAATTACTGGTAAGAACTCTATTTCTGTTAGAAATAATTGTAGTTGGAACTCCATGTAAACAGATAACATCATGTAAAAAATAATTAGCTTCTGAAGCTGTTGTGAAGGAATGTTTCAAGCCTATGAAATGGGCATATTTAGTAAGGCAATCTACCACCATGAATATTGTATCCCAGCCATTAGATTTAGGCAATCCTTCAATGAAGTCCATGGAGAGGTCTTCCCAAACTTTGGTTGGTAATGAGATGGGTTGTAATAGTCATGCTAGATTAGTGGCCTGATATTTCTATTGTTGACAAGTAATACACTGTTTGACAAATTGCACAACATCCTTTTGCATGCCCACCCAATATACTTCAGCCTTTAGTCATTGATAAGTTTTTATGTCACCCGAATGACCCCCAATTGGAGAACTGTGGAACTCAACAAGAATAACAGGTTTTAGTTTTGATTTTTGAGGGATAACTAACTTGTCATTGTAGAATAAAGTTTCATTGGCTAAGGTAAAGCCTTCATGTAATTGTCCTTCACACAATTCCTTCTGGATGTTCTGAGTAAAGGGATCCCTTTGTATTTCTTGTTGTAAGTCGGCCCAATGAGTCCACTAGGGTAGTTGTAGGTGGTTGTATTCCACTTTGTCATTCTTGCGAGACAAGGCATCAGCAACACGATTTCTAGCACCTGTTTAGTAGTGTATCTCAAACTCATACCCTATTAACTTTGCTTTCCATTTTTGATAATCGCTCGAGATTACTGTTTGTTCCAGCAAAAACTTGAGACTTTGTTGGTAAGTTCAGACTATAAACTTTCTTCCCAAAAGATAACATTGCCATTTTATGACAGCGAAGACTATGGCAATTAACTCCTTCTGAAAGACAGATTTCTGGCACCCTTTTGGACCTAGAGTGTGGCTGTAATAGGTAATTGGACGGGATTTTTTGCCAACAGTGTTTTAAGAAATGATAAGGTAGATTAGTGCTTAGTAATAAACCATAACGAAAGATGAAATGAATTCAGAAGAACACAAATCTTTTAGTGGTTCAATGGTTAAAATTCACCTAGTCGACGAGTCTATATTATTGCTGTTTCTCGCTCTATTTTGGCAGAGTTTCAGTATTATAGAATAATTGGTCCCTTTTTCCTGTCCAATGTTCTCAGTATTTATAGAGAAAATCCATGAATAGTTTTGGGTAACCGCGTGAGTCAATCACTAATTTACATGTTTATTACATTTAATACAAACAACTCCCATTTATACTGGGATATGATTTGATCACAAAATAAATGATCTCCTAATATCTGGGACATTAAATATGTTAGGCTGGTCATAAATAATCTTATAAAAGTACCCAAGTCCTAGGGGATATGCGGGTACGCAATATATTTGAGTTATCACGAGCTGGATATCCCTCCGAGCTCGTACTTTGACAGCTGTTTGAATAGTATGAGTTCACACTTTATAACCTCCATGTTTGTAGCTCGCGTTAAACCCAGGACACCTAACACCACACGTGCTCATGTGAAACTGGAGTTGCTTACGTGGATAATAAGCAGATATCATTCCCTTGGTTATTTCTCTGTATATTTATTCGCCAGCTATACCCGAACTGAGTGAATGACTCGAGCTAAAATTAGGGTACAACAAGCAACACGATTTCTAGCACCTATTTGGTAGTGTATTTCAAAATCATACCCTATTAACTTTGCTATCCATTTTTTATAATCGCTCGAGATTACTGTCTATTCTAGCAAAAACTTGAGACTTTGTTGGTAAGTTCAAACTATAAACTTTCTTCCCAAAAGATAAGGTTGCCATTTTAGGACAGCGAAGACGATGGCCATTAGCTCCTTCTGAAAGACAAATTTATGGCACCCTTTTGGACCTAGAGTGTGGCTGTAGTAGGCAATTGGACGGGATTCTCGCATCAACACAGTGCCCAATCCATATCTGTAAGCATCAATTTCTATAACAAAAGGTTGGGGAAAATCTTGCATGGCTAACATGGGGATAGTAGTCATCGCCAATTTGAGTTTGTTGAAAGCCGCTTCAGCTGTCGCATTCCAAGAAAAGTTGTCCTTTTTAAGTTGGCAGTCAAACGCCAAGCTATATCGGCGTAACCAACCACAAATTTCCTGTAGTAACCCGTGAGCCCTAAAAAACCCCTTAGTTGCTTAATGTTTGTAGGGACTGCCCAATTCACCATTGCTTCTATCTTCCTTGGATCGGCCTAACACTCCATGACTTGAAATAAGATGGATGAGATATGCTAGTTGCCTTTGACAAAAGTCACACTTTTTTCTATTGACAAAAAGTTGATGGTGTTGTAGGAGTTGAAAAACCCAAGATAAATGGCTCGTGTGAGTATCTTTATATCTGTTATAAACCAAAATATCATCAAAGAATACCGAGATGAATTTTTGTAGATAAGGCCGAAATATGTCATCCATTTGGGACTGTGTTGGTGCATTTGTAAGGCTGAATGTCATGACCAAAAATATCATAGTGGTCGTCATAAGTATAAAAAGACGTCTTGTGGATATCTTCAGCCTTGACTTGAATTTGGTTATATCCTGATTTCAAATCCAACATAGAAAATATGTTTGCGCCATGTAGTTCATCCAACAACTCCTCGATGATTGGGATTGGAAATTTTTCCAAAACAGTAACTCAGTTCAAAGCTCTATAATCAATTCAAAAACGCCACGAGCCATCTTTCTTTTTGACAAGGAGAACTGGGTTGGAAAAAGGACTTTGGTTGACTTGAATTATACCTGCTTGTAGCATTTCTTTTATTAGGCGCTTTATTTCTGTAACGCCCCAAACTCCAGGGACCGTTACGGTGTGCCTTGTAAACAGTGCTAAACTCGCTAATCGAGTCATTTGGCCCAAAATCGTGAACTAAGTATGATTAGCGGTTTAGGGGTTAAAAACTTTGGTTAGGATGTAACGTTTCACTAGAACGTTTAATATATACATTGGGATCCCGAAAATAAAGTTTCAAAGACTATTACAGAAAATATTTACAACAGGCCGTTCTAAGCGGCAAAACGGGGTTCAACCCTAGTTCCACTTTAAACCTCGGCCGTGGCGGACGAGCAGCTGCATATGTACACGTCATCACCTAAGCTCTCCAACTCAAGGATGGTCCAGCTTCCTCTTGCCTTTACCTGCACCACGTAGCACCCGTAAGCCAAAGCCCAGCAAGAAAACACAATAGAGCATGATATAATATCAACAATGATCATATTAACCATTCGGGACTATCAGTCCAAGCAAATAGGTGACAATAGCCAAAAGTCACAATAATGAGCATCGCTCCCTCTAGCCATGTGACGATAGGGTCACCAGGGCTTAACTGGTAAGTGATTCTTTCTTAAGTTCGATTAGGACAGGTGCAAGGTGATTAGTCACCAACATAACCTTCCTCATGACTCTAGAGTCGAAACTATGGACAACGTCCCTTAGCCATGTGACAAGCAGTCACCAGGGTCATATACCTTGGCTATAGTCATCTGGTCGTAGACCAGGCAAGCGCTTATAAGTTCTTCGACCTTAGGGTCGGTCTCGCACTAATGCCATGGAGCTATTCAATGCGTGATCATCGACCTTAGGGTCGGTCTAGCATTAGTGCCTTAGAGCCACTCAATGCACGATTCTCGACTTTAGAGTCGGTCCAGCATTAATGCCATGGATCCATTCAATGCATGATTCATCGACCTTAGGGTCGGTCTAGCATTAATGCCATAGAGCCATTCAATGCACGATTCTCGACTTTAGAGTCGGTCCCTGATTAGTCAGTGTCATGCACAAGTAAGTCATGCCGCCAATCATATATCACATGTTCCATATCCATAGACAAGGTATTCAGCATGCTTACTAACAGGTATTAGTACAATTAGGACCATGCACAACCACAGAGGCACAAGCTCTGAATAATATCATACTCAATATACGAAGCATGTCCTACTCACAAGTTTCTCATGCTTCATATGCAATATATCCAGCAATCCAACATGCATCAATAACAGCCATGCATGTCACGTTTAATCGTCAACCAACATGCATCAAGAATAGCCATGCATGTCATACATAATAATCAACCGGCATGCATCAATAATAACCATGCATGTCATACTCAATAATCAACCAACATGCCTCGATAATAACCATGCATGTCACATATACACAGGATGCAGTTTTCTTACCTCAAAGTCGAGCTAGAATGATTTAAAGAACGACCCTTGAGAACGATCAACCTTTAGTCCTTTAGCGGTCACCTAGTCATCACCAAATATAAGATACCATCAATAAAAATGGTCAACATAAGTTTCCAAACTAATATCTAGCCTCCGGGACATCCATCCTCACTTAACCGGGTACTAGGATCAACCCCGACGCCTTAAGGATTGAAACCCCAAGCCAAAAGCCCTTAAAAACACCCAAAATAGGGTTCTGAAGGAACAGGGCAGCGCTACAACGCTGCCCTTCTAGCGCCCCAGCGCTCAAGGCAGAACCACAAACCGCCCAACCTCCCTGCAGGTAGCGCTGTAGCGCCCTACACTGGGCGCTGTAGCGCTACCTTCAGCCAGCCAATTCCCAGAATTTCCTTCCATCGATTCCACCATTTCTAACCCAATCCAAAAGCTTCCAAACATCAAATTAACTCTTAAATGAACCCAAATACCATCTCCACATGTCTTAGGGACCACAACCCCAAGCACCCTAGCCAAAATTCCAACCATTTCCCAAGTTTCCAACCCAGAAAACCAGCTGAAACTTAACTTAGAAAACAGAGCAAAATCAAGAGTTCTAGTGGCTAGAAACTCACCTTAATCTTGGCAACACACTCTCTTCAATGGTGGAGCACAACCCTAGCTTGGCTAAGCTTGGTTCCTTGGCTTAATTCCTCAAACTGAGCTTGAAAATCCAAAGAGAAAAGAGGAAGAAAATCTATCGGGAGAGAAGGAAAAGAAGCTCTGTTTTTGTTACTCTTCTACAGCCTTAATGGCTGATATATATCCTTAAGGTCAAAAGACCATAATGCCCTTAAGCCAAATAAACCCCTCTAAAAGCTTCCGAGGGTAAAACCATCCTTTCCCGCCTATCTCGTTAATTATAATTAACGCTCTCCAATTCCCACTATTCTCAATATTCTCAAACACCAATAATCCATATCCCATTACCCTTTAATTCTCGGTAATGATCTAATCATTAAATTCACCCCGAGACTCACCCCGAGCCCCGAACTTAAACCCGTTATGACTAGACCGAACACTTACATCTCATGATCGTCTCATGTCGATAGCTCGAACCAATCCACCTTATAATGTGGCTATATTAATTAATCACAATCACGCACCCAAGATATACAACTACGCCCACAGTGGCCAAATTACCAAATTACCCTCATAATTAACATATGAGTCCATATGCATGCATTCACCATCATATAATAATATAATCCACGTAAACATGCATATAATCATTAAATACTATAATAAATCAATTATGGCCCTTCCCGGCCTCCTAATCAAGGCCCTAAACCTCATTAGGAAATTTGGGGCATTACAACTATCCCCTCCTTACAGAAATTTCGTCCTCGAAATTTACTCAACAACTCGGAACCAGAATTCTACCCACTTGACATAAATTCCTTAGGTCATTTCTTGACTTCAGTATTTCGATAGCCTTACCTTAACCCAAGGTACATTTTGCTCAATAGAACCTCATTACTTATATCACCATCTGAACTGTCTATTCCTTACCGGAATACTTAACCTTAACCTTCAGATTCTTATAACTTAACTCATAAATTCCTTTGGCCCATGCCCACTGCATGGAAGCACATAACTCACTGTATACAACTGTCAGTGCCAAAAGTAAAACTCATTTAGAGTCACCTTATCCAGATCCATTTAGGATCCAACTGTTGAAACAAACTAGGGCTTAACTTACCTTAATTCCTCACTCCTTTCCCATAGTGATACTTTAGGGAAAATACATTCTCCTACTTGGAATTCCACATTCCCACTCTCCAGTTCAATAATACTGTTCTGTCTATTCTGAGACATGAGCAACCGAAACTTAAGCTCCAGCAATCTCATAAATCCCCTGAACCACCTCAGGGTCCAGACACATACATTAACACATTCATCTTATAAGATGTTTCTCCAATGATAATTGGATAACCCTCTCTCTCTCTGATTTTCCACCAGTCTGAGAGTAATAATCTGTACTGAGTGTTATCTCTATTCTCGTGGCCTTCTAAACCCTTCCAAAACATGGAAGTTACAATAAAGTCTTCATCTAATAAGATAGATCTTGATTTCACGAAGGCACTCTACCCTTCTCACAAAGAGACTCAAATACTGATCAGTCATACTATTCACTTATCCTTAGTGATAACATGACCTCACCTGGACTACCAGTCCACAATGACTTAATGCCAATTCATACCGATCCATCAACCTGGGAATCCCACCGCGAAACTCATCGCAATGCCCTCTTATTCCCACTATGAACTACCCAAAGGCTGTAATGGCCCTGCTATTTCCTGATATTCTGTCTTGACCTGCTAATAGATTAAGAACTTTACACATGCCTCAATATATCCCTCTTCATCTTAGGCCATCACAATAAAATTTCATATCTTGTTACCTTTCCACGATGTCTGAATGAAGTGAATAGAAGAATAACATGAGATTCATCCAGAATCTCTCAGTTAATCTCAATGTCCATCGGATCCCAAGTCCGATCTTTATACCATAACAAATTCATATCTTTCGCTGTACAATTCCTAGCTAATCCAGCTATAGCTTCCATTCAGTCTTCCCTTCTTATCTTCCTTTAGATAATAATCTCAAACAATAAACTGGCCACCTGGCCCACCAGAAACTCTACTACAGTCCTGGTCAGATTCTTTAATCAACATGTTGCATAGGCAACCACTTTTCTCAATTACTAGGATGCCATAACAATCCTCAAATTGATCCTGGTCCATAAAAGACCCAGCACTTCCTCCCCAAGGCACCTGAAATACCTTTACTATCCATGGACATTCCTGTCCCCAAGGCACTCTTCACTCTTGGCAACTCTCCGCGGAGAAAACACCACTATACCATCGTCCAAGACGATCATAAATCCCATTCAAGTCTACCCTTGAATAAACTATTCATCTTATTCACAAACACTCAGCATCAAACCAATTCTCAAGATATGCTCAGCACTCGCAGTGCTCTAATCTGATACCAGTACAATCCTTTACATAATTTCCTTCCCTCTGATCTCTAACTGGTCTTAACCAGATCCAAGATCCACCTTAAAGGATTCCATCTTACTCAGCAATTAACCCTTTAATTCTTATAACTCCACTGAGCCACTCAAAATAGTACTCACATCTAATTCCATCTCTGGCACTAATCCAATCACCACTCTAGTCTCTTTTCATAAAAAGAAAGCTTGGCAGACCACTTGAAAACACTTTCAAAATCCACAGACTAATCCAGTCTGTTCTGATCTCACTAATACGATCCAAGTGATATCCATCACGTTAGCTAAGGGTTCCATGCACCCCCTTGCACAAAACTCTAACTCTCGCTACAAGTTTCATAAGCACACAGAACCATACACCAAACTAACCAACACAAGGCCCTCTACTCTCAAGCCAATAATTACTACACTTTCCTTGCCATTCAAGACTGCTCTTTAATTACTTAACCAATCCAAACCCTGGATCAAACCAAAGCCTGACATAACCAGCTTTATCAAGATCACTGATGAGTCATTTCCATAACCAAACTCATCTCTTAAGTTGCCAATACCATATTACATTTCCCATCACAACATAACCATGTGATCTATATACACCATCCTTATACCCTTCTCTATATATACTAACAAAAGAATAGCATGGCACCAAAGCCAAATAGCATAACTCAAAACTCAGAACTAGGAAACTGACCTGTCAGCCCCGAGGAGATCTCAGTAAGAAATTTTGGGGGTTCTACGGAGGTGATGGAGTTGCCAACTAACTGATTTAATTCAATCAAAATTCTTGAGCCTTCTTTGTGGACGGTCTTCATCATGGCCTTCAAGGATACCAGTGATTTCTCTAATGAGAGATCACCTGTTAATGTAAAAGTCTGCTTACTGACTTGGAACTTCATGGTTTGGAGCTTCCAATTGATTTGAGTGACACCTAAAGTAGAAATCCATTGCATTCGCAAGATTATATCTGAACTTCCCAACTTAAAAGGCATAAAATCCTCTACAATATGCAGACCATGAATCTCTAATAGCACCCTCTTACATGTGCCTTCTCCTTTGATTGTGTCCCCTCATCCCATGGTCACTCCATCTGTGTGGTTTTATGAACAGGAAAGTGAATTTTTTGAATGAGGTCAGTGGATATAAAATTATAGGTTTCCCCTGAGTCAACCAAGAATACCATTTCCAGCGTGTGAGTAATCCCATTCATCTTCATCGTTTTAGGGGCTGAGAGTCCAGCTACTGAATTAAGTGATACTTCGACTTTATCAGGAATTTCAGCAAGCTGTAAATCCATTGTAGTGGTTGGTGGGTTGTCATCATCAACATTTGGTTCAGGGGCCGTGTAGAATCTCTTCATCATGGGTAAGGATGACTGAAATTTCCTTTTTTGGACATCGATGACCGGGAGCCCATTTGTTATCACAACGATAACAAATGCCTTGGCGTTTCTTCTCTTGTAATTATGATTCTGTGAATCGGCAGTATTGACCAAGTGATCTCGGAACTAGATTGGTCGGAGGAGCTTGTGTTACTGAGTTGTGATCAATGCTGACAGAGGTAGAGGAATACCTATGAAAACGAGCCACACTTCTATTACCGAATAAATATTGATTCTTGGTTTTAATCTTGATGGAAAAATCCATAACTTTGTTTAAAGTTTCTAGTTTGAAGGGACAATTGGTCTGTGGCAACTCTCCCACAGGTATCAAATCAGAGCTCGTCCTTCAAACGCCATTAAAGCTACTTCAATTTTTTCTTTGTTGGTAAATCGTTGTAGAATAAAATAACATTCTACCTTCAAAATCCAACCATAAGGATTGGTTCTGTCAAACGTGGCATGTCCAACCTCTGTAGTCAAAAATCTCGTCGATACTCGAGGGTGGTACCGGAATTGAGTGACTCCATGATTGGGCTTTGCGCCGCTACCCATGGACTGAGGGCTAATGGTGCCACTAGAGATTTGGTGGACGCCGATGGAGAAGTGGTCGACATTCCCGGAGCATCCTTGTCGGCGTTCTTGGAGGGTTCTTGAGAATTCTTGCTAAGAGTAGCTAGTGCTGATACCATTTCATCTCTGAAACTCTGTAATTATCTAGTCCATCGGTCCTCCATTGCGTCGAGCTTAGTTTCCATGGACTCCTCGACTTCCTCCACACTATCATCCTTCTCAGATCCACCTTTCTGACTTTTCTTTGGCCCCATGATCTCCTTACCAAGTCAACTGCGTTGATAGCCCTTGATACACTCTAGTTCACAATTCAGATCTTGAAAGAATTGAGAATAGTCAATCTTATTAATAGGAGCAGGAAAATTACAAGTTCTAAGTTATTTTGAGAAAACTTGGAGAAACTCCCAAAGTAACGTTTTACTCTAAATTTCTTCTAACAACATGCCATCCTTGAACTTAGTCTAAGTCCTTATATAAGGCTGAGACTAACAATCCTCTTACTCAGACAACTAATAGGAAACAAAGAGAAATTACTACTAAATTAAAAATAAAACTGAGAACTACTAACATTAGTTAACTAGGATTGAAAACAGAAAGTAATGTTATTACTAATGCCTAGGGTGCCTAATGTAAGTATATCAAATGGGGGGTCTAACAATGTTTTAGCCAATCACACTCTCCCACTCGTTTCAAGACTCTTCCCTTAATCTCCATGAATAGTCGATGTTGGTGACAACAAAGGAATTTGATTTTTCTTGAATCGTTACTCTACTTGAATAAACACTCACCTGACTTCAGCATCAGAGAGTTTTCTTGCAAGTAACCCTAGGCGGTTTGTTCACTTCAGGTGCCTCTACTGACAATACAAACGGAGCAGCGCTCCCTGGAAAAACCCATTGCCTCACCAACTTAATCTCTTCCTCTTGCCTCTGCAATCTTGCTTGCATACAAGTAAACATCTGCTGCCAATTTCAGGGGCAGATGGAGGGTTCTGGCCATGATTATCATTTTGCGACCTCGATATTAACACTCCCAGAACCAATTAACCTCCGGATTTGTTTGCTATCTCGACCTATCAGGAATGATAATCATATCCAGAACTATCCCACGAGCAAAACCAAACAATACCACAACCACATACATCAACAATACCAGAGCACAGGTCTATAACATTCATGCATCAATTAATAGGCCTTGCTCATACAAGGTACATATATTTCATGCTCTCTATTCTAGCATGTAGATAAGGCACGTATGTTCAATTAAGCAATTAAGCACATAACCAAATTATTGGATACCAAATCGTGAGTCGAGCTTATCTTTAGCAGTGAGTGTACATGCCTTGCCAGTCTTCAAGAACCCTTAAACCTAGACCGCTCTGATACCAAGTTGTAACGCTCTGGTTAGCCAAGACCGTTACACAGTATGTTTGAAATGGTGCTTAACTCGCTAACCAAGTAATTTGGACTTAAATGTATAATTAAAAACTAAGCAAATGTTAGGTATTAAAAATTTTGGTCAACGAAGTAATCATTTTCCATTAAAAGAGTATAGTTTATACACGAGATCCCAAAAAGTGTTTATAGACTGATAAAAGACAAATAAAATACAAACTAGTCGTCCTACACTGCAAAACAGGGTTCAATCCTAGTCTTTCCCAAGCAATCCTGGTCGTGGCAATCGAGCAGGCTGCATATGTACACACCGCCCCTGAAGCTCTCCAACTCATGGTTGGTCCAGCTTACTCTTGCCCTTACCTGGACCATAGAGCACCCATGAGCCAACACTCAGCAAGAAAACCACACAGAGTATAATAATAATACAAATATTCAAAGCAGCTACCCATGTTTCACAAATAACAGATGCAATCATTCCAATCATATAACTTGTAAACACATTCTACAGTTTACAAAAGAATACTTATCTTAATCATATAATCAATTAAGTGGCCCGGGAAAAACAGCCCGTACGAGCGGCTCAACCAAGCGAGGTGCGTACGCAGGCACTCAGCTCACGGTTCATGTCGGGAAAGAAGGGGCCGTAACCCCAATTTGAACTTGCCTTCACGACCAGCGTTCTGCACGCTTTGCTGATCAGATCCATGCTCAATCTGATGGTTGATTATCAGTCATACCATACATTCACATGTAATTCAAGGGTAAATAGCATACCAGCCAATAGCTATATGTGCATATACCCGTTTTCTTACCTCAAGTCCAAGCACTAGATAAATAGAAACGACCCTTGAGCACAATCCCTTTCCGAGCCCTAGTAGTTCCTTAATCAGAACCATAATAAAGGATATACATCAATATTGAGTAAATAAAGGTTTCTGAACCAAGTCCTAACCCCCAGAACCTTGAATTCTACTAAGCAGGGTAGTTGGATCCTTCCCGAGCCCTTAGGTTTGAGTTCCCGTAACTCAAAACTTCATTTGGTTAATGCTCCCAATTAGCGCCGCGGCGCACCCCAAAATAGAGAGCCCTGAAGTTGATTTCCCAGGACACGCATCGCGGCGCAACCCACCAAGCGTCGCGGCTCTAAGGCGGTTCAGAGGAATCCTAGCACCCCTGAGTTTATAAGGGCTACGACGCTCCAAGAACAGCATCGTAGTGCAACCCCGTGAACCCAAAAATCTTGCAATTTTAAGAATCGCCCAACCTCCCAAAATCATCCCAACACTCGATTTTACTCACAATTGACTATGTCAATGGTCCCAACAACCCATAAATATACAAACCAGCCTCAAAACTCAATCAACACCTCATGGAAACTAAGAATGCAGAAAGAACTTCTAGAACTCTAAAGCTTTAAAAAAACTCATAACTTAAAACTTCAAATTACCTCTCATCAAATTGTTTCCTAGCTGCTCCATCAAGCTTAGAAGCTCCCAGCCCCAACTAACCTTTAATTCCCCAGCAAGCCTTGCCCCAAAACCCAAGGAATAATTGCTTTTCCTTCAACTTTCTAAGGCCCCAGCAATGAGAGAGAGAGAGAGAGAAAACGAGAGAGAAAGGGAGAAAGACTAAGTTGTGTTTTGTTCTAATTTTCTAAAGGCTTCAAGGGGATTAAGATAATCTAAGGCTAGGGAAAAGACCAAAATACCCCTAGTCTTTACCTTGGTTCTATAATGTCCTCAAGGGCAAAATCGTCATCTGCCATCATTTCCACTAAACCTCAAATAACACTACAAATTCCCAATTAATCCCGACATACCCAAATAATCACCAAATAAATTCCTAATCCCCAATAAACCCTGGTAATGTACTAAGTTACTAAAATACCCCTAGACTCACCTCGAGTCGGGTATCAAACCCCATTGTGACTTTTTTGTTAAATTGCTCAAAAGGGTCGTTTCCTACCGAACAACTCAAATATATCCACATAATAACGTGCTCTCAATCAAATAACACATCTAATTACAATTATACCCTCAGCGGGTCAAAATTACGAAAATACCATTTTTAACAGAATCAGGCATATAAGCACATTTAATACGCTTAAACATGCATAAACAGCCATAACATTATATAACTCATATAATCTGCATAATCACATATTTATTCAATTAATTACCACATAATTACTCCACGTGCCCTCACGACATGCTAATCAAGGCCTTTAGCCTGATTAGAAATTTTGGGACCTTACAAGGAGCCTCATTACTCCCTCACGAAATGCATCAATCTTCTAACTATAAAATGATTATAGAAAGTTATTGTCCTGAAAAAAAAAACCCAAGGCAGAAAGGGACCCCACAAGGGTAGCAAATGCCATAATAATAAAAGATAACATGAAACAATACCTTCCAACACATGTATTTCCTTCCGGCAATGCTTCTCTATCGTATATATACCCAATAAGTCTAACAGAGAAGATATACGATCCAACTTGACAAGCAATGGTGATGGTATTGAATGTAGTCCCTAAATGTGCCACACCAAATATCTCAGAAGCAATTGTGGGCATCAATGAATTGAGAGCCATAACAAACACCAACTAGTATCGAACCAAAGTATAAAGCACCAAGCAAACCAGAAGCAATCATTATATGTCCAACACTCATGGTTGCTAAAGGGATCACCATGAACAATGGCCTGGCCCATCTCTTGACATGCAAAATGTAATCTGATAAAGAGACCAACGAACTAGTCTCAAAACTTTTGTAGCCAAGGGATCCTCCCATCTGACTGATGTTATTCATTGTAGCCAGCCCTGATACCATACCACATGCAATGGAAAGGAACAAAATCCATAAGTCCACAACGCGCATTGCTTGAAATAGGTTTAAGTTCTCTCCAACTTGCAAAGTCCTCTTATGATCGGTATCCATCTCTTGGCCAGAGCTGCTAGACAAGTTATGATACTCAACATAATCTTGTGTTCCATTTCTATGGGATTCCACTTTCCAAGCTCTAATTGCAATGCAAATAGGGGAGCTAAGCAATAAGATTAGCACACCCAATGCAAATGCATGAAATATTAATCGCAGTGTAAGAATGTGCTCTAATATTATAATGACCATAAGATAAGCAACAAGAAGTAGAGCAATTAAGGAGAAATTATTGAGGAGCTTATTCTCATTGCCTTCACTTGTTTCCTGAATCCTCACAAACCACATGAGAAATAAGCTATTGATAGTTGGCAATAATGCCAGCATGAGAAGAAATGAAGTAGGTTTGTAGTATAATATTGTTTGATACACTTGAACTAATATTGCTCCACTCAGACCAAGAGACCCCTAAATAGGAAAAAAAACTTGTTAGTCATAACAATCACCGTGAGCAAGTAACTTAAATATAGTTTATGTGTTAAAAATACACAGCTTAAAAAAAAGTATAGATAGAAATTCAATTTTGTATGTGTTTTGGTTATATAGCTACAGAACATAGAACACAAGGATTAATTAATCCAACCAACTAGAATTTGACTTTATATTAAGTTGTTTTCCTCATTATTTATTAATTATAAATGTCCCTCCTCACTCAATCTTTCTTTCTTTTTCACTCTATTCAATATTTAAGTGACTTAATAAACACCTCTAACATGGTGTCCAATCTTAATATGGACTAAGATTTATCTTACAAAAGACAGTTAAAATCGTACGAGTGTTGGGATGTTTAAATATGATTTGAAAGCAGGCAAAATAATGCAAATGAAGGCTAAGCGGTTCGCGCCAAGGGAGGAGTACCCAGTAAGATTTTATGTTTATGTAATGAGTAAAAGAGGTTGCACCAGTCAGCCTCTGTTTACTTTTACAATGTAATGAATCAAGGGAGCTATCCAAGCTAGCTCGCAAATGTAATGAAATTCTGTTGTTCGAAAAATATGTGTGTCATTCAAGGAGCTTAACCAACTCAGTAGGCCCTCATTGCCAATTCAAATTGCAAAAGGCATCTGCCACAAAAAAAAAGGAAGAAAAAGCCAGTCAAAAGTGCTTAGCCAAATAAATATTGTCAACCACTTAGGGGGTAGGAGACTGGCATAAAAATGTGCATACAAAGAAATAAAGGCCTTGTCTACAGACCTCGATAGAAGGACCCCTTAAGGTTGTAAGGATTAGCTACCCTTACAAACCTCGAAAGGGTCGGTAAGCCCCGAGGGACGTAGTCCCAAGGGACCCCTAAAAAATAACAACAAAGATAAGAAAAGTGTCCTTATAATAATTCTTGGTCGACCAAAGTCAACTAGCCCAAAAAGGGTCTCAAAGAAGACGATTGCGAAAAGCATCTCAAAGAATATGCTTGCCAAAAATAGTACTATGCATAATGACGAGAAGGACGCTTCTCACACAAAATAACATGTGTGCGCAAAAATATATAAAAGGATAGCAAGATCCCAAAGGGTCAACATATCCTTACAAGTAGTCAAGGTGCACCAACAGACAGGAATCACACGTAGTAAAGAGGTCTCAAATGAAACCTTTTCAAAATAAAGAGGTGTTAATAAGAAGCCCACATGCATAAAAGGACATGATATTGTTCCATCACAAAATAAGCATAAGACTAACCATAACTTATTAAAGTTCCTCGCAAAGAAAACAAGAGACCTAGAGAAACCTCTCAGGAAAAACAAATCAAGTAGCATTACAACCCAATCAAAGTAAAAAGAAATAAGTTGCCCATAGATGGGAGCGAAAGACAAGGCAAGAAAATACATCATGGTTTCCCGCCGCGAGCACTCCATTCTGCAGCCTTAGCAACAACATGGTCACCGAATGAGGAGAAGTCGAAGCCAGGATTCTGTCTCTACACACCATACAAGGTTCGCTCCATTGACTTGTACTCGACCTCCACTAGTTCCGCCTCAAGAGAACTAATCTTCTCCCGCAACACCAAAACTTTAGCTTCCGCCATTTTCTTACTCTTGGACGAAGAGGAAGCCTTCGCTACGGCTGCTTCTATCTTGTGTGTGGCCTCAGCAAGCTGTTTCTCGAGTCCCTAAATCTTGACAGTAAGTCGATCATTCTCCACCCCGGCCAAAGATAGGTCTTTTTTCGAAGCTATTAAGTGCTGAGCCACGAGATAAGTCTGCAAAAGATGAGGTGTGTACATGTAGAATGTTAATATACAAAAAACATATGAATAAGGAACCACACATAATAAAGTATCGTATGATACACACTTACCCAGGTAGTGGAATACATGAGAGTCTCCCCTAGCTCGGTCATATTAAAACTCTCAAGGCCCCTCCACTTGGGCTCTGCAACATCCTCATCCGCACGGGTAAACCTCTACACAAAAGAAGCCGACACGTAATTCACCCATGGCACCTCACTCGAACTAGGAGCGTCTAGATGAACAGGGATAGATGACGCACTAGCTAAACGAGGCAGAGGACCTCTAGAAGTTCAATAACTAGGGAATTTTCTAGGAGCAACATTGAACTCACCGTAAGAAGGCAAGACAAAGCGCCCTGGATTGGAAGGTGGAGCTCGCGAATGGGAGGCTATATCTGGGTCCACAGAAGCAGGAGATACGCGGTCCGGTCGCTTGGACTCTAGAGAAGGTTCATCTTAAACCCAGTCGTCATTTCCATCAAATGAGTATGTGCCTGTCGGAAGGACCTTTTTCTTCTGCTCCATAATATACCACAAAAAATCAGGACTGGAGACGCCAAAAAGACCATAGGCATTGAGGTTTGTTGTAGTAAAAATGTAATTCGCTATTTTCTCCATAACGTCTACCTTAGCCAAGGTCTCCACGCAAACAAGTTGTTGTGTAGATATTTTCAGAGGAGGGAGGTCCCCTGAACCACCAGCTCAATTGTTAGCCTAACAACAATGATAATAAAAAAAAATAGAGGTACGACGCTTACTTGGAGAGGTGTGAAAATGTTCACGAACTGAGGGGCAGCCCTTGACGAAGAAGAAATCTTGTTTCCACGAGCTAGGATTGGTGACGCTACCCTCCCTCAACAGAACTTGGGTATTGGCCTTCTGCAGAAAAAATAAAGCCCTTCGACTTAGGAGTCGGCATGAGATTGTGCATGAAGTGCACCTCCTTCGTCGTAGGAGCATGACCCTCGCATCTCATATATGCCATGTACAAGCAACTGAGATTCAGTCAACTATGTGGCACCAGCTGAAGTGGAGCAAGCCTGAAGTACTTGAGTACTTCTTCAAAGAACGGATGGAGAGGAAACGAACCTCCCTCCTTCAGTATATGCTCACTGAACGTTGTAGAACTAGGGGTGGCTCATGATCCCGACACTTAGAATTGAGCACGTAGCATTGGAACTAACCACTTATGTAGTATTTCTCCATTAGTTTCATTAACTTATTCTCTGACATATGGGAGACAAGGGAAGTCGCTAACAGGGGACTGAAGTCCAGCTTCTCGGAAGCCACTTTTTGATGGCCTTTCTTTGACATATCTGAAAGACCAAAAGAAAAGGATGACATTTGTACATGACATTTTACCTTCCATTTACATCCCCGATGCTTTATGCACGTAGGAATTTTCCACCTAGGTGTTGGAGGTGGAAGCGTTAGAAATGCATACACTATAAATAATGGTTGAAGGGATCCAGAGGTGGCTTTGAAATTGTTATAGGAAGCTTCCTCATAAAGAGGAGAGCCAGAAAGTGGAGGTTCTAGCGAAAGGTTCTCTTCCATAAACATCAGCTCCATTTGTAAGTCCAGAAGGCTTGCTCTAAAATTAGCAATGTAGTCATCGGGGTCCCTAGAAGAAGCAACCCCTCACCCCTTGAGACAAAGTCTATCTCACTTTCAACAACCTAAATTTTTTGCCTAAGGTCAATTAACCGATCCAAATGATACATACAAGCCTTCCTTAAGATCTCATGCACATGGTGTGGGTTATATATAGAAGGCTCTGAATTCGACGAAGATAGCTCTATGGGTTCAATACCGGGAGGTACGCTAGACGACCCGTCGAAAGCCATGGAACGCATCTCATGAAGAACGATAGTGCAAATGTGTGTGCAATGTATGTTGTGCTACAAAATACAAAAGAGTGGGTTTAAAACCCCTACAAACTTACACATAAAAGGGGGGCCAACTATGGTATGTGGTAGTGTGTGTGTGAGGTGAACATGCTAATGGACGCTAGCACAGAGCATCACATTAGGGGGTACTGGGGCTAAAATAACACCACTCCCAAGTGGTAACTTAAACCCTCCAAGGATAAGAATACTAAAAGAAAGAATAAAGGAATACCTCACGCGGATAAGGAACCACTAATGGATGCTCTTGGTTGTTGGAGATATGCTCAAAACCGCCTCTACCAAAGTACCTCGCAACAAAGCTCCAGCTCGCCAGGAACGCTATCAGAGTATCTTGCAGCAAAGCGCCTGCATGCACCACAACTACTTTGGTACCACACACCCTATGCCTACACACAAAAAAAGAGAGCAAAAAGAGACAATGTTTAGTAGCTAAGTGAACATATGCATATCTATATATATATATATATATTTATACCAAAAAAACAAAAGAAAAGAAAAATAAAGTGCTCTTGTGGGGGATGGAACCACCCACCTCTTGGAGTTTTAAATAATAATGTACCACCAAGGCAAGGCAAATGTTAATGTAAGGAATGCATTCAAAGGAGAGGGTTATTTATACAAAATCTAAACCCATCCTATCCCTTGGATTCAATATTCGATCCATGGTTGGAAATGAAGCCTTACGCTAACCTTGGGATCCGTGAGGAGGAATGATAGGCTCACATTCACTCGCAAGAAATCATGAGGACCAAAGAAAAGGAGATAAAATTACAGCATGTATCTAGAGGGTGACATTACCAATAGTCTATAAAGACTCCTAAAGGCCCCCTCATAGACTAGGGGGCAAGTGTGGACGCCAAAACTTTAACATGCGTCTGAGGCGGCCTCCTTGTCATCGATACCCCACAAGGTCAAAAAGTGAGACCCTCACCACCTGCGGCTCTAAGAATTTCGTCAGAATGCATCTCACGCCTAGGAGGGGCGGTGACTCGCAGAGCTGCTGCTGCACGCCGAGGGTGGCGCCTCATGAGAGAAGGCACCTCGCGCCTAGAAGGGCCAGTGCCTCACGGGACTGTTGTTGCACACCGAGGGTGGAGCCTCACAAGAGAAAGCACCTTGTGCCTAGGAGGGGCGGTGCCTCGTGGGACTGTTGCTGCACGCCCGAGGGTGGCACCTCACGAGACCCCTGTCTCGTGCCAAGGAAGGCATCTGATGCCTAGGAGGGTCGGTGCCTCGCGGGACCACAAACTTGCACTGAGGATGGCGCCTCGCGAGACATGCACCTCGCACCAAGGGAGAGTCTCACCTCAGGGGGCGCCTCACGCCAAGGAATGGTGACACCTCACGGGACCCCCCGCGTCAAGCACCAATGCAAGACCTGTCGGTTCATGCCCCTATAAACCAACCTGCAAGTGTCTTCACTTAACCAAGCATTGAGGACCTCAAGACATGGATATGACTCTAAAAAGTGGTATAGTGGATAAGACTCTCATACCAGTACGGAAGATACACGTGCAAGTCCCGTACCATGTCAGTAGTGGTAGTAAAGAACGGTACATAGTATGGAATCCCCCAGCACACCTATGAGTTTTGTATCCAACAAGTAATGGAGGTATGACATGGTACCAAGGCAAGAGTACTTTTGCAGACCCTTGACACATACTAGAGCCAATCACCACTTCAACACCACTGCCACCTGCACCACGATCACCTACAGCTTGGATATGCAGCTCTTTGTCTCTTCAAGACCACGAGGTACCACGAGCCATTATAGCTCACCTATAAAAAGGACCTCACATCATCATTAAAGGGGATTGAAAAATTCTTGTAACACCAGACTATTCTAAGAGAAATATACAAGTTTTCTTCCATTGTTATTCTCCTATTTTTCTCTAAGTTTCTACATGTCTTTCTTAGTTCATAAGTTTCTTGTTAAGTCTTTGAGTTTTCCGACCTTAATCCGTAGACCAGTTCTTATCGTTAACAGGTATGCTAACACTGGAGCCAGTAATCACCTCACAGCTGATGTGGCTCCCATACCAAACAGTCATGACTACAAGGGTAAGGAAACTGTGGTTATTGGTGATGGTAACAGACTCCCTATTTCTCATATTGGGACTAGTTTTCTAACTAAAAATCTGATACTCCTCTTATTCTTAAAGAAATGCTACATGTGCCCAATACAGCCAAAAAGCTTATTAGTATCTCTAAACATACAGCTGATAATAATGTACTTATTGAGTTTCATGATGATTGTTGTTTTGTAAAGGACAATGTAACAAGGAAGGTGTTGCTTAAAGGGATACTTAAGGAGGGATGATACCAATTCGACACATTCCACACCAAGGCAGCCTCCACATTCTTTAAGTTCAGTAATATGAGTCGGTCTTCTAGTTGTTTTGCTAATTTGTCTTGTATGTCTGAATCTGATGTAAATTGGTCTATGACCAATGTGTCTTTTGTTTCCAGGAATGATGTTTGGCATAGGAGATTAGGCCATCCATCTACCTGAGTCTTGAGTCAAGTTTTGAGTTCCTCAAATGTAAAAATTTCAAGAAATGAGAAAGTTCATTTTTGTGATGCCTGACAACTTGGTAAATCCCATGCACTTCCTTTTCAATCCTCGATAAATAAGTCTCAACATGTCTTAGATCTCATTCACACAGACCTTTGGGGTCCTGCACCAGTAATGTAAAACACAAAGTATCGATTCTACATCCATTTTATATATTATTTCAGGTGATACACAAGATTTATCCATTACGAGCAAAATCTGAAGCACTAGGTGCTTTTGTCCAGTTCAAAGCCTTGGTAGAAAATAAGTTTGAACAAAAAATCAAATTACTCAGATCTGATTGGGGAGGTGAATACCAGTAATTTGCCAATCTAGTTGCTGAAAATGGGATCATTTTCCAACACTCTTGCCCACACACTTTAGCTCAAAATGGGAGAGCTGAAAGGAAACATAGACAGATTGTAGAAATGGGTCTAACACTCTTAGCATAAGCTGCTATGCCCTTGAAATCTAGGTTGGTGCATTCCAAACCTCTGTCTACTTGATAAATAGACCTCCCACTCTAGTTCTTGACCAAAAGTCACCATTCGAAACACTTTTTCACAAGAAACCAGATTACCATCTGCTAAGAGTGTTTGGAGTTGCATGTTTTCCTTGCACTAGATCCTATAATGAGCATAAGTTTCAGCTTAGAGCCACTGAATGTCTCAATCTGTGTTTCAGTGAGTCATTCAAAGGCTACAAGCGCCTTAGTTCAACAGGGAGAGTATATATATCTAGACATGTCACCTTTAATGAGTCAGAATTTTCCATTTCAACAAGGATTCTTAAATACACACAAACCATAAACTCAAATAGATGTTTCCATTTCAAGTTGATCTCATCTCTCGAATATGCATTTCACGCCTATGTCTACCACTCCAACATGTTCCCCTTCCACCTATAATCTTCCTCAAGTATGGTTGGAAGCGACTTCAGTCATGGAAAACTCATCTTTACAAAGTAACAATCGGGTAGAACAAAGTGTACATTTAAATTCCAGCCATCTTCCACTGATATTTCTGACCAATCTAACTTTAGAGCAGAATCACAGGCTCAACAAGAATCAAGTTCCACATGATGCTTCTTTAATATCTCAAAAGAGACCAGCTTTCCAGCCATCGCATCCTATGATCACTAGAGGTCAGGATGGCATATACAAACGCAAAGTGTACTTGGGTCAAGCAAAATGGGATCCAGTTAGTTATGAACCAACTAGTGTAGAGGAGGCACTTGGTCATCAGGGGTGAAAATCAGCAATGGAAGAGGAAATTAAAGCACTTCAGGCAAATAAAACTTGGATTCCTGTTCCACATGCAGCTCAGTACAACCTTGTTGGCAATAACTGGGTATTCAAAATCAAAACTAAATTAGATGGCTCATTTCAGCGCTATAAAGCCAGGTTAGTGGCTAAAGGCTTTCACCAATGGCCCGACATATATTTTGGTGAGACTTTCAGCCCAGTGGTGAAAGCATCTACAGTTTGGATCATACTCACTATAGTTGTATCAAGGAATTGGGAGATTCGACAACTCGATATTAACAATGTGTTCCTCAGTGGTTACTTGGAAGAAGATGTATATATGGCGCAACCTTTTGAAGATGCAAGCAAACCTTACCATGTCTGCAAGTTGATTAAGTCGTTTTATGGTCTAGAACAGGCGCCTAGAACCTGGTTTGATAGACTTAAACAGACCTTGGTGGAGTGAAAGTTTATCAATTCAAAAGCAGACAATTCACTATTCTTTTACAAGACTAACACAATGATAATTTTGGTGCTTATTTATGTCGATGACATAATTATCACAGGGAATAATTCAGAAAAGCTTAGAGATTTTATTGATGCACTCAACAAAAGGTTTACGCTCAAGGACCTTGGGGTATTACACTACTTTCTCGGCATTCAAGTTCACTGAGATGACAACGGGATGTATTTAACACAAACCAAAAACATTGAAGAAGTGTTGCAATGATTTGATATGAGGAATTTGAAATCATCTCCTACTCCTATGACTGCGAGCAAGCTAGTATCACAAGCATATGGTGAAGTTCTAGCAAATCCAACAGCCTACAGGAGTCTCATTGGAGCCTTACAATATCTATGCTATACTCGACCTAATATTGCATTTTCTGTCAATAAACTAAGACAATTCCTCGGCATCTTTTTACGCAAAACACCCATCTGTTATCAACAACACTCATGTTTGAAGCTTAGGGAACAAGGGACCGCATTTTGTTCTTCATAAGGATTGAGTACTCGGCATCCATAGCTGCTTTCCATGGAGGAATTTTCAGGGCTTGAAAAACACTCACAGGTTCTAGCTCAATCATTAAAGCTGATGGTAAAGGAGAAAAGGAGTGAAAAACTCTAGGCTTATAGATACCTGCTTTGGTTCTGGTGATCATGGGATGTGAGGGTTGAGTGGTCTTTGGTATGGATGGTGTGTTTGGGGTTTGAGAGACTTGATTTTGGGTCTGAGATGATGATTGTATAGGTGATAAGGGTAGGCTTGTATGTGGAGATATAGTGGATGGAGACAAAGTAGAGCCAAAATTGTTTGGGCTGTTGAAACATGGTGTGTTGTTTTCTTGAGGGACTTGTGGGCTCGAGGAAAAGCTTTCTTGTTGGGAAGAAGAGAAATTTACTGCATCATTGATCACTACTCCATTAACATGTTCTGAAGTCACATTTGGAACATAGGGTAACCATTGAGGATATTGTGTGACAGTCAAAATCCCGTGATCCGTAAAGGGAAAGACCGGGTAAGCTGTGCAATCCCACACCGCCTGGGGAAGGTTAAGTGTAATGAATCTAAGACTGTGTAGGTATGGGACTACACAGTTGAAGATGGCTTAAATGGATTGATGGGTACTACCTATATCAGGAAGGTGCATCTTCTTTTCGGTAGCCCATCACTTGAGAACTCCATGGTTAAGCGTGCTTGGCCTGGAGTAATCTAGGGATGGGTGACCTCCTGGGAAGTTTTCCCAGGAAGTGTGCGAGTGAGGACAAAGCACGCTGGAAAGACTTGTCTTGGTTTGTAGGGCCAGTCGTCATTCCAGAAAGCAGCCATAGTGATGTGGGGCGTCACATAACTATTCATAGTGGGTCCCACAGTGGGGTCCGCAAGGGTCCCACAGTAGGGTCCACATGGGTCCCACAGCGGGGTCCACCCCATGGGTTCCACATGTTGATGCAGTAGTGACACATTGATGACTTAAGCAAATTACTATGCTTGATATTTTGAATATGTTATTATTCCACTATGCTTATTATTTTTAATATTTTATTAGAATAGTATCCCAAGTTTTTCCTATAAATAGCCCTTCCAAAACTCATCTTGAAATCACAAAAACCTCATTTCCTTTCTCTTACTCTACCCAAAAATATTCTTAACATCCTTCTAAAGTTCTAAACCTTGGAGATCTAGGCGAAGTTCTGTCCGTAACGCTAGCCTACGAAAACCTTTTAGGTAAGCTCTTCCCGAGCCTTTCTTTTCAGTTATTTAGTTATTATATATGTATAGATTATTTTACTATGCCGTTATAATGCCGAAAGTTATATATAGATTATTTTACTATGCCGTTATAATGCAAAAATTTATATATAGATTAATTTACTATGCCGTTATAATGCCAAAATTTATATATAGATTATTTTACTATGCCGTTATAATGCCAAAATTTATATATAGATTATTTTACTATGACGTTATAATGCCAAAAGTTATATGTAGATTATTTTACTATGCCGTTATAATACCAAAAATTTATATATAGATTTTTTTACTATAATGCCAAATTTATATATGGATTATGTTACCATGCCATTATAATGCCAAAATTTATATAGATTACTTTACTATGCCATTAAAATGCTAAAATTTATATATGGATTATTTTACCATGTCGTCATATTTTACAAATGCCAAAATTGAAATATGAACTATTTTTTTATGTATCCTCATAATAGTAAACTTATATAGGCTATGGTCATACTTTGGACTATTATTATGGACTCTTATGACCTTATTCCCTATTATTATGGACAAGTATTATGACCTGGACTTTTCAGTATGACCATGACCACGACTTTTAGATCAGGACCTTGTCATGGACAATTATAGTATGACCATACGCCTGGACATAAAATAAGCACTAAAACAGGAAAAATGGGATAATAACAATATTAAGCTAACATTTCATAATGTAGATTTTATGTAATTTAATAGTTTGTGTTTTTATCAGGAAGCTAACAATTTCGATTGTTTTATCAAGACGCAAGGTAAGTAGAATCCTCATCTACAATACAAGTATTTTATGTGTCTTATGTGCATTTATATGCTTTATATGTTAATCTGTCATATTGTTCTTATGCATAAGTTATTTTCAAGAATGTTATATTATGCATAAGCACGCTTAATGTTCACAGACAAGTTATTGAAAACGTTAAAGTAGAGGTGCTGCTTGGGAGACCTAAGTCCCAAAAATGTAAGGAGGGAGATGTACGTCCCTATATGATGAATGTTTATGAGGGAAATTCCCTATTATCATGTTTATGTTCAGGTGGGAATGTGATTCCCTATGTAATGCCGGCAGCAGCATCCTCTAGGGCCCAAAAGAAAGGAAAGGGAAAGAAAGAAAGAGAATACATAGCATGTTGCACGTTTATTTTAATGCATATGAGGTAGTTATTCTGCTTACTGAGCCTTAGCTCATCAGTTAATGTTTTGTATTGTAGGTAAGAGGCCCCAAATATAAATCGTTGATGAGTATACATGGAGCCAACATGACTGTACATATGGGGCTGACCTGAAGGGAGTGGAGTTCTGCTATGCTATTTTATAAATAAACAAGAAACTTGGTTTTATTATATTTCATTAAAAGTATTTTGTGAACTTTATCATTTACTTAAAGCTTTAAAAAGTATTTCATGAACTTTGTAATTTACATAAAGCTTTTCAATTTATCAGTTGGATACATTTTCATTTCTACGTTAAGGTGTAGTAACGCCACGAAAAGGATTTATAAAAGTATTAAGATTTGTATGTAAGATAAAGTTTTTATTTAGTTGTGAGTATTGTGTGGTTAAGGTTATAAACATTATTTATGTATTGTTTAATAAAGTTTTTGTAAATTCAGAATTTCAGTATTGTCATATTTAGGTTAAAATTTGTTTTTACTCTATATATATGTATGTTAAGAAAGGAGGTCGTTACATATTGACTAGGAGGCAAGGTTGTATCCGTATGTGTAGTGGCATAAGCAATGCCTTTTTCAAAGGAAAATTTGTTTCATCAAAGGATACACTACTAGCAACATACACACGACCGGAGGTATGAAGGCACATGTAGCCTTTATGACTTGGACTATATCCTCTAAACACACACTTAGCTGACCGAAATTGAAGCTTATTTGAGTTGTATGGCCGAAGGTAAGGGTAGCAAGCGCAACCAAAAACCTTTAAAAATTGATAGTTAGGAGTGAGGCCAAAGAGTTTCTGAATTGGGAACTTGTAATTGAGAATAGGAGTGGCAAGGTGATTAATCAAAAAGTTTTTGTTTGGAAAGCTTCCCACCAAAATCGTTGAGGCATGCTAGAGTGTGCTAAAAGAGTAAGCCCGGTTTCAACTATGTGTCTATGTTTCCTTTCGGCTCTACCATTTTGTTGATGAGTGTGAGGGCAAGGATGTCTAAACTTGATTCCTAGTGCTCTAAGGTGAGGTTCGAAAGTTCTGTATTCACCCCCCCCCCCCCCTTAGTCAGTTTGAACAATTTTGATGGTGGTACCCAGTTGTCGCTCAACTTGAGTTTGAAAATTTTTAAAAACGACTAAGGCTTCATATTTGACTTTTAAAGGGAAAATCCAAGTGTAGCGACTGAAATCGTCAAGGAAGTGAATGTTATATCGGTATCCATGTCTAGACATGGTGGGGGCTGGTCCCCATATGTCCAAGTGAACTAATTCTAAAGCTTGTTTTGATTCCTTTGGAGATGAGGGATAAGCTTTGTGATGTGCCTTGTGGCAGCTAGAGCAGAAATGTAAATTAGAAGGTAAAGATTTGTTCTCATTAATTAAAACATGTTTTAGTACATTAAGGGAAGGATGGCTTAACCTAAGATGCCATAAACTTGACTCATTGACAGAAACTTGAAAACAAGACTTAACAGACTCTAGACTTGGACAAACACTAAGACTTTATTGGTTGATTTATGGGCAGAGAAGCAAGTGAGGTTGTGACTTGTCGAGCATGCTGATAGTGCAGTGAGTTGATAAAGTCCATTGATAACATTTCCTTGAAGAAGAACCTTCTTTAAAATTCAGCATAAGCATTATTATCTTTTGTGAGTAGAGAAACACTAAGGAGATTTTTTGTAATGGAAGGAACACATAGAATTTTATTTAGCCTAATATGTTTAGAGTCTGCCAGAGATTTAATGACTGAGCTACCAATGTGAGATATTGCAAGTGACTGTCCATTACCTACTGTGAGTTGAGTCTTACCATTATACTCAGCTTGAGTGTAAAGGTTGCCAGCATTGTCAATGATGTGGTTCGTAGCTCCACTATCCATGTACCAGTTGGCATCATCAGATTGGGGCTGTAGTCCTGAGTTAGCTGGAAAAAAAACTTGCTGTCTACTACCACGATGATGAGCAGCAGAAGAAATATGTGAAGAGTTTTGAGTGGAGTTAGGAGGAGCAAAGGCGACATCAAACCTGTGATAGCACTTGGCAGCACAATGTCCAGGTTTGTTGCAAAGTTTACAAACAATACGACTTTGGTTTCCACGGCCTCTCCCTCGACCACGGCCACGGAAATTAGAGGACCTGTCAGAGTTAGAGGGAATAAAACCCTTCTTGTTTTTGGCTGCAAAGTTAGCAGAAGGGGGAGAAAAATCATTAGATGAGATAGAGAGCTGCTCAATTCGAATCTCCTGGCTTTGCAAAAGAAATTGCACTTCAGGAAGAGTAAGACGATCCCCCCTCGAGGTGAGATTGACAACTACCGAGTCATACTCGGGACCAAGACCACCAAGTATGTATAGAATAAGGTCATCATCACTGAAAGCTTGGCCAGTAGAGATGAGGCCATCGACAAGGGACTTCATATTCATGAATGGACAGTGATCCTTTTTTGAGGGATTGAAGTTGGAATCAGAGTTGGAGTATGCGAGCACGGGACTGTGTAGTGAAAAGGTTTTCAAGGAGAAACCACAACTCTTTAGAGAGACGGCAACAGAGAACATGGCCTAACATTGTCTCAGAAATAGAGTTTAACAACCAACTCAATATAGCTTGATCAGTGCGGATCCAAAGAGCAAACTGGACATTTACCTGTCTTGGCACATCAGGTTAGCGTCAGGTGGTGCATCAAGGAACTGAGGAGGACAGGGTCTGGTGCCAAAGAGATAGCCTTCTAAGTCATGAGCTCGCGCAGCATGAAGCACTTGAGAACGCCAGTAGAGGTAGTTGTCTTTGTCCAACCGAATGGTAGGAGCAAGGGACTGGAGCAAAGGAGCAGCATAGGCTAACAAAGCAGGGGCGACCGAAGCTGGAGCTGGAGCTGGAGCTGGAGCTGGTGGTGGAGCGTCAACAGCTAGTGGAGGAACCGGAGGATCCGCAGTGCGCACATTGCTGACTGAGGAATCACTATGAGAGGCAGGAGTTTCCATTGGCAACTGATACCAAATCAAAAAATAAAGATTAAACAAATAAAAAGGAAGAAAAGAGAGTAATGCCTTTTCAATACACAGTGTAATAATTTCCACAGTAAATGTACAATGATTAGAGAGGAGTATATATAGTACAAAAAGGTATAACTGCTATAACAAGAAATTTTTCCTAGCAATCTGATTGGTTCCTCAAAGGGTGAAATCCCACAAAATGTGGGGTATGTCTAATCTAGAATACTCTATTAGAGCTAATACAGTTGTGTTGACTGCGTTTTTAGCCAACGACGTGAGCACGTCAATAACGACAAGCCTTCAAGAGAAATCAAAACGACAACAAACGGTATAAACAAGAAAAGTAAAGAACACATGAGATTTTTATAGTGGTTCAGCCCCGATTGTCGGTAATAGCCTAATCCACTTAGAGTTGTGATTTATAAATCTATACTCAAGATCAGATGGACTATGCCAACTGAGTTTCTTCAGTATAAATTGTGAAAATACAAGAATTCTCTCTAATTTCAGCACTTTCTCTCTCTATAATAGACAGACCCAATTTTATCTCTCTAGAAAGAATAAGCAGAAGGGGCCCTCTCTCATCTCATAAGCTCTCTATTTATAGAGATGAGATCATCAACTGATATCCCCTTATAATAGGGATATTTTATTATATTTATTATATTTATATTACAAATAAACATTCAACATTCAAAATGTAACAAACTCCCCATTTGTGGGAAGAATGAGAGATTCCCGCGCATGTTGTTGAAGTTGTATCTGACTTAGTCTCCTCTAGCTAGTTGGTCCACCTCCTACTCGCTACCCATGCAAGGGCTGGTTGAACGTGCATGGTGGTAGGTTGAACGTGCATGGTGGTAGGAGATGCACTTCTCTCCTCTAACATGCACTCTCCTCTAGCATGCCATGTTCCTCCTTGAACCAATCTCCTTGGCTTCTCCTCGGACTAAGGTGGTCTGAGGCAACCTCCTTGGCACCTCACCTTGAACAACATTGAGGGAACCTCACCTTGGACAATATTGAGGGAACCTCACCTTGGACAATATTGAGGGAACCTCACCTTGGACAACATTGAGGCAACCTCACCTTGGACAACATTGAGGCAACCTTCTTTAGCATCTCCCAAACATGTCCGATCGAACATTGTATAGACTTTCCTTATGAAAGTCTAAGTCTCCATTCTCTTGCATGAGACTCCTCCTCCTTAGCTATTTACCTTGGACACGTTCGAGCCAACACTTAGAAAACCTTGGGAGGCTTGCCTCCTACACACCCTTGGGGTCTCCTAGGACCACACCCTCCTTGGGGTCTCCTAGGACCACATCCTCCTTGGAGTCTTCTAGGACCACTCCCCTTAGCTCTCCTAGGAGGCACTCTCCTAGATGCATTCTCCTTAGCCTCCTAGGATGCATTCTCCAATTTTTGGGTATAACAAGTTGAAAAATAATCGGGTGCTATTCTTTTATTTTAACAAATTTGATGTCGATGCTTTTGTTTCTTTTTTTCATTTTCGTTGGGACACTTGTTCTTTTAATCATTTCATACGTAATAAGTGATGAAACCTACGAGTTAACATCTGTCCACATTTCTTGGTACTGAAATATATAAATGACCGGTTTTCGCAAGTTTCGTACCAAATTCTTTAGTCTTAAAATGTTTTTTCTAGCAAAATTATATTTTGCAACAACCCAAATAAAAAAATTATAAAGACATTGATTTTTTTATATGTATAAGAAAATATTTATTTTACATTAATTCTTACTTGAAATAATTAAATTATACGATTATAATCTTCTAATTCATAAATATTTTAAAATGATTACGCTATGTTATATTGTAAATCTGTAATCATAAACTTAAATATTTCATGAAGCTTCTCGTATTTCTTAATTTTTTTATAAAATTCATTGATAAAATAATAGATGAAATATAAAGTTATTTTATTTTGTTTTTGTATGAATATGTAAAAAAGAAACACAAATTGTTTGTATAAATAGTTACTTAGAATATGAATATTGAGAAGATAGGAGAAAAGAATGTAGAGAGAGAACAAAATAAGGGAGCAAATGAATAACTAATGCTCATTCATTCAGATTATAGTCTTGAAAAACAAATCATAAAACTTTAACAGACCTATACTTATAGATAGGCTTATAACAAATCCAAAACCAAATAAGAAATATATAGTACCTGGTGATGAGTCCATATTAACTCACACAATTAACAATCTTAGCAGAGTCCTGATCTGATATCTAAAATCAGAAAATGCTAATGACGACTGAACCTTTTATGCTAAGACATAAGAGAGCTTGACATGACCATATTCAACTCCAAGAAAGCCAAGTTCACAATAAACATCCACACATGAGAAACCTTCACTTTTCATCCATAAAGAGTTCTCTCACCAACAATCACAAAATTGTGAACATAATAAATCAACAACTAGCCATTTGTAGCACTACTATATGTGACTCCCTCTGCCAAGTGCCAACACTTTTTGCTTGTTAAACAACAAAGTATAAATACCTATTGATCACTGCAGCAATTGTCTTGATGAACTCTGCAATCTTTTGAGAACAACCAACTTATAGAACCTTCTCGTTCTAAGGAACAATGTTAAACCAACCAAACACCCAACACAATTAACAGCTGCCATGATGAAAAAAGATGTCATGAAGCAATGAGTGCCGGTACAAATGTTTTCTGAAGCTTCTTTGTCATATATATACCCAATTATTCTTACAGAATATATGTAAGATCCTACAGGGCTGGCTATGGCAATGGTGTTAAAAATAGTACCCATGTGCCTTATACCAAATATTTCTTTACAGATTGTTGGCATTAGTGACCACTGTGCACCATAACATATCCCCACCAAGATGGAGCCAACATACAGATTTCCCCGAACACCGGAGGCAATGAAAATTTGTCCAGCAGCCATAATTGCTTGAGTGATGGCAATGAGCAATGGCCTTGCCCATCCTCTTGTATGGAGCAAAAAATCTGACAAGTACCCTGCTCCAAGCCGGCCAAGAAAATTCCATATACTCCATAGAGAGACAAAAGATGTTATCTCTAGTGTTGTATAGCCAAAAGAAGTTCCCAATTGATTCATGTTGTTTATGGTGGCCACACCAGCACCCATTCCACTAAACATAGCTAAAAACAACAACCAAAAGTTAATAGTACCCATTGCTTTCAAAAGGTTCATCTCTTCTTCTTCTTCATAAGGTTGCAAAGTGAAATCTGTAGCAACCTTTACTTGACCCTGATCGGAAGTAGGTAGTTCTTCATGATAATTTAAAGAACTTTCTTCATGAGCTGAGCTCGTTGATGATGTTGAAGCGTAAAACTTTTCGAGTAGTGGATTAGTCTCGGTTGAAGATGTTTCCACAGCTAGTTTTGACTCCTCACACTGTGCTTTGATTGCTATTCCAAGAGGAGAGCTTAGTAGAAGCAGAAGAAGTACAAAGACAGATATACGTGACCAAATTGATAGAGTTAAGACATTTTCCAAGATTATTATTATCATGAGATAGACAACAATGACCAGAGCAACCACAGAGAAAGCATCCAGATACTTTTTCTCATCTCCTTTATTTGCTTCATGTATTCTTACAAATGCCAATAGTACGATGGAGACCAACGTGGGCAAAAGGGCAAGCATAAGAAGAAAATTGCTTGGATTGTCTTTGCACAATATGTTATAAAATTGAACCTGTATTGCCCCACTAAGACCAAGAAAGCCCTGACACCAAGAAATAAAATGTAGAATTTTCGTATGGATTTCATTATCATGTTACAATACTATTCACTATAAAAATTTATGCTAATCATGCAACAAAATAAACAAAAGTACCCAACACTACTTTCATATTAATTAATTAAAGCAATTAAGTATAAAGTTCTATATATATTTTATTTGTAATTAAAATATAAGAGATTAGATATTAAATTATACCAATAAGGATATATTATATCAAGATATATTGGACACCATTGGTGCATCTAGCAATATTCTGAATAAAATATAAGGGTAATCAACATTTGAGACTTCTAGGGAAAATCAAATGGGTAATGCTGAGAATATCCTTTAGAATGAGATGACAGGCAGCTCCATATTCCCTAAACAACCTTTTGAACATTTTACGAGCCAAAATGTTGATGTCTAGAGTGAAAAAAGACATATTAGTTTAGTTGTTATTAAGGCTTAAAATACTAACACAGGTACTTGAGACTTGAGGCCAGGGCAACCGGTAAAGTGAGTGGCTGGTGTGAGTAGTGTCAATTTCAAGTCCCAGAAAAAAATTCAAATTTCCATGTGAACAAGCAAAAAATCAATCAATTCAAAATGGTACACTTTTCTGGGCTAATTGTATAACTAAATCCTAGTGAACCTGAATCAATCCACGACTTCTTTTCTTCCACTTATAAGGTTTATACAAAACTAAGACATTCCAAGTAGGCCCCACCAAGGAAGCCTCTACAATCGCTACTTTTTTTAATTAAAAATAAATCACTAAACACCTGAATTTCATTTAACAAACAAAAGAAAATAAATTGTTAACCGAAAAAACATTTAATTGTAATAAATATAATTTAATAACAAAACATCTATATTAGGTATATATACATACCTTCATTATACCGACGATGGTACCACTATAACCAGAAAAATTGTGGGCCCCAGTGACGACATTAGTGGTGTTGAAGAAAGTTTGGCCGTGGGCCCCGAAGAACATAAACAAACACATGACGATAACCGGAGGCCGGGAAATGAGGCCGGCGACGGCGGCCCACATGAAGAAGTAACCCACGAAGAATTGGGCTGCTCCAGTCGCCAGGACAACCCAAGGCCCACTCACCCACCTGCCGAGGAACGACGAACGCCATCGTTGCGTCGTAACGGCGTCGTACAGGAGACCGGATAAGATACCGGCGTTAGCACCGATGTCCTTGAAAACAGAGACGGTGTCGAGAGTGGATTGGTTGTAGCCCTGGCTGGACTTGAGAGCGGAGGAGTAGATTCCGAAGGTGTACGATGCACCCACGAGACACTGGATCCATATGCTCGCCGCTGTCGTCACCCACTTGTTGTTCCAACTCAGACGCCTCTTCTCCATTTCATTCAATCTTTCTTTATTTTCCTTTCTTTCTTTTATTTACAAGGACGGGGCTTTTTTATTTTGTTGAGAAAATATTGTCCCTGATATCTCCCTAGGAAAATTAAATAGCTAAAGCAAACAAAATATATATATATATTATAAATATTTGACAAAAAAAATATATTGTTTTCACTTTTTACAACCGTTACTAAATTAAGACAATAGCTTACTTACAGTATAGTATATGATTTGGTATTTTATATGTAATTTTTAAAATAATATAATTTTCGGATCCAGATCCATAAGCTCACCGTCGTCGTTACACACCTCGTTGTCAAACTCAGACTCGTTTCACTCAATCTTTCTATCTTTTATTTTTCTAAAAGAATAACTATATTTCTGATTTCGGAATTGAGCATCCAGTAAATTATTTTTTTATAATATAGAGAGAAAAAATTTAAGGAATCTTAGGTGATGTTTTCCCTAAATAAATAGTATTTTTCTATATGTAGTGAAATACTATTTATCAAATTATAAATATGTTATTATTTTTTTTTTAAAAAATTGTATATATATAAGTGTGATACTATTATATTTAATTATTTTATTTCTTAAAATGAATAAAATATTTTAAAAAATATAATATATAAATAATGTAGAGAAAAAATAGATAAGCAGATGTATGATATAATGTAAAAGTTTGAAGTAAATTATAAAAATGTATGTTTTTGTGATATATTTTGTAATACACTTTCTCTATAATATTTAGCTAAAACTCATAAAAACATCTTCTATCAGCTCCTTTATACATATATTTATAATAGCTATGCACAAACTCCAATTAATCCATATGTACATTTACATAATATTTACGTATCATTTATATAATATTTTAATATTATTTTTTTTTCTCTCTCCATTTAGTATATATTTATTATTTCTTTTTTTTTTAATTATTTTATTTTACTTTAAGTAATAAAATATGTTTAAAGATATAATATTTAAATGATATAGAGAAATATATAGAGAATCTGATGTATGGTATAATGTAAAACTTAAAGATAAAATAGAAAAAAAAAATGTATTTTGATGAGATATTTTAAATGATAGAGTAGATCATCCATTAGAAGTGCTCTAACAACAGATGGGGCTTTTGTTTGTTATCCAGCTATTATTGTTTTTGTGTTTTTTGTCAGAGTTGTGTATATTACTTTTTGTGAGAACTAAACTCTCTTCGTAATTAAAGAAAGATGCAAAATCATTTGTTTTATTAAAATTCGGGACGTCCATTTGTCTTGCAGGGGACCCTCCTCCCCTATTAGAGGTGGGGATTATTCGTTTAAACGGAAAATACGACTAGGACGTGATGAAGTGTTAAATGGGGTGAGACGGATGTCATTATCTATCACAAAAGAAGCTTATTTAATTTTTTTTTAATATTTATTTTAGGATAAATATTCATTTGGTAGCATGTTTATTGAAATTTAAAACTTCTTACTTTGTATTTCCAATAATTTTCACACTCTAATTGTAAATGGTAGTTTCTCCTTGAATTTGAAGAATCTATTTTATAATATGATCAAATTACTCCCTCTTTTTAATAAATTAATTGATTTTCTTTTGTTTTTGTTATTTTAAAATAATTAAAAAATATTTTTGAATGAATAAAACAAAAATAAAGAATATTTATTTTCTCTCTCCCCATCTTCACAATTTCTCTCTCACCTTTCTTCATTGATCCTCCCTTTTCACTTTCAAACCCAAACCTTTTGTTGCTCATTCCTCCCACCACGAACTCATCTCATCTCCTCTCATCTCTTCTCCTTCACAACCTATCCACTTCCCTTCAACCATTCATCTTAGATTGAAGAAACTGACTTGAAAAAAAAAACAGACTCAATAATAGATTCAAAATCATGAAAATCCATAAATAACTAAGAACAACAACATATTTCTCAAGCCCTTTACCTAGGTTTCTCCCCAAGCACAAATGTCCCCAATCATTGTCGTCCTTCATCCTTCCTTCCCTCTAATCACAAGCATAAATTTCAAAACAAAATCTCATATCTAGCCTAGACCACGCCCCTCTACGCCCTTCTCCGTACTAAGCTATTGAAAAAAAAAAAAAAAGATGCCAAACTTGCCAGCGATTTTCTTAACCCTTTCCTTTGTCCTGGGCTAATGGGTATTGTAGGGTTCCAAACTGAAGAAGGCTCTGGGCGACCTGATCCCCGAGGGTGAGTGATACTTAGATATGTGAATCAGAAGGGCCTTGAGGATCTAACTTGCTAGCGACTTAAATCTCTTTGGCCTATATTAATGGGTGTTGTGAAAAGACATTATTATTGATTTAAAAAGAAGTATAATTTTTATTTTATTTGATTATTATAATTATTGTTTGAATAATTTATACATAAATATTATAAAATTCTATATTCATTAATGAGAATATGATTTTGTGTCTGTACGAGAGAATTAATATCATATATAATGAATAAAATAGTCAGCAACATATTAAAGTATGAAATCTTCAATCAATGGTTACTAATCCGGTTTACAAAGCATACAGAAGGATGCAAGTAATTTAGATTCAGATTATTGATATGGATAGACATCTTAGTAATTATATTTTATATAATTAAGATTATATATGACTGGACTAATGTGAATTAATTTCTTTATAAACTTACATTTTTCCATAAAGATTTAATCCATATCTTAAAAGATGATCATTTGTAGATCAGTCTAAATCCTGAGTAGTCATGAACTCATGTTCATGTATATTGGATCTTTTGATTCATTCGTTAAGTTCTCAATATAATGAGGCAAGTGACTTTTGTTTTGGAGATTCAATAACTTGAGTGGCTGGGAACATGATTTTACAATAATGGAATCCAAACTCTCCTAATGGATCAAATATTTGTTCCCTTGAGGGTTAATTCTGGAACTGAATAGTTATTGAGCTCAAATTTATAATATGATTATAAATTAATTATTCACTGGTGAATTAATGGTACTTAAAGAACAAGAGGTAATTAGAAGGGTAAAATGGTAATACTTGACCAACTTTAATTAGCGAATCAATAAATTGATGATATAACTACATATATTGATTATATCAATGGACAACAAGAGAATACTATGTAAATAAAATTCTATAATTACTAAGAGTTCAATTGCATACTTGTAGTGGAGTAATAATGGACTTAATCAATAAGATTATTTAATTAAATAGTTTAGTTAATAGACTAGTTTATTAAAGCTTAGTATTATAGGTTCATGGTTCCCGAGTTTCCTCTGTCCTATATTGTCAAGGGTAAAGATGTCATATGCAAGATCATTGGAGAAAAGGACTAAACTACAACAGAATTAATTTTCGGGCTAATTGATAATTATGTGCAATTAATTAATTATTTAACTAATTAGTTTTTATTTGAAAAACTTTATATTAGTTCAAATTAATATTAATTAGTGTTTGGATTAATATTAAAGAGAGTTAAATATTATCCTAGTATAAGATAATTATTCAAACTGATGTATTAAGGTAAGGTTAATTCTGAATTAACTGATATTTATTTTTGAAATAATATTTATATTATTTTAAATGAATAAATATATTGTCTTAATTTTAATTAAACAAACAAATAAGAAATTTACAGGTAGTGAAGTGTGCCACACGCCACTCACAGTGCTTCCACAGTGAGTGACACCACACAGGTGTTACCATGTGCTTGAGATTTGAATTTGAATTGTTTAAATTTAAATCTATCTAAATATGGTTATTGTTTATTTAATTATTGTTTTAATTTGATTAAAATAAATAATTAAATTAAAACAATAATTAAATAAAATATCTTTAACTAATTAGTTTTGAATTAGATATATAAATTGTTTTATAATCTCTATGTTAAAACACACAAGTCAAACGTATCAGTCGATATAATTTTCTAGGCATGAAAATTGAAAAAACTCTCTAAGCCTTCTCTTCTGCAAACTCTCTAGATATCATGTGTTGAGAATATCTAGAGTCTAAAAGTCAAATATTTGCATCTCATGTGCCCACACACGCCATTGTGTGTTTGAGGATCGCCTTGGAAGACTTTGGTGTGAGTCTCAATCAAATCTACATGCGGATAGGAAGATCATTGGATAATACAAAAAGATACAATGATACTTGATAGGCTTCGAAAGGTATTCTTCTGTTCTAGTATGTGCATTGATTTAATGTATTGATATGTGTATTAATCCTAACTCGGTATTAATAAATTTTAAAACCCCACCACCTTCCACTACGACCCTATTTTTCTAATTTAATACCAACTAGGGGAGAGAGGGGATCGAGGAAGAAAGATGAGAGAGAGAGTAAAGATGGGGGAGAGTAAAAATAAATGTTTTTTATTTTTGTTTTTGTTGTATTAATTCACAAAATAATTTTAAATTATTTTAAAGTAATAAAAACAAAAGAAAATCAATTAATTCTACTTCTCTCATTCTTGACGAAACCTATTGCCTTTGACTTCCAATGAAATCAAGATGAGTCGAGTTGTGGACGCTTTATAGGAGGGGTAATCTAATAATTTTTTTTTAAAAAAATAGGCTAACCAAATTCGAGCTGAAGGTACCAAAATATGTACGATTTACAATTAAAGGGCATAGAATGAGTATTGTTGGAAACACAAGGTACCAAGTTTGGATTTTGATAAAACATAGGGTACCAAATGAGTATTTACCTTTTATTTTATTTATTTCATTAGTTGTTTTTATAGTATAGTTGACTCATTTTTTGGTCAAACACCCAAAGAATAATAATAAGTTTTGTGAAAGTGGGCTCAAGTATTCAAGATGTAATTAATGCTGAAAGTATAACAAATGAAGAGAGGATCTATAGTGGTTCGGCCTAACAATTTACCTATACCCACTTTAGTCACTTTTATTGATGTATGAGCTTTAGGGACATAGAATCTGGTGAAACAAAGTCAATAGAGTTTTCTACCACCCTTTGGCTTAGGTTACACTTAATAACATAAAACCTCTCTAGAAACATGGAGCTAACTAGTGTTTGACATTAAAAGATATCTCTCCCTATTCAGATTCTTTCTCTTCTTATTTATAGTGAGGAGTTCGGGTTACATTCAGGTTATGTGACTAAGCTATACACACAAAGTTATAATTAAATGACTTTGGTCGCTTCTTGAATGAGTAATGACCCTATATTACATGAGCTGAAGTGAGCACAATTTGTTCTATCAGGAATGTTGACAATCACAAAAATTAGGCGATCAAGAATGATAGACGACTAGGATTTGTTAAATACATAGTGAAATTAGTTATGCACAAAAAGGTGCAATAACGATTTCACTAAAGTCAACATGAGCGAGTTGACTTTTGTTGTAGGCATTTTAAAATTATTTTTTTGGGTGCAAAGTGTTTCTTTGGAGTATATAGGAGTACCCAAGATGTTTGGTGGCATTTGGAGGTGTTTTGGGCCAATGTATGGGGTCAAAATTCAGTGCAATAGCGATGCATCACCTGGCTTACAACAACCCAGATAGGCAACGCATCGCTTGCATGCAAGTGACGCATTGTGTGGGCCTTCTGTACGGATTCGTACAGTTACATATTTTGGCTGCAAAATTAGTCTAAAATGCTCTAATCTCATTGGTTAACACTAATGATGATTCCTACACTAATTAAAGGGTTCATTTGAGACTTTGGTGAACTGATCACTCTCCACTCTCTCCCTATAATACTTTCTCTCTCTCTAACTCGCAAAGATTACTAGTTTTCTCCAAGATCTTTATCAAGAAAGCTTGACTTGTTTGAAGACCAAGGCTTATTAATCCCAAGACTCATTCCACCATTGTAGTAGCTTCAAGCAATCTTTTATTGGAGGCTAGGAAAAGAGGTTTTTTTTTACAACAATTTCTATTATGCTAAGCCTTCATGTTCATCTACATTGATTTATTACATTAAATCATAACTTTATGATTTTATGTAACTAGGGTTTCTCACAAGAAAGATCATCTCTTTCCTTTGATCTAATTTGTGTTTTATTCTTCCATTGTGTATATTAGTATATTTTGATTGATTATCCTAAATTACAATATTCTAATTGTGTCGAAAAGCCATAATCACAACACTTACATGCGGCCAAGACTTCTCTTGTACAATGCCTCCCTTGGCGATCCCCATAACTACTACAAAATACCCCTAAAGTATCAACATTTGTATGGCATGCTTTTTAAGTTGTAGAGTAAAGACTTTACTGGTGATTTATTACTCCACGATTTTCGTGGAGTAATAACTCACATTTTGTGCCATGAAATTAGTTGAACAAAAAATCATGTTCGGCGCAGAAGAGGTCTGCTTCATTTCGCTAAGGCCTAAAGACCTTTTATACCACGATACTAGTGCACAATAACATTTTGTGCCACTAATTTCATGGCACAAAAAACATCGAATTTAAAAAACAAATTAAAGGTTAGCCCATTATTTAATAACCCTAACCCTCTCTCTCATAGCTCATCCTCTTCCCTAAACCGCCCATCACACCATCTCCCTCTTAAAAAAAAGGTCTCTCTTTCTCTTCTCTCTCAATTTTCCCTATTCTCTTTGTAGACCTTGCGGAGCTCCAAAAGGTGTTGGGCGTGGGAGGTGACAAAGGGTAGGTGCTTAGGGGTTCATTGCTTTGTCATTCCTCTTTTTTTTTTTTTCTTTATGTGTTTTTTTCCAGATTTTTCTCTCATTTTTTTTTAGATTTTTACTTAAGGGATATGTCTTTTCTCTCTTTAAGTTTTTTTCCAGAATTTTCTTTTTTTTTTTTTCCTTTGATTTTTCTTTAAAGGATATGTTTTGTGTCTTTGTTTGTAAGTTTCGTGGTGCGTGCGTTTGCGTGTGTTAGGTTTCATTTAGGTTTTATTTTTTAGTTTAACTTAATTAGATATTTAAATAGATGAATTAAGTTTTGGGTATATGATTTTTCTTTTTTTTGAAATAGTTTTGGGTATATGATTTATTTTTGTTGCATGTATTAATTTGAGTTCATATGTAATCTGATTTCTTTTTAATTTGATCTTTGGTTGTTCTGTATTTTGATTTGTGCATATACATATTAAACACAGACACTTAATGCTCCACCACACTTGTGGCGCAAAAAAAAGTTTTGGTGCCACAAGACTAGTGGAGGAATAATTCCCTTTTTACATCTAGACCTTTTGCTTCGCGGGTCTATGTCACACGATAACCCAAATCGTGGCACAAAAGTCTTTTTTTTGTAGTAGTGATTAGTCTTGTTTGGAATGCACCTGTGATCCCAACTATGACAACCTCAACCTTATGAAGTTAGGCGACCTTGAACATTAGCGATTACTCTTGGTAATTGGAAATGTTCTTTTTTTCTAGTCCTTGTCAATATATATTTTCCACGTTATTATGTCAACAAGTATATTAGTAGCTTTTTTAAAATATTTAATTTTATTTGAGATATTATTTAGTATTTTGAATTATTAACATTGTGTAATATATAATTCACTTTTTTTTTCAAATATTATTTTATGATAAATAGGTCCCCATTACTACAAGAAAATATTTCCATTGCGGCAATAGTTGTTGCCCCAATAAGCCTTAAAAGTTGCTGCAAAAAAAAAAAACAAAAACAAAAACAAAAAACATTGTAGTTGCTTTGTCGCTACAAGGGTCTTATTACAGCATCACATTATGTTGCCGCAAAAAAGGTAGGCTAACGCAGGTTATTTAGTTCGTTGAATGTGAGCACTTATTACTACAAAAAATTCAAAAATATTGTTGTAATATGTAGAAAGTAAAGAATATATGTAGCCTCCAAAACTCTTAACGGGGTTTAGTACCTTAAATAGCATGTGTTTGAGGGCATGAATTGTATTATTGTGAATTATATTATTATATAATTGAATATGCATGCTTATGTGTATTAAATGTGTTTAAAGATCCACTTTTGATAAAAGATGATATTTTCATAATTTTGACCCGTTGATGGTGTATTTGTAATTTTTATATGTTATGTGCATTGTGACCACATTATTAGGTAGAAGGTGAAGACTAGAAGACTTACCCATAATGCGACCGGTGCAAGAGGCGCCATTTGGGAAATGTCGAGCGAGGGCATGCTTCTTATGTGGAATGGTTGGGCACCTTAGGAAGGATTTCCCAAGTCTGAGGAATGAAGAACCAAAGAGGGCGGACAGCTTGACTCCAGCTCGAGTGTTTGCGTTAATGCAATTAGAGGCTGGGGCTAGTCCTTCAGAAGTGACAGGTCAGCTTTCTAGTTCTGATTCTGCTTATATTGTGCTGATTGATTTTGGTACTACGAATTTGTTTGTATCTAGTAGAGGGATTGATAGATTGTGCAGACCATGTGATTATTATGATGTGGGATTTGGAATCTTATTGCCTATTGGGGAATTGGTAGTCTGCAGGAGATGGGTTAGAACATTATTGGTAGAGGTTGATAGTAGAGAGTTATCAGCAGATCCGATTGAGCTAGTCAATTAAGACTTTGTTATGATTATGGGTATGGACTGGTTAACCAAGCATGAAGCAACCATAGTTTGTAAGAGAAAAAATGGTGACTTTTGAGTTTTAAAGAAAGGACCTGTTTGTGTTCACGAGATTCCTAGCTATTGTGGTGGACACCACGAGGGTTATATCAGCTAGACCAGAGGGAAATAGATTGGCCAGTGAGGTTTTGGATGGGCTTCTTGAGGATTTACTGGGATTGTTATCACGTTGGGAGATTGAGTTTACTACGGGATTGACACATGGATAAATCGGTATCTTTGGCATCATCTAGAATGGTTCCAGCAGAATGGACAGAATTGAAGGTACAGTTACAAGAGTTACTTCATTATGGGCATATAAAATCTAGCTTCTCACCATGGGATGCAGCAGTTTTTGTTTGTGAAGAAAAAAGATGGGTCATTGAGGATGTGTGCTGAATACAGAGAGTTGAATAAGTTGACCATCAAGAATAAGTATCCACTGCCAAGGATTGATGACTTAATTGACCAGTTGCAAGGCAAGACAGTGTTCTCGAATATTGATCTTCGATCTAGCCATCCCCAGCTGAGGATAAAATAGGAAGACATACTTAAGACAACTTTTCATACAAAGTTTCATGGATTTGATTAACAGAGTGTTCAAGGATTATCTAGATAGATTTGTGATGATCTCCATCAAAGATATATTGATTTGCTCTCAATTAGAGACAGAGCATTTGCAGTATCTTCGGTTGGTATTACAGAGACTGAGGGAGCACAAATTGTATGCCAAGTTCAAGAAGTGTTACCTCAGGTGACATTTTTCAGTCACATTGTTAGCAAAGATGGGATGAAGGTGGATCTGGCCAAGGTTGAGGCAGTTAGAGATTGGACAAGGCCAAGGAATGCTTCTGAGGTTAATATTTTCCTTGGAGTGGTAGGGTATTACCGACGTTTCGTAGAAGGATTCTCAAGAATTGCTACACTACTGATAAAGTTGACACTCAAGAATCTGAAGTTTGCATGATCAAAAAACTATGAGAACAACTTCCAAGAGTGGAAGCAACGATTGATTACTGCTCCAGTGTTGAGTCTTCCATTAGATTAAGTAAAGTTTGCAATTTATTGTGATGCATCGAGGCAGGGTTTAGGTTGGGTTCTTATACAGGCTGGGAAGGTGATTGCCTATGCATCACGATAGTTCAAGGAATACGAACAGTGATACCCTGCACATGACTTGGGGTTAGCAGCAGTGGTATTTGCACTGAAGGTGTGGTGACACTACTCGTAAGGAGAGAAGTGTCAGATTTACATTGATCACAAGAGTCGGAAGTACTTCTCTACTCATAAGGATTTGAGGATGAAACTAAAATGTTGGTTAGAGTTGGTAAAAGATTATAGCTGTGAAATTTTTTATCATCCAGGGAAATCCAATGTGGTGGCAGAAAGGTCCAGAACAATTATTCAGTTAAAAGAAGATACCCAGAGAATTAGGAGAGGATATGATTTTAGCGGGAATTGAGTTTGTGGTGGCCTAGTTAGTCAGCAATATCTTGCAATCTACTCTTCTAGAGAGAGAGAGTTAAGGAAGGTCAAATGAGTGATCCTCAGTTGATGAGGTATAGAGAGGACGTCCTAGCTGAAGTTGCTAAGGACTATATTGTTTTAGAGATGGGTTTATTATGGTACAATGATCGGATCTGTGTTCTGATGGATGTTGTTATCAGGCGGGAAATTCTGGGTGAATCCCATACTACAGCATATTCACTACATCCAGGCACCATGAAGATATATTAGGATTCAAAGACTCCGTATTAGTGGCCTAGGATGAAGAAAGATGTGATTGACTATGTGGCTAAGTGTTTGACGTACAACAGGTGAAAGCTGAACACCAGAGGCCAGCAGGGCTATTATGGCCTTTGGGTATTCCTGGATGGAAATGGGAGGACATTATTATGGACTTCATAGTTGGATTTCCCAGGACACTGAGTCAGCTTGATTCTATTTGGATGATTGTGGATTGATATACCAAGTTGGCTCGCCTTTTTTCCTATCTGGACAAATTTTACGGTGGGTCAGTATGCTGAGCTACATGTAAAAGAGAGTGTACCTCTTCATGGGAGCTCCGAAGTCTATTTTCCAGATCGGTGTCCCACCTATAGTTCCATGTTTTGGGGAAGTTTACAGAAGGCTATGGGTACACAGTTGAAGTTTAGTACCGGCTATCATACTCAGAAAGATGGACAATCTGAGAGGATGATTTAGATACTAGAAGACACGCTTCAGGCGTGTGTATTGGACTTTGAAGGGTCATGGCGTAAATATTTGCCTTTGATTGAATTTTTCTACAACAACAACTATTAGTCGACTATTGGAGTGGCTCCGCATGAGATGTTGTATGGTAGGAAATGTATATCACCCATCCATTGGCATGAAAGAGGTGAGAGGAAATATTTGGGTCCTGAAGCACTGCAGAGTACCACTGAGGTTATTGAGAAGATTAGAGCTCAGATGCTTGCTTCACAGAGTAGACAGAAGAGCTACATTGATCCTAAGCGTACATATATAGAGTTCCAAGTTGGGGACTATGTCTTCCTTTGAGTTTCACCTTTGAGAGGAGTGTAGCAGTTTGGGAAGAAGGAAAAGTTGAGCCCTAGGTTTGTGAGACCCTTTGAGATCCTAGAGAGGATCTGGAGCTACAAGAAAATTTATCCTATGAGGAACGACCGGTTCATATCCTGGATAGAAAAGATAAAGTCTTGAGAAACAAGACTATTCCTCTGGTTAATATATTATGGAGGAACAGTAAGGTCAAGTAAGCGACCTGGGAATTAGAGACAGATATATGGTATCAGTACCTCGAACTATTTAGATAAATTTTGAGGACAAAATTTCAATAAGGAGAGGATATTTGTAACATCCCATAATTCCTAATAAGACTTAGTTCCTTGATTAGGGTGCCAGGAGGGCATAACTAGAATTATGCATGGTTTTATTGAATATTTATGTGATTATGTGAATTACATGATTTATATTATAATATGACTGATTATGCATGTTTAAGTGTATTAAATGTGTTTATAGGTCCGTTTCTGTTAAAAAGGGCATTTTTGTAATTTTAATCCGATGTGGGTATAGTTGTAATTATATGTACTATATGGTTGAGCCCACATTGTTATGTGGGTATATTTGAGATATTTTGCAGGAGTAGATCCTTTTGAGTAAAGTAGCGTTAAAGTCACAACGTGGATAAATACCCGTTTCGGATGAGCCTAAGGGTATCTTTGGTAATTTGGTGAGTTATCAGGACTCATTGGAGGATCAGTTATATTTGGGGAAAACATTTACATTTTGTGATCAGTGGATTTTAATTGGGAATTATAAATAAAATTTGAGGTTTAGTGGAGATTTTGTGGTGAATGACCTTTTTTGCCCTTAGAGAGATTTGGGAGAGACTTGTGGGGTAGGGACATATTGGTCTTTTGGGACCATTAAGTGGGAATAGTCTAGGTGCTGAGTTGATAACTCAGACCATTCCCCCCCCCCCCTCTCTTTCTCTCTCTCTCTTGGAAGTTCTCTTTTGCTTTTGAAGAGAAGTTTGTTGAACTTTAGACTTAAAGGCCATCCTTTGAGGGAATTGAAGGCTTGTTCTTGGGGATTAGAGGCTGTAAAGCTTTGGGAATCCAGTGGGAAACTTGAATTCTAAGTGGCTATTCAGTTCTTGAGTTTCTTTGAATTTATGTTTTTGTGTTCTAGGGAGAATCATTGAATGTTGAGTTTGGTTGTGTTTTAGAGGGTTTTGAGGGTTGTATTTTGTATTTCTATGTTGTTGGAGTTGTTCTGGTAGTTGGAATTTGATTGAAATCGAGTTTGGGATGAATTTGGTAGAGTTGTGGTTTCTAAAAATCGTCAAACTTTCTGGATTTTGGGGTGGCGCCGCGACGCTTGGGAAGAGCACCATGACCCGCTTGAGTGTTCTTGAGGCTGGGTGATGCCTCAGACCGCCTTAGCGTCACAGCGCAAATTATGAGGGACTCCTCAGTTGGCTCTCTGCCAAGTAAAGTGCCGCAACCCTTAGTGGTGGCCGCCGCGATGCTAATTGGGACAATTTTGGAAATTAGGATTTGGGTTCTGGAAACCCAAGTCTAAGGGCTCGAGAAAGATTCTACTACTCGATTTAGTAGAATTTGAGGTTATGGGGGGCTAGGGCTTGGTCTTAAAGCCTTTATTATCTCAATTCTTGATGAATAGTTCTTATTATGTTGTGACTAGGGAGTACCACTAGGCTCGGGAGAAAAGGATTGTGCTCGGGTTTGCATTGCTTAATTGCTTAGGAATCGAGGTAAGAAACCGATATATGCACATGATAACTTCATTTTAGTGTCATTTTAGAATGTGTTTTTGTGGTAATCTTGAGTCTTTATATGTGTTTTGTGCAAGATTACACTTTTGTTTTTCTATGTTGTAGGTTGGTGCGATGAATCACGAGAAAAATGTAAAACGAAGTGAAAATGGTGGGAAAATGACGCTTTCGACGATTGTTGGACTCAAAATAACGCTAAGGACGATTAAAAGTTGGTTTTGGATGAAGAGACGGGTTGAAAGAAGTAATTTGAGAAAAAATGGAATTAGAGCCGCAACTCAAGGCGAAGTCAAGGCTGAGACGCATGGTTGCTGGAGGCAATTAGTGTCACGACTTGGACATACAAGTCGCGACTCAAGAGAAAATCAGAAGCTCATAAAAAGGGAAAAATGGACTCGGGCCACAACTTGAGGATGCTTGAGTCGCAGCGCCTGAAGATTTATCATGGAAGAAAAAGGCTAAAGAAACAGACACGGGCTCCGACCCAGAGAAGGCCAAGTCACGGCCCGCATGTGAAAAACATTGCCGATGTAATTTTTTTTACTATAAATTTGTATTTAGGGCTTAAAATAAGTCATTAGGTCAGTTTTTAATTACGTTTTTAGAGACTAATTTTGATTCTTAGGCTAGTTATTCTGCATTCTTATATTTTTCTTTCTTCATTATGTTTGTGAATCTTATGTTTTTAAATTATTATTTTGCGAATTTATTCATGTTTGATATGAACTAAACAATTTTATCTAGGGTTTAATGTAGTCACTTGGATTTCTATCTAATTTAATTATGATGTTCTATTGATTTTTCTTCTCTATTCTAATCTATATAATGTGTGTTTAACGCTAGTTAATATCAATATTTGCTTGATTTTATGATTTTGATTCAAAATTAGAAAGATGAGAATTGAATATGCTATCATTATATAGACATAGATTGCATATTGGACGAAAGTGCCTTTACGACTTGTGTAGTAATTAGGTTTCCATGCTTAATGTCTTCTATATGTTTAAGTTTATCACAGAGATGTAGAAAACCTACATATAGATTGAGATCTTATATCTTGAAAAAGAATAGGGATCAAATTATGTTAACCTGCTATTAGAATAGGAAGAAAGAAATTTAGAATTGATTAATAAAATTAGTAGAATGAAAATGTTGACGCGGTTCTTCGCCAACAGGTAATTAAGAAATGAAGAGAAAGGGATTAGTGCTAAATGTGAACCGAAACAGATATAAGATCTTAGAAAAGGAAAGAGGTGACACAAGACACGTTTTTTGAGTGGTTCAAAGGTTAAAATCCTTCTACTCCACTAGTCAGTATTATTGCTCTATACTGGATATTTCATTACAGGGCCTTCTTTACAATAGAGAATCCAACCCTTATTAAGTCCCAGGGTCTCCATATTTATAGGAGAAGGTACCTGGGAGTTGGTAAGAAGGTCATCCCGTGACCCTCTTATCTATCACATCAATTCTGTGACATTCATGATTAATTCCTAAACCTGACACATAAGTATGGTCAAATCGATAGGTAAGGAGATAATGGACCGCACGGCCCAACCCAGTCGTGGGTGTCTGAATATGCATGTTCCTGCTGCGTGTCCGAGAAGTCAGGGGCATATCAGACACGTGATGTCTGATATATGCACGTTTACCTTGCGTGTGTTGACTTTACAAAGGGTCATAGCCTTCATACTCAGTTCGTACCGCGAGCTGGATACTTAACTCGACCATAGACCTTCAGAATCCAGGGTCAAGTATTGTGCAATCTTGGCGAACCCTTGAGTCTCCTCGAGCTAAGTAGGTACGACCTAATGACAGGAGCTCCAGTCTGTGGGACGTCCATGAGATAATCATGATTAGGCCGTAGCTCGGCTCACTAATCAGCCCGTGGGAAAAACAGGGCGTACATCTGCCCCCTAAGCCCCTGCTCGTGGTATGCCACGTCGGGTAAGACCACAGTAGGGGCTTTTAGGCTTCCCCATGAACTCTTCATATTCCACCTCTTACGCAGGCGCCTGATACGTGGAACATCGTGGTTGGTGATGGTACGTCTTACAAGAACCGCATTTAATGGCCTAGCCTATGCTCAGCCGTCGTTCCGTATTTCGAGTGGAGGGCCTCAGATCCCTCATCAGGGCCATCCAATGGCCCTCTACACGTGACCCTTCACGTATATAAAAGGGGTGGCCACCCTACGCACGGGCCACCCTTTCATTTGAAATTTTTCTGAATTTCTCTTCTTCTTCTCTCTTCATCTCAGACGAAAAAACCCTCTTCTCTGTGACTGCTATACTCAGCGTTCAAGAGGCTCAGACGTCAGGATTTCTTCAAAGCTTTGGAAGCCGGTATTCCGACGAAGCTTTCACCCAGGCAATACCTTCATCCACCTCCCAGTCAAACACTGTAAGTTTCCTGACCCTGTGTGTTTTGAAAATATATTTCACTGTAGCTTAGGTAAATATTTTAGTGTAGCCGCATGCATGGTTTTACTGGGTTTTTTGGATATGGAGGGTGAAAGCCCCTTTTTAGGCTAGGGTATTTTTGCTATAGGAAATCATTTAAGAGTATGGTTTACAGGATGTTTTTTCTGGGGAAAATTTCTGGGTAGGAGTTTTGGAACTTTTGGGTGCAAAACCGGGTAGCTTAGGGAACACACTTCACAGGCGGTTTTGCAATTTTTGCCTACTGAAACTTTCACCCCAAGGAAAATTCTATCCTGACCCTCCTGACACACGAATTCTGAGTAATCGGGGATCTGTTGGGAGCAAGGGCGTGTGTTCATCGAACCGCGTGGTCCCACTCTCCACGGGCTGGGCTTACCTCAGCTCGTGCAAATAACATTTGATTTTTCCTCGCGCTTGGGTCGCCTTTTCTGAAATGTTTTCTTTTGTTCGTTAGGGGACCAGATGGCACCAAAAAGGAACGCTCCCAAGAAGACCGTCAGCAGCTCGGCCTCACAGCAGGACAAAGGAAAGGCGGTGATCCCGGACTCCCCAATCCCCAACTTTGGGCCGGCGGTGGAGCAGGAGGTCGAGGTCGCCCCCGATGCCTTCTTTGAGGTGGAGAGGATCATCTCGAAGGTCACCAACCAGACGAAGATCAACAAAATCTTTCTCTCCCACAACATCGCCCTGGGGAGAGCATCCGTGGTGGCCCGACTTGCCGCAGAGGGCGAGCGGAGCTGGGTGCCGCTCGACGAATCGTTCGTGGCCTGGAGCGGCGAACATTTTAAGACGGGGGCCTTTCTCCCGCTGGATCAGTATTTTGCTGATTTTCTTAATTACGTGGGGTTGGCCCCATTTCAGCTCCCCCCCCAACTCCTATCGCTTGCTGGCGGGGTTGAAATACTTGTTTCAGAACCACGAGTGGGAGGTCCCCACTCCTGCGGACATCTTATACTTTTTCTGCCTCAAGGCCAGCCCGGATCAGGGGGGGCGAGGCGACGGGTTTTACTACTTAACCCGATTTCCCAATACGGCTGCGGTCATCGAGCTGCCCAGCCACCCCAACGACTTCAAGGACCAGTTCTTCATGTCGACGGGGTTCAGAAACTGCGAGCTCCACTACTTCAATCACCCTCGTAAGTGTGTTTTTTTTTTTTTATCCTTAGCTCGAAAGTTAAGTGTCGTTTTTGCTCCTCCCACATCCTTTTATGACTTAGACCAATCATGCAGCCATCTTCGCGAGGACAGAGAAATCGGTGACCCTCAGGGCCCAATATGAGACACTGGCGGGCTTGCCCCTCAGTGAGAAAGATTACCGCGCGCTCGTAACGGACGAGACGATGGTGGCCTGTAAGCTCATTTTCCCAAATCAGACTTTGAACCTCAGGAGGCCCCGGGGGCTTCCCCCAGCTCGCGACACCAGACCCATCATCGTGGAGGAGGTAGCGGAAGACGAGGATGAGGAGGACGAGGGCGACAAAGTTCCCCTCGTGAGGAATAGGAAGCGGACCTTGGAGGTCATCCCGGGGACGGGCGAGGAGAGGATCCAATCCGGAGCAGCCGCGGGTCCTTCTAGCCAAGGTAACCCTTACATGTTTAGGAGTCTAGATAGGGCCACAGCAGACCCCCGGTTGGCTAGGTTCAATCCTAGGCAGCTCATCCATCATCACCAAAGTGATCCGGACCTGAACACAACCCTGCTCCATTGCGTCGACTGGCTTGTGCTGGACTACCAAGATAGCCAGCCTAGGGGTACCGTAGTAGTAGATAACACCCTAGCCTTTAGGTCGATCCTATTCGAGGAGTATGGGACCAACCTTCGCACATGGCCATCACTCCGGAGGGGTGTCGTAGCCCTGGGGATTAGGCAATATGTAGAGGAATCTAGCCCTGAGTCAGACCCGGACCCAGAACTTGCGCCAGCTCGGGAAGTAATTGACTTAGATTCTTCTACTAGCTCGGGGGGTAGGATTCCCTTAGTACACATACTTGAATTTTTCTCTACCCCTTCGCTTTTGTTTTTGCATGATCATTAATTCTCGTACTAACCATGTTTTTGCCTTGGCAGAAGAGATGTATCAGCCCGAGGAGAGCCTGCGAGGTGCGGTCTTTGGAGGGAACGCCGCCGCTGGGCCAAGAACGAAGAGGCTCCGGACGTCCAAGAACACCGCCGGGACCCCCACCAAGTCCCCTGTGAAGGAGAAGGATCAAGCCCCAACTGCACAGGTCGCGGGAGCGGTCCTTCGTGCTACAGGGGGAAGCAATATGCCTCCACCGGCTCCGCGAGCTCTACTCGCTGCCCGGGACGCAGGAAAGGAGGTCGGGACATCGGCCATCATACCTTCCGATGTACGCAATCCCAGTCAATCCCCAGGACCTGGAGAAGATCCCCGAGGCCTTTCGGGGAACGGTGTATGAGTCGGGGAACTACGCCGTCAGCCACATATACAAGTTCACCGAGAAGGAGCTTTGGGCCATCGAGACAATGAGCCCGGTGGGCGTGCTGGAGTCTTCACTAGGCATGGCCATGACGGTAAGCTAACCTTACCCTTTTTGTGGTTTTTTACATTGTCATATTTTGCCCTGCTTTTTCCTAAGGCAATTGTCTTTCCGTCCTCGCAGAGCGTTGTCGCCCTTCATCGGAGCATCATCAGGACCAAAACTCAGCTCGGGGAGATGAGGGACGAGCATCAGACTACCCTACAAGCGGCCAAGGATGCCCTGGCGGCCTCGCAGATCGAGCTGGAGAAAACTCGTTCGAAGGTCCAAGAGCTCGAGACCTCCTTTGCCACCTCGAGGACGGACCAAGACGCTGCGAAGATTGAGGTCCAGGTCGCCCAGGCTGCCCTAGAGGCCGAGCGGAAAACCTCGGAAAAGTCCATGGAAGATCTGTTCTACCACTGCTGGGCCTACAATCCAGATGCAGACTTCTCCTTCATGTCAGCGAGCCTCTGGGAGCACTTGCTGGTGATGTTCCAAGCTCGCCTTGATAAAGAGGCACCCTCGGAGACCAAGGATGGTTCTGGCACAGCTGAGCAAGGCGAGACGGCGACCTCCAAGGGACCACCTGGCGGAGCTTAGGGCGTTTCTTTTCTTGTGCCCCCCAATATTTTTTAAATAATTTTTATGTAACCTTTGCATGAGGTGCTTTTTCCTCGAGACAATTTGCTTTAACGCTTTTAATTGATCTTCTCTTTTTTTGCCTTTACGCATTTCGGCTATAATTTCTTGAAAAACTTAGTTTATGTTGATCTTTTTCCATATCTCGAGCTCTTTAGGGAGAACAACGATCAATAGATTTAAACCAACTTCTAAGTTTTATGACCCGGTTAGGACCAGGAACTTAGTTTGAAAACTTAGTTCACGTTAACTTTTATCCATATCTCGAGCTCTTTAAGAAGAACAACGATCAATAGATTTAAATCAACTTCCAAGTTTTATGACCTGGTTAAGACTAGGAACTTAATTTGAAAACTTAGTTCGCGTTAGCTTTTATCCATATCTCGAGCTCTTTAAGAAGAACAACAATCAATAGATTTAAATCAACTTCTAAGTTTTATGACCCGGTTAAGACCAGGAACTTAATTTGAAAACTTAGTTCGCGTTAACTTTTATCCATATCTCGAGCTCTTTAAGAAGAACAACGATCAATAGATTTAAATCAACTTCCAAGTTTTATGACCCGGTTAAGCCCAGGAACTTAATTTGAAAACTTAGTTCGCATTAACTTTTATCCATATCTCGAGCTCTTTAAGAAGAACAACGATCAATAGATTTAAATCAACTTCCAAGTTTTATGACTCGGTTAAGACCAGGAACTTAATTTGAAAACTTAGTTCGCGTTAACTTTTATCCATATCTCGAGCTCTTTAAGAAGAACAACGATCAATAGATTTAAATCAACTTCTAAGTTTTATGACCCGGTTATATCCAGGATAGGACTTAGTTAGCGTTAATCCTTATCAATATCTCGCGTTTTTTAAGAAAAACAACGGTCAATCGATATGAATCAACTTCTAAGTCATTAAGGAGACCTGGTTATATCCAGGTACCATATTCCCCCCAAGTAACTGGGAAAGGGTCTTTCGTGGTTACTTTAGATTACACTTGAAAACACGTACAAATATAAACAAAAAGCTGATTCTCATTGCTTCATACACAAAAAAAAGTGGCCTTCCAGGCCTTACAAGTGAATCATTGATAATACTTCTTTAAATGGATGGAGTTCCAAGTCCGCGGGACTGCCCCTCCATTAAGCCGGGCTAACTTATAAGTTCCCTCCTTAATGATTTCGATGACCTGGTATGGTCCTTCCCAGTTTGGTCCCAAAACTCCATCTTTGGGATCTTTCCCGGCCAGAAAAACTCTCCTTAGGACCAGGTCGCCAACGCTAAAGGCGCGTTTTTTGACTTTGGAATTGAAATAGCGAGTGATCTTTTGCTGATAGTGGGCGAGTTGGAGTTGCGAATCCTCTCGCCTTTCATCAACTAGGTCAAGGGAATTGCACAGGAGCTCGTGGTTTCGATTTTGGTCGTAAGATTGGACTCTATACGAAAGCACCTTAATTTCCACGGGGAGGACCGCCTCACTCCCAAAGGTTAGGGAAAAGGGAGTATGACCCATAGGAGTCCGATGTGAGGTCCGGTACGCCCATAGGACTTGGGGGAGCTGCTCTGGCCAGACCCCCTTCGCTTCATCCAATCTCTTCTTGAGGCTCGTCTTCAGGGTCTTTTTGATAGCTTCGACCTGGCCATTAGTCTGAGGATAAGCCACGGAGGAGAAACTTTTTACGATTCCGTATCTTTCACAACACTCGGTGAACAGGTCTCTGTCGAACTGAGTGCAATTGTCGAAAACAATCTTCCTAGGCAGGACGAACCAACAGACGATGCACTTAACCACGAAGTCCAGCACCTTTTTGGACGTTATCGTTGCCAAAGGTTCTGCCTCAGCCCACTTAGTGAAGTAGTCGATGGCTACCACGGCGTAACGGACCCCGCCTTTTCCAGTGGGGAGGGCGCCAACCAAGTCTATTCCCCAAACTGCAAATGGCCATGGGGATGAGATCATCTTTAGCTCGACTGGAGGAGCTCGGGAAACTGCGGCGAATCGCTGGCACTTGTCGCACTTCTTCACGTATGAGATCGAGTCTTTGGATAGAGTTGGCCAGTAATACCCCTGCCTCAGGACTTTTAAGGCCAAGCTCTGCTCCCCAGTGTGGTCTCCGCAAAATCCTTCGTGCACTTCCTGCAGGATGGCCTTTGCTTCGCCTGGAAGAACACACCGGAGGAGAGGTAGGGAGTGCCCACGTCGGTACAACATCTCATCGACTATCGCATACCGAGGAGCTTGATACAGGACTTGCCGTGCATCGTTACGTCCTTCAGGCAGCTTGCCTTCGACGAGATATTCAATTGGGGGTCGTCCAGGTCGGCCTGGCATCGATCATCTCGACCTCCATCCTGACATCTTCTACGCTTGGTTTCTCCAAGAATTCGACTGGTACTAGCCCCAATGTCTCCATTTCCCCAGAGGTGGCGAGCTTGGCAAGAGCGTCTGCATTAGCGTTCTGCTCCCGAGGTATCTACTCGATCGAGCCTCGTTCAAATGCGGACAGCTCAGATTTCACCTTTTCCAGATAGGCGGCCATCTTGGGTCCCCGTGCTTGATATTCTCCCAGAACCTGGTTTACCACAAGCTGGGAGTCACTGAAGCACTGGACAAAGCTTTCCTTCAACTCCTGGGCTATCCTCAGCTCGGCCAGCAAAGCTTCATATTCGGCTTCGTTGTTGGAGGCTTTGAATCCAAATCTCAGTGCCGAGTGGAATCTACGTCCCTCGGGGGATATCAAAATGATTCCAGCTCCGGAGCCGCCCTCGTTGGATGAACCATCCACAAAGATCATCCAAAACGATTGGGGCAAGGTGACCCGGGGTGAGTCCTCTACTGGATCCTCCTGGAATCCCGCGCACTCCGCTACGAAATCGGCCAGGGCCTGACTTTTTATAGCAGTTCGCGGAGTGTAAATAATTTTGAACTGACTGAGTTCGATTGCCCATTTTAATAGACGCCCCGATGCTTCAGGCTTTTGCAAAACCTGCCTTAAAGGTTGATCAGTCATGATGTGAATCGAGTGGGACTGGAAGTATGGCCTGAGCTTTCGCGAAGCCGTGACAAGGCAGAACGCCAATTTCTCCATCAGCGGGTATTGGGATTCAGCCCCGAGAAGTCTCTTGCTGATGTAGTAGACTGGCTTCTGAACTTGGCCTTCTTCTCGTACCAGTACGGCACTAGCTGCGTCCTCAATGACAGCCAAGTAGAGAAAAAGAGGCTCTCCTGCCTTGGGTTTGGATAGCACGGGCGGCTCAGCCAGATGTGCCTTCAGGTCGAGGAATGCGCTTTCGCATTCTACTGTCCATTCGAACTTCTTGTTCCCTCGGAGCAGGTTGTAGAATGGCAGGAATTTGTCGGTAGACTTCGAAATAAACCGGTTGAGGGCCGCCACTCTTCCTGTAAGGCCTTGGACATCTTTTCGCGACCCGGGTGAGGGAAGCTCGAGCAATGATCTGATCTTGTCGGGGTTCGCCTCAATTCCTAAGGTATTAACTATGAACCCCAGGAATTTCCCTGACGCGACTCCAAAAGTGCATTTCTGTGGATTGAGCCTCATGCCATATTCCCGTAGTATCTTAAAACATTCTTCCAGGTCAGAGACATGGTTATCGGCAGTCTTCGACTTGACTAGCATGTCATCAACGTACACTTCCATGTTTTTTCCGATCTGGTCCGCGAACATTCTATTTACTAGCCTTTGGTAGGTAGCTCTGGTGTTCTTCAGACCGAATGGCATAACCTTGTAACAATAGATGTTCGTCGGGGTCATGAAGCTGGTGTGTTCCTGGTCCGCCGGATTCATCGCGATCTGATTGTAGCCTGAGTGCGCGTCCATAAAGGACATGAGCTCGTGCCCTGCCGTGGCATCCACCAACTGGTCGATCCTGGGCAATGGAAAGCAATCCTTGGGGCAAGCTTTATTCAGGTCGGAGAAATCGATGCAGGTCCGCCATTTCCCGTTAGGCTTCGGGACCAGCACGGGGTTGGCAACCCATATTGGAAACTTGGCTTCACGGATAAAGCCGCATTTCTTGAGCTGGGCTACCTCTTCCTCTAGGGCTTCAGCTCGAGTTGTTCCTAAACGCCTTTGCTTCTGGGACTTGGCAGGAACGCTTTTATCCAGATGAAGTGTGTGCATGATGACACTCGGGCTAATTCCCACCATGTCCTCATGCGACCATGCGAATACGTCCAAATTATCCCGCAGAAACGTAGTCAGCTCAGCCTTCCTCTTGCTACAGAGGTTTTTCCCGAGCTTGACCTTCCGACAAGGGTTCTGCGGATCGATACTCACCTCCTCGAGCTCCTCAATAGCCTGGATCTCGGATCTGTCCTCGCCTATTCAGGGGTCAATGTCCTCACTTAAGACAACATTTTCCCCCTCGGCGCTTGAGGTTTTTCAATCTCAGGATTAGCTAAGGGTTCCTGAGATTCCTCTTCACCTTGAACGGCCATCGCCAGCTGCCCGGGTTTAGATTTTCCCTTCATGGAAATGATGTAGCATTCCCTGGCAGTGAGCTGATCGCCATGGATAGTGAAAATTCTCGTTGAAGTAGGGAACTTCATCTTGAGGTGGCGAATGGACGTGACGGCCTCGAAAGCTATGAGCGTAGGTCGGCCCAAAATAGCGTTGTAGGCAGCGGAGCAGTCAATGACCACGAACTCGAGGAGTTTGTAGACTGTCCGAGACCCTTCACCTAGGGTGATCACTAACTGGATCATCCCTATCGCTGCTGATCCTTCTCCCGAAAAACCATACAACATCATGGAGGTTGCCTTCAGCTCGGCGATAGTCAAACCCATCTTCTCTAGGGTGGATCGGAATAGGAGGTTCACTGAACTCCCATTGTCTATCAGTACCCTCCTCACTCTCTGGTTGGCGAGCTGGACTGCTACGACCAAAGGATCATTGTGAGTGAACTGGACATGGCCCGCGTCTTCCTCCGTAAAAATGATTGGTTGCCTTTCCAATCTCTATTGCTTTGACTGACGCTGTTCCGGAACGAACTCCACTCCGTTATGAGCCTTTAGTTCGTTCACGTATCTCTTCTGGGCACCTCCGCTCGTGCCGGCCATGTGCGGACCTCCAGAGATGGTGGATATCTCCCCCCCTACCAAAAGGGGAGGGACATCCTGATCTAACCGAGAATCGGGCTGACTGGTCGGGACTTCCGGAGCAGGTCAGTTTGCTGGAACCCTGTTCCGTGCATATTGAGCCAAGGGGCCGGCTCGGATGAGAGTCTCGATCTCGTCTTTTAGATGTCTGCAATCGTCGGTATTGTGGCCGACATCGTTATGAAAATGGCAAAACTTAGAAGTGTCTCTCTTCCCCTTGTGGTGCTTTAATGGCTCCGGCCTCTTCCAAGGGACTCGAGTAGAGTTGGCTAGGAAGATATTCTCCCTAGACTGGGTTAGCTCGGTATAAGTCGTGAAGACGGGCTTAAACTTGTCTATGGCTTTGTTCTTCTTTTGGCCATGCGGATTGTTTTCGCCATTTCCCTTTCTTTTGCCTCCACCGGGCTGGTTGTTCTGTGTGACATTTTGGGTCGCTACCACGACCTCCCTCCCCACTCCAGCAGGCTGCTCGGGGACCTGGCTGGTTCCCGCAGCTGAAGCTTCGGCTTCCTCCAAGTTTATCCATTCTTGGGCCCTGTTAAGGACTTCGTTGACCGAGCCGACTCCCTTCCTTTGTATATCCTTCCAGAGGTCTCCTCCAACGAGGATTCCAGTTCTCATGGCCATGAGCTTGGAGCTATCATCCGCGTCTCTGGCGTAAGCAGCAACGTTCGCGAATCTGCTCAGGTAGGCCTTCAAAGTCTCACCGGGCTGCTGTCTCACGTTAGCCAGGGAGTCGGCCTGAACACGGGCGGCCTGGGAGGCTCGGAATGCCCTTTTGAAGTAAGCTGAGAAGGTCTTCCAGGAACTGATTGACTGTCTTTTACTTTGCTTGAACCACTGCCTGGCAGGTCCAGTCAGTGTGGAAGGGAAGATTAAACATCTCAGCTCGGGGCCAATGTTGTGGGCCATCATCAGGGTGTTGAACATCCCTAGATGATCCGATGGGTCTCCGTCCCCATTGAACTTTGACAAGTGAGGCATACGGAAACCAGATGGGTACGCCGTTGCTGCTATACTGGGGGCGAAGAGTTCCATCTCGTCCCCTGAATCATATTCGTCTTTTTCTTTTTCTGACAGGAGCTTCCTCATCAGCTCCTCCATGTGAGTCAAGCGCTCGAGGGTTTGGTCCTGATGTCCTTGGTTATTCCGGAGCTGTTGAACAGCTCCGGATCCATTGTACATATTTGGTGGGTTATTGCCCCTCCTATCTTGAGATAGGTTATTTGGGACATTCCCTCCGTTACGTACTTCGGACAGAGCCCCCCTTGAGCGAGCATGGTCATCTCCTCCTGCTTGTTCCCCTCTATTAGAGTTGAGGCGATCTCGCAGGTCGCCTCCCTGGGTGTTTTGATGACTTTGCGCCGAACTCAGATGCTGGCGCATGTCTCCCCCAGAGAGATCACTCCGGCGACTGTCGGTCCAATGGCTCCTGCTAGATAGGCTTGTAGTCCGCCTCTGGTGCTGAGGATCTGGGCTTTCCCTTGGCGCCATGCTACGCCGGGAAGGTCCTGCCGATGGTGGATTTCTCCTACTACTCCCATAGGCTGGGATGTCTCGGACGGGCCGAGGAGGAGACGGATATCTGATTGGAGAAGGATCATGCCTGACTGGAGAGGCTATCCTAGTTCCGTCAGGACGGATCAAGTTTGGTGGGGGCCTTTCGACCCTGCCAACCTGTTGGTCCCGCGCCTGGCGATCTGGACGAGGCGTAGGATGGTTGTTGGGAACAGGCTGATGTCGTGAGCCCGCTCTGGATCTCCTTCGAGAATTTTCTTGAGCTCCTCTGGGCGTCCTCGAGGATGGTTGGGAGCTAGGAGTCGACGTCTTGACCGAACAGCTGTATTGCTGTTGTTCGGCTCTAGTCATTCCTCCGAAGTCTGCCTCTCAATGGTGTGATGAAGGGGGGGAGTTGGCTGCTGGAAGTCTATCCGAACGGCTATGCCTGGACCAGTTACCCCGGCGAGACTTAGAAGCCTCGCCTTGCCTCTCTCCGACGTTAACGTCGGTTGTGAGAGGGGGTAGTCGGGCCAGCATATCCTTGATTTGTTGGCTAGCTGTTGCTAACTGGCTCCTCAGCTGAGCGTTCTCCATCTCCACCGCAGTATAATAACATGGGTTCGGATTAGGCGGTCGAGGCGCCGAACTACCAGTATCATCTTGGCCCGCCAACTGCTTTCCTGACCGCTGCTGGACTTCAGGAACTTGTTCACCAGGGATGGCAGTATGATGAGCCTCCTGCCCATCATGTTGTTCTGCCTCGTTACCGTGCCTGGATCAAGTTGTCACCATAGTCGGATGTTTGCGACAACACTGAATCGGACTTGCTCTCAATGAAAGCACCAAACTGTTGACGCGATTATTCTCCAACAGGTAATTAAGAAATGAAGAGAAAGGGATTAGTGCTAAATGTGAACCGAAACAGATATAAGATCTTAGAAAAGGAAAGAGGTGACACAAGACACGTTTTTTGAGTGGTTCAAAGGTTAAAATCCTTCTACTCCACTAGTCAGTATTACTGCTCTATACTGGATATTTGATTACAGGGCCTTCTTTACAATAGAGAATCCAACCCTTATTAAGTCCCAGGGTCTCCATATTTATAGGAGAAGGTACCTGGGAGTTGGTAAGAAGGTCATCCCGTGACCCTCTTATCTATCACATCAACTCTGTGACATTCATGATTAATTCCTAAACCTGACACATAAGTATGGTCAAATCGATAGGTAAGGAGATAATGGGCCGCATGGCTCAACCTAGTCGTGGGTGTCTGAATACGCACGTTCCTGCTGCATGTCCGAGAATTCAGAGGCATATCAGACATGTGATGTCTGATATATGCACGTTTACCTTGCGTGTGTTGACTTTACAAAGGGTCATAGCCTTCATACTCAGTTCGTACCGCGAGCTGGATACTTAACTCGACCATAGGCCTTCAGAATCCGGGGTCAAGTCTTGTGCAATCTTAGCGAACCCTTGAGTCTCCTCGAGCTAAGTAGGTACGACCTAATGACAGGAGCTCCGGTCTGTGGGATGTCCACGAGATAATCATGATTAGGCCGCAGCTCGGCTCGCTAATCAGCCCGTGGAAAAACAGGGCGTACAGAAAAGTTGATGAAATTAACACTCTAGGTCTTTTTAATAGTGATTTAAATCTTTTAATTAGTGATTCTTGTTCTTAGTTTTCTTTTATAATTTTAAAATGAAATTCATTTAAATTTTGATTGCCAAATAGAAATTAAAAGAACAATTAGTTGTATTTGGAAGACAGTCTTCGTGGGAACGATATTCTACTTATCATATATATTACTTGAATCGATTACGTGCACTTGCGTATATATATTTTCGCGATCGAGTTTTTGGCGCTGTTGTCGGGGACTTAATTTCCAATATCAAAGTTAATTGTTATTTGTTCTAATTTGGTATTTTTTTTTTAATTTTATTGTTTTACATTTATTCGGATCAAGGTTGTATTGTGTTTCAGGAATTTTTGGTATATGTGAGGAAGTAGATAAAAGGAAATCATACCAATAGATCTTGAAATTGAGAGAACGTGCAGAAAGAATCGAAGAATAAAGAAACAGTTGGATTTCACCATGGCTAAGAACGTAAATAACGTTGTCAACAATGCAAATATGGGTAATGTAGCTGAAGTCGATCCGCCATTAAGGAACTATGTACTCCCTACTTTTATGGGGATACATTCAAGCATTCATCCTCCAACTATTGAGGCAAATAATTTTGAGATAAAGCCCTCAATTATTCAGATGGTGCAAAACTATGTACAATTTGGGGGGGTTACCAAATGAGGATCCAAATCTCCATATCACAAACTTTTTAGAGCTATGTGCAACATTCAAAATGAATGGGGTGAGTAATGATGCTGTATGATTGATACTATTCCCATTTTCACTAAGGGACAGAGCTAAGAGTTGGTTGAATTCTTTACAAGCCAACTCTATACTTACTTGGGAAGATTTGGCTCATAAATTCCTTCGTAAATATTTTCCTCCTGCCAAGTCATCCAGAATAAGAGGAGAGATTAATAATTTCCATCAACTGGATGGAGAATCTTTATATGATGCATGGGAATGATTTAAAGAGTTACAAAGAAATGCCCACATCATGGAATAGAGAAGTGGCTGCTAGTTCATACATTTTACAATGGATTGGGGGGAAATACAAGGAAAATTATAGATACAGCATTAGGAAGAGCGTTTATGAGAAAAAGTGCTAATGAAGCAGATGAGCTATTGGAAGAGATGGCCATGAATAATTATAATTGTCCCACTGAGCATGAGAACAAGAAAGTAGCAGGAGTCTTAGAAGTTGATCCAATTGCGCTATTGACCGCTTAAGTGGCATCTCTAACCAAGCAATTGCAACAAACTAATCTCGCCGCACAAGCAATGTAAGTACAAGAATGTTATAAGTTGTGAGATTTGTGGAGGGCCACATGCTTATGAACAATGCCCGAGAATAGCTAGTTGCTCAACTGATGTGAATAATATGCCCTTAGAACAAGCACAAGTTATTTGTAATTTTTCAAGACCTGCACCTAACACTTATTCCAATTCCTATACTCCATCATCAAAAAATCACCCTAATTTGTCTTGGAAAAATAATGAAGGGTTACAACCACAATATTCATAGTACCCACCTCAACAACCCCCTCATCAACCAACTTATGGATTACATTCTAGACCATATTATGATCCAAATCTACGCCCATCTCCTCCACCACCACATCCTCAAATGAACCCACCAACAATTCAGCCAGACCAATTAAATCAATTCATGACAATGACAAGGTCTTCAATTAGGAGTTTGGAGACACAAATAGGTCAATTGGCTCAAATATTTTATAGTAGATAGCAAGGGAATTTGCCTAGTTCCACAGAGGTAAATCCTAAAGAACAATGTTAAGCTGTTACTTTGAGGAGTGGAACTAAGTATGATGGACCTATAGCTGATGAAAATGAGAAGAAGAAAGAGGAACAACAAGTTACTAGTCCAATATAAGAGGAGGTTACTGAAGACCTTCCAAAAATAGAAAAACCAAAATACACTGAGCCTACACCAAATATTTCATATCCTCAATGGTTTCAAATGGCTAATCTTGACAAACAATTATCCAAATTTCTTGAGGTATTTAAGAAGCTTCACATTAAAATTCCTTTTGCAGAGGCTCTAGAACAAATGCCTAGTTATGTGAAGTTTATGAAGGAGATATTGCTAATAAAAGGAAAATAAAGGATTATGAAACTGTTGCATTAACTGAACAGTGTAGTGCAATTATTCAAAAGAAGCTTCCTCAAAAGTTAAGAGATCCGGGCAGTTTTACTATACCTTGCACTATTTGGAACTTTCATTGTGAGAGAGCTTTATGCGATTTGGATGCAAGCATAAATTTAATGTCGTTGTTTGTATTTAAAAGGCTTGGTTTGGGGGAAGCTAGACCACTACTGTTACTCTTCAACTGGCTAATCGATCATTAACACATCCCAGAGGTATTATAGAGGACATTCTAGTAAAGGTAGATAAGTTCATTTTCCCAATGGATTTCATTGTTTTAGATATGGAGGAAGATGAGGATGTGCCTATTATATTGGGATGGCCATTTTTGGCTACGGGGAAAGCGTTGATAGACATTCAGAAAGGAGAGTTAAGGCTTAGAGTACAAGGTGATGAAGTTGTTTTTTATGTTTTCAAAGCTTTAAAATATCCTTCAACCAGTGATAGTTTTTTTTGTGTTATTGTATTGGAGGAACCAAGTAAAGGGGTCCAGTCTATTAAGGATGCACTGAAGTTGAGTTTGATTGCAAGTCCTGAAGAATGTTCTGGTACTGAAGCCAGTGAGAATGTTAAGTGGTTTACTTTATCAGGGCAAATATATTAAAAGAAATATGAGGAATTAGGGCAAGTTCTTGAGAGACCTCTTCCATCCATTGAAAAAACAACAGTTCTTGAGTTAAAACCCTTACCTAATCATCTTAAATATGCTTATCTGGGGAAGAATGATACTCTCCTAGCTATTATTTCAGCTTCTTTATTTGTGACTGAAGAAGAGAAACTTCTTAGGGTATTAAGGGCTCACAAATTATAAATTGGATGGACTTTGGCAGATATTTGGGGTATTAGTCCTTCAACAGTGATGCATCGTATATTAATTGAGGAGGATAGTAAGCCTAGTCTTAATGCTCAAAGGAGGCTCAATCCTTCAATGAAAGAAGTGGTAAGGAAAGAAATCTTTAAATGGTTAGATGCAGGGGTAATTTACCCAATATCTGATAGTGCTTGGGTTAGTCCTGTCCAGGTAGTTCCAAAGAAAGTTGGCATGGCGGTGGTTAAAAATAATAATAATGAACTTATTCCAACTTGTACAGTGACGGGGTGGAGAATTTGTATTGATTACTGTAAGCTTAGAAGGCCACAGGGAAAGACCATTTTCCTTTACCTCTTGTAGATCAGATGCTAGACGGATTGGTAGGCCATCCTTATTATTGTTTTTTGGTTGGATATTCGGGATATCATCAACATATTACAACATCGGAGGATCAAGAAAAGACTACCTTCACATGCCCTTATGGAACATTTACGTTTCGGAGGATGCCATTTGGGTTATGTAATGCTCTCGCCACCTTTCAAAGATGTATAATGTCAATTTTTTCAGACATGGTAGAAAAAGGTATTGAAATTTTTATGGATGACTTTTCAATTTTTGGACCTTCTTTTGATGGATGTTCAGCTAATTTGGAAAGGGTTCTAAAAAGATGTGAGCAGTCAAATTTAATATTAAATTGGGAGAAATGTCACTTTATGGTGACAGAAGGAAAAGTCTTGGGCCACAAGATTTCACACCATGGAATTGAAGTAGACAGGGCCAAGATTTCAACAATAGAAAGTTTACCTCCCCCAGTATCTATTAAAGGGATTCGGAGTTTTCTGGGCCGTGCTGGATTTTATAGGAGCTTCATAAAGGAATTTTCAAAAATTTCGAAGCCCTTATCTACTTTACTTACGAATGGTGTGGTATTCAACTTTGATTCTGATTGTTTAAGGGCGTTTAACACACTGAACGAAAAATTGGTATCTACGCCAATTGTTGTATCACCAAATTGGGAAATTCCTTTTGAATTAATGTGTGATGCTAGTGATTATGCAGTAGGAGCAGTTCTTGGATAACGAGTTGACAAGGTATTCAGAACGATTTTTATGCCAGTCGAACCTTGAATGATGCTCAATAAAATTATGCAACTACTGAGAAGGAATTACTTGCAGTAGTCTTTGCATTTGACCAGTTTAGGCCATATTTAATTGGTAATAAGGTGATTATTTACACATATCATTCAGCTATTAAGTATCTTATGACTAAAAAGGATGCTAAACCTCGCTTGATTCGTTGGGTTTTATCATTACAATAGTTTGATATGGAAATTCGTGATAAGAAGGGGATAGAAAATCTAGTTGTTGATCATTTATATAGATTGGAAAAAGAAGAAGATCATAATGCTAAAGAGGATTCAATTGATGAAAATTTTATGGATGAACAATTATTTTCGATTTAATGTGAAGAAAAGATACCACGGTTTGCAGATTATGTCAACTATTTGGTAGCTAAAGTTGTGCCTCTAGACATGTCAAGGCAATAACTAAAAAAGTTCTATTCGGAAGTGAAGCATTACTATTGGGATGAACCCATTATTTTTCATCATTGTGCTGATCAAGTGATTAGAAGATGTGTCCCAGAAGAGGAAATGATTTCCATACTTACTCACTGCCATACTTTGCATTGTGGTGGTCACTTTGGAGGAACAAGGACAGCAGCAAAAGTTTTACAATGTGGGTTTTATTGGCCTACGTTATTCAAAGATGCTAATGCCTTTGTTAAGAGTTGTGGTCATTGCCAAATGACCGGTAATATATCCAAAAGAGATCAGATGCCAATGAATGGAATTCTGGAGGTTGAGTTGTTTGATGTGTGGGGAATAGATTTTATGGGACCTTTCCCATCATCTTATAATAACATGTACATTTTACTGGTAGTAGATTATGTTTCTAAATGGGTGGAAGTTGCAACAACTCCTACTTGTGATGGAAATGAGGTACTTAAATTTCTGCATAAGAATATTTTTACTCGGTTTGGTACTCCAAAAGCTATCATTAGTGATAGAGGCAGTCATTTCTGTAATAAATCATTCACAACTTTATGTACTCGTTATGGAGTTCATCCCAGAAAGACCCTGTTTTATCATCCACTTGCTAATGATCAAGCTAAAGTCTCAAACCGAGAAATTAAAAGTATTTTAGAGAAAACTATAAACACATCAAGGAATGATTGGTCGAAAAATCTTGATGATTAACTGTGGGCTTAGCGCACATCCTTTAAGACCCCGATTGGTATGTCCCCATATCGGTTGGTATTCAGGAAGGCATGTCATTTACCAGTTGAACTTGAGCATCGAGCTTATTGGGCAGTGAAAAAGTTGAATGTTGGCTTATTTATGGCTGGGTAGAATAGGCTTCTAGAGTTGAATGAGCTTGATGAATTTAGAAATGAAGCTTATGAAAATGCAATTGTTATCCAGATTTCCAGATAGCGTTTAGATTGATATCCTCGGGGAAGCAGAATTACCAATGTCTTTCACGGTAGGTAACCAGAGCTCGCGGATGGACAGAAAGGCTTCGCCTCTCCCGTTTAGTGTCCGGATTACTCTTCCAAGCAAACACGACACGGAGGCTCGTCAACCCTCTCGGACTCCCGAAGGGGTATTCTTCGGGGAAGCTCCTTCCGGGAAAAGCTCTTCAAGTGGTCTTCGCGGAAACAGTTCCGTGCCTCGCACGGAACAAAACCAAACGGTCGAGTCATGGAGGAGGCATATTTGGAATGATATCCACCTGACACAGGATCCCGCCTGACACGCCCGACAGGTCAAAGCCGCACACATCCCAGCACGCCTAAGGGTACCTTTTCGCCTACTGTTCCGCTGACAACTTGGAAAAGACGGCTGACTTTGTGTATTCCCCATACTTTCACGTAAATATACCCACATAGAGTCATGTAGCCATGCTACTACAGTAATTGTATCCCCTATTTATGGCTGGTGTAATTAAGACTCAGGTACGTAGAGAAAAACCCTAATCCAAAACCCTAGCTATAAAGACCCCCTCATTTTACAATAAGGGGGACAACCAACAGATCATATAGCGAAAACTCTACAGAAATCTCTCTAGCTTCATCTTCTTCAAGAGAACCCGAGAGAAACACTGTGAGTGGGTGAAGTTCTTGTACACCAGCCATCTTACTGTAATCCTTTCCAAGTATAATAACATCGACTCGTGGACTAGGGCTTGTTAACGCCTGAACCACGTAAAAACACTGTTTGTTTAGTTACATTTCAGCACTTCTACAGTTCTTATCTTTTTATTATTCTGTTTGTATTCGTTTCCGAAAAACTCGGTAAACATTTTGGTGCTTTCATTGAGAGCTGTAGGAAGTTGTTAGTCAGCTCTCTTTCTGTGTACGTTTTTTGTATTTACTTCGTGCTAAAGAGATGGTGACTACGAGAAAATCCGTGGTTGACAAAAATGCTAGGGTCAACCCCGATACTACGATGGAAGATGCGGTACAAAACGAACCCTTGGACTACCAAGGTGAAGACCCGACATCCCGCCAGGATCGGGTCAGTACTGAAGATACGACATACTTAGAAGACGAAGAAGAGTATGTCCAAGACGGTTACTACAAAGACGGCTGCTACTATGAGAAGGACCCAGAACTGGTCCAAGTAGCCGAAGAACTGGTGGTCACTAAGGCCAAGCTTGCTGAGCAGGAGCGCGTCTCCGAAAAAATGCAGCGCATGATGGAGCGCCTCCAGAGCAAGTTCGGAGACCTAGGCGACTCGGACGAGGATGCCTCTGTTCCAGGTGGTGCTGATGCCACCATGCCGGATCCAGCCGCCGCTGGACCATCCAAAACCGCCCCTAACAAGGGCAAAGAAAAGGTTGGGGAGCCTGCACGCACTAACGCCCTTGCACCTCCTAAAGGTGTGGATCACCAGGCCGACTGCCCCCCCCGCGCGCAGAAGGTCTCTGGCGCTTCTAAGCCCAGACGTCCTTCAGCCCCAAGGGGGCACTCTGTTCCTAAAGGGCCCGGTGCCAAGGCACCCAGGCCTAGGGGAAGGAACAACCGCCCCAGTGATTCCGTCAACCAGGACGGTCGGGCTGCGAACTCGCACTTCGAAGATAGCTGGTCCATGGTGGACCTAAGAATAAGGTTGGAGGCCAAGTATGAAAAGGCCAAAGGAGAAAAGGCCCGGCCTCGCGGAGATGACCTCTGAAATCATATTAATGACAAGCTCCGGGGACGTGACCTCCCGGAGAGTGATACGAAGAGGCTCGAGGAACAGATTGCTGCCTTGACCAAGCTGGTCCGGAAGCAAAGTGGGGCCCTGTCAGACTCTGAGGAGGAAGACCCGGAACCATGTATTCTGAGGATCGCGGAAACGTCCCTCCCGGATAACTTCAAAATGCCCCACATAGAATTATATGATGGGAGGACAGACCCGCGTACCCACCTAGCTAAATACAACAAAATGATGCAAGTGGCGCGTGTCAGTGAGGACGCCAAATGCATGTGCTTCTCACTCACCCTTACCAAGTCCGCGGAGGATTGGTGGAAAAGATTAGCTCCCGGATCAATCCACAGTTGGAAGGAGCTACAGTCCGCATTCAGGAGGCAGTTCATTGCTGCCCGCGACCACGACATGGAGGTTGGTTCCTTAACCAACATCAAGCAGCAACCCAATGAGAACCTCAAAGCTTTCATTCAGAGAATGATGGAAGCTGCTGCAAATACCAAGGTCAGCGATGACATGAAGCTGATCGCCCTTCAATCGGGCCTTACTGTCGGCTCCCTGCTATGGGGGGAAATGCAAAGGAGACGGGCAGAAACGCTGTCCGAATTCATGTCAAAAGCTCAGGGAATCATCAACCTTGAGGATGCCTACCAGCAGGCCTTTGGAGTTCCCCCAGCTCCAATGCCTTCCGTGACTGCGCCGAGCTTTGCTTCGCAAGCTCCCGCACCAGCCCTCACGCTTCCAGGAGCCCAATTCACTCCAAGTGTGTATGGGCCTTCCGCGTCTGCTCAGACGCCGGGTCAAACCCATTTCTCTGGGTACGGAGCTGTACAAACCGGATGTGGTATCGCTCCTGGCATGCCGCAGCCGCAAGCGGAAGGCCCAGAACGAAATTTGAGCCAATCGCGGAGCAAACGAAGCAGAAGAAACTCCAACCGGGGAGACCATTCAAAGAAACCCCGGAAAGACTATGAGCCCAAGTTCACGGAGTATACAAGTTTGATAGACTCGCGAGAGAATGTCTATCGGGCGACCTGTAACATGGTCAACTACAGGAAGCCCCCGAAAGTGTCTCACGGAGGAAGGCGTCCGCGAGACTCCAATAAGAGGTGTGAGTTCCACGGAGACGTGGGGCACACCACGAACGAGTGCCTTCAGCTGAAGGATGAGATCGAGTCCCTGGCAAGAGCGGGACACCTCGGTCAGTGGGTGAGGATACCCATTATCTATCCCGGACAGGGAGTAGTTCACGGAGCTGCATATTCCCCGGGACAGAGGGGGACCGCTAGCGCTCCTGGAGCCGGTCACCCCCAAGCTCCCGGGTCTCAGTTCCCAGCGCTTCTTGCTCCAACCGCTCCGGCACCCATTACCTTGTTGGCTCCAGGACCTGGCAACCCATATCCGCCTGGCCTTGCTCCGCCACCCGTTGACGGACACGTAGCCACCATTTCCGGAGGACCGCACCTTGCCGGAAGCACCCGCAACTCCGAGAAGAGGTACTTGAGGGAGTTAGAACACACCGGGGAGATGTGCGCCCTGGTTCAATCACCTGCTCAACGTCCCCGAATGATGGACCTTCCCATCACCTTCACGGAGGACGACGCTCGACATGTGCACTTCCCCCACAACGATCCCGTCGTGGTGGAAGCCCAGATTGCCAATAAGAAGGTCTCATGGATCTTGGTCGATAACGGAAGCTCCGTAAACATCCTCTTCAAAGCGGCCTTCCACGCGATCGGATTAACCGAGACAGACCTGACCCCATGCCCCATCCAGCTTCAAGGGTTCAATGGGGATGCACTCATGACATTAGGCAAAATTCAACTTCCAGTCACCCTCAGAGGAGAAAGCGACGCTTGTGCCTTCAAGCACAGCACATTCGTGGTGGTCGACTGCCCCACGGCGTATAATGCCATCTTAGGCCGACCGGTCCTAATCGATTGTGGGGCCATAACCTCGATACGCCACTTATGCTTGAAGTTTCCATGCGACGATGGGCGTATTGGCACCCTCCGAGGAGACCAACGAAGTGCACGGAGCTGTTATAACGTCTCCGTCCGATCCGTCTACACGGTCTAGGAGACGTTTGCTGCCATTCCTTTGGCGGAAGAATTACTAGAAACTGGGGGTGCTCAAGAGGCATACTTTGACGAACTCGACCCAAGAGTGGGAATCGAGAAAGCAATAGAGCCGATGGAGGAAGTCGAAGAGGTGATCCTCAACCCGGGAGATCCCACCAAAGTCATTCAGGTGGGGAAAAACCTGCCGTCGGCCATTCGAGATAAGATCGTGGCCACTGTGAAGAATAATCAAGATATCCTGGCATGGTGCCACGCTGATATGACGGGGATTAATCCTAATGTTGCGTGCCACGCACTCAACATAGACCCATCTGCAACTCCAATTCGCCAAAAGAGGAGGCCGTTAGACCCAGTGAGGGCCGAAGCCGTCAAAGCTGAAGTGGACAAGCTGATGTCCATAGGCTTTCTCCAGGAGTCACACTATCCCGTGTGGTTGGCCAACCCAGTTCTGGTCTCGAAACCCGATGGGTCCTGGAGAATGTGCATTGACTTCACGGACCTAAACAAAGCCTGCCCGAAAGATTGTTTCCCTCTTTCGCGAATCGATCAGATGGTAGACGCTACTTCCGGGTACGAACTCTTATCCTTCATGGATGCGTACTCCGGATACAACCAGATCAAGATGCATGTCGCGGACCAGGAACACACCAGCTTCCTCACGGACAAGGGTGTCTACTGTTACGTGGTCATGCCTTTCGGTTTGAAGAATGCTGGGGCGACGTACCAGCGTCTAGTAAACAGGATGTTCAAGGACCAACTGGGGAGGAACATGGAGGTGTACGTGGACGACATGTTGGTAAAATCCAAGACCTCCGGGGACCACAGTGACGACCTTGAGGAAGCTTTCGCCGTGATCCGAAAGTATGGAATGAAACTGAGTCTAAAGAAATGTACTTTCGGGGTCTCGTCTGGGAAGTTCCTCGGTTTCATTGTCAGCTCCCGCGGAGTGGAAGCCAACCCTGAGAAAATTAAGGCGTTCATAGATATGCCTTCCCCCTAGAAGCATAAGGATGTCCAGAGTGTTACCGGAAGGATAGCTGCTCTCAGCCGCTTCGTATCCAAGGCCACTGACAAGTGTATCCCCTTCTTCAACGTGTTGCGAGGAAACAAGAAGTTTGAGTGGACCCCCGAATGCGAAGCAGCCTTCCAACACCTCAAGGAACATTTAACACGAGCTCCCATTCTGTCCAAACCTGTCGAAGGAGAGGCGTTGTTCTTATACTTAGCTGTGACTGAGCACGCAGTGAGTGCCGCTCTCGTCCGGGAAGATGGCCGTATCCAGCTCCCTGTGTATTACGTAAGCAGGAGGTTATTGGACGCCGAGTCCAGATATTCAATGATCGAAAAACTCTCCCTCTGCTTGCTAATTGCTTCGCGGAAGCTAAGGCCATATTTCCAGGCGCACACCATCAAAGTACTCACCAATCACCCTCTCCGACAAGTCTTGCAAAAACCCGAGTCTTCTGGCAGATTGCTTAAGTGGGCCATGGAACTGAGCCAGTTCGACGTCCACTACCAACCACGTGTTTCCATAAAAGGTCAAGCTCTCGCGGACTTTATTGTGGAATGCTCGGGAATGAATGACCTCCCGGAAGATCCTGTCCCGGAACTTCCCACCTGGAAGGTCTACGTAGACGGAGCCTCAAATGAAAAAGGAGCTGGAGCAGGGGTCATCCTAATATCCCCCCAAGGGCATCAGCTCCAGAGCGCCATCCGTTTCGCGTTCCCAGCATCCAACGAGGCAGAACACGAAGCCATGTTAGCTGGATTACGACTGGCCAGAGAAGTCGGAGCCCAAAAAATCGAAGTATACAGCGACTCCCTACTTGTGGTAAACCAAATATCTGGGGAATACCAGACGAAAGGCGAAAAAATGGCTGCCTACATGTCTCTCTCCCGCGGCCTACTGCAGCATTTCAAAGGCTACCAAATCCGCCAAGTCCCCCGGGACCAGAACTCACTCGCGGACACGCTGGCCAAGCTTGCAACGGACCCGGAGATTGAAAAGTATGGCCTAGTCCCCATCGGGCACTTAGAAGCCCCCAGTACTGAGACACGAAGGATAAACGCCATCATCAACCATTCCCACTCCTGGATAGGACCCATCCTCAGATTTCTCACCACCGGAGAGCTCCCCACTGATAAAGCTGACGCAAGGAAGCTCCAATATCAAGCTCCCCGATACGTGGTTATGGATGGAAAGCTTTACCGCAGGGGGTTGTCCATACCCTTCCTTAGGTGTGTTGCCGGAATTGAAGTCAGCGCCATCATCCATGAGGTTCACGGAGGCTTCTGTGGCGATCATACCTCCGGGCTAAGCCTCTCCAAAAAGATCCTTCGACAAGGATACTTCTGGCCCACCATGAAGAAGGATTGTGTGGATTATGTCAGAAAATGTGAGCAGTGCCAGAGGTACGCCAAGGTTCCGCGAGCGCCGCCTACAGAAATTACCTTAATGACCAGCCCCTGGCCGTTTGCCGTTTGGGGCATTGACCTAGTAGGTTCCCTTCCAACTGGAAAGGGTGGAGTGAAGTATGCCATAGTCGCGGTAGACTACTTCACCAAATGGGCTGAAGTTGAACCTATGAACACGGTCACATCTAAAAAAGCACTGGACTTTGTCATCAGGAATATAGTGTGTCGTTTTGGGCTTCCACGAAAAATTGTGTCCGACAACGGGAAGCAATTTGACAGTGAACACTTCACGAACTTCTGTGCTTCGCATGGAATTATCAAAAGCTTTTCCGCAGTCGCCAGACCCCAGGCTAATGGGCAAGTGGAGGCTGTAAACAAAATATTAAAGACCACGTTGAAGAAAAAACTCCAAGCCTGCAAGGCTCACTGGCCGGAAGAACTTCCGCGAGTACTTTGGGCCTATCGCACAACAGAGAGAACTTCGACGGGGCACACACCTTATTCCATGACCTTCGGTTGCGAGGCCGTCATCCCAGTAGAAAATATGATCCCCTCTCACAGGCAGGACACCTACGACCCTACCCGGAACCACGCCCTTCTCCAGGAGTCCTTGGACATGATCGAAGAGCTCCGGGAAAAGTCGCAGGTCCAACTAAAAATGTACCAAGGCAAGATAGCCCGACACTTTAACACGAGAGTCAAGAGCCGTACATTCGAAGTTGGGGATCCTGTCCTACGGAGAGTATTTCCTGCTATGCAGGATCCGGGAGTGGGAGTCCTCGGACCCAACTGGGAAGGCCCCTATGAAGTCCAAGAAAAAGTGGGCCATGGGACGTATCACTTAAAGAGACTCGACGGATCTAAAGTCCCGCGCGCCTGGAACGCGGAGCACCTCCGCCGTTACTACCAGTAGGCCCCGGACCATCTAGTCGGAAGTCCTTGGTGAAATTAGCAAAAGTGAAAAATGTGGAAATAATCCTCCCTGTTGTAAAACACACGCCTAGCAGGCTAATTTAATGAAACACGGAGAGATTCACTCCGCTTTTACTGCACTTTTTATCCCTGTGTTCAAAGCTGCGTTTTAACAAGTGGCCACGCGGTCCGGAGACGTCCGGACCCCATGCTCACTTGGGGGGGTATACATGGCTAAGGCATAGCCATACGCCCCTTGAACAAAACGTACATAGAACACCACTTATGTGCTAGCATTGTGTTTGAAATTTTTAAATTGTTTGAAATGTTTAAATTGTTAAGCTTAGGTTTATTTGTTGCCATGAACATGCTTGCATTACGTGTCATATGTGCATTATGTGCTTATGTGAAAATTGCCATTGAAATGCCTGCCATTATGTATCATGAAAATTATCTCCTGTGTAGCCCAGCGATGAACAGGACTGGGGGTTGAGGCACGTTCATAGAGCTACGCCGAAACACCCCCAACTCCCTGACAAGTCCTTTGCAGAATACTCCGCGATCGCTGTAGAGCTTTGCTTCGCAAGCTCCAGCTCTGGGTCCCGCAAGGCGAAAGATGGCAAGATCCGCGATCGCTGTAGAGCTTTGCTTCGCAAGCTCCAGCTCCGGGTCCCGCAAGGCGAAAGATGGCAAGATCCGTGACCGTTGTAAGCCTTGCTTCGCAGGCTCCAGCTCCGGATCTCACAAAATAATGCATGGCGAGCTCCTCGACCATTGCAAGTTTCAGCTCCAGGAGTAGACATGGTCGATCCCCCACTCACAGCAGGCCTTGCTTCGCAAAGCCCCTGCTCCGGGATCACACCTGGTGGGCGTGGCGATTTCCCCGACAGCAACGAGCCTTGCCTCGCAGGGCTCCATGCCAGGTCCCTGAAGTCAGCCACCATGAGGTTCGCAACAACAGTTAGTTTTTCTTCGCAAAGATCTAACCTTAAGTTTAGCGACGCTCACCAAAAGAATTCCCGTTCCAAGCCATGGAACGGCTCACCTTAGCAATCCCAGCGAACAATATAACTACAAGTCCCGGGATTGGCTATTTGCCTTAGGAAAGCTAAAGTACGGTGAAAGGAGTCTGGCTGTTGGAACCAGGAAACCTTCGTAACCTAGAAACTACGTGGGAAAAGACATCAGCCGTTAGAGCTTCAAGTGGGAAGTGCATAGGTTCTGGCCGTTGGAACCAAAACCTCATGCGCCCCTACAACAGTTTCTACCGTATAAAAGTCTACCCTAAACGCAAAGATGAATAAAGAACTCGGCAGAAAAGAAAGGAGAATGCTATCATTATGGCAAATATGTCTGCAATGAGAAAAGAGTACAAGGAGCTTCGCCCCAAAGAAAAACTCAAATGAAAATTAATTAAAGATAAAACCACTTCAAGCATTGGGGGTGGCTGCAGCTTCCACGACCGCGGCCTCGGGGACATCGGCTTCAACTGAGGCTGGTGGAGTCGGCTCATTGGAAGGCGGAACTTCGTCACGAGAAGGTTCAGAGGTCCCCGCCTCTCCGGGATCTCCTGCCTCAGGGGCTCCAGCACGTTCGTCAATGTTGTAAGTTTGGACGTACACCTCTGGGCCTTGATCCCACACCTGTAGCTTCTCCCTCATGGCGTCGGCATCCTCCCCCAGATAGCCTAGTACCTCCGGGTTCACTTTCCAGAGTTGATGCATGAGGACCACATGCGATATATTAATCGTCCTGTTCAGTATCACCTCGGCATCCTCCTTCTCCTTCAAGCGCTCCGCCTCGGAGGTTGCCAGCTGTGCCTCCGCGACAGCTAATTGAGCCCTTAGTTTGTCCATCTCGGCCTTGGAGGCATCCCGCTCTCCCTTAAGAGAATCAATCTCCTTGCGCTGCTCCCTATTTTGGCTCAGCACGGATTGCTTCTCGGTCACATGCCCCCTGGCAGTGAATTGCAAGGCCCCGATCTCTTTATCCTTCTCGGCGAGCCCCAACTCCAGCATAGACACGAGATCCTTGCTCCTCTTATGAAATTGCTCCTCCTCGTGCAGCTTGCTCTGAAGAGTGGAATATTCCTCTTGCTGCTTAAGGAGGAGATCATTTTTTGATTGCAAGCGGGCTTCCAAGGTATCCTTCTCCACCCTGGCTTGGGACAGCTCTTCCCGGAGCTGGGAGTTTTCGGCCTTCATCCCATCCGACCGCTGTCTGAACTCATTCTCTGCGTTGGCCCGGTACTCTCGATATTTGGAAAGATATTTCTTCTCCGCCTCTTCCTCAGCCGTGCGCCGGACCTGATCAATCTTCTCCGAAGCCTCCAAGGCCTGTTGGGTCAGTTTCTGCTTCTCCGCCTCCAAGGCCTGGCGAGCCAGCTGGCTCTCCTCCAGCTGAACCAGAACTGCACCAACCTCCCGGAACGAGCGTTCCGTGATCATAGAGGCCTGCAAGGAAAGACAACAGAATGAGTTAAGCTGGACCAAAAGACAGATGATCCCAAAACACAACAACTGACGGCTTACCCCGGATAATTGCTGCTTCACGGCATGTGTCAGCAACAGCGGATCCTTACTGCTACTGATGGCCCATTTCTCAGAATTGAGCTCGCACAAGCTCAGGGCCATGTCCTCCATCATCTCCGCTCCGAACGGCGCCAATGCACGTCCAAGCCTAGGCACCAGCCTCTTCTCCAAGGCTGGGCCATCCAAAACCGCTCCAGCCGGGTGAAGAGACCTCACCCCCTCGGCCAACTCAGCTCTCTTCACGGCAGACAAGTTGTCTGCCCTTCCCTGGGTAATGGCCTTCTCAGCCTCCAACCGTCTCTTCAAAAAATTATCGGCCCGTCTTACACCCTCCAGGAGGGCAGCGGGGAAACGGGTTGGTTTCTGCGGGAAGTGGAACTTCAGGCCAGGCAGAGGAAGGCTTGTTTGCTGAGAAGAAGGAGCCCCGAAAGGGTGGACTCCCTTTGGGCTGGAGGAGGAGGCAGACGGGGTATTAAGGCCCCGGTCTGTTGTTTTTGCTGCTGCGGTGGCGGAGGTGAATGCCTTTGTTGATGTTGTTGCTTTTGCTGCTGCGGCAGCGGAAGTAATTGCCCTTGTTGCTGCTGCTGGTTTGGATGTTGTTGTTGCTGCCGCTGTGGCGTGGTGATTGTCTCTGTTGTTCTTGTTGCTGCTGTTGTTGTAGTTGTGGTTGCTGTCGTTGTTGCCTTCGACCAGGAGAAGAGTGTCTAAGGCGTTTCTTCTTAGCGCCCTCAGAATCTTCTCCGGGACGCTTGCTTACCCCAGTTGTTTTCACGGGGAACACAAGCCCTTCCCCGTCGCTGCTGCTACTCAAGACCATCATAGTCTCGGAAGGCCCGTCGGCAGGAGACTTCTCTACCCCCGGAAACGCTTGCGCCTCGCCACTTGTCTTCTTGGGGGTGGCAGCTTTACCCCCCCTACCAGCCTTGGTCTTCCGTCCTTTCCCCGTGGACGGGTCTTGGCTGGTGGTAGCCTTCTTAATTAGCAAAGTAACTCTCCCCAACATCTTGGCTTCTGGATACTCTGCAAGAAACATACGAAGCAAGGTTAACGAACCAACAAGCAATGAGAAAAAAGATAAGCGGAAGACAAGACAATCAACAACATAAAAGCACAAGCAAGTCGGCCAGCAGAGAACAAGAAACAAGAAAAAGAAAAGTTTGAAAGGGACGACCATGCACGAGAAACGTGGATGGCCTTCCCCGAGCAAAACAAAACACCGCTTCCTGCTCCAGGATGCTCCCGTACTCCTTGAAGTCCGGGAATGACATGCTGAGGGAAGAAGGGTCAACCATGATGACACCTTTTGGCAGACTACCGTCACTCAGACACCCGAGAAGTTCATCTACCCTATCGCAATATCTATCAAAGGGTATCCTACGCGGATCTAGCCTAAGGAAGCGGGGATCAAACCCCATCTGAGAGGTCCGGGAAACCTCAGACAGGCTGGGGGTGTGGATCAATCGAAAACTAGTCTTACCTCTCCCGGAGGTACTAGCCCCCGGAGCCCCTTCGTTAGGGTAAGCCGCGGCGTGGCGAGCCTCGATCTCCTTTTCCTCCGGCTGGGGGTCGGGGAACCTCTCCGCCCAACTAGGAGATAAAGTATTCTCGTCCCGGGCTGCTTGGGTGATCACCTTGGACAGCTCCAGGGCAATCTGCTCCCGGATGTCAGCTGACACCTGACTTTGCCCCCTGCCACTCACTGGCTCGATATTTTGGAAAGAGGCGAGTAGCCCATACTCCCTCAAAGATTCGGAGGTCACAAGTCCCTCCACTTTCAACTCTTCCTCCGAAAGCCCTTCGTAGAACTTGGACCTCCTTATCATCTCCGCACAGCGAGGTGTCCGCGGAACGACTTCTGCAAAATTCAAATACAAGCATTAGAGATCCTCCCGAGAGGCAAATCAAACGCAAAGAAACAAAGTTGAAAAGGAGAGGAAGGAGCACTTACCAGGGATTTTGAAGTCCAGAGATAGGGCTGGCACCCTCTTCAGTGGGAAGCCAGTCGTCAGGAACCAGTACTCCCGGAGGTCTGGAACCCTCGCGGTATGACAGGTGGGACACATCACGTCCGGGTGCCTTTCCAGCCTGTAAAACCCCACCTTGTCTGAATGACCCCTCATAGGCTGAGACTTCAACCCGTAGAAGTACAACACCTCCTCCGGGGTAGGAGTTTCCAGGTTCCGGGACTTGCAAAAGATGAACCACCCCGCTAGGAGCTTGTAGCTGGGGGGAATCAACTGGAAGGGGGCAATCCCCGCCTTCACACAGAAATTGGCAAAGTAACTTCTTAGGGGCAAGTGCGCCCCACACACTATGTGTGCCCAGCTCCAGGCACCAAAGCCCTCGTGACTCTGGCTAGCCGACTCGCCCAGCACCGACAGACGGTGCCACATCAGACCTGGGATGTTCTTCAGGCCTGCCTCGGAGGAATACAGCTCCAGCATGCCGTAATTCCTGAAAAGGTTCGGCTTCTGGTCCATCTCCCAGATTGAACTATTGGAAGTCGATGGGCTAGCCGCGACCACTTTTGCCTTTCCTTTCCCCTTTGCGCCAGCGACAGGGGAACCCTTCTCCTGGGCAGAATCAGCCTCCACCACAGCGAGGAGTTGTTCCTTTGAGATGTTCGTCACTGAACAAAAGAAACAAAGAAGAAAACACTCTAAGCAGTCAGCACCCTTGTCATACCCTAGTGGTATCAAAGGCGTCGGGGAGACCCTCCCCGAAAACTGCTTGGAGAGGCTCCCACCGAGCTTGCCGAGGGGTTGGCACCATGCCACCCGAAGGGCAGCAAGGAACCAGACTCAGACTCCGAGCCTAAGCCCACCAAAAGAAGTGTTTTTCCAGAGAAAGACACCCTAAAGGCGTTCTTGCTTATGCCCTAAAACAGCAAAACAAGGAACGACTTTCCAAACGCAAATCGTCAAAGCATGCAAAAAAGACTACTTATTGACTCACATCAATCACATGCCTACCAAAGCCCTATTCACGCATGCACATAGGCGATAATGGCAGAAACCTCAACTCTAACTACTACCAACAACCTAAGGTTTGGGAGGAAAGAGCAAAGTAGAAATACTTACTGGTATTCGGGTAGTTGGAGGTTGAAGGAGTAACCGGATCACTGCACAGCACGATCGTGAGAAGTAAAAGCTGCAAAGACGAACGGCGATTCAAACCATGAACTTCGGCGAATAAACCCACTGCCAAATCAAAAGAAAAGTTTCTAGATCCCTTACCAAAAGAAGTGGCAAGTTCGAAGGAACGGAAGCTTGGAAGCCTGAGAGTTCGAAGGTTTGGAAATCTGAAAATCCGAAAGATAGAGAATTTGAAAGCGTAAAGAGGAAGAAAGGTCCGTTCCCTCGTTTTTATAGCAGGGAAGAAGTCGTTTCGAATTCCTCAAATGGACGGTCCCGATCTTCCCATTCCGTGTGCATCAGATCCAACGGTTGGAGAGGAAGCGACGATCCTATTTATGACTCCTCGGATGGGAATAAAGTATTTATTTCCCATCATTATACCACCTCGGGCCCGGAGTACCATTAAAAACCGTCAAATCATTACTCAGATGACTGACGCACGCATACTCAACCAGTCGCCTCACGTACACGTCTTGGTCGCAGAACCATCCCCAGCATGACGTGTGGTCCTTGCCGCACTTGATTACTTGAGTTCAAACAGAAGAAATTCCCTTTCTTTTTCATACTAACGTTCAGGCAGGAAAAAGGAACCCTTCCGGGAACACAGAAGGTGGCCCCTCGCCTAATCTAAGAAACCGAAGTACCCGGAGGACTGTACAAGCTCCCGGACCTCTCAAAGCTCCGTGACCTTGGGGGGTAAATGTTATCCAGATTTCCGGATAGCGTTTAGATTGATATCCTCGGGGAAGCAGAATTACCAATGTCTTTCACGGTAGGTAACCAGAGCTCGCGGATGGACAGAAAGGCTTCGCCTCTCTCGTTTAGTGTCCGGATTACTCTTCCAAGCAAACACGACACGGAGGCTCGTCAACCCTCTCGGACTCCCGAAGGGGTATTCTTCGGGGAAGCTCCTTCCAGGAGAAGCTCTTCAAGTGGTCTTCGCGGAAACAGTTCCGTGCCTCGCACGGAACAAAACCAAACGGTCGAGTCATGGAGGAGGCATATTTGGAATGATATCCACCTGACACAGGATCCCGCCTGACACGCCCGACAGGTCAAAGCCGCACACATCCCAGCACGCCTAAGGGTACCTTTTCGCCTACTGTTCCGCTGACAACTTGGAAAAGACGGCTGACTTTGTGTATTCCCCATACTTTCACGTAAATATACCCACATAGAGTCCTGTAGCCATGCTACTACAGTAATTGTATCCCCTATTTATGGCTGGTGTAATTAAGACTCAGGTACGTAGAGAAAAACCCTAATCCAAAACCCTAGCTATAAAGACCCCCTCATTTTACAATAAGGGGGACAACCAACAGATCATATAGCGAAAACTCTACAGAAATCTCTCTAGCTTCATCTTCTTCAAGAGAACCCGAGAGAAACACTGTGAGTGGGTGAAGTTCTTGTACACCAGCCATCTTACTGTAATCCTTTCCAAGTATAATAACATCGACTCGTGGACTAGGGCTTGTTAACGCCTGAACCACGTAAAAACACTGTTTGTTTAGTTACATTTCAGCACTTCTACAGTTCTTATCTTTTTATTATTCTGTTTGTATTCGTTTCTGAAAAACTCGGTAAACAGCAATGATTTATAAAGAAAAGTCTAAGGCTTTTCATGATAAAAGGATCATTAGAAAGGGTTTCCAACCGGGAGATAAAGTTCTATTATTTAATTCTAGATCGAAGCTGTTTCTAGGGAAACTAAAGTCTAGATAGTCGGGACCCTTCACAGTTGTGGTCTCATTACCTTATGGAGCGGTTCAGATTCATAGCGAGAAAATAGGACATTTTAAAGTAAAAGGTCAGAGGTTAAAGCATTATTTGGAAGGATCGAGGAAAAAGTGCAAATCAGTGATGGTTTTGGAAGCCTTTTAAATGGGGTGGTCAACGTTCGACTAAATGACGTTAACGACAGCGCTATAGGAGGCATTCCTATATTTAATTTTAGTTTTTATTTTTTTAGTGGACAATTTTATTTTATTCTGGGATTTTTAAAGTTTATTTATTTTTAGTATAAAGTCTGTAAAAAAAAATTCATGCAAATTGTAAAAAAAGTTGTTTTTCAATTAGTCTTTGGGCTAAGTCGTGACTTGAACTAGCAAGTCGTGACACTAAACAAGTCAGAGAGAAATTATAATTTGAAGGAGGGGGGGTCGTGAATTGGGCTTATAGGTCGCAACCCTTGGCCAAATCAGAGAGCAAGGAGATTTTAAAATTAGGGGCGGGCTGCAACTTGAAGAAGCTGAGTCACAGTGCATAGAAACGAGACTGCTGGAGAATTTAGATGCGGACCGCGACTTGAAGAAGCTGGGTCGCAGCGCACATGTGTCAGACAGAAGGGAAACGGGTTAAAAATCATTTTTTCTAAGCATATCCCTCATTTTTCATTTGCATTCATTCAAAATCAGATTTTCTTGTGAAAAAGCTCTCAATTTTCTTATGTTTCTCATTTTATTTCAAATACTCTTCAACCATATTTCTAATTGCTAATTTTTTTTCTTCATTTCTTTTGCCCTAATCCTAATTTGTGTTTCTATGGGTACTAATTGAAGATTGGAAGGAAAATTCAAGAGTGGGCAGATTTTTCAGAATTCCAGGCTTGTAAGTTTTCTCTAATTAAAGTTTTCATTGAACTAATTTTTACTAAGGAATTGTCTTGGATTGTTGGATTGTTTTTGTATATTTAGTGTCTTTGGGTGAGATTTTTTTTGGGAGAATTTAGTGAGGAAATTATAGAAATTTAGGGGAAGTGCTGCTAAAATTTTTGTGTGCCATTTTTAATCAATTGTGTGAGTATGGGACCAAGGAAACAACCAACTAGGTCTGCCTATTCTAAGAACACTAGTCGCCCTTCAACTTCTCACAACCAACCATCACAAACTCAGCCAATTCCTCCAACACCTCAACCAATTATAGAATATGATCTGGCGCGATTCATTAACAAGGATGCCTATGATCATTACAAAAGGTTATCTAATCTTCTAGTGATTCAGAAGCGCAGAATGGAGTATCAAGAAGAACTATACCCTAACAAAACTTATAACATTATTAGGGTGAGATTATACGTCGTGGTTGGCAACTGTTTGTGGATGATAAGATGCCAAAGGCCAATTGTTCACTGGTTTATGAATTTTACGCCAACTTTCCTGGGGCCGTTAATAAAAAGGTGATGGTTAGAGGGGTTTTGGTTGAGTGTGCCATTGATAATATTGATTCCCTATATAGATTACCAATGTTATCTCAAGAGGAATATGAATACTATCAATTGGCATATCATAGTGAAGTTGATTGGACTGAGGTGGCAAAAACATTAGGAATTCTTGGTGCTTCTTTTGTTATGCAGAATGGGGAGCCGAAACATTTAATTAGATATCGAATTAATTGTGTGGCCAAAGCCTGGACTCTTTTGTGAGTGCGGGGCTTATGCCAAACACCCACCTGTTTGAGGTGGGGACTGATAGGTGTCTTATGGTGTATGCAATTATGATGGGACGCTCTATTGATATTGGTAGAGTTATTCGCCAAAGCATCAGGGATTTATGTAGATTGACTACTACTGCCGGGTTGGGACATGGATCCACGATAACTGATTTGTGTGAAGTCTGGGAGGTACCTAAATATCCCAGTGATATTTATAGGAAGGCTATGGGGCCTTTTTCTCGTGGTACAGTGAATAAATGCAATGCCCCATCCTTAGAGCCACTAGTACTGCTACCTAGAAATGTAAGAGTTGAAAGGGAAAGAGAAGCAGCTGAGGAGCCCATACCAGCCAATTATCAACAAGATGGATCGAGGGCAGCTGAGGAGGAGAGAAGAGAAGAATATCCTCAATATCTAGCGCTTGAGGCTCCACTGGATCCGCACTTGGCTAGATTAGATTATATCATTTGGTAGAACCAGCATACACACAATTATTTCAAAGAGCTTCATGATTTTCATAGAGCTCAGGCTGATAGACAGAATGAGCTGGTTTACCGATGGTCAAACCAAGAGGCGGATCGCCAATACTTTCCTCATCCATCGCCATGGCATCCTTTTCCAGATCCACCACCATTTTAGAAGTGATTTGCACCAGGTAAGTTTTCTTCCTATACTTATTTTTAAACATTGGGGACAATGTTTAGTTTAAGTTTGGGGGAGGGAGCTTATTTTTCTGTTAGTTTTGTTTTGTGTGATTTGTTTAGTTTTTGTTACTGTTTAGAGTTTTGTTTTAGTGTGTAGTTCCAACATGAATAATGAGTGACAAAAAATGTCGATGAGAATAAAATGAATGTTATGAGTATAATTCAAAGAAAATGAAATCTGAAAACAAAATCTATGTGCTTGATTAAACACTCCATTAGTTCATTTTAGTTCAGATAACATTTGTTGAATATCTTGTCATGTGTTAAATTTATGCATTTGATATTGATTATGCTTGCTGAAATTGGTTAGTGGAATGATGCATGGAAAGTGGAAATTATTTTCTACAATTCTATAACTTGCTTACTTGTTATTTGAGGCAAAATAATATATCATGTATGCTTAGGAATACGATTTAGGCTATCATTTGGATCATTTGAGCTTTTCTTGCCAACCTTAAATTACTTAATCCTTTGTTTACCACTTTTGAGCCTAATCTTGTATCTTTTGTTCTAAACCATCATTTAAGCCTAATACTTTTGTACGCCCTGATTTTCCCACGGGCTGATTAGCGAGCTGAGCTGCGCCTAATCATGATTATCTCGTGGACATCCCCAAAACCGGAGCTGCCGTCATAAGATCATACCTCCTTAGCTCGAGGTAACCTAAGGGTTCGCCTCTGATAACTTAAGGACAGATTCCGGGCTCTGAAGGCCGAAGGTCGAGTTAAGTATCCAGCTCGTAGTACGACCTAGAGTTTGAGGCTGTGACCTTTTATAAAGTCAGCCACGCAAGGTAAACGTGCATATATCAGACATCACGTGTCTAATATATCCCTGACTTCTCGGACACGCAGCAGGAACGTGCGTATTCAGACACCCACGACTGGGTTGGGCCGTGCGGCCCATTATCTCCATACCTATTGATTTGACCACACTTATGTGTCAGGTTTAGGAATTAATCATGAATGTCACAGAATTGACATGATAGGTAAGAAGGTCACGGGATGACCTTCTTACCAACTCCCAGGTGCCTTCTCCTATAAATATGGAGACCTTGGGAGTTAATAGGGGTTGGATTCTTTATTGTAAAAAAGGGCCTGTAATCAAATATCCAGTATATAGTAATAATACTGACTAGTGGAGTAGAAGGATTTTAACCTTTGAACCACTCAAAAAACCTACTTTGAGTCACCATTCCATTTCCTAAGATCATATATCTGTTTCGGTTCAACACAAGCACTAATCCTTTTCTCTTCTTTTCTTAATTTCCTGTTGGCGAAGAACCGCGTCAACAGTTTGGTTCTTTCATTGAGAGCAAGTTCGATTAGTGCTGTTGCAAACATCCAACTATGGTGACTACTCGATCCAGGCATGGTAACGAGGCAGAACAACATGATGGGCAGGAGGCTCATCATACTGCCATCCCTGGTGAACAAGTTCCTGAAGCCCAGGAGCGGCCAGGAAAGCAGCCGGTGGGCCAAGATGACACCGGAAGTTCGGCACCCCGGCCACCTAATCCAAACCCGTGTTATTACACTGCGGTGGAGATGGAGAATGCTCAGCTGAGGAGCCAGCTAGCAATAGCTAGCCAACAGATCAAGGATGCGCTGGCCCGACTACCCCCTCTCACAATCAACGCTAACGTCGGAGAGAGGCAAGACGAGGCTACTAAGTCTCGCCGGGGTAACCGGTCCAGGCATAGCCGCTGGGACAGATTTCCGACAGCCAACTCCACTCCTTCATCACACTATCGAGAGGAAAACTTCGAAGAAGTGCCTGGAGCCAGGCAACAGAAATACAGCCGTTCGGTCAGAACGTCGACTCCTAGCTCCCAACCATCCTCGAGAGCACCCAGGGGAGCTCGAGGAAATTCCCGAAGGAGATCCGAGGAGGGCTCGCAGCATCAGCCCGTCCCCAACAACCATCCTGCGCCTCGTCCAGATCGCCAGGCTCGGGACTAGCAGGTTGGCAGGGCCGAAAGGCCCCCACCAAACTTGATCCATCCAGACGGAACCAGGATCGCCTCTCCAGTCAGGCATCCTCCGTCTCCAATCAGATATCCATGTCCTCCTCGGCCCGTCCGAGATATTCCAGCCTATGGAAGTAGCAGGAGAGATCCGCCATCAGCTGGACATTCCCGGCGTAGCAGGGCGCCAAGGGAAAGCCCAGGTCCTCAGCACCAAAGGCGAGCTCCAAGCCTCTCTAGCAGGAGCTACTGGACCGGCAATCGCCGGAGTGACCTTTCTGGCGGAAACCTGCGCCAGCGCCTAAGTTTGGCACAAAGCCCACAAACCACTCGAGGAGGCGATCTGCGGGATCGCCTTAACTCCCATAGAGGGGAACAAGTAGGAGGAGACAGCCATGCTCGCTCAGGGGGGGCCCTGTCCGAAGTACGTAACGGAGGGAATGCCCCAAATAACCTATCTCAAGATAGGAGGGGCAATAACCCACCAAATATGTACAATGGATCTAGAGCTGTTGAACATCCCCGGAATAACCAAGGACATTAGGACCAAACCCTCAAGCGCCTGGCCCAGATGGAGGAGCTGATGAGGAAGCTCCTGTCAGAAAAAGAAAAAGATGAATATGATTCTAGGGACGAGATGGAGCTCTTTGCCCCCAGCATAGCAGCAACAGCATACCCACCTGGTTTCCGTATGCCGCACCTGTCTAAGTTCAATGGAGACAGAGACCCGTCGGATCACCTAGGGATGTTTAACACCCTGATGATGGCCCACAACATTGGCCCTGAGCTGAGGTGTCTAATCTTTCCTTCCACACTGACTGGGCCTGCCAGACAATGGTTCAAGAAAGGTAAAAGACCGTCAATCAGCTCTTGGAAGACTTTCTCGGCAGATTTCAAAAGGGTATTCCGAGCCTCCCAGGCTGCCCGCGTTTAGACATACTCTTTGGCTAACGTGAGGCAACAGCCCGGCGAAACTCTGAAGGCCTACCTGAGCAGATTTGTGAACGTCACTGCTCGGGCCAGAGACGCGGATGATAGCTCCAAGCTCATGGCCATGAGAACTGGAATCCTCGTCGGAGGGGATCTCTGGAAAGACATACAAAGAAAGAGAGTCAGCTCGGTTAACGAATTCCTTAACAGGGCCCAGGAATGGATAAACTTGGAGGAAGCCGAAGCCTCAGCTGCAGGAACCAGCCAGGTCCCTGATCAGCCCGCTGGAGTGGGGACGGAGGTCATGGCAGCGACCCAAAACGTCACACAGAACAACCAGCTCAGTGGAGACAAAAGAAAGGGGAATGGTGAAGGCAGCTAGCACGACCAAAAGAAGAATAAGTCCGTAGACAAGTTTAAGCCCGTCTACGCTACTTACACAGAGCTCACCCAGTCTAGGGAGAACATTTTCCTAGCTAATTCTACTCGCCTCCCCTAGAAGAGGCCCGAGCCGTTGAAGCACCAAAAGGGGAAGAGAGATACCTCCAAGTTTTGCCGCTTTCACAACGACGTTGGCCACAACACCGATGATTATAGGCATCTAAAGGAAGAGATCGAGACTCTCATCCGAACCGGCCCCTTGGCTCAATACATGCGGAATAGGGTCCCAGCAGGTCGACCCGCTCCAGAGGTCCCGGCCAGTCAGCCCGGGTCTCGGATAGATCAGGACGTCCCTCCTCCCTTGGTTGGAGGGGAGATATCCACCATCTCTGGAGGACCGCATTTGGCTGGCACGAGCAGGGGTGCCCAGAAGAGATACGTGAAGGAACTGAAGGCGCATAACGGAGTAGAGTTCATCCCGGAGCAGCGCCTGCCAAAGCAGCATCAATTGGAGAAGCAACCGATCATTTTTACAAAGGAAGATACGGGCCATATCCAGTTCCCTCACAATGACCCTTTGGTCGTGGCAGTTCAGCTCGCCAATCGGAGAGTGAGGAGGGTGCTGATCGATAACGGGAGCTTGGTGAACCTCCTATTCCGATCCACGTTAGAGAAGATGGGTTTGACCGTCGCCGAGCTGAAGGCGACCTCCATGATGTGATATGGTTTTTCGGGAGAAGGATCGGCGGCCATAGGGACGATCGAGCTGGTGATCACCCTGGGAGAAGGACCTTGAACAGTCTCGAAACTCCTCGAGTTCGTGGTCATTGACTGCACCACTGCGTACAACGCAATTTTGGGACGACCTACGCTCATGGCATTTGAGGCCGCCACTTCCATTCGCCACCTCGCGATGAAATTCCCTACTTCCACGGGAATATGCACTGTCCATGGAGATCAGCTCGCTGCCAGGGAATGCTACAACATTTCCATAAAGGGAAAATCTAAACCCGGGCAGCTGGATATGGCCATCCAAAGTGGTGAAAAGGAATCTCAGGAACCCTTAGCTGATCCTGAGATTGAAAAACCTCAAAGCGCCGAAGGGGAAAATGTCGTCTTAAGTGAGGATATTGACCCCCGAAAAGGCGAGGACAAATCCGAGCTCCAGGATATTGAGGAGCTCGAGGAAGTGAACATTGATCCGCAGAATCCATCACGGATGGTCAAGCTCGGGAAAAACCTCTGCAGCAAGAGGAAGGCGGAGCTGATCAGATTTCTGCGGGATAACCTGGACGTGTTTGCGTGGTCCCATGAGAACATGGTGGGAATCAGCCCGAGTGTCATCATGCATACACTTCATCTGGATAAAAGCATTCCCGCCAAGTCCCAGAAGCAAAGACGCCTAGGAACAACCCAGGCTGAAGCCTTGGAGGAAGAGGTGGCCCGGCTCAAAAAATGTGGCTTTATCCGTGAAGCCAAGTTTCCAATATGGGTCGCCAACCCCGTGCTGGTCCCGAAGCCCAATGAAAAATGGCAGACCTGCATAGACTTCTCCGACCTGAATAAAGCCTGCCCCAAGGATTGTTTTCCAAGGATTGACCAGTTGGTAGATGCCACGACGGGGCATGAGCTCATGTCATTTATGGACGCGTACTCGGGCTACAATCAGATCTCCATGAATCCGATGGATCAGGAGCACACCAGTTTCATGACCCCCACTAACGTTTATTGTTACAAGGTCATGCCGTTCGGGCTGAAGAACGCCGAAGCTACCTACCAAAGGTTAGTAAATAGAATGTTCGCAGACCACATCGGAAAAAACATGGAAGTGTGCATTGATGACATGCTAGTCAAGTCAAAGAACGCCGATAACCATGTTTCTGACCTGGAAGAATGTTTTAAGATACTACGGGAGTATGGCATGAGGCTTAATCCACAGAAGTGCACTTTTGGTATCGCGTCAGGGAAATTCTTGGGGTTCATTGTCAATACCCGAGGATTCGAGGGAAACCCCGACAAGATCAGATCACTGCTCGAGCTTCCCTCGCCCAAGTCGCGAAAAGATGTCCAAGGCCTGACAGGAAGAATGGCGGCCCTCAATCGGTTTATTTCCAAGTCCACCGATAAGTGTTTGCCATTCTACAACCTACTCCGAGGAAACAAGAAGTTCAAATGGACAGAAGAGTGCGAAAGCACATTCCTCAACCTGAAGGTGCATCTGGCCGAGCCGCCCGTACTATCCAAACCAAAAGCAGGAGAGCCTCTTTTTCTCTACCTGGCTGTCACTAGGGATGCAGCCAGTGCCGTATTGGTCCGGGAAGAAGACTGAGTTCAGAGACCAGTCTACTACATCAGCAAGAGACTTCTCGGGGCTGAATCCCGGTACCCGTTGATGGAGAAATTGGCGTTCTGCCTTATCACGGCCTCACAAAAGCTCAGGCCGTACTTCCAGTCCCACTCGATACACGTCATGACCGATCAGCCTTTAAGGCAGGTTTTGCAAAAACCTGAAGCATCGGGACGTTTGTTAAAATGGGCAATCGAACTCAGTCAGTTTGAGATTTTGTACACTCCGCGAACTGCTATAAAAAGTCAGGCCTTGGCTGATTTTATGGCAGAATGCACGGGATTCCAGGAGGATCCCGCGGAGGACTCACCCCGAGTCACCTCGCCCTAGGCGTCATGGAGGATCTTTGTGGATGGTTCATCCAACGAGAACGGCGCCAGAGCTGGAATCATTTTGATATCCCCCGAGGGACATAGATTCCACTCGGCGCTGAGATTCGGATTCAAGGTCTCCAACAACGAAGCCGAATACGAAGCTTTACTGGCTGGGCTGAGGATAGGCCAGGAGTTGAAGGCGAGCTTCGTCTAGTGCTTCAGTGACTCCCAGCTCGTGGTAAACCAGGTTTTGGGCGAATATCAAGCACGGGGACCCAAGATGGCCGCCTATCTAGCAAAGGTAAAAGGTGAGCTGTCCGCGTTTAGGTGAGGCTCGATCGAACAGATACCTCGGGAGCAAAACGCTAACGCAGATGCTCTTGCCAAGCTCGCCACCTCTGGGGAAACAGAGACCTTGGGGTTAGTACCAATAGAATTCTTGGAAAAACCAAGCATAGAAGATGTCAGGACGGAGGTCGAGATGATCGATGCCAGGCCGACCTGGATGACCCCCATCCTTGAGTATCTCGTCGAGGGAAAGCTGCCTGAAGGGCGTAATGATGCACGGCGAGTCCTGTATCAAGCACCGAGGTATACGATGGTGGACGGGGTGCTATACCGACGTGGGCACTCCCTACCTCTCCTCCGATGTGTTCTTCCAGGTGAAGTAAAGGCCATCCTGCAGGAAGTGCACGAGGGTTTTTGCGGAGATCACACTGGGGGGCAGAGCTTGGCCCTAAAGGTCCTGAGGCAGGGATATTACTGGCCCACTCTGTCCAAGGATTCGATCTCGTATGTCAAGAAGTGTGACAAGTGCCCGCGGTTCACCGTAGTTGCCCGAGCTCCTCCAGTCGAGCTGAAGATGATCTCGTCCCCATGGCCGTTCGCTGTTTGGGGGATCGACTTGGTGGGCGCCCTCCCTACTAGAAAAGGCGGGGTCCGTTACGCCGCGGTAGCCGTCGACTACTTTACGAAGTAGGCCGAGGCAGAACCTTTGGCGACGATAACGTCCAAAAAAGTGCTTGACTTCGTGGTTAAAAGCATTGTTTGCCGATTCGGCCTTCCCAAGAAGATCGTCTCTGATAATGGCACTTAGTTCGACAGCGACCTGTTCACCGAGTTTTGTGAAAGGTACAGAATTGTGAAAAGTTTCTCCTCCGTGGCCTATCCTCAGGCGAATGGTCAGGTCGAAGCTGTCAACAAGACTCTAAAGGCGAGCCTCAAGAAGAGATTAGATGAAGCGAAGGGGGTCTGGCCAGAACAGCTCCCCCAGGTCCTATGGGCATACCGGACCTCGCATCAGACTCCTACGAGTCATACTCCTTTCTCCCTAACCTTTGGGAGTGAGGCAGTCCTCCCCATGGAAATTAAGGTGCTTTCTCATAGGGTCCAGTCTTATGACCAGGACCACAACAACGAGTTAGTGTGAAATTCCCTTGACCTAGTTGATGAAAGGCGAGAAGATTCGCAACTCCAGCTCGCCCATTATCAGCAAAAGATTGCTCGCTATTTCAACTCCAAAGTCAAAAAGCGTGCCTTTAGCGTTGGCGACCTGGTCCTAAGGAGAGTCTTCTTAGTCGGTAAGGACCCCAAAGATGGAGTCTTGGGACCGAACTGGGAAAGACCATATCAAGTCATCGAGGTCATTAAGGAAGGAACTTATAAGTTAGCTCGGCTTGATGGAGGGGCAGTCCCGTGGACTTGGAACGCCATCCATTTGAAGAAATACTATCAATGATTCACTTGTAAGGCCTAAAAGGCCATTTTTTATGTATTAAGCAATGAGAATCCGCTTTTTGTTTATATTTGTACATGTTTCCAAGTGTAACCTAAAGTAACCACGAAAGACCCTTTCCCAGTTACTTGGGGGGCATATGGTACCTGGATATAACCAGGTCACCTTAACGACTTAGAAGTTGATTCATATCGATTGATCGTTGTTTTTCTTAAAAAATGTGAGATATTGGTAAGGGTTAACGAGAACTAAGTCCTATCCTGGATTTAACCAGGTCATAAAACTTAGAAGTTGATTTAAATCTATTGATTGTTGTTCTTCTTAAAGAGCTCGAGATATGGATAAAAGTTAACACGAACTAAGTTTTCAAATTAAGTTCCTGGATATAACTGGGTCATAAAACTTAGAAGTTGATTTAAATCTATTGTTCGTTGCTCTTCCTAAAGAGCTCGAGATATGGATAAAAATTAACGCGAACTAAGTTTTCAAATTAATTTCCTGGATATAACCAGGTCAAAAAACATAGAAGTTGATTTAAATCTATTGATCGTTGTTCTTCCTAAAGAGCTCGAGATATGGATAAAAGTTAACACGAACTAAGTTTTCAAATTAAGTTCCTGGATATAACCGGGTCATAAAACTTAGAAGTTGATTTAAATCCATTGATCGTTGTTCTTCCTAAAGAGCTCGAGATATGGATACAAGTTAACACGAACTAAGTTTTCAAATTAAGTTCCTAGATATAACCGGGTCAAAAAACTTAGAAGTTGATTTAAATCTATTGATCGTTGTTCTTCCTAAAGAGCTCGGGATATGGATAAAAGTTAACACGAACTAAGTTTTTAAATTAAGTTCCTGGATATAACCAGGTCAAAATACTTAGAAATTGATTTAAATCTATTGATCGTTGTTCTCCCTAAAGAGCTCGAGATATGGATAAAGATTAACGCGAACTAAGTTTTTCAAAAATTGTAACTAAAATGCGTAGGGGCAAGAAAGAGAATCAATTAAAAATAAAATTGAGTTAAATTGTCTCGAGGTGGAAGCACCTCATGCAAAGGTTACACAAAAAAATTTTAGTTTAGAATATGGAAGGAAAGGGCACGAGCGGGGAAGGCCCTAAGCTCCGCCAGGTGGCCCCTTGGAGGTCACCGTCTCGCCCTGCTTAGCTGCGCCGGGGCCGTCCCCGGCCTTGGAGGGCGCTTCTTTATCAAGGCGAGCTTGGAACTTCACCAGTAAGCGCTCCCAGAGGTTCGCTGACAGGAAGGAGAAGTCAGCGTCTGGATTGTAGGCCAAGCAGTGGTAGAACAGGTCTTCTAAGGCCTTCTCCGAAGTTGTCCGCTCGGCCTCCAGGGCGGCCTTAGCCTCAGCCTTCGCGGCATCTAGGTCTGTCCGCGCGGTGGCAAGGGCGGTCTCGAGCTCTTGAACCTTTGGGCGGGTTTTTCCCAACTCGGCCTGCGAGGCCGCCAGGGCATCCTTAGCCGCCTGCAGAGAAGTCTGGTGCTCGTTCCTCATGTCCTCGAGTTGAGTTTTGGTCCTGGCGATGCTCCGATGAAGGGCAACGGTGCTCTGCAAAGGCGGAAAGGCAATTGCCTTAGAAAAAAGAGAAGAAAGAAAAAACAGGGCAAAGTGTAATAATAAAAAGCCATAAAAGGGTAAAGTCAGCTTACCGTTAGGGTCATGCCCAGGGAAGACTCCAGCATGCCCACCGGGCTCATTGTCTCGATGGCCCGAAGCTCCTTCTCGTTGAACTTGTATATGTGGCTGACGGCGTAGTTCGCCAACTCATACACCGTTCCCCGGAAGGCCTCTAGGACCTTCTCCAGGTCCTGGGGATTGACTGGGATGCGTACCTCGGAGGGTACAATCACCGAAGCCTCGAGCTCCGTTCCTGCGTCCCGGGCAGTGGCCGAAGCTCGCGGAGGGGGTGGGGGCATGTTGCTTCCCCCTGCAGCAGGAGGAACCGCTCCCACGACCTGGGCAGCTGGGGCTTGCTCCTTCTCCTTTGCAGGAGACTTGGTGGGGGTCCCGGCGGCGTGCTTGGACGTCCGGGACCTTTTCATTCTTGGCCCAGCGGCCCCAGCTGGGGGGTTCCCCCCGACGAACGCACCTCGCAGGCTCTCTTTGGGCTGAGACATCTCTTCTATCAAAACAAATACATGGTTAGTACAAGAGTTAGCAATCATACAGAAACAAAAACAAAGGGGGAAAAGAGAAATTAAAGTATATGTATACTAAAAGGGATCCTACCCCCCGGGCTAGAAGAACCTATGGTTACGACCATCGGCTCTGGAGCTCCTGCGGGAGAATCTAAGTCGATTATCTCCCAAGCTGGTGCAAGTTCTGGATCTGACTCCGGTTCCGGGCTAGATTCTTCTACATATTGCCTAAGCCCCGGAGCTATGGCACCCCTCCGGAGTGATGGCCATGACCGAAGGTTGGTCCCATACTCCTCGAATAGGATCGACCTAAAGGCTAGGATGTTATCTACTACTACGGTACCCCTAGGCCGGCTATCTTGGTAGTCCAACACAAGCCGGTCGACATAGTGGAGCAGGGTTGTGTTCAGATCCAGATCACTTCGGTGACGATGTACGAGCTGCCTAGGATTGAACCTAGCTAGACGGGGGTCTGCTGTGGCCCTATCTAAACTCCTAAACAAGTAAGGGTTACCTTGGCCAGAAGGACCCGCGGCTGCTCCGGACTGGATCCTCTCCTCGCCCGTCCTCTGGGCAACCTACAGCCCCCGCTTCCTGTTCTTCACGAGGGGAACTTCGTCGTCCTCGTCCTCCTCATCTTCATTTTCCGCGACCTCCTCCATGATGATGGGTCTGGTGTCGTGAGCTGGGGGAAGCCCCCGGGGCCTCCTTAGGTTCAAAGTCTGATTTGGGAAAATCAGCTTGCAGGCCACCATCGTCTCGTCTGTTATGAGCACGCGATATTCCTTCTCACTGGGGGGCAAGCCCGCCAGTGTCTCGTATTGGGCCCCGAGGGTCACAGATTTCTCTGTCCTCACGAAGATGGCTGCAGGATTAACCTAAGTCGAAAAGGGATACAGGAGGAGCTAAACGATACTTAACTTATGAGCTTAGGATGAAAAGCACTTACGAGGGCGATTGAAGTAGTGGAGCTCGCAGTTTCTGAACCCCGTCGACATGAAGAATTGATCCTTAAAGTCGTTGGGGTGGCTGGGCAGCTCGATGACCGCAGCCGTGTTGGGGAATCGGGTCAAGTAATAAAACCCGTCGCCTCGCCCCCGCTGATCCGGGCTAGCCTTGAGGCAGAAAAAATACAAAATATCCACAGGAGTGGGGACCTCCCACTCGTGCTTCAAAAATAAATATCTCAACCCCGCCAACAACCGATAAGAGTTGGGGGGGAGGGGGGGGGGGGAGCTGAAATGGGGCCAACTTCACATAATTTAGGAAGTCAGCAAAATACTGGTCCAGCGGGAGGAAGGCCCCCGCCTTAAAATGCTCGCCGCTCCAAGCCGCGAATTCCTCGTCGAGCGGCGTGCAGCTCCGCTCGCCTTCCGCGGGAGTTCAGGCAATCACTGACTCTCTCCCCAGCCCGATGTTGTGGGAGAGGAATAGCTTGTTGATCTTCGTCTGGTCGGTAATCTTTGAGACGATCCTCTCTGCCTCAAAGAACGCGTCAGGAGCCACCTCGAGCTCCTGCTCCACTGCCGGCCCAAAGTTGGGAATCGGGGAATCCGGCATCACCGCCTTTCCCTTGTCTTGCTGGGAGGTCGAGCTGCCGACGGTCTTCTTTGGAGCGTTCCTCTTCGGTGCCATCTGGTTGCTTAACGAACAAAAGAAAAGATTTCAGAAAAGGCGACCTAAGCATAAGGAAGAGTCAAAAGGAGTATTCTTTGCACGAGCTGAGATAAGCCCAGCCCGTGGAGAGTGAGACCACGCGGTTCAATGAACACGCGCCTGTGCTCCCACAAGATCCCCGATTACTCAGAATTCGTGTGTCAGGAGGGTCAGGTTAAAATTTTTCCTTGGAGGGAAAGTTCCAATAGGCATGAAAGGGAAAACCGCCTGTGAAGCGTGTCCCCTAAGCTACCCGGTTTTGCACCCAAAATTCCAAAACTCCTACCCAGAAATTTTCCCTAGAAAATGCATCCTGTAAACCATACTCCTAAAACGATTTCCTACAGAAAAAATACCCTAACCTAAAAGGCTTTCACCCTTCATACCCACAAAAATCAGTAAACCCTTGCATGTGGCTACAGTAAATATTTACCTAAGCTACAGTGAAAAATATTTTCAAAACACGCATGGTCAGGGGACTTACAGAGTGTTTGGTTGGGAGGTGGATGAAGGTGTCGCCTAGGTGGGAGCTTTGCCAAAGTATTTTTTTCCAAAGCTTTGAAGGAGTCCTCACGTCTGAGCTTCTTGAACGCTGAAAATGGAAGTCACAAAGAAGAGGGTTTTTTCTTCTGAGATGAAGAGAGAAGAAGGAGAGAGTTTCTGGGAAATTTCAAATGAAAGGGTGACCCATGCGTAGGGTGGCCACCCCTGTTATATACGTGAAGAGTCACGTAAAAAGGGCCGTTGGATGGCCCTGATGTGGGATCCAAGGCCCTCCACTCGAAATACGAAACGACGGCTGGGCATAGGCTAGGCCATTAAATGCGGTTCTCAGAAGACGTATCGTCACCAACCATGATGTTCCACGTATCAGGCGCCTGCGTAAAATGTGGAATGTAAAGAGTTCATGGGGAAGCCTAAAAGTCCCTACTGTGGCCTTATACGACGTCGTATACCACGAGCAGGGACTTGGGGGGCAGATGTACGCCCTGATTTTCCCACGGGCTGATTAGCGAGCTGAGCTGCGGCCTAATCATGATTATCTCGTGAACATCCCCAAAATCGGAGCTGCCGTCATAAGATCATACCTCCTTAGCTCGAGGTAACCTAAGGGTTCGCCTCTGATAACTTAAGGACAAAGTCCGGGCTCTGAAGGCCGAAGGTCGAGTTAAGTATCCAGCTCGTAGTACGAGCTAGAGTTTGAGGTTGTGACCTTTTATAAAGTCAGCCACGCAAGGTAAACGGGCATATATTAGACATCACGTGTCTAATATATCCCTGACTTCTCGGACACGCAGCAGGAACGTGCGTATTCAGACACCCACGACTGGGTTGGGCCGTGCGGCCCATTATCTCCTTACCTATTGATTTGACCACACTTATGTGTCAGGTTTAGGAATTAATCATGAATGTCACAGAATTGACATGATAGGTAAGAAGGTCACGGGATGACCTTCTTACCAACTCCCAGGTGCCTTCTCCTATAAATATGGAGACCTTGGGAGTTAATAGGGGTTGGATTCTTTATTGTAAAAAAGGGCCTGTAATCAAATATCCAGTATATAGCAATAATACTGACTAGTGGAGTAGAAGGATTTTAACCTTTGAACCACTCAAAAAACGTACTTTGAGTCACCATTCCATTTCCTAAGATCATATATCTGTTTCGGTTCAACACAAGCACTAATCCCTTTCTCTTCTTTTCTTACTTTCCTGTCGGCGAAGAACCGCGTCAACAACTTTAAACTTTGTTATATATCTGTTGACGGTGAAATTTTGTCAATGAAATTAGATCGAAACACTCAAAGGTAAGTATGGAGATATTTAGATAAGAACTTAGAATGAACTTATGGAAGGATAAAAACAGATCAACAATGGAGTGAGCCTTTGTATATTGCTTAATAGCATGAGTGTACGATGAATTTTCCAACCCCTTATACTGAGGGGTCAAGGTCTATTTATAGCTGGGCTCTAATGGCCCCTTATACATGGTGGTCCCTCAGGACAAAATAGTACATGAGTACACTGTCAGGGTAGTAGCACAAGTGGCAAAGGCGTTGGAAGAGAGGTGGTCTGCTCTAGCACGTGTCAGGGGTCTGCAAAAGTACTCCTGCCTTGGTACCATATTATGCCTCCACTACTTGTCGGGTACGGACCTCATGAGCGTGATGAGGGAGTCCTTACCATGTACCATTCTTGTACTGCCACTACTTGTATGGAGTGGACGTCGTATCCATACTCTAATTCCTCTTGGTTGGTAGGTGCATTTCGTACCTGTACTAGCTCTTTGAGTCATATGTATGTTCTTACTCTCACAAGATACCTTATTCCCACGAGCTTAAAGTATTGAAACCCTTATGTGTTATCACGGATGACATGGTTCCAAGAGGCCTATGGGGGGAGGCCTTCACGAGACCTCTGATGAGCACGAGGCCTTAACGGGTGCGAGGCAGTGATGGGCGCGAGGCTCAGATGGGCGCGAGGCATTGATGGGACCAAGGCGCTGATGGGCGCGAGGCGCTGATGGGTGTGATGCCCTGATGGGCGCGAGGCGCTGATGGGCGCGAGGCCCTGATGGGTGCGTGGCATTGATGGGCATGTGGCCCTGATGGGTACGAGGCCCTGATGGGTGCGTGGCATTGATGGGCATGTGGCCCTGATGGGTACGAGGCCCTGATGGGCACGTGGCACTGATGGGCGCGAGGCCCTGATGGGTGCGAGGCCCTGATGGGCGCGAGGCCTTGATGGGTGCAAGGTCCTAATGGGCGCGAGGCCTTGATGGGCACGGCACCAGGGCACTTGGGCACCTAGGCAAGGCAAGGCGTTTGTGTGCCTCATTATGTGAGGCAAGGCAGGGGCCGTGGCTGCGCGAGGCGGATGGAGCACTCGCACAAGATGGCACCTAGACGAGGCCCATAGAGGCGTGACACCTGGGTGCGAGACCATGGGGCCTCCATTGAGGCGGGTGAGGCAAGGTGCACGGGCGGCTTCGCGAGGCGCCTGGGTGTGCTCCACCTAGGGGAGGCGAGGTGCACGAGTGGCTTCATGAGGAGAAGTGCATGGGAGGCTTCGCGAGGTGCCTGGGTGTACATCATGGTGCATTTGCGCGGGACAGTCATGTCAAGGGTGCAGCCAAGATCGTGAGGGTCGAAGGTTCCATCATTTGACCTGCGGTCTCTTGAGAATACCTCGGGGGTATGTTATGTTTTCTTATCTGTCATTTGGCATGAAGTGACTTTGTGAGGCCTAGGGCATTGAAAATATGTGGCCTCTTGGTGGTACGTGATAACCTTCTCACTCTATCACGTACTTGGTGCCTTCAGTGCCTCTTAGCCACTCACTTTAATAAGGGGCCAGATCTTTTTTTGTTCTTGGTGGATATTTGGTATCCACACTTGCCCCCCAGCCTATAGGGAGGCCTTTAGGCGTTCTTGTAGACTCTTCTCTTCCTTTTTATTTTTCATTATTATTATTTACTATTTATCATGCTTGAGGTCCTTTGGAGCCCACGCGAAAGGTGGTTCATTAGGTCTCTCTTTGGTGCACCTTTATTGTGTCTATAAGGATATGTTGACCCCCTTGGGTTCTAGTTATCCTTTTATATAGTTTTGCACGCGCTTATTATTTCTTGTGAGAAGCGTCATTCTCGTCATTAGGCATAGTACTATTTTTGCAAGCGTCTTCTTTGAGACCCTTTTTGCAAGCATCTTCTTTGAGACCTTTTTTGTAAGCGTCTTCTTTGAGACCCTTTTTGGCAAGTGCCTTCTTTGAGACCCTTTTTGCAAGTGTCTACTTTGAGACCCTTTTTGCAAGCGTCTTCTTTGAGACCCTTTTTGTAAGCGTCTTCTTTGAGACCCTTTTTGGCAAGCGCCTTCTTTGAGACCATTTTTGCAAGCATCTACTTTGAGACCCTTTTTGCAAGTGTCTACGTTGAGACCCTTTTATGATTTTTGAGGTGATCTCCCCTCGGGTTGGGACTTTTATGGCCAGATGGTCCTCGTCCAATTTTAAACTTGGTCAGCGACCCCTCTAGCATGACGTCCCCTTCTATATGGAATCTTCAGACGTATTGGTAGCAATGCTTCTGGAGGAAGGTTCGCTTTCTTCAACATGTGAGTTCTTATGGCTCTCTTCCACACGTATGTACTTCTGTGCTCTTTCGAAGAAATCATCTAAATTCGAAACATCTCTTTTGAGCATGCTACCCCATAACTTGCTTCCTGGACGAACTTCGGCTGTAATAGCCATCTTGAGCTCTGCTTTGGTTAAACTTTCCACCTTTGTTGCTTCCATATTGAAGTAGTCTAAGTGATCCTTTGGGTCCGAAGTACCCTCGTATGGAGCCATGCGAGGCTCTCTGAGGTTGGCGGGGATTTGCTCAGCCTGGAACTCCCTTGTGAAGGGCGAATCATGGTCAAATTCTTCATCATCTCTGTGCCCCCCAGGTGCGGTGATAATCTTGCCTTGAGGGTGCTGCATTTTGATGTCTAGTTCCCTCCTCTTTTTGCTTAAGGACTCTTGCAAGTTCTCAGACCGATCCCTTGCCTTGGTTGTGCTCCTCAGGGGAGCCACGGGGGTTGCGTTTCTTACTTCTGACCTCTTCCTATGGAGCTTTTGTTTTAGGCCAGGGGGCGCCTATTTTGAGGTGACTTCTGCTTCATTCTTACGACCATTATCTTCCCTCCGCCTTTGTTCCTGGGGGCATTTTGTCGATCTAGGTCCCTCATGGCACTTTGTCTGGGGAGTTTTACTAGTGGAAAGTCGAGTTCTCCCACCGTCTATGGGGACAGTGTTTTCCCCTTTTTTACGCTCCTTATCTTTACGCTTAGGAAGGGGTATGCTCGACTTTCCTTGCAGTAGGTCGTTTAACACCTCCTACATGTTCTCTATCATGGTTTTTAGCCTTCGAGTCTTTTTATGTAACTCGTGAATCTCATCCTTGTAGAAGCGAGTCCTTGAGCTGGAACTTACTGAGTGTACCCTGGGACCCTTGCCTGTCTCGTGCATCAATGGACCTAGGTCTTGGTGGTATGAGCATGGTGCCACCGGGGGCCGGTGAAGTGGATGCATTGGCAGCTCTGAATGACCTCCGTCGGGCCGGATAGCCGGGGACGATGCTTCCTTCTCCTCCCTTGGGGGAAGAGGTTCCTCTGGCCTACCTCCATGCTTAGGTGGAGGGGGTCTTTCTTGGAAGCCATCTGCTCTACTCCGTCCCGGCGAACCTCATCATCTTGTAGTTGCCATAGGTGTTTTGAACACCTTAGCATCTTTCTTTGGTTGAAGTGATGAAAGAACGTTGGCTTGATGCTTGTTCTTCCCACAGACAGTGCCAAACTGTTGTCGATGAAATTTTGTCAACGAAATTAGATCAGAAAACTCAAAGGTAAGTATGGAGATATTTAGATAAGAACTTAGAATGAACTTATGGAATAATAAAAGCAGAGCAACAATGGAGTGAGCCTTTGTATATTGCTTAATAGCTTGAGTGTACAATGAATTTTCCAGCCCCTTATACTGAGGGGTCAAGGTCTATTTATAGCTGGGCTCTAATGGCCCCTTATACATGGTGGTCCCTCGGGACAAAATAGTACATGAGTACACTGTCAGGGTAGTAGCACAGGTGGTAGTGGTGTTGGAAGAGAGGTGGTCTGCTCTAGTACGTGTCATGGGTCTACAAAAGTACTCCTGCCATGGTACCATATTATGCCTCCATTACTTGTCGTGTACGGACCTCATGAGTGTGCTGAGGGAGTCCTTACCATGTACCATTTTTGTACTGCCACTACTTGTCTGGCGTGGACGTCGTATCCGTACTTTAATTCCTCTTGGTTGGTAGGTGCATTTTGTACCTGTACTAGCTCTTTGAGTCATACGTATGTTCTTACTCTCACAAGATACCTTATTCCCACGAGCTTAAAGTATTGAAACCCTTATGTGTTATCACGAATGACATGGTTCCAAGATGCCTGTTGGGGAGGCCCTCATGAGACCTCTGATGGATACGAGGCTCTGATGGGCGCGAGGCCCTGATTGGCACGAGGCCCTGATGGGCGTGTGGCGCTGATGGGCACAAGGCGCTGATGGGCGTGAGGCACTGATGGGCGCGAGGCGCTGATGGGCATGTGGCGCTGATGGGCGCAAGGCGCGGATGGGCGGGTGGTGCTGATTGGCGCGAGGCACTGATGGGCGTGTGGCGCTGATCGGTGCGAGGCCCTGATGGGCTCCAGGTGCTGATGGGCGCATGGCACTGATGGGCGCGAGGCGCTAATGGGCGCGAGGCCCTGATGGGTGCAAGGTCCTGATGGGCGCAAGGCCTTGATGGGCGCAACACCAGGGCACTTGGGCACCTAGGCAAGGCAAGGCGTTTGTGTGCCTCATTATGTGAGGCGAGGCGGGAGTCATGGCTGCATGAGGCGGCTGGAGCACTCGCGCGAGAGGCCACCTGGGCGAGGCCCATAGGGGCGCGACACCTGGGCGCAAGACCATGGGTTCTCCATTGAGGCGGGCGAGGCAAGGTGCACGGGCGGCTTCGTGAGGTGCCTGGGTGCGCTGCACTTGGGCAAGGCGAGGTGCATGGGTGGCTTCACGAGGTGAGGTGAATGAGCAGCTTCATGAGGCGCCTAGGCGTGCATCATAGTGCATATGCGCGGGACGGTCATGTCTAGGGTGCAGCCAAGATCGTGAGGGTCGAAGGTTCCATCATTTGACCCGCGGTCTCTTGAGACTACCTCAGGGGTATGTTATGTTTTCTTATCTATCATTTGGCATGAAGTGACTTTGTGAGGCCTAGGGCATTGAAAATATGTGACCTCTTGGTGGTACATAATAACCTTCTCACTCTATCACGTACTTGGTGCCTTCAGTGCCTCTTAGTCGCTCACTTCAATAAGGGGCCAGATATTTTTTTTTCTTGGTGGATATTTGGTATCCACAATATCCATCCCTGATATACTATGAGCATATGATTGAGAAAAATTATGGGGATTGATGTGAAATGGGTTTTAATTGTGATTTGAGTGGGTTTAGAAAATGAAAAGTGAAAAAAAATAGAATGAGAGAGAGTATATATATTGAAAAAATATATTTCAAATACACTCCCAATATAAATATATAGAAAAATCAAGTTTAGGAGAGTGTAGTTATTATTGAAATATATATATCTCTAAAGAAAGACAAAAACAAGAAAGGGGATTATGGGATTGTATTATTATTGAAGTAAAGTTGGTGAGTTTTGGTCATGTGTTTATAGTAAAGTGAGCTTAAAAATTACTTTTTCATCTACCTTTACCTAAGCCATCACTACAAGCCTATAAAAGTCTTATTGATTCTTATGCATATCATGATTTATATTAGTGGAGAATTGCAAGTAAGTGAGCTTATGGAATTACTTTGTTTGAATGGATCGATTATAAATAAATTTAGTGAGCATAATTGATTTCAAATACGTTTATTTAATGATCATGATTTGATAATCCAAAATGTTAGTAGACTATGATGTGTTGATGGAGTGTTTTGATCAAAATTCTAGATTGAATAAACTGTTGAGTAGTTTTCCAAGAATTATATGATTAACATTCATGATTTTGAAGCATAATTGTTGTTTTTGGTATAATTCATGTTGTTAGAGTCCTTTGTTCGAGGGCGAACAAAGAGTAAGTTTGGGGGAGTTTGATAACTTCATTTTAGAATGTGTTTTTGTGGTAATCTTGAGTCTTTATGTGTGTTTTGTGCAAGATTATGCTTTTGTTTGTCTGTGTTGTAGGTTGGTGTGGTGAATCACGAGAAAAATGTAAAACGAAGTGAAAATTGTGGGAAAACGATGCTTTTGACGGTTGTTGGACTCAAAATAACGCTAAGGACTATTAAAAGTTGGTTTTGGATGAAGAGACAGGTTGAAAGAAGTAGTTTGAGAGAAAATGGAATTAGAGCCGCGACTTGGGCTTATAAGTCACGACTCAAGGCAAAGTCAGAGATGCATGGTTGCTAGAGGCAATTAGTGTCGCGACTTGGACTTACAAGTCGCGACTCAAGAGAAAATCAGAGGCTCATAAAAGGGGAAAAATGGACACGGGCTGCGACTTGAGGATGCATGAGTCGCGGTGCCTGAAGATTTATCACGGAAGGAAAAAACTAAAAAAACAGACACTTACTGCAACCCAGAGAAGGCCAAGTCGCGGCCCGCATGTGAAAAATAGTGATGATGTAAAAAATTTTACTATAAATTTGTATTTAGGGATTAAATTAAGTCATTAGGTCAATTTTTCATTACGTTTGTAGAGACTAATTTTGATTCTTAGGCTAGTTATTATTATACATTCTTATATTTTTCTTTCTTCTTGAAGTTTGTGAATCTTATGTTTTTGAATTATTATTTTGTTGATTTAGTCATGTCTGATATGAGCTATTCAATTTTATCTAGGGTTTAATGTAGTCACTTGGATTTCTATCTAATCTAATTATGATGTTCTATTGATTTTTCTTCACTATTCTAATCTATATAATGTGTGTTTAATGCTAGTAAATACTTGATCAATATTTGCTTGATTTTATGATTTTGATTCAAAATTCAAAAGATGAGAATTGAATATGCTATCATTATATAGACATAGGTTGCATATTGGACGAAAGTACCTGTACGACTTGTGTAGTAATTAGGTTTCCATGCTTAATGCCTTCTATATGTTTAAGTTTATCACAGACATATAGAAAATCTGCATGCAGATTGAGATCTTATATCTTGAAAAAGAATAGGAATCAAATTATGTTAGCCTACTATTAGAATAGGATGAAAGAAATTTAGAATTGATTAATAAAATTAGTAGAATGAAAATTTGATGAAATTAACACCCTAGGTCTTTTTAATAGTAATTTAAATCTTTTAATTAGTGATTCTTGTTCTTAGTTTTCTTTTATATTTTTAAAATTAAATTCATCTAAATTTTGATTGCCAAATAGAAATTAAAAGAACAATTGGTGGTACTTGGAAGACAGTCTTCGTGGGAGAGATAATATACTTATCATATATATTACTTATATCAATTACGTGCACTTGTGTATTACTTATATATTTTCACGATCGACACATAGAGCTAATATGTTGGTATGCTTGTTAGCATTGAATTATTTGTGAATATGTGGTATACCTGATATTCGGCCATCGTGTTGAACGTGGGGTCGGATGGACATCGCATTGAGCATGGGGTTGGTCGACAAAGCGTGTGGAATGCAGGTCGTGAAGGCAAGTCTAGTATGAGGGTGCAGTCCCCACTCGCCCGACATGAACCGTGAACGGAGTGCCTGAGTACGCATCTCACTTTGTTGGGCCGCTTAACATGATTGTTTTTCCTAGGATTAAGGGAAAATTCAGTTTGAAGGTGCGGTCCCCACTGAAACCGTGAGTTGACTGCCACTGGGCCGCTCTATGGTGCACTATAGTGCTGGTAAGGGCAAGGGTAAGCTGGACCAACCATTATTTGGAGAGCTTCAGGGGCAGTGTGTACATATGCGGCCTGCTCGATCACTACGATTGGGATTTCTTTTGCAGATCTAGAACTATTGATCGTTTTGCCACTTAGGACGGCTATTTTTTATATTGTTTGTCTTGTATTAGTTTATAAACTCTTTTCTGGGATCCCATGTATATATTAAACACTTTTAATGAAATGTATTACTCTTTTGGCCAAAAAATTTAAAACTTAACCTTTAGTTAGTTTAATCACACATTTAAGTCCAAATGACTTGTTCAACAAGTTGAGCACTATTTTAAACACACAATGTAACGGTCATAGATTAGTAGGGCGTTACACAGATTGTCTCTATGATCTCTACACAAACTCTACGTCGACAAAGGAGATATGGGAAGATCTAAAGAATTATAAAACTAAAGAAAAAGGTTCCAAGAAATTGTTGGGGGAGAGTGAGATTACACCACAACAAATTTTAGAATCAACACACAATAATGCTTGATAGAGACCAAAGAAAGATTGAGAAAGATGATGCCAACCATAGTTTGTAGAACAATCTTCTTCAACCTTGATGAACCTTCTTAAACCCTTGATGAACCACCACTTTGAACTTTTCCTTCTTCAATGCAAAAACACACAACCAAAGGCTTATACAAGATTATTACTACTGTCATAATTCTCTATTTCCTAGCCACCATTGATGCTTGAGGCCTTTTCTAAGATGAAATGGGAATCGAGATTGAACAAGCCTTAAACTCACAAAGTGAAGCACTTTTTTATGAGTTTCTTGGAGAAGACATGAGATTCTTGAAAGCTAGAGAGAGAAAGAGATTTGAGAGAGTGATCAAGTCTTACAAAACTCTATGAGGACCCTTTTATAGTGTAGGCACCATCATTAGGTCTAACCAATAGAATTATTATAATGCCCTGGTTAGCCAAGACCATTACACTATATATTTTAAATAGTGCTCAACTCGCTAAACGAGTCTTTAGGCCATAAACGCACATCTAATTGTGATTATTGGTTTAGGGTTAAAAAATTTTGTTAAAAGGAATGGATGTTTCATTAAAAACATTAAATTGTACATGGGATCCCATAATAACATTTACAAAGTTGTTTACAATTCCAAAAAGGTCATTACAATTCAAAAGTTACAACCCGCCGACCTAAGCAGCAAAAATAGGGTTACACCCTAGTTCCTCTGAGAAACATTGGCCGTGGTGGTCAAGCGGTCGCATATGTACACATCACCACCCAAGCTCTCCAACTCATGGTTGGTCAAGCTTTCCTTTCCCTTTACCTGCACCATGTAGCACCCGTGAGCCAAGGCCCAACAAGAAAACTTAATACAAGTGCATGAACAATATATACAGATTCAGATGTATATCTAGCATGCCCAACAGTAATAATCGAGTCATGAATGCATACAAGGACAACTAAATGATTATGGAATCATTCTAGGGCTCGCAGCCCTACTCTGACAGCCATAGAGTCAATCTGGGGTCCTTTGCCCTAGCTACATGACCATAGAGTCAACCTGAGTCCTTTGCCCCAGCTCTGAGTAACTAGACATAGAGCTAGTCAAGCACTTTAGTTTTCTATGACCATTACATCGAACGAGCGTGTAATGCTCTCCTGATTAGATCTAATCATATCGACCAGTGCTCAATGCGCTATTGCCGCCCTTGACTCATAAGTCAATGCTTTACGACCAACACTATTGTCGTCCTTGACTGATAAGTCAATGCTTTTCTCAAATATATAATGCAAAGAAGAAATCATCATATAACGAATTTCCATATATAGAGCACTCAACATGCTTCATCAATAATCATAGACATACTCATAATCATGCGCATTTACAAGGGCCAATGCCCTATATTCAGTATTCGAGCTAAGACCTAATCACGCATGTCACATAATGGGTGTAGTTTCTTACCTCAAAACCAAGTGAAATGATAAATAAGAACGACCCTCGAGCACGATCCTGATCGTGAGTCCCTAGCAATAACCTAGTCACAACCAATTATAGAATTCCAGCAATAATTAGTAAATAAAATCTACCGGACCGAGTCCTAGCCTCTAGGACGTCGAATCCAACTAAACCGGGTAGTAGGATCGATCTCGAGCCCTTAGGTTTATGTTACCATCACTAAAACACATTTTGGCCATTTTTCCCCCTTTTGGGTCGTGGCCTCAAAACCCGTGCCGCAGCCTGCTCAAGAACAGGGGCTAACCCCTTCTTTATCTACGTCGTGGGCCGCGACCTGCCTAAAAGGTGTCGCGGCCTAAGGTGCCCCCAACAACCAAATCCTTTTTTTTTCAATCCTGGACCGCAACACATAATAAAAAGGCCGCGGCCCAACCACGAACACAGCCCAAAAACTTCATTTTTCCCATTTTAAATCCTTCTAAAAACCTATTCAAACATACCCAAATCTCAAAAATAAAGTTACCAATCATCTCAATGGCACAAAATCCTCAAAACCCAAGCTTCAAATCATTCAAAAACTCCTCAAAACATAAAATCCAAATTCAAAACTTAATAAATTTCAGGAAATAGAAACTCAGATATTCAAAGGTTAAGTTACCTCTGATTATGTCGTTTCTCGTTAAATCCTTCAGCTAATAAGCTTCTAATCTTTCCTAGAATCATTATGACTCGATCCTTGCTTGAATCCGAGTCCTAAAACTCGAGTTTCCTTTCAAAATGCAATGAATGGTAAAAAGGGATAACGGGAGAGAGAGAAACAGTGTTTAGAATGTACTTTTCTTTCTGACAGATTACTTCAAGCTTAAGTAACCTTAAGTAAGACCCAAGGCTTGGGGTCCCAAAAACGTCCTCGAGGGCCAAATAGTCAAAATTCCCAGAATTTCCTCCTGATCTCACTAACTCCCAATATATCATCAAATAATCATTCCCATTACCCAATAACGTGGTAATGTGCTAAAAACCCGAAATACCCCTTGACTCACCCCGAGTCAAGTTCTAGTCTCATTGTGACTTTCTCGCTAACTTGCTCCCTAGGATCGCCTCATGCCGAGTAACCTAAATATATCCACACAATAACTGTCCACACACATATCACATATATGTCAAATATACCCATAACGAGCCAAATTACAAAAATTGCCCTTCTAAGAAGAAACGGGTCCACATGCTTAATTAATACACCTAAACATGCATATCACGTCATATTATAATATAACTCACATAATCACAAAATTACACGGATATATAACACATAAACATGTAATTTCATTAATTTGCCATCCTGGCCCCCTAATCAAGGCCCTAAGCCTTATTAGGTAATTTGGGATGTTACAATTAGAGCTAAAGAACTCGTCATGTGGAGTTTAAAACACATGTTCGTATGGACACGTCGGGCGAGGCATTGCCTGCCTGTAGGCGATGCATTGCCTACTACAGCTTTTGAGTCCTTTTGCATCCAGGCGATGAAACATCTCCTAAGAGGCGACACAACACCCCCCCCCCCCCCCCCCCCCCCCGCCCTCTCTAATTTTTTACTAGCCTAAAATTTCTCCAAATGCTACAAAATTTTTTGGGGATTCTTAGATACCTCCATGTATCAATTTGGACCCCAAAACACAATTTTTATGTGCCTACAATTGAATATCAAATTTCACATCTTCACTATGTGAAATTCACTAAGTGTTCTATACCTAGCCTGTATAACAACACTTATCATTTTTATTAAACCAATCATAACATCCCCTGCTTTGGTTAAATACAAGCCTCATCCTCTAGCTCAAACAATTTTGGTGCCTAAAGTAAAGTGTCTTTCGACTTGAACTTTACCTTAGTGAAATACCACAAAGTCTTATCGAAATCATTGTTAGCTTAAAAGCTTGGAACAAGTATTCCTTATTATAAAATCAGTAATACCTCACACACCTCCACTAGATCTTTTGTTTTCCCACTATCTCGCTTAGCACTCATATCGCCATGTGCTCATCCTTTCATGAACTTTCCAGGGAGAAACTCCAACTCCCATGAGAGGCAACACCACCTCTAAGTTCATATAGGTGAAGTTCTTGCAACATCTTTGCTACCTTTAGAGATGCTTGTTGCACTCAACTGAACTTTATTAAAAGCCATAGGCTTAACCCTTACTCAGTAGCAATCAATACTAACCATCTCAGATGGAACTCACAATAAGTTTTAGTGTTGGAACCATTCACTTATCAATGACTTGTTCTTACCCATTGAACTCTTTCCCTTGATGGTCACAAGTTTAGAGTTTGGTTGCCATCATTGGAAAATCTATTATTCTAGGAGTTTCAGTCCAAAAGGCAAAAATTTAAGATTATCGATTTAGACTGATTTATGCGGGCCCCACATTAAAGGTTTAAAAATATAAGAATATAGAGAATAAATAAGAATACACAATATGTGTTGCATATATTTAAAGTGTTTTCATTAACTTATGCAAGCATATCTATGTATGTTAGACAAACTATCATAATATATGTATCAGAATATAATATGAATGTTAATAAATGAATTAGCGTGTTTTTATAAGAATACAATATACATACATAATATATGTATTTCATTAACTTATTTCCTTATTTTATAGGCATGTTAATAAATGAGAAATTATATATATATATATGGAAACATGTTTATATATGTATTTTTTTTCTTCTACTTAATTGCACCGATTATATATGTATATGTTCTGTTTTTTTTTTTTTTTGTCTTTTACATATAAACTCACATGCATACCTTATTTATACCATATATATGTATATAAATGTTTAATTTTGTTTAGACTATACATATATCTATTTGTTTATACACATATACAGTTACATATAAATGTTCACATATATATATATATATTGTTCGTTGCCTTAAACTGTCATATCCATGTATTTATATTTGCTTATATATTAAATATATTATGCATGCTATGTATACATATTATGTTTAATGGGTATGTAGTTTCCATATACAAATTTATATTGTTATATGATATAAATTTATATGTTCTTATTTCTTTAAGTATTATGTAACCGTTCAGATTTGGCTGAAAATACGGATGTTATTCCTACTGAAATCACTGATGGATCTCCCTGAACTCCGACTTCGACCACAAAGTACTAGTCCTCAAGGGACCAACCTATGCAAGTTTCAGTTCCAACAGATCCTGTGAGCCATAATGAGAAACCGGAAAAATTCACTTGTATGAATTTTAAGACCTAACAATAGAAAATGTTATTCTACTAAACAACATTGAGTCTTGTGAGATTCTTGAAAGATGATCCTCCCACTGTTGGAGAGGACGAAGTAGATTTGCAAACTCAACATGCAGTTGAGGCATGGAAGCATGCTTAATTCCTTTTCAGGAATTATATTCTGATTCGTTGTATAGTGTGTACAATGTGACGAAAGCTGCTAAAGAATTGTGGGATTCTTTGGACCACAAGTACAAAGTTGAAGATGCTGGAGCCAAGAAATTCATGGTTGGTCAATTCTTGAACTTCAAGATGGTGGATTCCAAAAATGTGATAAGCCAAGTGCAAGATATTCAGTTGATCATCAATGAAATACATGTGAAGGGATGGTCTTGAGTGAGTCTTTCCAAGTAGTTGCTATTATAGAGAAGCTACACCCTGGATGGCTAGAGTTCAAAAATTATCTGAAGCACAAGCGAAAGGAAATGAGTGTTGAAGATCTCTGTAACACCCTGGTTACCCCAGAACAGTTACGGTGAACGGTTAACCGGAAATTTGACCCGCTACCCGAGTCTTTTGGTTAAAAACGTGCTTCTAGGTGTTATTAATGGGCTAAGGTGGAAAACCAATAAAAAGGAAATGATATATTTTATTAAATACATAAAACTGTTAAAGGGCCCACAAAAACATTTACAAGTTATTTACAACTCAAAATGGTCATTACTGTTTCAAATTTACAAACCCACCGACCTAAGCGGAAAAAATAGGGTAAACCCCCTAGTTCCTCTGAGAACTCCTTGGCCGTGGTGGTCAAGCGGCCGCATATGTACACATCACCACCTAAGCTCTCCACTCAAGGTTGGGTGAGCTTTTCTTTCCCTTTACCTGCACCACATAGCACCCATGAGCCAAGGCCCAGCAAGAAAACACAATATAGCATGATATAATATCAACAATGATCATAATAATCATTCAGGACTATCAGTCCAAACAGTTAAGTGACAGTCGCAAAAGTCACCCAGATGGGGACAGCTCCCTTTAGCCATGTGATGATAGGGTCACCGGGGCTTAACCGATAAGTGAACCATTCACTAGCTTAAACAGGACAGGTGCATGGTGACTAGTCACCAACATAACCTTCCTCATGACCATAGAGTCATAACCCTGGAACATCGTTCCCTAGCCATGTGACAAACGGTCACCTAGGCCTTAGGCCTTGGCTCTGAGTAACTAGCTTAGACTAGTCAAGCGCTTATAAGTTTCATCAACCTTAGGGTCGGTCCAGCATTAATGCCTTAGAGCCATTCAACGCTGATATCGATAAGATCTAATCTTCATTCGGCCCTGCGTTCAGGATGCTTATGCCGTTTCTGACTCTTAGGTCAGTGTCCCTGACTAGTCAGTGCCATATACAAGTAAACAATATTCGCTAGCATTTAATATGCAATCAATGTTCACATTTATCAACCAACATGCCTCAACAACAATCATGCATGTCACATACACAGGGTGCAGTTTTCTTACCTCAGGTTCGAGCGAGAATATATAATAAGAACGACTCCTGAGAACGATCGACCTTTTGGCTCTTTAGCGGTTACCTAATCACAACCAATTATAACCCCCATTAATGAAAATCAACATGGAAAGGGTCTTAACCTAAGCACCACTCTCAGGACCTCGAAACATGCCCACACGGTGAGTAGATTCGATCTCGGGCCTTAAGGATAGAAACCCCGAGCCAAAAACCCTTAAAAACACTCAAAACGGGACTTTGAAGGAACAAAGTAGCGCTACAGCGTTGCTCCCTAGCGCCCCAGTGCTATTCTCAGAACCCCCAAAATGCCCAAATGCATCCTGTGTAGCGCTATAGCGCCCTAGGGTGGGCGCTGTAGCGCTACCTCCAGACCAGATACCCCCTGAAACCTCCTTCTTCAACTCCTTTGATTCTAACTTGATTCCAATGCTTCCAAATCCCATTTTTGGTGCCAAATGAACCCAAAAACCATCCTAACATACCCCAAACATCACAACCATAAGAACCCTAGCCAAAACTCCCAACAAAACCAAGTATTCAATCTAGAAATCATTCAAGAAAACTAGAACCAAAACAGGGCAAACTAGAGAATTCAATGGCTAGAAACTTACCCAAAGCTCAGCTTATGATGCTCTTCAATGGAGGAACACTCTCCCAAACTCCTAAGGCTTACTTCCCAAGCTTGAATCCTCAAGAATAGCTCAAAAATCTCAAAGGAAACTGAAGGAAAAAGAAGGTACAGGAGAAGCTTCAAGTATACTCTGTTTGTCCTCTTTTTCCCAGCCTAAAATGGCTTATATCTATCCTACGGGTGAAATGACCAAAATACCCCTAGGTTTAATAAAGGTTTCTAAAGGCTCCCAAGGAAAAAATTGGCATTCCCCACCTATCTCATTAATCCTAATTAACGCTCTCCAATTCCCGCTATTCTCGATAATCTCAAACATCAATAATTCACATCCCGTTACCCTTTAATTCCCGGCAATGCTCTAATCATTAAAATCACCCCGAGCCCCGAACTTAAACCTGTTATGACTAGACTGCTAATCAATAATCCAAGATCGTCTCATGCCGAATAGCTCAAACAAACCCACATTATAATGTGGTCTCACCAATTTATCACCGACATGCATACAAATATACAATTATACCCTCAACGGGCCAAATTACCATCACACCCCTGTAATTAGAATGTGGACCCACATGCATGCATATAACATCATATTATAATATAATTCACATATACATGAATTTATCAACTAATGGCATAATTAAGCAAGTATGGCCCTCCCGGCCTACTAATCCCGCCATTAAACCACATCGGAGAATTCGGGGCATTACAATCTCATTCGCGGACTTCGCATTGAAGAGGATAACAAATGTGTTGAGAAGCGATCCTCAAATCCCAATCTTGCCAAGGCTAATATGGTGCAGCATGACAAAGGCTCCAAGGGGAAGAAGCCTAAGCCCAAGTAAGGATCCAAACTAGGACAAAAAGGTGGAGTTTCAAAGAAGCCGAAATTCCAAGGGAAGTGCTTTAACTACAACAAGACGGGACATAAATCATCAGATTGTAGACTACCGAAAAAAGAAAGGGAATGAGGCCACTGTTTTGGAAGCCATGTCCCAAGAGGTCGCTAACCTAGACCTATGTGTTGTGGTCTCTGAAATAAACATGGTGGATGCTAATCCAAAGAAATGGTGGCTTGATACTGGACCTACTCGTCATGTCTATGCGAACAAGTCTGCCTTCTCCGACCTTACTTTGGTAGAAAATGGGGATAAGATCTACATGGGCAACTTGGCAACCTTTGAGATAAAGGGGCAAGGTACTATGTACTTGAAGATGACGCCTGGAAATAGTGTCAAGTTGCAGAATGTGCTATATGTGCTTGACATTCGCAGGAATCTGATCTCTGGAACCCTGCTGAGGGTACATGGGTTCAAGATGGTTTTTGAGTCCCAGAAAATTGTATTGACTAAAGCTGGTGTTCCTATATGGAAAGGTTATGTAAAAGAGGGGATGTGGAAGATGAATGTAATGGCTGTTAGGCCAAAGACTATTAATAATAATAATAATGCTACTACTTCTTTCGCTTACTTGCTTGAGTCTTCAAATTTATGACATGGTAGACTAGGTCATGTTAATTATGATACTTTGCATATATTTATTAACTTAAATCACATACCCATGTTTAATATTGATTCTAAACATAAGTTTGAAACTTGTGCAGAGGCAAAACTAACCAGTTCATCATTCCAAACGGTTGAAAGAAACACTGAACCCCTTGATTTAATTCACAGTGACATTTGTGATTTAAAGTTTGCTCAAACAAGAGGAGTTAACAAGTACTTTATTACTTTCATTGACGATTGTACGAAGTATTGTTATGTATACTTGCTAAAAAGCAAGGATGAAGCCATAGAGAAATTTACTATCTATAAGCAAGAGGTTGAAAATCAACTTAATAATAAAATTATGATGATAAGAAGTGACCGTTTTGGTGAACATGTACAACCTTTTGGTGAATTCTGTGCACAACACAGAATTATTCACGAGGTCACACCATCTGATTCTCCTCAATCCAATGGAGTGGCAGAACAGAAAAATTGCATTCTAAAGGACATGATGAATGCTATGTTAATAAGTTATGTATTGCCACAGAACATGTGGGGTGAAGCCATTTTGTTGGCTAACTATATTTTAAATAAGATTCCCAAAAAGAAAGAACAAAAGATGCCCTATGAACTTTGGAAAGGTAGGCTACCTTCTTACAAATACTTAAAAGTGTGGGGGTGTCTTGCAAATGGGGTAGTACCACTAAAATAGTTGACTATATTTTCATTGGCTATGTGAAAAATAGCAACATATGTTGATTCCTTGTACACGAGTCTAAAAACCTTGACATCCACAAGAATATGATAATGGAATCCAAAAATGCATCGTTCTTTAAACACGTATTTCCTTGTAAACCTAATGGGGATGGACTAAGCTCTTCTAAACGAACATTTGAGACTATGGATGAGAATATCCATGATCAAGAAATAGAAGAGGAGAGTGAATAAGTCCAAGTAGAGCCAAGACGAAGCAGAAAGGCAAGGATAGAAAATTCTTTTGGACCAGATTTTCTAACTTTTATGGTAGAGGCAGAACCTCGAACATATAAAGAAGCTGTGAGCTCTACTGAGGGTCCTTTATGGAAGGAAGCCATAAGAAGAGAAATTGATTCCATCATGCAAAATCACACTTGGGAACTGGTTGACCTCCCTCCCTGATGTAAACCTCTAGGGTCTAAGTGGAATTTCAAACGGAAAATGAAAACAGATGGAAAAAATGATAAATATAAGGCTAGACTTGTAATAAAAGGTTACAAACAAAAAGAAGGCCATGATTACTTTGACATGTATTCTCATGTGACGAGAATAAATTCCATAAGGTTGATTTTGGCAATTACCGCATTGCGAAATCTTGAAGTCCACCAAATGGATGTAAAAACTGCACTTCTAAATGGGGATCTTGAAGAAGAAATATACACGGAACAACCCAAGTGTTTTGTAGCTTCAGGAAAAGAAAGGAAAGTGTGAAAATTGGTAAAGTCCTTATATGGACTTAAGCAAGCTCCAACACAATGGCATGAAAAATTTGGCAGTGTCATGATGACCAGTGGCTTCAAAATCAATGAGTGTGACCAATGTGTTTATATCTAAAATACATACGATGGATATATTATTCTTTGTTTGTATGTACATGATATACTCATTTTTGGAAGCAACCAACGAATGGTAAAATCTACCAAAGATATGTGTGAACTCAAGGTTTGACATGAAGAACATGGGACTGACTGATGTAATTCTAGGAATAAAGATTACAAGAATGCCAGTTGGACTTAGTTTGAGTCAGTACCACTATGTGGACAAGATTCTTGACAAATTTGGTAAAAATGATCCTGGTGTGTCCAGAACACCAATTGACATAAGTCATCATCTGTCCAAGAATAAAGGCGACAATGTCTCTCAAGCAGAGTATGCTAGAGTGATAGGTAATCTAATGTACTTGATGAGTTGTACAATACCAGATATTGCCTACATTGTAAGTACTTTAAGTAGATTCGTGAGCAATCCAGGTGTTTCACACTGGAAGGCAATTACAAGAGTACTTAGGTACCTATGGTATACTCATAACTATGGGTTAAACTATACCAGAGATCCAGCTGTTCTTGAAGGATACACTGACGCAAGCTGGATATCTGACATCCAAGACTTGAAAGGTACTAGTGGATATGTGTTCACTCTAGGTGGCGCACCTGTTTCATGGAAATCCTCAAAACAAACTGTAATCACTAAATCCACGATGGAATCCGAGTTTGTAGCTCTGGATAAATGTAGTGAAGAAGTAGAATGGTTGCGTAATTTCTTGGAGGGTATTCCAGAATGGCCTAAACATGTGCCTGCAATATGCATATATTGTGATAACCAAGAAACAATTGGTCGGGCACAAAATGTTTTGTATAACGGTAAGTCTAGATACATACATCGACGACATAATACCGTTAGACAACTGATCTCAAATGGAGTTATCTCGATTGATTATGTGAAGTCAAAACATAACATTGCGGATCCGCTAACCAAAGGGTTAAACATATATCAAGTTGAAAAGACATCAGAAAGAATGGGACTTAAGCCTAAAGGAAATTAAGGTCGATATAAAGGAAACCCAACCTAGTTGATTGGAGATCCCAAAGTCTAGGTTCAATGGGACAACCTAGTTATTGAAATCGAGTAGGATCACTATGGGGGATTACCCCTACCCGTTCCAATGATGATATAGTGATGCCCGTTGTAAAAGATGTTAAGCTCAAGCTTTTAATGACCCTGACGCATTGGAAGTCCAAGCTGAATAATGTGGGATTACTCTTTGATAAGAGATCACCTATGTGAGAGAGAAGTGAGGCCGCTTCGAAGGAGAATTATGGGGGCTCAATTCTCTAAAACCTCTCACAGAACCACACAAATGTTCACGACCAAAATGAACATAACCACGAGAACCGAAACTATGCCGGAAAGATATTTATGTGAGATATATCATCGTTTACACAAACGACAGAACAATTCAAAGACATCGTGTCTACTGATCAATTAGTAAAGTAAATATATTCTCACAAGGGAAGGTTCAAAGGCTAACACCCACCTATCCTACGTAGATATCAATCAGAGAACTCTATCACCTTGTTGCATTGAGTCGTGTCGAGTCATTGTTTCGTAATGTTGATCAATTTCATTCATGCGGGGGATTGTTGGAAAAAATAGTGTGAATGAGTAATTGATGTCTAAAATTGTAATGATTTAGCAAATCACTTTGATTAAAGATGAGATTATATTTGAATATTGTGTGATTTGTTATGATTGATTTTGACAAATTACTTTTGTCAAAATTGAGATATCAGAATATTATGTGATTATTTCTGATTGATTATAAGAAATTACTTTGAGTAACTGCTGATATTACCAGAATAAGTGTGATTAATTCTTATTGATTTTCAGAAATTAAGATTCCAGATTTGTTGGATATTTGGACATTAATGCACTTGATTCACACATATTTTCAACTCTCCATGAAGACTATAAAAGGAGGATTCTCCTCTCATTCTAGGATACACGGATACATAGTATCACATACTTAGTCTCTTTCTCTCTTCAGTCTCTGTAGTATTTTCTGGTGATAGAGGGAATGTTTGTTTCGAGTTCGCCTAAGCAGACGTAGTGGTGCTTTCGTCATGTTTGATAGCTGTTGTATCCTGGAAAGTAGTTGCTCACGAATCTTCTAGCATCGTTTAGGTAGAGAGGGAAAATCTGCTTTAAAAAAAGTGCGCTTTGCGTGCCTCAACTTTGATTTATTCTTTGTACTATTTTTTCATTATTCAATTAAATATATTAATATATATATAAATATATTTTTCTTCTCCACTAGATTATTTCTAACATATAGAGTAGGGATGTTATCATTAATTTTTTAGAGCACTCTCAATGGGTGCTCTACTCCATCTTTTAAAATACCTCTCCAAAACACACATTTTTCTATTTTACCTCTAAGTTTGACATTATACCATACATCATCTTCTCTATATATTTATCTACATCATTTAAATATTATATCTTTAAACATATTTTATTAATTAAAGTAAAATAAAATAATTGAGAAAGAAAAAAGAAATAATAAATATATACTAAATGAGAGAGAGAAAGCTTATAAAGAAAAATAATAATATTAAAATATTATATAAAGGATATGTAAATTTTATGTAAATGTAGATATGGATTAATTGGAGTTTTGCTATTATAAATATATGTATAAAGAAAGTGATGGAAAATGTTTTTATGAGTTTTAGCTAAATATTATAAAGAATGTATATTACAAAATACATCACCAAAACATTTTTTTTTAATTTACGTCAAACTTTTACATTATATCATATATCTGTTTCTCTATTTTTTCGCTACATCATTTAAATATTATATTTTAAAAAATATTTTATTCATTTTAATAAATAAAATAATTAAATATAATAGTATCACACTAATATATATATAAAAGTTTATAAAAAAATAATAAAATATTTATAGCTTGATAAATAGTGTTTCACTACATATAAAGAAATATTATTCATTTATGTAAAAAAAATATTTTACATCATTCATTAGAATACTATTTAACAATTTTTTCTCTATATTATAAATAATACTATATTTTACTTTTTTTCGTTGGGAGTGCTCTTAGTCTACACATGCCGAGAAAAACAAATTATAAAATAAAAAACAAAGAAAATGGAATTATTTGTTTTCTAATTTGTAAGCAAAAATTTATGATTATCGATTTAGACTGAATTATGCGGGCCCCACATTAAAGTTTTAAAATCATAATCATATTTGGCTACTAAACCAGTCAAGTCAAAGAATAGGCTCTTGTGATTGTTATCAAAATACATATGGAGGAGGGACAACGATTGGACGTCACGTTTCCTTTTTCTTTTCGTTTGTTGAATAATAATATTCAAATGCAGAATTGTTTTCTTTTAAATAAAATGAATTTCTAAGTATATTCAATATTTTGTATCACAGCTCCTTTTGTTTTTATTATATGGGTCCAGCTTTGGTGCGGGCGTACGAAAAACCCGCACCTGTGCGGCTGGTTTCTCTCTTATGTTATTGGATGAAATAAGAAGTTGCACAATGTTACAATTGATACCGGTTGTATACTAAGTTTTATTCTATGTCTCATTCTCCTAATTTTTACTCTTTGTCCCACGCTGCTGCTCTTTATTTTCGAATATATATTCCCATTTTTTTAATCGTATCATTTGTTTTTCCTACTGACTGCATATATAACTTAAATAATTTATAATTTTATGCAATAATTATTTTGTATATAAATCAGCTCCAATTTTCTTTTCTTTTCTTTTCTTTTAAGACTATAATTTTGTAATTTTTCTGTTAAGTTAAATTTATATTATTGCTACAAAAAAAATGTTATATTTATGTATGATAAGCTTAATTAATATAAATATATAACTTAAAAATAGCTACGGTCTGAAAAAAAAAATATACTGTTGGAAAAAAAAATGAGATTGGTTATATATACATATAAAATCAAACAAAATTTGGAGTAAGATATACACAATTAAATAACTTAATTAGTTGAATAAATTTTATTAAATCATAAAATTACTTTATAGTATAACAATTAAAAATTACAATATAAGTAATAAATTATAGGGTAGTTCTCTAGTGCACCCCAAAATGGGGCACACTGGTGCACCCCTCTCTAGTTTTTGGCTTGAAAACTATTTTTGGCACAAATTTTTTATGTTCGTGTATATTGTAGTTATTTAGAGCATCCTGCAAATTTTTGAAAATTTTTGAATAATTTACGGCGCAAAAAATAAAATTAAAATAATTTGTTACACGAACACGTGACTGTTTTTTTTATGTGCGTGAAAAATAACATAATTGAACCTTATTTTCGACACTGTAAATTATTTAGAATTTTATCAAAATTTGCAAGATGCTTTAAATAATTACAATATATACAATCATACAAAATTTGCCAAAAATACTACCCAGGCCAAAAACACCAAAAGGGAGCACCCATGTATTATATATATATTGTTTGATTAATTGTGTATATCTTTCTCCAAATTTTGTTTGATTTTATATGTATATATAACCAATTTTATATTTTTTTTCCAACAGTATACTTTTTTTCCTTCAAACCGTAGCTATTTCAAAGTTATATATTTATAATAATATTTATATTAATTAAGCTTATCATACATAAATATAACATTTTTTGTAGCAATAATATAAATTTAACTTAACAGAAAAACTACAAAATTACAGTCTTAAAAGAAAAGAAAAGAAAATTGGAGCTGGTTTATATACAAAATAATTATTGCATAAAATTATAAATTGTTTTATGTTTTATATGCATCAGTAGGAAAAACAAATGATACGATTAAAAAATTGGGAGTATATATCCGAAAATAAAGAGAAGTAGCAGCGTGGGACAAAGAGTAAAAATTAGGAGAGTGAGATAAGAATAAAACTTAGTATACACCCGATATCAATTGTAACATTGTGCAACTTCTTATTTCATCCAATAACATTAGGGAAAAACCAGCCGCACAGGTGCGGGCTTTTCGTACGCCCGCACCACAGAATTTCTACAATTATATATAGTTTATTAAACCGGGGCCATCCATATTCTCACTAATAATTTATGTCGAACTTTTAATATTAAAAATGATGTCAATTAACTATTAAATTTGAACAAATATTAGTGATTAATTATTGAGACAGAACCATTTTGTATTGGAAAGTGATCGTGACTCATACGTGCATTTCACGTTCTCCCAATATCACCAAATATTCAATGATGGAGCTAGCTGTAAATTAAGCTAACCACCAAGCATATGTAAAAATATATTTGATCAAATGTGTTATGGTTGAGTTTTGTAAAAATTTTGTTTTTGAATTTTTTAAATACAAAAATTAAAATTTTATTTTTATTTTTTTATTTTAAAAAAATAAAAATATGTTTAGTAATTATTTTTATTTTTTATGTTTAAAAACAAAAAATAATAAATTTGTTTGATAATTTTTACTTTTATTTTTTGTTTAACAATATAAAATGACTTGTTGATTTGAAGAAGAAAAGAAACAAAAAGTAAAAAACAGTTTTAAAAAGTTTTGAAAGTTAAATTTTTTTTTTAAATTTAATAAATTTAATTAAAAGTTTTAAAAATAAAGTTATTAAATATTATTTTATATTTAATTGCCAAAATTTTAATTAATTAAATAAAAAATTATTTTTTTAAGTGTTATCAAACAACACTTATATATCTACCTAATTATTTTATTTTATTTTAGAACAATATATGATTAATTACACTATGAGATTAGTCACAAATATTTGATTCGGTTCAATAATATAAGAATCCACTAACCAAATGAAATATATAATATCCAGAGCAAAAAAAGAAAGAAATGCATATTATTCTTTTACAAAATGACATTCTATTTTTCTATCAACAAAATGATGAGATGTGGTTACATTACATATATTCTCTTACATACATATTTGATATTGGTGACTGTATTTATTCTATTGGGAGAGTGTCTTAAATTAGAAGTTTTCTATGAAAAATATTAGTACGTTGTGTTTATAAATAGAGATTAAAAGAAACATTAAATACAGCCTAAAATTAATAGATGAACACCAATTGTTATTATAAACAAACTTTATCAACTAATTATTGACATTTGTTTTAGTCAACAGAAGTGGTACACTACAATGAGATGACACAATAAAATAATGCAAAAATAGCAACAAATTATATGGCTAACTAGAAAAATAATAATTACAAACATAAGTTATTCTCTTTTTCGTATAAGACAGATTAAAAGATAAGACCGTCAGCAAATCTTATCACACTTGTCATGAACTCTTGGATAAGAACAGACAAGAGATGACTATAAATGCACGTAAGAAGAACTGTCAAATACGATATTAGATTTATTTATTGCCTAATAAAGTTAGAAACAGTATAAATAGAAAGTGTTTGGTGGCAGAATATTCTAATGTTAAAAAAGGTTGCACATAAATTTTATGGTCGGGTCAATTTTTCAGAGCACGTGAAATTTCCAAAGGTTAACTCCATGAACTAACCCTATTCAGTCCTATATTTATAATTCTAATCCTTAGTTAAAGTTTTTCACATTTTTAACTCTTTAAGACAAAATTACCCCTTTTGTTAAACAACCCAAATAACTCTTTCAGTTTCTTACTCTTCCCCTTTCCCGTCCATTGAAAACCCTCCCTCCCAAACCCAGATTTTTTCCCGTCGAAGCTGCGGTGGTACTCCGGCCAGCACCCACCTCGTCCCTCCTCCCACTTGCATCATCATCTCCACAGCCACCAGCCCCTTTTACACTCTTGGTCCCGAACCCACGAACCCATCCCCTCCGCTTGGTCCCGACGCCGAACCCACCCACATTTCAGCCATATCGTCGAGCCCACGTCGCCGGAGCCCAAGGTTTACAACACCTAAGACCCCACACTCCCCTTGCAAGCCCGATACCCTAGCCCAAGGTATTGTTGTTGGGATCCCTTGTTGTTATTATGACTCCTTTGTTTATTTTGAATTTTTACTTTGGTTAAATTTCGGAATTTCTAACTACTTGAGGCATGTTTTAATTGGGAAATAAGGAGTGAATTTAGTGTGAATTTGGTGTGAAGGAACGAGTGTGAACCATATGTAATTTCAGTGAACAATATGTGAAATTGGTGTGAACCATGTGTGATTGTGGTGTGAATTTAGTGTGAACCATGTGTGAAGTGAAGTTGTTGTGAACCATATGTAATTTAAGTGTGAACAATGTGTGAAATTGGTGTGAACCATGTGTGATTGTGGTGTGAACCATGTATGAAGTGAAGTTGGTGTGAACCATGTGTGATTTTAGTGTGAATAGTGTGTGAATTTGGTGTGAATAGTGTGTGAACGATGTGCGAACCATGTTCCGAAATTATGGTGAACAATGTGAGAATGATGTGTGAACCATGTGTGAATTTGGTGTGAATGGTGTGTGAACCATGTTCTGAACTTATGGTGAATAATGTGTGAATTATAAAAGGAAACTATACTAACTAACCCTATTAAAAGTGATTCTTGAACCTTTTTCTTGATTATAATAAGCCATTATTAGACTTATTTCCTTGTAGTGAGGCAAGAGTATGATGAGAAACTTGTACATACTGTCAATATCAAATTGTACTGTCTTATTTTGAAGTGTTGAAATAATTTCTAAGTGATGTGTATTATGGTATGGCCTTGGCTGAAATCATGAATATATATACATATATTTCTTTAATATAACCAAGAAAAGGTTGACTAGAATGAGGAATGGGACTGTATTTTGGGAACTTTTGAGGAAAATATATTCTGGTTGTTGTGGGGTATGCACTATGATTAGGCTTGTTTTAGTTATAATAACTGTTATTTAAGGATGTCTCTCACATTAGTTACCATATGTACTAAGTGGTCAAGAGTAAGACATAGCTTATGGCAATGCTGGCCAGAGTTGCATTTGGTTTTGCAATTGCAGCCAAGGTGGTTTAAAATTAAGGTGACAACTAGAATTTGCAGTTGGTGCAAATGATTGGCTGAGTTATGGAAAACTTGTACGGTAGATGGCTGGTGAAAAAGGTAGAGAATAGAGAAAAAGAGAGAAGAGAAGCTCTGTAACTCTTTGAGAATAGTGAATTGAGATGGCAAGACTAGCAAAATGAACTTAGGAGACCTTTATGCTCTAAACTCCCCTGTGTTTTCTTTACTTGTCATTGCTGCAGTGTTTGGTATTTTGGTTTGGTGTGATTTGGTTGCTGTAGAGTTTCTAAACTAGTGTACATAAAATGTACCTCAATAGTAACTATGTGTGAACTGTGTGTGAACTGTGTGTGAACTATGTGAGGTTGGTGTGAATTTGGGTGAGCTATGCGTGAACCATGTGTAAATAATGTGTGAACCGTATGTGAAGAAAGTGTGAATATATATGAGTTATGTATTAAGCGCTTATTTAATTTACCTTTTCAGATGTCACTCCTCATGCTTCCTACTGAAAGGCATTATCCAGCAAAGGCTGCGTATAGGGGAGGGAGCATTATGAGTACAATAATAGCAAAGTTCACGACATTTGACTTGTTGGAACGAGCGAAACAGTCACCATTCAAGCAATTCTTCTTAGCTTCGCCTCTACAATATTCTGGAGTTATTATTCACCAGTTACTGCTTAGGAGAGTTGTTGGTAGAGGAAAGAACGAATACTACTTGAATTTTAATATTTGTGGTCAGAATACAAGGTTTGGAATTAGTGAATTTGGTTTGATCACTGGATTGAATTGTGGAATTTCTCCGGATCAGGCAAAGTATAAAGAAATGACCAAGAGTAAAAGACTTCTCCAGACATACTTGAACAATAAAGAATGTTTGTCTTCTGAAGAGTTGGAAGATGGATTCAAAAGGTGCGATGTGAAAGAAGACGTATGGAAATTAGGTCTATGTTTTTTGGTAGACTCTCTTTTATTACGTAGTGAACCAAAGATGAAATGCTTTATTGATGTCCTTTCCATGGTGGAAAATGAAGATGACTTCTTCAACTATCCTTGGGGGAGATTATCGTACGAGAAGACATTATTCGGCTTGGCAAAAGATATGGAAAGGCTAAGGAATAAATACTTGAAGAATGTTGAGCAAAAGAGAAAAAGACCAGCACCTCAGTACACAATTTATGGTTATGCCATTGCTCTGCAATATTGGGCCTATGAAATTTTCACAAAGTTCTCTGCATTTGCTGATCAACAACCCCTGGCCTTTCCAAGAATGCTTAGCTGGTCAGCGCATAAAATGCTGAAAGAGAAAGATATTGAAGGTGTATTTAAGAAAAAAAGTGTAAGCCGTTAAGATTTTATTTGAGTTTGTGATTTATAAGTAATGTTTATACTTTATTAATTTATTATTTTGTTGCAGAATCTTGTGAAGGCCACGCTCAATCCAAGACCCGAAGAGAAAGAATTTCATGACTCTATTATTCAAGGACCAGATGAACTACTCATGGGACGTGTTATTAGCTTTGTAGACGATGATGTGGAATTGGAGTTTCAAAGGGAAGAACGTGAGGAATCTCCCACAAAGCCCGATGTAGCAGATGGGCATCGTCACGAGCAAGACAAGAAAGAGATACCAACTCCAATTAACACCCACCATGAAAAGTTGTTAGCTGATATTGACACTTTGAAAAGTAACCAACAAAGAATGGAGGAGAAGTTGGATTATCTAATTGAATTAGTGCTCTCGCAACGTAAAGGTAGTGATTCTGAGGATTCATTATCAGATGAGCATCTTGCTTCACCACACCATACATTTATTATGGAGCACGTTGTTAGAGAAGATAGCCCTAGCTGTAAGGTGGTATCTCCTGGAGATATGGCTGGGGTGGAATTCAAGAGAAGGAGGGTTCCAACGAAAAGAATTTTTGGTTCCGAGTTTACTGATCCAACTAAGAAGAAAAAGAAAGCAAAGACAATTGTAACTGATCCTTGTGAAATTAATCCCCTACAGCCATATGACGAAAAGCAAATGAGACGTTTTAAGAAATGGGTAATTGGTTTAAAAAATAATGATAAGCCTATTTCTCTCTTGGCTGGTTCGTGCACTGCGAAATGGTTTATTCAGCTACTTACACCACGTACATGGCTGGACGGACTGGTAAGACTACTGAAATAATTTTTTTTTAAAAATATATATAATTTGAATGCATATATACTTATAATATTTGGCATGCAGCACATTGATGCAGCTTTAGGGTTGATGAAAGAACGAGTGTACACTTACAAGAAGACTTACTCCGAAAGATTCACCATTGTGGATTCTATGTTCCAACAGTTCTTCGAACCACATTGGGAACAATTCAACAAGAAGAAAATCAAATCAAGCTACATTTGGCCACAAGAAGTGCTTGATTACTTGGTAGGTGATGATAACAATTTCAAAAGGAGTTGGAAAGACATTGATGAAGTGTTTACCCCAATTAATTTTTCTGGGACACATTGGGTGTTGTTAGAGATATCATTGACAAGCTGTCTTATAAAAGCTTATGACTCTGATATCACTGTGGTCTCCAATAAGGAGTTTGAGAATAAAATGAGCAGATGGGGAAAAATGCTACCATTTCTAATTCAATCCAGTGGGCTGTTAAGCCATAGGAAAGATGTCCAACTACAAGCACAGAAAGTGCGTTTTGAGTTCACAAGACTTGGCACAGAAAAAGTGCCACAGACCAAAACTAGGTATAACTCTGTTAACCATATTTATATTAAAAGACTTTGGTCTTCCAATAATCAATATGGTCTTCCAATAATTAAAAAACTTTATTTCCTTTGCAGTGGAGATTGTGGGGTATATGTCATCAAACATCTAGAGTACTTGCTAGCCAAAAAACCGCTATCCGAAGTGAATGACGACAACATGGATTTCTTTAGAAAAAAGACTTGTGTAGATTTGTTTTACCATAACTTACAACCATAGTTGTCTTTTATTTAATTATATGTATCTTACTTTTGAATGTATGAAGAAACTATGTCAACTTCATCTCATTAAATGGTATTGAATGACTTAGTTTATTTCATCTTAATAGTGGAATGGATAAATCTTTGTCACTTTTATCTTATTAAGTTATGTGTGAATTGGGTGTGAATTAAGTGTGAATCAGGATTGAAATATGTGTGAACCAGGATTGAACTATGTGTGAACTATGTGTGAACTAGGTGTGAACTATGTGTGAACCGCGTGTGAAATATGTGTGAATAATGTGTGAACTATGTGTGAATTAGGTGTGAATTATGTGTGAATATGAATTAGGTGTGTCCGAAACAACAAACTTTAACACAAAAAGTCGTATTACTGAACCAATCTAAAAATTCAAATTCCGCAAACTAAGTACAAACTAAGTAAAACAATAAAAGTACAAAGTAAAACAATAAAAGTACAAACTAAGCATGTCTAGACGGCGGGGGACAAACAGTGGTGCACGTCACTCGATTGTGGCCCAGGACACCACATCTACTACATCTATGTTGTTTTCTATTCTTCTCACCCTTTGATAAACGTCGTTTCTTCTTTGGACGACCAGCCTTCTGCTTCACTAAAGGAGGAGCTATCATCATACTTCCTATGTCATTTGGTATCACCCAAGATTCTTCATTACCCAGCGTATATACAGATCCACCATAGGATGACAACCACGCTTCAACTGTGTAGAATCTGGAGCATAAACTATATGGACTAATGCCACGATCTCGAGCACCAGCTAGAGCGTGTTCACAAGGAAGACCTGTCAAATCAAATCTTCTACAACTACATGTTTTCCTCCTCAGGTCGACATCTCCATCAAGATCACCATCCAATACTGTTATTTCATACTGACTAGACGGAAAAGAGAACGAGGTAGTGGACTTGTCTGCTAACTTTCGCAAATCAGCTTCCACTTCTGTGGCAAGAGGACTTGTAGCCGCTGATGCTGTAGTTCGACGCTCGAAAAACCATTTTTGTAAAGTGTGCCTCATAAATTCCATGAGACAAGTAATTGGCCACCCACGTGCCTCAGCAATGACATTGTTCCAGCTTTCGGCAATACCTGTAGTCATTAAATTATATCGATGGCCAGGAAAGAAAGAACGAGCCCACTTTTCAAAACCCACTTGATTCTCTAAGTATTGAGCAATTGCAAGATCTTTGAATTTAATCTTCTCAAAATGGCGTAAAAACTCTCGCTTTCTATAAGCTTTCGCTGCAAGGAAGAATTCTTCATGGCAATGGTCAGTTTTGAACTTCGCACGAATATTCATGCTAACATGATGTATACAAGCACCGTGGTGTGCCTCAGGAAAATTTTTAGTCAAGGCACTTGCTATACTAGTATGTCTATCAGACACGAATACTAGATTCTCCACTTCACCAATCGCTTCCTTCAACCTCAGTAGAAAATACAACCATGAGTCATTATTCTCTGAGTCAACTACTGAAAATGCAATTGGATATATTTGCTTGTTAGCATCTTGTCCCATGGCACATAACAAAGTACCTCCACACCGAGTAGTCAAGAAGGTTCCATCTACACATATAACTGGGCGAATATATGTCTTAAACCCCATTATAGAAACACCTAAGGCCATGAAGCAATATTTGAACCTACCTTCATTGTCCATCTGCAAATGAGTAACAGTTCCAGGATTTTTTTGCTCCATCATGTATAGAAATGAGGGAAGTTTCTGAAATGATGATTCTGGTGTACCTCTTATGTAAGCCAATGCATGCTCTCGACACCTCCAAGCTTTAGCATAGCTCATATGAACTCCATATGATAAACTCATATCTTTTACAATTGACCTTGGCTTGTAATTAACATCATCACCCTCAAATTTTCTCCTTATGACATGTCCAATAAGCCATGGGGATGCCTGACGGTGATCTTTATGTCGAACATCCAATGAGCATGTGTGTTCACCGAAAAATTTACGAACCTCAAACATATTGGAATTAACCAATTTTGTAGCCCTCAACCTCCATTTGCATTTATCATCAACACATACTGTACACCATATATTTTTCGCAGACTTCTTTACTTTAAACTCAAAGTTTTTCTTTAATGCATAAAGATGGAGTTTCATCTTCAACTCTTGCTTGTTCTCAAATATTTGACCCTATTTTATTTCCCACGAATTGATACTCGAAGAAGATGTCAGTAATTGAGCTGTTGAGGCTGAAGTAGAGCCTTTTTCCCCTTGATTCAACAAAAGTGGAGTACTCCATAGATTATCTTCGCCAACCTGTCTTACTTTACGACCTCTATTATTTGAGGAATCATGGCTCTTCAATACTTCATTGGAGGTTGACTGTTGTAAATTATGCTTCACAAGTACATCATTGCAGGTAGACCTATCAATATTTTCATTATCATCTGAGCTTAATGCATCATTATTATCATCATCACAACTGTCTTCATTGCCATCTGCATCATTATTATCACCATCACAACTCTCTTCATTGCCATCTGCATCATTATTATCATCATCACAACTGTCTTCATTGCCATCAATGCAAAAATCATCATTCACTTTGGTTTCAACTGGAGGAATAGTATACAACTCACGTGTTTTAGTAACCAAAGGATCATTACTTCTCTTCTCTGTAGTAGACACACATAGGGGTGTCCGATGATTGATAGATGTTCCTATCTCATCAAGAAAAAAAGCAACATCTTCATCATTACTAATTAAAGATGGAGGGATACCTTTACTTCCAAAATGATAGATTACATTTAAGTCAAGATCAATACGAGACTTGTCAGCTCCGATTAAAGTATACAATTGATCAACAAGACTATTGTAAGTGATAGTCTTTGGCACCTTCATACCCTTGCTTTGTTTAGCACTAAATGACCAACCTTCATTCAAAACTTGTTCCCACGATCCATTATATAACACCACAATATTTATATGTGTTTGACCTGCATAACATATGACAAAAGGTTCGAAATCCAAAGGTTATTAGGTAAAACTAGCCAAAAGAAATAAGAAATAAATGTGTAAAGTAAGCATGTGTGAAGCATGTGTGAACCAAGTGTGAAACGTGTGTGAACAATGTGTGAACTGTGTGTGAACCCAGTGTGAATTATGTGTGAACCAAGTGTGAATTATGTGTGAACCAAGTGTGAATCATGTGTGAACCAAATGTGAATCATGTGTTAAGTACTCGTGAACCAAGTCTGAACCAAGTATGAATCATGTGTGAACAAAGTGTGAATAATGTGTGAACAAAGTGTGAACGCAGTGACCAAGATTGCAAAAATGTGAACCAAGTGTGAACAAAGTGTGAATAATGTGTGAACACAGTGACTTAAATCGCGAAAATCATTCGAAAATTCGTCATCTCAACATAAAATTATCTCTTTTCACAGATTTTTTAGTGTATAGTAGTTCCAAAATTCTATTTAAACTATTACACAAGACACCCATAACCTATAAATAAAAAAATACTTACTCATTATCAAATCAAATGTTCAATCTTCTTCAAGTTTGGGAGATGATTTTTATTTAATCTTCTTCAACTTGGGTGAGAAGAAAAGAGATGTGGGAGATAACGTCACTTTCTAAATCTTGGTGCGAAAAAATGGTGATGACCTTTGAGATTTGATGATTTGAGAGAGAATATGTGTTTGCTATATTTTGTGAGAGTAGATTTCCATGGCTGCTAGGTACGTGCAAGACAAATAAAAGAGAGAACAACTTAATATCTATTGAAGGGTATTGATGTCTTTTTAAGTGCCTATAAGGTCATTAATGTGAGAAACATTAATGAGGGGTTATGGTTATAAATATATGGTGAAAAAGGGTTAGTTAATGGAGTTACCCTTTCCAAAAATAGAAACTCTGGGTATAATTCTCTCCCTCTCTGGGTATAATTCTCTCCCTCTCTCTTCACTTTACTATTTTCTATCTTTATGTTGGGTCAAGATATTCGGCCCAAAGACCTTTCCTCATTTGTGATATAATCAAAACGGATCGTTTTGATCTACAGATGCTTCGAAGACAGAAGCTACGGGTTAGAGGCGGTCTGCGCCTCTGACCTCTGCGTAATTAATTTAAAATCATCTCATCTTTTTGGAAATTCAATTATTTTCCCCCACCAATCAAGGGTTCAGTTGAACCAACTAACCACTTCACATTTCTAATCTATAAATATTAGATTCTAATTCAAATAGGGGGATCGAGAAAAAATCTGACTTAGGCATCAGAGTGTTTTTCTTGCAGGTACCCTCGACAGATCAACGACTGTAAAGCGATCATCATCATCATCATCGAAATAAGATCGGAAAACTAGTTATCGTCGACTAATACCTCCAAATATGGAAAGGCAAATTTGTTGCATCAACAATTGGCGTCGTCTGTGGGAAGTGAAGTTTCCATTTTAGCCACATCGTTGAATCAAGAACTCTTTCCTTGCAACCAAGACCCTCTCGAACATTGGAGCCATGCTACCAAAAGGAAATGGAGTGTCGGGTCCCGTCACCCAGGTTGTCCCACCAGCGGATGTAAGCGACCAAATCGACAGAATGTGTCGCCTATTAGAGGCTAACCAGCAGAGATCTGACGAAGCCATTAAAACGCTGACCGAAGCTCAGGCAAGGCTCGAAGTTGAGATCGCTGAGTTGCGAAAGTCCAACGAAGCTACGCGCAGCACCCAAGACAACGATAATCTCAACCATGGTAGACGTGAAGTTCCAATCGACCACACACCACATCAGAGAAGGATCCCAGGGTCCCCTCCCCTACTGCCCTCCCCAACTTGTCTTCACCAAGGGGCCGAGGAGAGACGAACGGTACACTGTGAGACACATGCACAAACCGGTTTAGAGCCCACAAGGTCAACTTAGCCAGCCCCCGAGATTGGGCCCCAACAGACCACACAACGGACTGCGCAAGACTCACCAGCTGAGGACCGTACCCCTTCCATCCGGTTCTTAGAAAATTGGAAAAAGGAGATGATGCGGGAAATGCTACAGAAGTTCTCGGATGGAAGATCCGCTCACTCTACCGAGCACATGGATTTGGTATCAAGAACCACTGAGAAGTCGCCCTTCGCATAATGGATTCAGAATGAGCCCAAACCGCGGGACTTCATAATCCCTCCTCTGCCCGCGTTTAATGGAAAGGGAGACCCGCTAAACCATCTGTTCCAATTTCAACATAAAATGGCCCTAGAAGCCAACAACGAAGCCATACAGTGCAAAGTTTTCTCCAAGACTTTCTCTGGGCCGGTCCTCCTGTGGTTCAGGCGATTGAAACCTAGTTCTGTCAACAGTTTTGGTGACCTCCACAAAGCCTTTCTACAACAGTAGAGTGCTAACTGTGAGGCACTAAGAATGATGGAAGATCTCTATCGAATCGAGCAAGGGGAAAATGAACATCCAAAGTCATACCTACAACGTTTCATTGACCTCGTGCATCAGATCCACGACGTCGACCCAGTCACCGCGGCTAATCTCTTCGTCAAAAGTTTGCAGGTGGGATATCTCTTACACGAAAACCTCACCATGACACCACCTTATGACATGGCTGAGATTCAGATCCGTGCCGATGGCGTCTTTAGAGTCCTGGAATTTCGAGAGCGTGCACAGAAGAAATCCGCGCTTATCTCCGCTCCACCAGCGAATAACCCTCCTCCCCCGCCTACAAGGGACGACAAGAGGAAGAGACAGGAAACGGATCACGCGAAAGAAGGGAAAAAAACAAGACAGAATCGAGAATCACCACGATACCCCTCCGTCGAATACACTGTCCCTCAGGAAGTCATTTATGAAGAGAATAAAGACAGACCTATCTGGCGTGAGCCGTACAAGATTACCACTCCTCCCGACAGAAGAGATAAAAATAGGTACTGCCTCTTCCACAAAGATCATGGCCATACAGTCGCCAAATGCCACAACCTCCACAATCAGATCCAGGCCCTCATGAGAAGTGGACGGTTAACCCAGTATATTAAAGGGACAAGCAGACCCGACACTTCACAACCCAACCCTGCTTCTGCCCCAACACCACAAGTAGCAGACTCCCTATGTACAGCCACCACAAACTCACAAGAACCTCTCAAGCAAGTCCCCATGATACACTGGATCGTGGAGCTCACTGAGGAACAAGAGCAGGCAACCAAAATTCACAAGAGGATGGAGGAGCGGGTGAAGTGATACAGATCACTAGGCCACACAGTCAACCTTGTCACTTCGGAGGACAGATGCTATCCAGCCTCTGCTATCACCTTCACCGAAGACGACTTGCAGGGAGTGCACCTGCCCCATGATGACCCTCTAGTCATTTCGCTACAGGTCGACCATTGTCAGCTGGGAAGAGTTTTAGTCGATGGGGGTAGTGGGGTTGACATTCTTTTCTGGGAAGCCTTCCAGAAGATGGGACTCGAAGAAAATCAGATCCGGACCTCTGCTGCACCCATTTTGGGATTTAACAGCCAGAGGGTATACCCGAAGGGCATTGTTCGATTAACTGTGGTAGCCGTAGAACGCACCTTGCCTGTGGACTTCCTCATCGTGGACTCCATCACAAGCTACAACGCCATCATGGGAAGAAGTTGGATCCACAGAATGCAGGGAGTAGTCTCAACTTTGCATCAGGTGATGCGATTCCACTCACCCAACAGACGTTATATCATCGACATAAAATGATGCCAGAAGCAGGCCAAGAAATGCTTCCTTACCCTGAAAGAAATAAATAATTTTGGCACCTCCCCCCCTGATGACAATCCTGACAGATAGCAATCACAGCATGACTTAGCAGCATGCCTCAAAGGCATAGATCTAGAGAAAGATCAAGAAAAGCCCCAGACCACCCTCGATGATCAAGAGGAAATCTGTATAGACGACGCTGACCCATCTAAAATAGTGCTGGTAAGTACCAAACTTCCTAAAAAAAGAAAAGCAGACCCTAATCCAATTTCTCAAAACCAGATTTGGAACCTTCGCCTAGTCTCCACACGACATACCCGGAATAGACCCCTCCGTCATGAGTCACAGCCTCAATATATCAAATAGCTTCCCACCCGTCAAGCAGAGTCAGAGGAGGTTTGCTTCTGAAATCAACCATGTCATCCAAGAAGAGGTACAACGACTTTTGAGCACAGGAGCAATCGAAGAATGCCTGTATCGTAGTTGGCTAGCCAACCCTATAGTGGTCCCAAAGAAAAACGGGAAAAAGAGAGTGTGCATAGACTACACCAACTTAAATAAAGCATGTCCTAAGGATAGCTACCCTCTACCAAAGATTGATCAGATGATAGATGCCACGGCAGGTTATGAAAGAATGTGCTTCCTCGATGCCTACTCAGGATACAATCAGATCCCAATGAAATCAGATGATCGGATCCATACAGCTTTCATAACAGAAGGTGGCTTGTACTATTACAAAGTTATGCCTTTCGGGCTAAAGAATGCAGGAGCAACGTACCAAAGGCTGATGCACAAGCTATTTTCCTCATTGCTTGGGAGAAACATGGAGGTATATATTGATGACATGGTCGTCAAATCTCAACAAAGTTCTTCACATGTGGACAAATTAACCGAATGCTTCGACATCCTCGACACTTATAAAATGAAACTGAATCCAACTAAGTGTGCCTTTGGGGTGTCCTTTGGAAAATTCCTAGGATATGTGGTCAGCCAGAGAGGCATCGAGGCCAACCTAAACTAGATTGCATCACTCTCAGAGGTCAAAGAATCCAGAACCGTCCGGGACATCCAGGCTTTGACAGGCAAAATTGTAGCATTAAGCCGGTTCATATCATGCATGTCCGATCGTTGCCAGCCTTTCCTGCAATGCATAAAGAAGTCTACCAACACCACCTGGGGAACAAAACAAAACAAAGCGCTTGAAGAATTGAAAGCTTATCTGAGCTCTCCTCCTATACTGAGTTCTCCTGTCGCCAACGAAGATCTGTTCTTGTACCTGTCTGTCTCACACTTTGCCGTGAATTCTGTGCTCTTTCGAGAAGATGCTAGTTGACAGAGGCCAGTGTTCTACTGCAGTAAGATGCTACTAGACACTGAAACTCGCTACAATATGATGGAAAAATTGGTGCTCGCACTCATCACAGCGAAGAAGAAGCTACGACAGTATTTTGAAAGCCACACCATCATTGTATATACGGATTATCCACTGAAGCAAGTGTTGAATAAACCCGATATCTCTGGTAGATTATCCAAGTGGGCAATTGAACTTGGGACATATGATATACGATTCTTGCCTCGAAAAGCAAAAGAAGGTCAAGTACTTCTTGACTTCCTGGTCGAAATACAGTCCTTTACCCCAGATACCTTGCATGAACTGCTGGAATCAGAAATTGAATGGGTATGGACAATGCATACGGACGGAGCATCCAAATCCCAAGGGGCCGGTATTGGCGTCATATTAGAAGCACCCTCCGGGCTAAAAATCGAGGAAGCCATTCGGTTAGAACAATTTGCAACGAATAACGAAGCTGAGTATGAGGCTCTGATTTATGGTTTAGAGCTAGCACGAGACATGGGCATTAGACGATTGAAAGTCAGAGGGGATTCAAAGCTCATGATAGAACAAGTGGCCAGGAATTTTGACACTAAGGCACCCTATCTGGCTAGCCTATTACAAAGGGTAACTGACTTACAGTCACATTTCCACCAGTTTGAACTCGTACAAGTACCGAGGGAACAGAATCAGAAGGCTGATGCTCTGGCAAAATTAGCCTCTGTAGGGGAATGCCCTCGACGCGCCACCATATACACAAGCGAATCACCCAAAGTTCTGGAAGTTTTCTCAACCTCATCAGAGCCTGAGTGCTGGATGGATCCAATCATCCGCTATTTGTCTAAGTTTGAACTGCCAGCTCATCCGAAAGACGCTAAACTTCTGCGTCTTCGAGCCCAACGCTATTCCATCATCTGTGGAACGTTATACCGCAAATCCTTCGATGGCCCCTATCTTCAGTGTTTACGTCCATCAGAAGCTAAACAATTGTTAGAAGAGATACACGAGGGAGCATGTGGAAACCACACTGGGGGCCGAAGTTTGGCACACAAAGCACTTACAGCAGGGTGCTACTGGCCATACATGATGACAGAAGCACGTGACTATGCCAGAAAATGTGACAAGTGCCAGCAATTTGCACCAACCATCCATTAACCCGCTCAAACTTTACACTCCATCATTGCACCTTGGCCTTTTGTAAAGTGGGGTAAGGACGTGGTAGGGGAGTTGCTGGAGGAAAACGGTATGCTTTGGTAGACACCAATTACTTCACTAAGTGGGTTGTAGCAGAGGCATACGTCACGGTCAGCAAAACAGATACCACGAACTTCATGTGGAAGCAAATCATCTGTCAATTTGGGATACCATGGGAGATAGTCATTGACAACGGAACCCCGTTCCAAAACGCTAAAGTACAGGAGTTGTGTGGCACATACAAGATAAAATTGAGTTTTGCCTCTGTCACCTACCCACAAGGCAATGGCCAAGCAGAAGCTTCCAACAAAGTCATTTTTGCCAACATCAAGAAAAACTTGGAAGATAAAAAAGGAGCATGGGCAGAAGAGCTACCAAAGGTGTTATGGGCATATAGGACAACAAAAAGGTCCTCTACGGGAAAATCTCCCTACGCCATGGTATATGGAACAGAAGCTATCATCCCGACAGAGGTGGGTCTACCTACACTTCTAACAGAGATCGCTTCTGATCAGACCACAAACAACATACAGTTGATGGACAACCTCGACCTCCTAGAAAAGTTGCGAATGATAGCACAATTAAGACAAGAAAATTATCAAAAGGCTGCAGAACGCTACTACAACAAAAGAGTCCACTCACGTATGTTTCAGAAGGGCGACTGGGTTCTGGGCAAAGTCACTAGCAACACAAGGAAGTTAGAACCAAACTGGGACAGGCCTTTTGAAATCGTGGAAGTATTAGGCAGAGGGTCTTATACTCTTAAAAATGTACGTAGTGGGAAAATTGTACCTCGTACTTGGAATTCAATGTCTTTGAAACAGTATTATTGTTAATAGTTGTACTGTGTAATTCAAAAGTAATACAACAATTTTCCTTTTTCACATTATTTTAAGCATATTTTACATGCTCAGCTTTTGTTGACACGATTTTGCATAAGGATTCCTTACTATGAAAACATAACGATGACACTCATGTGACAACTGTCAGTTTACTCACTCCACACCGAGAGATACTGGCAAACATATATTTTAATATATCCTTACCTACCAATATGAGGAGCAACATTATTCACATGCACTTAAAACCACCTACTACTCTTACTATAAATAAGTGACTATTTGAACACTTGTGGTTATCAGTTTTCCATCCGTTTAAACATCCTAACGCGATACAACATGAACCTTTAATCCCAATATAGCCATTCTCCACACCTAAGGGTTTCCTTAGAACAAAGAGAATGTTTACCAGCATACGAAAAATAGTGCATGGTAAGATACAACATCTCGCTTCACACACAAAACCGAGCGGCACAGGGCTGAACCTCAGTGGATCGCGGCAGCAAGGCCACTACACGCCATCTGCATACACAGTCCTATTGCCTCTGCCATTACACTTGATATTCTGCCCAATTTTTTTTTTGGGTTTCACCTAAAAGCATTCTAATCTGACTTGACTAAGCTTACATGGAGCTAAGGCCAGCCATTTCGCAGTCTAAACTGACCTGACTATGCAGATTTGGCTGTCCACCCAGGGCACACTACATCAACTACCCTGCCCTCTTACCTTGATAAGAAGGGCTCCCACATGCAGTTTAATCTACCCTGACTACTGCAGCAGAACCATCAGCTGCCACACCTTGGGTTCAACTCCAGTTGTTATCCAAAAAACTGGCATTGATGACGTGGCAAGTGATCCCTGGACACGTGGCTGACATCTGGAGGAACTCTACTAGTGTATCGACCAGAAGGCACATTATAGGCAGTAGGCGGCCCAGTCTTTCCTGCGACCAGTCTGGTCGATGGTTCCGCATGCAGCATGATGTTCCAATAAAGATCTTTGTATATCCCGAAATTAACTCCCACAATCTCCTAGTATCCGATTATTTAGGAGAGAATATCTGTAACAAATTCATGTAATCCCCCTTGAGCCTATAAATAGAGAAAAATAGCTCAAGGAAGGGACTTTTGGCTTTTGAATCATTTGAGACTAGAGTAATTCTACCGTGAATATTGTATTGTTCTTCAGAGGTTAGTGAAACTCATTGAACCCTAGTTCTTTGATCACTCCTTTGATTCTCACATCAATAACAATCTAAGTGGACGTAGGTTATTACCAGATCCTGGGGCCGAACCACTATAAAATATCGTGTTCTTATCCTTTTCGCTATTACGTTTTTTTCAACGCATTCATTCACATCAAGCATATTCTGACTCCGTGTCAGTTGACCAAAATCAGGGTCAACATTCTGGTGCTTTCATTGAGAGCTTGATTTGTCACCGTCGAGAAAATCAATGGCGAAAACTACAAGGAAAACTGGATAGGCGGCCGCCACTGCACCGTCAAACCCGCCTCCTCCTCCTTCTGCAAGCGTAGCTGAGGATGATCCACATTTGGACTTTGAGGAGGAATAAATAGATGACGCGACGCTGAAGAGTACTCTAGGGGCGTTGCATGAAGAGCTGGCCAATCTGAGAGCCAGCCAAGAAAGTGCTGTCGAAATCATGGCGCGACAGCAGCAGGAGATTGAACGGCAGCGCGCGGAGTTAAGCGAAAGGCAGGCGGAGATGGATCGCCGCCAGAGCGAAGCCATGGCAGCCCTCGAGGCAGCCTTACAATTGACTAGGAATCAGGCTGCACCTGCCTCGCAGCCTGATCAACCAGCAAATGGGCCTCCCCAAAGGAGTCCCAATCCAAGTCCGCCTATCCAATCCTCGTGCCCACAAAGGCCCGAGCAGCCTCAGGTGCCCCATGACGATGCCCCACTGGACCCTGAGGCACAACCTCCATCCCAAGCTGGTCGCGGAAATCCCCCGCATCAGAGGCAGAATAGGACCGGGCATCAGCCTCGTAGTCCTAGACGCCATAGGGGCGACAAGCTGAACCTACCGAACAGAGGTCAGAATCCTCCTAGTAACAGGAGGAACTCAGAGTTAGGCTCTGCGGTCCGGGGTCCCCCACGGCATGATAATGCACGGGGACACAACGACCAGCGCATGCCACCCTCTAACATTCGGGACGTTTCAGCGCGGGATGGAAATCGAGGGAACAGTCGATCCCACCATAGCCAATCAAGATTCAGAGATGGCCATGGGTATAATGAAGCCGACTCCGGCAGAGGAAATGCCGGTCGGAGGAATGACGAAAGAGGTGGAAACAGGAATCAACCACCTCAGGATGACCAACCCGGCAGACGGAACGCTGGGGGGCAATCCAGACAGAATAACGTCTTCAACCGGCTTGGGGGTAGCGAGCAGCGGAGAAGAGACGAGGATTTGAAAGATGTACTCAACGATCGCCGCGAGCGGCATGGCGAGAATGTCCCCCCAGCAACAGAGGCCACAGCGATTCCTGTGGCTGTACAGGCCCATATAGATGCCCTCAACCAGGCGGTGCAACAGCTGGTCGGGGGAAGGACATCTTACATCGACCACGATAGGAGGAAAGGCACTCCTTTCGTCCAGAGGATAGCTATGGCAGAGACTCCTAGCAAGTTTAAAATGCCTACGCTACCAAATTTTGATGGGTACGGTGACCCGGTATCTCACGTCAATAAGTTTGAGATACAGATGGACATTCAGAAAGTGTTCGAAGACGCTCGGTGCAGGATCTTCCCTGCGACACTTTCTGAGGCTGCGCAGGAGTGGTTTTTTAAGTTCCCTCCTGCAAGCATAGTTTCCTGGGAGATGTTCGTAAGGGAGTTTTACAGACAGTTCTATGCAGGTCGTGTGCATCCGACCGAGGCAAAGCAGCTGGTTGAAATTCGCCAGCAGGATGGAGAATCGCTGAAAGACTACATCCAGCGCTTTATGCGAGCAGCAGCTGGAGCAAAAATGGTGGGGGATGAAGGCAAAATGATGGCCATAACCGCAGGGGTTAGGCATCGTTCCCCCCTCTGGAAGAGCCTCCGCAAAGATGGGGTTAGAACTACCCAGGAATTCTTGGACCGGGCTAATCGTTACATCAAGCTCGAAGATGCCATTGCCGATGATGGAAAGCCCTCAGGCAAGGATAAGAAAGCAGCCGAGCCCGCCAAAGCCGCCAATGGGTCCAAACCTAACGGCAACGGCAACGGGAACGGTAACAGCAATGGCAAGAATGGTGGAAAACGGCCACACAATGAGCCTTCCACCTCCGACAACAAACGAGCCAAGGGTAATCATTATGAACCTCGGTTCACTAACTACACTACCCTAGTTGAGTCTCGAGGAGAGGTTTATCAGGCCACGGGTTCCAGTGTGCCTTATAAGAAGCCTGGCCCCATTCGAAAGGATATTTTGAAAAGAGACACTTCCAAATCTGTCGTTATCATAACGACTACGGACATGACACCAACGAATGCAACCAGTTGAAAGACGAAATCGAGTTCCTTATTAGACAAGGACACTTGAGAAGATACGTATGGGCCTCGGGAAATTCCCAACGAGAAGCTCCTGGTAGCAACGAGCAAGCGCCCACGCGCCAACGCTCGTCACCTTTGCAGCCTGCCCCCGTGACTGGCACACTCTTAACCATTTGTGGAGGCCCGCACCTCGCGGGAAATAGCGGAAAGGCCAGGGAACGATACGCTCGGACTCTGCGCCGTGACCAGGACATCGAGATGATGACCGTGGAAGACCGCGCGCCAAAAAAGGCTCGATCAGAGGAGGGAGAAATAACCTTCTCTGATAGCGATGCCCAACACGTCCGGTTCCCACATTTTGATCCACTGGTCGTGGACATCCAAATGGCCAACATGATGGTAAAGAGAGTGCTGGTCGATACAGGAAGTTCAGTGAATATCCTGTATAAATTCGCTGGAACGCATGAAATTGTCCGTTAAGGACCTGGAGCCCTGCAACCAAACAATATACGGCTTCTCTGGTGAAGGACTCGCCCCTGCCGGATTAATCAAACTACCAGTGACGACAGGTACAGCGCCAGCTACCAGGACATTACTCGCTACTTTTGTAGTAGTCGATTGTCCTTCGGCGTATAATGCCGTCATTGGGAGGCCTATACTGGTTGATCTACGGGTCGTCATCTCTATGTGGCACTTAGCCATGAAGTTCCCAATGGACGCAGGGGTAGGACGCATGTTGGGAAACCAGAGGGAAGCCAGGGAGTGCTATAACGCCTCAGTACGGAAGGCGAAAAAGGGAACACAAAAGAGCACTACTTCAGATAGGTTGCAGATGGCGGTTGATACATAAGCCCAATCCGGTGATGAAGTCACCAAATAGGGTGTTGCCCAAAGTGAGGATAGAGACTTAGATCCTCGCTTTGGGGATTTTGAAGAGAACGTTGGACCCGTCGAGGACCTGGAAGAGGTCCAACTCGACGAAAAAGACCCGACCAGAGTTGTGAAGGTCGGAAAAAACCTAGAGCCAACCACGAAGCACGCTCTAGTGGAATTTTTGCGGAAGAACCAGGAGGTTTTTGCCTAGTCGCACAAAGATATGGCTGGGATAGACCCTGCAGTTATCAGCCATGTCCTGAATATAGACAAGACTTTTCCACCCGTACAACAAAAAAGAAGGCAGCTCGATAAGGATCGGTCGAGAGCCTTAAAAGAAGAAGTTGAAAGATTAAAGGAAAATGGGTTCATCAGGGTGGCATTCTATCCGTCGTGGGTCTCTAATCCAGTGCTAGTTCCCAAGCCTAACGGCAAATGGCAAACCTGCGTGGATTTCACAGACCTCAATAAAGCCTGCCCAAAGGATTGCTTCCCACTCCCAAGAATCGACCAGCTGGTCGATGCTACTGCAGGACATGAGATCCTCTCGTTCATGGATGCATATTCGGGCTACAATCAGATTAGCATGCATCCCCCTGACGAGGATCACACCAGCTTTCGGACCGATACGGGCTTATACTGTTACAAAGTAATGCCCTTCGGACTGAAAAACGCAGGTGCGACTTACCAGCGGCTAGTCAACCACATGTTTAAGGAGCTGATCGGAGTAAACATGGAAGTATACATGGACAACATGCTGGTAAAGTCTAAGAAGGCAGAAGGACATGTGAAGGATTTACAAAAGTGCTTTGATGTATTGAACGAATACCAGATGAAGCTAAATCCCCTCAAATGTTCCTTCAGAGTTGGATCAGGGAAGTTTTTGGGGTTCATTGTAAATTCAAGAGGAATCGAGGCCAACCCCGAAAAAATAAAGGCCCTGATCGACATGAAATCGCCATAAAGAATCAAAGATGTACAAAGTTTAACCGGGAGAATCGCAGCCCTAAACAGATTTATTTCAAAATCGACAGACAAGTGTGTCCCTTTTTTCAATCTGCTCAGGGGCAATAAGAAGTTTGAATGGACAGGAGACTGCGAGCAGGCTTTCCAGGCCTTGAAAGCACATATGGCACAGCCTCCCATCTTATCAAAGCCAATCAAAGGAGAAACTTGGTTTATTTACCTAGCGATTACTGAAGTTGCTACCAGTGCGGTACTAGTATGAGAGGAAGAAGGCGTACAAAAAGCAGTCTACTATGTTAGCAAAAGGCTGATCGGGGCAGAACTGAGATATCCACCCATTGAGAGATTAACATATTGCTTAATCTTGGCCTCAAGGAAACTACGTCCTTACTTCCAAGCCCATCCCATCACAGTTTTAACCGACCAGCCCCTTCGGTAGGTCCTTCAAAAACCGGAGGCGGCTGGGTGATTATTAAAATGGGCAGTCGAACTAGGGCAGTTCGATATAACTTATTCACTACAAGCAGCAGTAAAGGGACAAGTCTTGGCTGATCTTATTGTGGAGTTCACAGAACTCCCAGACAGTGAGCAGTGCGAATTTTCTAGTGCGCCTGAGCCTCAAGAGAAAGCTCCTTCGTGGAAGTTATTCAAGGATGGGTCGTCCAACGAATCCCACGCTGGAGCGGGAGTGATATTGATAACGCCGGAAGGGCATTGATTTCACTGCGCCATCAGGTTCGACTTCACCGCGTCAAACAATGAAGCTGAATACGAAGCACTCCTCGCTAGATTGAGAATGGCGAAAGACATGAGCATAAAGACGCTTGATATTTACAGTGACTCACAGCTGGTGGTGAATCAAGTTCTAGGAGAATATCAAGTGCGAGGCTTAAAAATGGTGGCCTACTTGAATAAAACAAAGGACCTGCTAGCCCAGTTCACGGAGTACACCCTCCAGCAAATACCGAGGGATCAGAATTCAAACACAGACGCCTTAGCCAAACTCGTGAGCGCGAAAGATGCTGACACTTTGAACATTGTGCCAGTAGAAAGATTGAGCGAGCCAAGCATACAAGCGGTCGAGACCAACATGGAAATTCGAATGGAGGATACATGGATGGCACCTTACTTGGAGTATCTGACAAACGGTGTGCTACCAAGGGATAGAAACAGAGCCAGAACTCTACAAAGGCAGGCCGCTAGGTACATATTGGTCGATGGTGTTATGTACCGAAGAGGGTATTCAATGCCACTGCTCAGATGCGTTACGCCAGAAAAAGCTAAGGAACTCATGAAAGAGGTGCATGAAGGCTTCTGCGGGGATCATGTTGGGGGGCAGAATTTGGCAAAGAAAATTCTAAGGCAAGGCTACTTCTGGCCAACTATGAACGAAGATTCAATGGAATTTGTACGAAGATGCGATAAATGTGAAAGGTTCTCCAAAATTCCACGAGCAGCTCCAAACGAGTTGAAACAAATGCAAAGTCCGTGGCCTTTTGCGGTATGGGGGATAGATTTGATTGGATCCCTACCAACGGGAAAAGGCGGAGTAAAGTATGAAGTCATGGCAGTCGATTACTTCACTAAATGGGCCGAAGTTGAACCACTCGCCACCATAACGACCAAGAAAGTTCTTGACTTTGTCATCAAGAACATTGTTTGCCGCTATGGTTTGCCCCGAAAGATAGTTTCAGACAACGGAACCCAATTTGACAGCGACTTATTCACTGACTTCTGCGAAAGGCACGGAGTTATTAAAAGCTTTTCTTCAGTTGCGCATCCCCAAGCAAACGGGCAGGTCGAGGCTGTGAATAAAACCCTTAAGGACACCCTGAAGAAGAGGCTTGAAGACACTAAAGGAGCATGGCCAGAGCAGCTACCTGAAGTCCTCTGGTCGTATAGAATGTCTCACCGAACAACGACAGGTCATACCCCATTTTCCTTGGCCTACGGATATGAGGCTATGTTACCTGTCGAGTTAGATCCCCCCTCACATCGACGCATAACACCCGACCAGGACCAGAACAGCCAAATGATGATGGAGTCCCTGGACTCAATCGAAAAGATACGAGAGAAGGCCCAACTCTGAGTTGCTGCTTACCAGCAAAAGGTCGCCCGATACTTTAACTCAAAAGTCAAAGAAAGAAAATTCAACGTCGGTGACTTGGTGCTACGACGAGTTTTCTTAAATACCCGCGACCCCACTGCTTAAGTACTCGAACCTAATTGGGAAGGACCTTACCAGATTGAAGAAGTCCTTCATCCGGGCACCTACAAACTTGCACGCCTAAACGGAGATCTCATTCCACGATATTGGAATGGAGAACACCTGCGCAAGTATTATTAGTGAACAGTCCTTTTTAAAGAACTGGCTTGTATTAAATTTTACTTTTTTTACAAGTGTTGCAAAGAGGGTTAGCCACGTTGTATGGCCAATTGCTCATATATGTAAGATCCTATTTTAGGATCATTCGTAAAGACATGTTTAGTCCATTTTTAATATGAGATTATAAGGGACTGTGCGCAGCCAGTCATTCTTGCCAACCTTTGTAAATTTATTTTTACAAGTGTTTGTTCATTACATGTGCTGTTTTGCTGTATTATAAGTATTACGTTTCCTACCGAGCAGAAATGTTCGAACAGGTCGTGGTCAAGGAAAGTGACCATGGACCTAAAGCTCCTCGATCACTTGGGGGGGCATATAAGGCACTTCGATAGCAAAGCGTACCTGGGGTATGTAAACACATGAACAAAATGAGTGAAAGCATGCTAAGGTACTTAGAGTATTTTTCAAAATTTATATTTTGTTAAATCAAGCCAAAGTATTATGCTAAGTTCGGTCATACAGACAAATGTTATAGTAAATGAAAATATTATAACATTATAAGGCAATCTTTTACACCGCAAGCATCACTGCTTGGATGTAATTGTTCGAATAAAAGGAAAGTTTGCTGCCCATGCAGCAAATTCAAAAAAGATATTGTCTTTACATCACGACCCGTGGGTCGTGTAATTAAAGAAAGAAAAAATAATAATAAAAGCTCAAGAGGCATTAGGAGCAGGAGGGTCTTTATCAGCATTCTGATTGGTCGCATCCTCAACAACTCCTTCTTCCTCTGCGCCAGCGATGCTTGGGGAAGCAGGGATCCTTGCTCTTGCCTCCTCTTCAGCCAATTGAGCAGTGCAGCGGGCCAGCTTAGCATTTCTAACATCTTCTGAAAGATAACCGAAGTTGGCGCCCTGATTGTTTTTCCAGAAGTTATAGAAGCACCGAAGCGTCGCATTCTTATACCTTTCCAGATTCTTGGAGTTGTCAAGCTTTAGCTGCTCTATCTGGCCCTCAAGATTAGCCACAGCCTTATCCTTTGCAAGATTCTCCTATTTGAGTCTCTTACATTCGCGATATTGGACTCGGCTAGCCTCTTGGTACTCCTCCCTCTGCTTCCTCAATGCCGCCTTTGAGGCTTCGACCTCTGCCAGCTTGGTCACCGCAGCATCCTTCTGCTGGGTGATCGCCTCCAACTCCTTTGCATGCCTGGCCTCTGTAGCTTGAAGCTCCTCAACAACTTTTGCTTGGTACCTCTCGATAGCCTTTGCCCGAGCCTGGTCGATGGTGGTTTGGGCGTGGGTACGAGCAGCAGTTGCAGTCAGCAGAGCCTGTGGGCAAAAGATAAAGTTAGCGCCTGTTGCGAAGAATAAAAGACTAAGGCCAAAGAAGTAAGAAGCACTTACGCTGGCCATTTCATTTAGAGCCTTGTTCAGAATCTGGTCGACCCCCATGGTGTCTGCCTCAGCCATCGCGTCCTTACAACGGTCGTACCTCACGATGTGTGAAAGGCGGTCCTTGGCTGCTCGTAAGGTACGGTTCGAGAGTTTAGCCCTAAGTTCTTCGTCCTACTGGGTTTGTTCTTTGGCAGCTCCGGGCGGAGGATTAATCGGGGCAGGCGGAGTTTCCTTCTCGACAGGACCTGAAGGCTGGGCAGAAGTTTGCCCAGTTGGCACATCCTTGGGAAGATCTTCTGTTCGACTCTTTTTGGTAGGAGGTCCTTGGCTCAATTCGCCGTTGTGCCTCCTGGACGACTTTCGCCGAACCAGAGGAACTTCTACTTCCTCCTTAGCTTGGTATAAGTCGAAGACATTGGGAGTGGCCATATTTGCATACAAGTGAACACATGCAAATGATAAGATAAAGGCAGATAAAAACTCTCGGTAAAATAGAAAAGAGTTCACAAAGTTTAATACCCGAGTTACAACTACTGGTCGCTACACTATTGACTCTATTAGTCACACACTCACTATCTGGCATGAAGAAGTCTGGCCCTAGGTTTGGAGTATACGTAAAGTTGCCCTCCCCGTCAAACAAGTGACAGGGAATTGGCAAGCTATTTAAAAGCAAAATAACTTTACCGTTCTCATCAGAGGATTCCCCTAAGTCCACAACCGGCTATTTTGCCTTTTGTTTCCCCTTGCCTTGGGGAGCAGAAGGCCTTTTTGCAGAAGGATTGCCCGTGGGCTCCCTGATTATAACCCCCGTCGGCCTCCTTTGTGGAGGGGACGCAGGGGGTTGCTGCTCGAGAACCCCCTCGGTAGTGGCATCGGCAACCACAGGTCCTCTTGTTTCATGGCGAGGATCCAGGAGGCCAGATAGCCTCAAATTTTCATCAGTAACCAGGGACTTGACGCTTTTTTCTGCGTCTGTCATCCTGGCCAGTGCATTGGACCTCAACACCATGTCTGGTGTTGGGGTCGGACATAACCATGGGCCTGAAAGACAAAGTATACTTTAAGAAAGATGAAGGAAATTTCGCTGTTGAAAAGTATCGACCAATAAAAACAACACTTACCTCCTCGAACGAAGGCCAGGTTGTTGCTAGTCATGTCCGGAGTAAGGAAGTACTCCTTCCTGTACTGCCCCACGTTGGATATGTGCGTGGTGTCACTCAGAAACGTCCGGTTGGTCTCCTGGTGACAAAGATGGAAGAAGCCTGTCCCATACTGCTGAGGGTTGGACTTGAGGTCGAAGAGATAATTGACCTCATGTGGGGTAGGTTCTGGCCATTTTTTGAGTTTGTACAGGATATAGAGTGCGGCCAGCATTCTATATCCATTCGGAGTAATTTGGAAGGGGGCGACACCAAAATAGTCGGCCACCCCCTGATAAAAAGGATGTAGAGGGAGGGTCGCCCCCGCCTCTATGTGATACCGAGACCAGGCACTGTATACACCTCCGAGGAGGTTAGCTCTTTGGTCTGTAGCAGGAATTTTAAGATTGACCCCTGTGAGAGGATACTTCCTAAGGTAGTTGGCAACATCCAAGGAGTCACTTGGCTGGTCGGGGAGAGATACCACTCGACATCAGGCAGATTCTGATGGCGAGGGCGTGCTCTAGTTTGGATATTAGGGTCAGGAGCATGATTTTCTCGACCACTGGTCGAGGGAACCCTAGCCTGCGAATCAGGCTGGGCAGGAGAGTTTGGGCTATCTTCGGACTCGGGTCTTTTCTTGCCTAAGGATTTATAACGGGCCATTTGAGGAGGAGATGGGCAAAGTCTAGGAGAAGATGATGATAAAGGGATCTCGTGAATTCGGTCGGTCGGTTGTTCTTCGCTTTTGAGCAGCTGGGCAAGAAGATCGTCGTCGATGGGCAGTTCACCTCCCCACAAATCTGGCATTAAAGTCTGCAAACAGAAGAATGGGGAGGTGAGGATAGAGAATTTTTTAAGACCTTCTAGAATAACGCTAATCGAGTATAAAAGTTAAGCTTTTATACAGCAGCATTCTAGCAAAAAGCTAAAAAATTTCACACGAACAGTTTGAAAAAACGGATCAAAGGGCGAAAGCAAAAAGTTTTTCGTAAAAGCCTTTTCAACTCCCCTTAGGGCGGGAAAAACTCATTTTTTGGCTGGTCTAAAAATCGAATTGTTACTTCGGTTTTACGTCCTAAAAGTTTGATCCCAACTATCAAACTAACTCGTAACTTTTTTCACCCACAAGACATTCTATTGACAAACATCTCAACCCAGAAGCAGATAAACTCAACAGTCAACATACAGGAGCATGCATTACAAAAATACGAAACATAAAGATTCGAAGACTTACCAGAAAGAAGGTCGTGGAGATTGGTAAGAGTTTTCGAAGATCGAGGAACTCTCGGGCTGAGTCTTGAAAATGCAGAAGAACGGTCTCTGGAAGAAGATGGAAGCTCTGGTTTTAGGGTTTCAGGAATGAGTAATGGCATGCGTAAAAAGAAAAAGAAAAACTTCGGAGATGTTATATAAGTTTGTCTGTGGCATTAAAAAAGGTGTAATCATCAGTTTCCCCTTTTTCGAAGTATGGGGAAGCGAGATAGCCGTCGAATTATTACTGGGGAACTGAAAAGTCATGATTAGACAAGAGTAGGTTGCTTTTTCCAAGAACACATGAAGGGTTCTGACACGTATGGCGGGGTCACCGAAGGGTCGTTTACTCAAAAGTTTATTTTTTGCTCGTAATAAATAAACTTGGGGGGCAAATGTTATCCAAAAAACTGGCATTGATGACGTGGCAAGTGATCCCTGGACACGTGGCTGACATCTGGAGGAACTCTGCTAGTGTATCGACCTGAAGGCACATTATAGGCAGTAGGCGGCCCAGTCTTTCCTGCGACCAGTCTGGTCGATCGTTCCGCATGCAGCATGATGTTCCAATAAAGATCTTCGTATATCCTGAAATTAACTCCCACGATCTCCTAGTATCCGATTATTTAGGAGAGAATATCTGTAACAAATTCATGTAATCCCCCTTGAGCCTATAAATAGAGAAAGATAGCTCAAGGAAGGGACTTTTGCTTTTGAATCATTTGAGACTAGAGTAATTCTACCGGGAATATTGTATTATTCTTCAGAGGTTAGTGAAACTCATTGAACCCTAGTTCTTTGATCACTCATTTGATTCTCACATCAATAACAATCTAAGTGGACGTAGGTTATTACCAGATCCTGGGGCCGAACCACTATAAAATATCGTGTTCTTATCCTTTTTGCTATTACGTTTTTTTCAACGCATTCATTCACATCAAGCATATTCTGACTCCGTGTCAGTTGACCAAAATTAGGGTCAACACCAGTATACACTGACTGGTTTAGCAATCCAAGGCTGGGAGGAACTTTTCCCGCAGTCGCACCCACATCCTGTACAACAGTTGCCTCTGTCGGACCCAAGCAAGCCTTCACACATACTCCTTGGTATGGGTGCACTGGAAAGATGTCTGCTCCATGGTTCTACCTTTCTCAGCTCTGTCTCGACGCCCAGCCTCGCATGTTGTCTTCTGCATCCAAGATGCACCTCATCGCCCCCTCTGGAAAATGGTAAAGCATCAACCATGCTTTTTCATACACCCGAGGGGCTGATTCCGTTCCAATGAGATACCAACACGTCTCTCTAAATGCAAGCAAGTTTAACGCAAAAAAATAAGGTGGGCTTTACAAAGTATAAAACTCTGAGGACTGCGATCTGGTTCAATAGATGTTAAGCAAGGGCCTACCTACGCACTCGACTCTCTTAACCATAAACGCACGAAAACGATGTAAACTTTGTAGATCATACAATCAGAAGCCCATAGATAATCAATAATAGGAGTTAATCAAAAGCTGTTATTTATAAACTATGTTACATTAATAACGATTCCAGTTATATATAAAATATTGCTTTATCTACTACACACAAGTGTTCTCTTGGGAATATCTAATTCCATTCAATACGACGCGTATACTCTGCCATCGCACTCTCTAGCTTTGGATGGCCTAATCCATAGCGCTCACACGATATGTAATACGGAATACCACTTCTTATTAATTCATCCAACGCCCAAGTTGAGTATAACCACTATGGGTTATCAAAAATCCGCCTAAAAAACGGGACCTTTACCCATTCGCGATGTTCACCTGCAACAGAAATATCATCAACACCAACCAATCACCTCAACACTAAGCTAAATCGATCACACAACAATTAACTGGGCATTCTCTCCCACCATCTGTACAGGCTTTTACTGTATCTCACACGCAATGGCCTAAAGGGTCTATGAAGCCTCTTATCAGAATACGCCATATGACTCTCATCTGCTGCAATATCTTAAATTAATACAGTACAGAGAAGAAAAAATCCACTAACAACTAGACAACTAACGTGAACAAAATACAAGTTGTATTGATAATTTGCACAATTACATCTATAAGCTTCCAAAAATTAACGGCAAAAAAATACCAAAGCATGCATATACAAGCATCAAAATAAAAAGTGTGTCGATCATTCTATGGCACCTCTTTCGCCAGCTGGTCTGTCCTCTGCAACTGGAGCAGGCTCTGTTACCATCTGTTCAGAAGTCTTAGCCACATCACCTTCTTCCACTGGTTCCCCACTGGCATTATAAACTGACCCCAAAGCGTTGCCTTTCAGCTTCAGTTTTTCAAGATGATGTGCTGGGTAGATGATCTGCAGATCCCCGAGCTCCGACAGATACTTATCAACATTATAATCTCCCACTTTCACGTCGATGCTTTTACAGTACATCTCGAGTTCAGCACATTTCTCCTCTGGGGTCTGCTTCTTATTACGCAGTGCTAGATCCAGGTATTTTGCAGTGTCCACCTCAGCAATCCTCACAAACTTTTGTTCGGTGATCTCATGATCTTGGATGCACTGCCTCGTGGCTTCCACTGTCGCCTCTTCTGCCTTCTGCAAAATAAATCCATCACTTCATCAATACATGCAACATATTACTCAACCATATTGCCATTATACCAATGAATACAGAAAAAACGCATACCTCAGCCATTTCCTTTAATTGTCTCTCGGTTCTCATGACAACCTCCTATTTTTCCTTCAACTTCTTTTTTAGCTAGAGTTCTACCTCCAGCTTCTGCTTCCGCGCGTCTGCAACGCCCATTTCCAGCATCTTCGATTTTCGTTGTAGCTCTTTCTTTTCTTTCTCCAAAATCTCTTTATCTGTCTGCAACGATACTACATCTTCCTGCAAGTCATTTATCATGCTGTCGAGCTTCTCCATCTGGGCTTCGTGATGTATGCTGACTTGGCTCTTCTACATCCATTTATTGGTCATCGCCAATAGATCAGCTTTCAGTTTGTCACGTTCCACCTCGAGTCCAACATAACCTACTAGCTTTTCCTCTGTGGTGGCAACCTTCTCTTTTGCCTCTGCCAGCTGCGTTTCTAACTTTGTGATAGCCTCCACAAGCACATTTCGGTTTGCTTTGGCCATCCTTCTCCCTGCCCGCTCCTCTTCCAGCATGACTGCCTACTCCGCCAGCTTCGAGCTGTTCTGCACAGCCGCTGCATACTCCCTTCTCGCAGCAGAAGCACATACGTAGCTCTGCAAAAAATTCATTACACTTATCACCAATCGCACAAGATATGTATTACACGATACTCACTCTATTCCATAATTGCAAACCATGCTAGTTTTCAACCAACTTACCATCCATATATGGTCCGACACTTGTTGCAGCAAGTCACCTTGCCCACTCAGTGACCCGATAGCTTTTGCAGGAAGATGGGGCCTACTTATGCGCAGCATCTCCTCCATCACCTCTGTAGACGCAGAAGGTACATATTCGGGCACATCTCCCACTCCGTTGCTTGTTTCTCTTCATGCTAACGCAACAACAGAAGCAACGGGGGCAACCGGCTCCCCACCTCCTGCTAGCGTTGACACCATAACACTATTAGATGTCAACGTGATTGTTCCCACTCCAGAGAGATATGGCATGGAAGGGCGTACATGCAACCCATCTCCAACGTCTTCGCCCAAGTCACTCGGCAGATACATTGTCACTTGGCAGATACACTGGCGTCTGCACTGCAGAGGACGTAAGTTGCCTATAAAAGCACTAGGAGACTCAAAATTACTTGTACCCTTCGGGGATATGATGATGACCTCTCCTGGATGAGAGTTAGAAGCCGCAGTTGATGTTGCATGAACGTCAACACTAAAAGTACGATCACCTGCAACTTCGGTAGTCCCCGATTTTTGACATACGGAGAGAGTCTCAGGAGTAATGGCTTGGCCTGCGTTAACTGGCTAAGAAGGACTGTTCATGGATTCAAAACCACCTCCGAAAGCATCCTCCAAAAGACGATTCTTACGAGAGGCAGAAGTAGGGCGTCGCCCCTCTGATCCTTGCCTATGGCCAACATCAGAGCCCCCAGCCAAAGCAGAGACAGAGGGAAACATCTCTGATGATTGTACACAGGCGCTAGGTGATCTCGCCTCAACTGGAGGATCACCTTGCACACCATCTACAGTCGCCGCCCCTTACGAGTTGGCCAATGTAGGAGACATAGTCGCAACATGCGCAACTCCTTGTGGACCTGCCTCCAAGGAAGATTCGAGTGCAGGCGAAGAAGAGGATGATGTAGATAAAGAGCCAACAGGGGCAGACCCTTGAGGCTTCTTGCACAACAACAAAGCTTGCCTGGTTGGTAACTTCCCTGGAGTAAGCCTGGAGATTGCTAGAGCAGAGCCTCTAGCGGTAGAAGCAAACCCCCTTGAGATTTGAAGATTGGACGAAATGCATTTCCCATCATCCGAGTCTTCATCAGAGGACTCCTCTCGCTACTTCCTCTTCCCTAGGGAATCCTTCGGCAGAGGCACCTGTTGGAGAGGTTGGATCTGCAGAGCATCAGAAGGCGTAAAGGATCGTTCATGTATACGAGAAGACCTGCGTGCCAGAGCAGATTTATTAGGAGACGATTCTACAGCAGGAGTTGAACCAGAGCCTTCTCTCTTCTTATTTTCAGGGATCCCTTGGCGCTTGGCACACACGGCAAAGTTCTCAGAGCACGCCCTTTCGTACTCAGTCTTCGATAGCGACAGGGTTGAAGAAGCAGGGGGAGATTTCTTCAAAAATACTCCCAACTGCCTTGCGCATGTAGTATAGTAGGGGTTCATCACACCTCTGATGCTAATGGCATTTTCCTTGGACTCGTGAAGGAGCCCCTTCTCTGTCAGCAGGCTCTGTCGCTCGGGACTCATGCTGACCTGAGCCCATGAGAAATCTGATACAAAGAAATAAAACAATGACGCATAGGGTCAGATTGACGGACAATCATCCAGACGTGGTTTACTCAAGCGAAAAACAAGAAAGACCCAAATAAAAACATGACTCACCTTTTATGAACACCCTAGCCAAAGGAAAATTTTCCTGAGGCAGAAATTCAGGATACCACGCTCCTCCAATTGCGAAGAAGTATTTATCCCAATTTCTGTGGGAGCTGTCAAAATCAGTAAAGATCATTCGATCCTTTTTGGGGGAAAGATAGAAAGTTTTCCAGGGTTTACCCTCTATTGCCTTGTTAGTCGACTTAGTAAAGCATGCGTAGATATCATCCGATTGAATATCGACATTCCTACGAGTTCCATCATCTAAGCGCCAACTATGGATTGGATAGCGTTAAGAAGAATTGAGAAATGTGAGCTTCGGAGTTTGAAATTATTTGCACCAACAGAGTAGGGAGAGGGAATTGAAGCCACTCAATGTGTCTCAGGCTCATAACAATCTCACTGGGCTTGACCACATCCTAATCGCCATTCTCGTAGTTCAGCGTCCGAGAGCATCCGGACCATGACGTTATCTGGAATGTCAAACAACTTGCGTATGCGTTCGTATGCAATCTTGTATCCATCGCGATCTATAGGTTCAAGAGATAAACGTGGAGACATGATTAAGAAGATTTAGAGGTTTGCTGTGTGAATAGAAGGATGATTAATCTTAGGGTTTCTTCCCTCTGAGTTCTTCTCTGAAAGACTGGAGTAAAGTTTGAAATAAGAATTATTTGAATTAAGCCAATTAAATGGGAAATGAAATTCCTTAATCGAGTGCTTCACTCGGTAATCGTGTTTGCATTTAATTCTAAGTGGGAAGTGTCAGGGGTTTATGCGATCGTGTACCTGTGGACCGCCTCGATTTACGGGGAAGGACGGCTTTAGGGGAAATCCTTGGCATTGAAGAGTCGACCCAAGGTTTGAGTGAATAAGCGTGCCTCATCCATTCAAAGCTTGGCCCGAGGGGCATCTATTGGGCCCAAGATACTCGGCCCAAGACCTTTCCTCATTTGTGATATGATCAAAACTGATCGTTTTGATCTACAAATGCTCTGAAGACAGAAGCTATGGGCCCGAGGCGGTCTGCGCCTTTGACCTCTGCGTAATTAATTTAAAATCATCTCATCTTGGGGGGGAAATTTGGTTATTTTCCCCCGCCAATCAAGGGTTCAGTTGAACCAACTAACCACTTCACATTTCTATTCTATAAATATTAGATTCTAATTTAAACAGGGGGATCGAGAAAAAATCTGACTTAGGCATCAGACTGTATTTCTTGCAGGTACCCCCGACAGATCAACGACTGTAAAAGCGATCATCATCATTGGAACAGGATCGGAAAACCATTTATCGTCGGCTAATACCTCCAAATATAGAAAGGCAGATTTGTTGCATCAACACTTTACCTTCTTGTTGACTTAATCAACTTGTGGGAGAAGCTCCTTTCTTGATCGATTTTTGACAAGAACCAATGGTGGGTACATGCAAGAAAAATCTTTGAATCTTAAGTCAGTTCTCACTCTATATTTTGACAGAGCAATAGTATAGTCAATACTAGAAAAAGAGTCACCTTAATATGAGTGAAATTAGTTATTTATAGCTAAGGAATGGAAGAAAGGGTTAAGAAAGACTTATTGTTATTGGTCCATGTGTCCACCCTGGATTCTGTTTCCTACCAAATACAATCGACTCCCCTGTGCTTATTCGAGTTGGTTTTCTTCGTGTAGAGGTCGAAGCCTCTGCCTCTGCTTCACTTCCTGCAGGTAATCCTTTAACTGTTTGCTTTAGTGAAACACTCGTTTTAATGTTTCCCTCCACACAAACAAATATTTATTTTCCCATTATTAATCACATGATTTGCCACACTTTTTCCAACATTTAATATACAAATCTTTAATAATACTTATAAATGGAAAGTAATCAATCTGAGGACAAAATACTCTCACAATTGCCCCTCGTCCTTAACCATAAATTATCCGTTGTTTACTTAAGGATGAAGTTAAACTACCAAATACTTCAACTCATGTGCTTTACTACACATGTCCTATCACATATATGATTTCCCACTTTTTTTATTGGATTTAGTCAAATCAACGACTACTTTCATAATTTCCCATTTTCAAATTTTATAAAGGGGGTAACATCCTTTTCCACTGTCACTGTTTATTTTTCTCAAATTCGCCTCCTCCGCTACTCACCTTTCTTCAATTCCTCATTTCCCTGAACTGTCGATCATGGCTCCTAAATCTGCAAAATATGGTGCTAAGCCTACCTCAAAGAAATCCAAGACCAAAGTAATCTCTTACGAGGATTGGGTTGCTGACTTCGAAGGGAACTTTTCTACACTCTGTTCAACTTGCCAGAACCCTAAGGATGTATTACTGTGAATGATCACTCGAGAGGAGCTTAGGGATTGGCGTTACAACATAAATGTGAAACCTGAGGAAGTTGTAATCGATCTGGTTCATCTTTGCATGATTCTCTTTCCTCTTCCCTCTTTTTTGGCATACTTCTTGGCAGTGGTAGGAATTCACATAATGTAATTGCCTCCCAATGTTATTCACACCATAATCGCAGCAGACGTCCTTAGAATCTTCTGTAAGCCATTCTTCTAGAGATTCCCCTGCCCTTGTTGACGCTTCTTTGTAGCGAACCTCCTCTTCTCTTGAGTCTTCAGAGGATCTCTTGAGTCTCCCGAGGCTTCTCAGATGGTAGTATCTCAGGTTCCTTCTGACCCCACTTCTTGGAAATCCAAGGTATCATTCACCCCAACTTCTTTTTTGTCTACTCAATCAAAATCAATTTCTCTTAAACCTCTAGTTGTTTAGGGTACACAGGTGCAGACTGGCTTTGGTCGTTGTGCCTCTGTTCAACAAGCTTCATAAACCTTCTTCTTTAAGCCCTCTAGCTTTGCCCAAACTGCCTCAAGAATTCGTTCCTCTCAGTACATTTCCACTGTCTACCCCTCCAGTTGATGCAATCATCACTGCAGCTTCAAATACTCCTTCCAAAACCATTTCATTTCATCTGTTCTACTCCCCCATGACTTTTTGCTCCAACATCGACGAGCCTCGTCGTTAGACACTGTTACATTCCTTTTTAGTGATTGTTGTAGTGGCAGCATTGAAGATTCACCTTTTACCCAGTCCAATTTTTCCATCCATAGCAATTATCTTGTTGAGCCTCTAAGAACCCATAAATATGATGATGGCACCTCATCTTTTGAACTACTACCTAATCTTTCCACTTTAGTTCAAATTCCTCTTGCTGGAACTGTACCCAAAATTATTGTCACTACTAGCACTCTAGTGGTCCCTACTACACATCCTTATCCCCATGTAACCAGTTTGGAAACTGAGGCGGTTACAACTGTTGTCACAAAAGCACCTTCTGTTGGCCCTACTGTGTTGAACGCTGGCTCCAGCGGGCCTTCTCTGATGCGTTCTCCTTTCTTAGCATTCTTGAAGGATGATGTGTTGAACGCTCTGAGGAGCGAATCCTGCATCCCTGGATATCCCTTCAACATTTCTTCTTCAATACTTCTATGATGTCAGTCTATTGGTAAGCGTTTTTCGTTGTCCCCCTGTTCTTTTAATGATCATTTTCCTACCACTGACCCTTGCTCCTTTATTTTATGCAGACAAGGCTCACTATAAGAAAATAGGTCCAGAATTCATCGATGTAGGTCTACAGCGACGACATGTCATTGCCAAAATGACATCCCTGTAGGTCCGTATGTGTAGCGACCTACATCGACGACAAAACATTGTCATCGCAGTAGTGTTTTGGTACAACGACGATATGTTGGTTGCAGTAGGAAATCCTCTTTTTCGGTTGAACTGGGATATTGCGACGACATGTCGTCGCTGTAGGTGCTTGCAAAATTTGAAAATTTGAATTTGAAAAACTTCTAAAGCGACCACATGTTGTTGTTGTAGGTCTGTGGATCACCAACATCAACCGCGACGACATGTTGTGACTGTAGAGTGTATGACTTCAGCGATGACATGTCGTCGCCTTAGGGTCACGAAATCTCAAATTTTTGTGTTCAGCGAGCACCCTACTACGACGATATGTCGTTGCTGTAGGTATATAATTTTTTTGAAACAAACAAAAAATTATATTAGGGAATTTACTTATTTGGTACCCTGTACTTTTGTAAAGTATCGTTTTGGTAACCTCTATTTTCAATAATACTCATATGGTACCTGTATTTTAAAATCAAACATATTTGGTACCCTACACTCAGATTTGATAGATAAAATTTTATCAATATGACCACACTGACATTGTTATATGTAATTAAGTAATAAAATTTCAATTTGGAACTTATATATTTAAGAGCAGTTTTATTAAATTGGTAAAATTTTATAAATTAATTTTGAGTTTAGGGTACCAAAAATGTACAATTTAAAAATACAGAGTACTAAATATGTACGATTTCAAAATACAAGGTACCAAATGAGCATTATTGTAAACACATGGTACCAAAATGATACTTTGCAAAAATACAGGGTACCAAATGGTTACTTACCCATTATATTAATTTAAATTTTTTTCATAAAATATTAAATACTAATTAAATAAATAAAACTAATTTATTTAATTAAATAATAAAACCAATTTATTAATTAAATAATAAAAGTAATTTAAAATTAGTATGGTCTCCAAAATGTAAAAAACAAAACATAAGTAGTATAGTGTCCGAAATTAAAAAAAAAACACAAAATATTAATAAGTTTAAAAGAATAATATAACCAAACTAAATGTAATCTAAATTAATCCCAAAGTCATGATCATTGTTAGGATGTTGTGGTGGTTGTGGCTGTTGTGGCTATTGTGGTGAAAATTGGCCTGAGCCAAGAAAGTTTGCCATCATGGACTGTATGATATTCATGTCCAAGTTGACAGGCTGGAATTGTGGAGCTTGGATGTTCGGATTTGTAGCTTGCATAAATTGTTGAATTTGATGGAAGTTGTTAATATGGGTCATAATGGCTTGACTGAAGTGTTGAACCATGGACAGGAAAACCACAGCTGGTACCATTGGAGGGTCGACTGTGGTGGACGTAAATAGTGATGCCTCTCATTGTGAAAATGATCTAGTGGCGCCTCTGGCAAAGGTACTAGTGCGATTCAACTTGCGTCCAATACCTCAGTTGTGGCCACGACGTTGACCAAGTACCTTTGAGACGACTTGTGTCTCATCGACAAAGGCACTTGCTTCTGAAGATTCAGGTTGGGATTGGGATTGGGATTGTATTTGGACTTCTTGATGCAAGGCATCTTGCAGTTTAGAAACAAGAAAAATAAGACATAATTTAATTAACAGTAAACAAATATATACAAAACTTAGAAAGTTACTTACATATGCATCCTTAGCATTCGTATTCACCCATCCACGTGTCAAATGATTATGCATGTCATGGAACGTATCAATAATGTTGGGTAGTTCCTTAGTCTCAAGATTCATCTTTAGAAAATAAATTGTAACAAAATATTAGTTAAATATTGAAATTATTATTAAGATAACTGAAAATATTTCAAATTATTTACATATTTTTATTTACCCTCTTAAATCGAGCAGACGCATAAGAGGTCGATCCATGGAGATTGGGATCCTTTTGTTTTGCTCTGTTAGAAGCATTTGCCTTTAAGTGTGCCATGAACTATGGAGTGGTGAAAAGGTCAACCAACTTCTGCCATCTCTCGTTGTCCATGTTCTCCGGTGGATTCTTTCTGGCTATCTCGATATCATCATACCCTCCACGTTCATCGAAGTGTTTTTTCTTATACCTTTTCTATCCTTGTGGCGTTCTTGAAACTCTTGCTCAATCCCCATCTCTATCAGCTGCCACTCAGGGACAGCTCGGGAAAGAATGAAAAATTCCTTAAAAAAATTAAATTGGTTAGAATTTTGAAATTATAAAAAAACATTACATGTGAATAAGTTGATAAATTTACCTCAATCTTTTGCATCAATCCTATCTTGTGCTCATCTGGAACACTCTGCCACAAGTCACAATATAACGGGACATGGTGAACAATAAGGTTACCAATAAGTCTCGTGAAAAATGTCCCAAAATCACCAACTGAATTGTAGGTTCCCTCCTTCAAATCAAATTGAAGAGCCAACAGACCCTTATTGTCATTGACGAGCTACTACAAATTTTTGGATCGAGACCGAGCTCTTCTTTTTGCGAAAGCCACTGCATATGTAAATTAAACAATAAAATTAAATTGAATAAAATAATAACATTTTTTCATTTATTGATAAAACATAGAATAATTATAGTATATTAATTGTCTCACAGGAAGTAGGAACTCACGTAGGATCTGGAGGAGTATCACTTGCTCCATCACCGCCATGAGAACGAGCAACATCTGCAGACATATCATTATAGTTTAAATAATTATTAACTTAAAATCAGTTATATTTGGAGTTTAATTACATAACTAAAATATTTTTGGTAATGCATTTGAAACTATTGAAAAATAAACGTTGTTGAGAAAAGTCTTATATTGATTGAAAAGTCTTGAAATTAAAACATACACAGCAAACATACAATAAGAATTGCATAAGAAAATATTATTCTCATCAATGTCAATTCCTACATCATCATCTATAATTTCTAAATCATCTTCACTAATTTCGTCATCATCATCGTCATTGATGAAATCATCATCCACATCTAGAACAGATCGAGACGTTTCCCCAATTACGCTGGTGTGACTAGGTGGATCCAAATGCATAATCTCCAACTCTCCTAATTCCACAGTGAGTACAAAATTTGATGAAGTACTATCATGCACAATATCAACCTCAGTATCATCATCGATACTTGGATGATCCCATATCTTTCGATGATTGACTTCTTCTATTACCTTCCAATTTTTGTTTCTTGAAGGATCTCCCAAATAGAAAACTTGTTTTGCTGACCCTTGCTTGCATCGGTGTTGAATTATTTGCATCAAAACAATACTACCGAGTAACCATGCGAATAATATAACTCTATAATCTCCTCAAGTTGGCCATAGAAAGTGAAATCATTGGTTCCTAGCACCGAAACTCCACTATTTTGTGTGGTACGTCTTTCGTCATGACTATGTACCAAAAACTTCACACTGTTAACACTGCAAGCAGTGTAATAGTATGCATTCGGATTGGACCTGTTTGCTAAAGCAAATAATTCATCAGTACACTTAGTTGACTGTACTTGGTGCAGATGACCCATATATAGAGTATTAAACAAAAAAAGAAAACACAATGAGATGAGTATTAATCGATACAAATTTCATAAGAATTCTATAGTTTCAATAATTTACCTTCAATTTAAACCAGCTAGGGAAATCTTTTTGAATATTTATGTTTGAATTTTCTCGAAGGCATTTGATGTATAGCACAAGGATTAAGGTAAGATAACACTTGACTATAAATTAAATTTAATGAATTCATTTATGTGTTGAGCTACTTACTCCATATATGGTTGAGTTTTAGGGAAATTGTTGAGTACAAACCACTCCGCTTCTTTTTGATAAAGTTAGTCAAGGGATATGATTTTCTTTTTGCTACTTGGACAACATTGTGATTCAAAAACAGACAATTGTCTTTTAGGAATAACAATATCCGTATTTCTTTCTGGATGATTAAGTCTACGCCCTAAAGATTTTGCGAACAATAAGTCAAAGTTTAATGATTAACATAACCCTCCGCTATATAACCTTTAGGGCGCGCCTTATTCTTGACATAGTTTTTCAACTTCTTCATATGTCGCTCAAACGGATACATCCACCTCATGTTAAACTGGTCCTCTGAGGATTGATAACTCCATTTTAGTGTCATTTTAGAATGTGTTTTTATGGTAATCTTGAGTCTTTATGTTTGTTTTGTGCAAGATTACGCTTGTGTTTTTCTTTGTCGTAGGTCAGTACTTTGGATCATGAGCTAAAAGTTAAAAGAAGAAAAAATGGTGGAAAAATAGAAAGTTACATACATATGCATCCTTAGCATTCGTGTTCACCCATCCACGTGTCAAATAATTATGCATGTCATGGAACGTATGAATAATGTTGGGCAGTTCCTTAGTTTGAAGATTCATCTTTAGAATACAAAATTTAACAAAATATCAGTTAAATAGTGAAATTATTATTAAGATAACTGAAAATATTTCAAATTATTTATATATATTTTTTTACCATCTTAAATCAAGCAGAAGCATAAGAGGTCGATCCATGGAGACTTTACTTCTGTTTTGCTTTGTTGGCAGCATTTTCCTTTGAGTGTGCCATGAACTATGGAGTGGTGAAAAGGTCAACCAACTTCTTCGAACTCTTGTTGTCCATGTTCTCCGATGGATTCTTTCTGGCTATCTCAATATCATCATACACTCCACATTCATCGAAGTGTTTTTTCTTACGACCTTTTCTATCCTTGTAGCGATCTTGAAACTCTTGCTCAATCCCCATCTCTATCAGCTGCCACTCAGGGACAGCTCGGGAAAGAATGAAAAATTCCTTAAAAAAAATTAAACTGATTAGAATTTTGAAATTATAAAATAACATTACATGTGAATAAGTTGATAAATTTACCTCAATCATTTGCATCAATCTTGTCTCATGCTCATCCGGAACACTCTGCTATGAGTCATAATATAACAGGACATGGTGAACAATAAGGTTACCAATAAGTCTCCTGAACAATGTCCCAAGATCACCAAATTCTTTGTAGGTACCCTCCTTCAAATCAAATTGTAGAGCCAACAGACCCTTATTGTCATTGACGAGCTGCTACAAATTTTTGGATCAAGACATACCTCTTCTTTTTGTGGCAGCCGCTGCATATGTTAATTAAAAAATAAAATTGAGTTGAATAAAATAATAATAGTTTTTCATGTATTGATAAACACATGGACTAATTATATTATATTACCTGTCTCACAGGAAGTAGGAACTCGCGTAGGATCTGGAGGAGGATCACCTGCTCCATCACCGCCATGAGAATGAGCAACAGCAGCAGACATATCTTTATAGTTTAAATAATTACTAACTTAAAATCAGTTATATTTGGAGGTTAATTACATAACTTAAATAATTTTGGTAATGCATTTGAAACTGTTGAAAAACAAACGTTGGTGAGAAAATTCATATATTGATTGAAAAGTCTTGAAATTAAAACATACACACTAAACATACAATAAGAATATGCATAAGAAAATATTATTCCCATCAATGTCCATTACAATATCATCATCTATACTTTCTAAATCATCTTCACTAATTTCTTCATCATTAGCATCGTCATTGATGAAATCATCATCCATATCTAGAACAGACCGAGACATTTCCCCAATTATGCTGGTGTGACCAGGTGGATCGAAATGCATAATCTCCATCTCTCCTAATTCCACAACGAGTACAAAATTTGATGAAGTACTATCATGCACAATATCAACCTCAGTATCATCATCAATACTTGGATGATTCCATATCTTTCGATGATTGAGTTCTTCTACTACCCTCCAATTTTTGTTTCTTGAAGGATCTTCCAAGTAGAAAACTTGTTTTGCTTGAGTGGCAAGAATAAACTGCTCATTCTTGTACCATTCACAATTAATCATGATACTAGTTATGTTATCAGTGAAATTTCGACCCTTGCTTGCATCGGTGTTGTACCATTTACATTGAAACAATACTACTGAGTAACCATGCGAATAGCATAACTCTACAATCTCCTCAAGTTGGCCATAGAAAGTAAAATCATTGGTTCCTAGCACCGAAACTCCACTATTTTGAATGGTACCTCTTTCGTCATGACTATGTACAAAAAACTTCACACTGTTAACAATGCAAGCAGTGTAATAGTATGCATTCTGATTGGACTCGTTTGCTAAAGTAAACGATTCATCAGTACACTCAGATGACTGTACTTGGCTCAAATGACCCATCTATAGAGTATGACACAAAAAATGAAAACACAATGAGATGAGTATTAATCGATACGAATTTCATAAGAATTATACAATTTCAATATGTTACCGTTAATTTAAACCAGCTAGGGAAATCTTTTTGAAGATTTATGTTTGAATTTTCTCAATGGCATTCACTGTATAACACGAGGATTAAGGTACGACAACAATTGGCTATAAATTAAATTTAATGAATACATTTATGTGTTGAGCTACTTACTCCATATATGATTGAATTTTAGGGATATTGTTGAGTACAAACCACTCCGCTTCTTTTCGATGGAGATAGTCAAGGGATATGATTTTTTTTGCTACTTGGATGACACTGTGATTCAAAAACTGACAACTGTGTTTTAGGAATAACAAAATCTGCATTTTTTTCTGGATGATTAAGTTTAGTCTCTACGCCCTAAAGATTTTGTGAACAATAAGTCAAAGTTTAATGAGCAACATAACCCTCCGCTATAGAACCTTTAGGGCCCGCCTTATTCCTGACATAGTTTTTCAACTTCTTCATATGTCACTCAAACAGATACATCCACCTCATGTAAAATGGTCCTCTGAGGATTGATAACTCTATTTTAGTGTCATTTTAGAAAGTGTTTTTGTGGTAATCTTGAGTCTTTATGTTTGTTTTGTGCAAGATTACGCTTATGTTTGTCTTTGTTGTAGGTCGGTACTTTGGATCATGCGCTAAAAGTGAAAAGAAGAAAAAATGGTGGAAAAATAGAAAGTTACTTACATATGCATTCTTAGCATTCGTGTTCACCCATCCGCATGTCAGATGATTATGCATGTCATGGGAACGTATCAATAAAGTTGGGCAGTTCCTGAGTATGAAGATTCATGTTTAGAAAACAAAATGTAACAAAATATTAGTTAAATATTGAAATTATTATGAAGATAACTGAAAATTTTCAAATTATTTATACATTTTTATTTACCCTCTTAAATCGAGCAGAAGCATAAGAGGTCGATTCATGGAGGCTTGGATACTTCTGTTTTGATCTGTTGGCAGCATTTGCATTTGAGCGTGCCATGAACTGTGGAGTGGTGAAAAGGTCAACCAACTTCTGCCAACTCTCGTTGTCCATATCTGTTGTGAAAATTTAATTGATTTAAATACGCAAGTGTACGCAATCACACAAGTAATACCGTGATAAGTAAATCGTCTCAACAGGGATTGCAAACTAGGCAAAACAATTACTAAACAACTTAAAGGTATGGACAATTGAATGGGTTGTTTGCAAGGTAAATGAAATATTAAAAAGATGAAAATACTGAAAAATAAAACTTAAACAAAGTAATTAGAAAGAAATACGCGGATTGTAGAATGGACTTGAATTATTAAATCCCCCTATGTCAATTATACTGAATAGATTGCGACATCAATATTTTAGAAAAACTCCCAGGTTAACAAGAATTGAATAAAAACTCATAAAACTTTCCCAAATTCTATGATATTAATTCTTTTACCTAATTAAACATATTCCAATGCCAAATTAGACGTAAGAATAAAAATTCAAGGTTCAATTCTCAAAAGTTACACAAGGCAAATAACACATTCCTATGTTATTTACTAACATAACCTAACACAGATTATGAACTTGTGTCATCCAAGTTCTTCCCAATATATTTAATCCTTCCAGCATCAAATATAATTAAACATCTTGCCATTGCTGGCCAAAGAACAACAAGAAATTAACAATAAGTACACTTGAATGAACAAGAGAGATTTCACTAAAATAAGGTGCAAGAAATTAGTACACTATGACATAGAGTTCATTAACAATTCAAGCCACACAAAAAATTAGTTCATAGCTAATTTAAAGAGCATTAATCCAAGTTCAATACTTCCCATAAGTATCAGAGTAGAAATTAAAATAGAAAATATAAGATTAAATTTAGAAACAAGAGAAATAGCAAATCCAATTAATGATGAATCTTCTTTCTGCGTTCTCCTCTTCACCCTTCTTGTTTCTCTAGTTTTCTTCCTCTGTCTTTTTCTCTCCTTCCTCAAAAAATGGTAGACGTCCCCCCTTGTGCGGCTGGCTCCTCTTTTTCTACTCTAGGTTTCCCAATTTTTTAATCTAAGTACAAAATTGATCCTCCTTTGATTCACACATGGGTTCCATTCCTTCCTCTCTCTGACATTTGCTTCCAAATTGACTCATGCCCTCTGTACTTGCCACCTCAGCCACTAATCCAGCTCACCTTCTGAATCGCCAAGCATGCACAACTTTCCAAATGCAACCTGATCAAAATGTTTCAACAAAATCTGCTTTGCTACCATAAACTTGCTATTTCAGCATCAAAATTTAGCTTAAATAGTTTCACAATTTTAGTTTCATTCTTTGAACAAATATCTATCCATGAAACTATTTCTTTCAACCCATTAGCTCTTAGAAACCATAAAACGAACAACTAAACTAACTAAGATCATAAAAACACAAAAGTTAGTTACAAAAAGCTAATAATAAACTAATATCACCATTGATTTTTCCACATTTATAAGTTCAAAAGCATAAGAAATAACTCTTTATTCAAAAGTCTTGAAATTAAAACATACACATTAAACATACAATAACAATATTCACAAGAAATATTACTCCTCAATAATGTTGATTCCTACATCATTATTTGTATTCTCTAAATCATCTCACTTATTTTGTCATCATCATCGTCATTGATGAAATAATCATTCACATCCAGAACAGATCGAGATGTTTCCCCAATTTTTCTGGTGTGACCAGGTCGATCCAAAGGCATAACCTCCAACTCTCCTAATTCCACAGTGAGTACAAAATTTGATGAAGTACTATCATGCATGACATCAACCTTGTTATCATCATTGATACTTGGATGATCCCAGATCATTTGATGATTGACTTCTTCTACTACCCTCTAGTTTTTGTTTCTTGTAGGATCTTCCAAGTAGAAAACTTGTTTTTCTTGAATGGCGAGAATAATCTACTCGTTCTTGTACCATTCAAAACTACTCATGATACTAGTTATTTTATTCTCATTCACATTTTGACCCTTGCTTGCATCGATGTTGAACCATTTGCATCGAAACAATACTACCGAGTAACCATGGGAATAACATAACTCTACAATCTCCTCAAGTTGTCCATAGAAAGTGAATCATCGATTCCTGGAACCAAAACTCCACTATTTTGAGTGGTACATCTTTCGTCACGATTATGTACCAAAAACATTACACTGTTAACAATGCAAGAAGTGTAGGAGTATGCATTCTGTATGGACACGTTTGCTAAAGTAAATAATTCATCAGTACACTCAGTTGACTATACTTGTTACACACGATCCATCTATAGAGTATGACACAAAAAAATAAAACACAATGAGATGAGTATTAATCGATTTTAATTTCATAAGAATTCTACATTTTCGATAATTTAACTTCAATTTCAACTAGCTAGGGAAATCTTTTTGAACATTTATGTTTGAATTTTGTCGAAGGCATTCACTATATAGCACAAGGATTAAGGTAAGAGAACAGTTGGCTCTGAATTAAATTTAATGAGTTCATATATGTGTTGAGCTACTTACTCCACATATTGTTGGATTTTAGGGCAATTTTTGAGTGTTAGGAACTGTTCCTAGTGCGCAGTAGAGATTTCCTTAATGGTAGTATTGTATACAGCCAAAATTTTCAGATAAACAACTTTATATGGGGATCCTATAATATGCAATATGTTAATCAACAAAATATGTACATGTAAAAATAATACAAAATGATTTACCTCTTGTAGCCTGTAGAGTCCCAGAATGTTTACTTAGTTAGCTAGCTAGAAGTAGTTGTAGTATTTTAGATTTCATGGATTTTGGTTCAAACTGGGACTTAGTTGGAAACTCCTAGCAATAGTTGTGGATTTTATAAGTTTAACCTATAGTTTAAGAATATTAATTATAACATAAGGTTTGATTAATATTGCTGGTCTTAAATATATTTCTTATTATAACCTGAGGTTTAGATGGAGCCAATAGGAATATGACACTTGTCATAAGCATGATTATTAAGGAATTAGTATTTTAATGATAAAATAAGGAAATATAAGCTTTAGTCTTCACCAAAAACTGTTAGGGTCGTAGTTTAACTCAGTCAAAGCAGTTATCCAACCTTAATTATGATGAAAAAGTGAAATTACGTGTTTAAAATATTCATGTATGCCAATATATCGCAGCTTTGGAGCCGATATATCGCCTGACAAAGAATACGAAAAACATGTTGACGTTGCATGATCGTACGAATGGAGGCTCGGGAATAGGGCAGAGCCGATATATCACCACATAGGGGCGATATATCGCCCAAAAATTATTATTTTTTTATTTTTGTTTTTTAATTTTAAAAATCAAGCCTTGACTCCTTAGACCTACTTCTGAACAGTTTGACCGAGTCTTCAGCCTCTGATTGACGAAAATTCAATTCTTTTTCATTTTAAAATCATTATTTTATTCAAATAAAAATGGGGTTAGTGTCACTTCTTACCTCTATAAATAGGACTTAGTACCCAACCCTTCCACTCATTCTTCAGCTGTGATCAGACTCCAAGGTGCTAGTACTACCATAGAGTGATACACACTTGAGTTGGGAAAAAACTTTGCCATTCTTAAGCTTTCTAAAATACTTGGGAGGTGAGGTTTAGTGTATTTTAGTATTGAAGATAGACCAATCCTTAAGGTCAATTAAGGTACTCTTATTCTTTCAGTCGAGTTCTTTCAACTACTTTAGTTTTTCTTTAGTTCCTTTTATTTAGATCCCAACTTTTGATATTGGTTTTTGACTAGGATTTTGAAACTTAAAGATCTTCCTTGGTAAGTTTTGTTTTGAAGGTTTAGTTTCCACAATTATTCTTTACCCTTTAGAAATACTCACCATTTTTATTGCTGGTTTTAGGAGTGTTGCAAGTCCCTCATTTGTTCTTAAAAATCCCGGTATTGGTAAGAAAAATAGGATAGTTATCATATGATTATAAGTTATGATTATGCTATAATATGTTTGTTGACGCCGTTTTTCGTCAGCAGATAAAAGAAGAGAGCACGTAAACAATTAAAGACAATGTCCAAAAATAAACAAACGAATCAAACACGGTTTTTTACGTGGTTCAGCAGTTAAATCTGCCTAGTCCACGAGTCTCTGTTATTAACCTCAAGATTATCTCTGAACAATTCTTTAGCATGAATTCTACAGAGTTTTCTCTCCAGGATCAGAATTTCGGTCCTTTACAATGGTGCATGCCTTCTCTATTTATAGAGAAGGATGCAGAATACTATCCCACATATTTTGGGTAGTTACTCTTTTGTAAATAAAAATAAATGGCTTTAAATGCCTTTAATCAGATAAAAAAGGAAACGTCCCTGATGACCAGGGAACGCATAACTGACTAAATAATATCCCACGATTCTTGGGGATTTACATCAATTAATGAGGGCTACATCTCATAGTTATTATACTTGTAGATATTCAAGGTGGTTATAGCGTATCTTCAAGGCTCCAGCATTTCTGGTCTCATGTCATTGTGCGAGCCACTGACATCTCCTGAGCTAACGTTTCTTTCGAGATGGGATATCGAGCTCAAGAACCATGCTCCGAAGTTCCTGAAGATGAAGGTGTTCTCGGAGCTACCTTTCGAGATCGAGGTCATTTCGAGATCACCGCATTCGAGATCATACGTCATACTTTGCAGGCTCGACTTACAATCCTAGATCACTCTAATCCTCACGAGGCCATTTGTTGCGAACTCAGCTTTCGAGGTCATATTCACTGTGGCTCGAAATCTGGGTATAACATTTTGCCCCCTCAAAAGTATTTGTTCGAATCCTAAGAGAAGGAAACTTTTGAACTACTCTTTCTGGGAACCATACCGTCACACTCTTGAAAATGGACACGTGCCAGATGGGTATTGCTTACTTTAGGTACTTGACTACCTTGGGAACACGCCCACGATCGTTCGTCTGACAACTTTTCGGCGCCATCTTGTCACTGATTCCCATCCATTCGATTTGTTGAGGAATTTAATCAACGCTTCTGATTAATTTAGTTTTCCCACCTATATATACAAGACCCCCTCTTTGTCTTCTTCACATTTGTTCATCACAAGCCAGAAAAAAGAAAAACACTCCCTAAACTTCTTATCACAGTTTATACTCATTGCATGTTTTCTAGGCCGAAGAAACAAAGGAATCCTGGTTTGTACGAGTCAGTGAGTTCTTTCTTGCAACCTCTTCTCCACTCGACGATTCCGCTGCAATCACCATCACTGTGTAAGTACGCCATTTTTGTTGTTCTTTTTATACTGTGTTTGCTGTGTATGTTAGTTTACGTTCTTAGCATGATACGATAGGAGGTTTTGAACCGATAGGTTTTTATGCTTTCTGGATTTTCACTCTGGATGTTCGTCTTTGGTTTATACCCAGTTTCGACGTTTGAATGTGGTTCCTATTTTCTGGGTTTTGAAATTCTTAGGCAGCGTTTCTTGTACATTAAGCTTTCGGATAAAAACATGGGCTTTGACAAATACACGAAACCCACAAACGCTTTTCCTGGCTAACCGCCACTCTCCTTTCCCTTGAATTTCGGGACTTTTCAAAAAAATCATCCACGCTCTCTTTCCTTTCCTGTGGAACACGCGCTCTGACTCTTTAGTGAGGGTCTTAATACTTAGTTTCTTGTCCTTATATCTCCGAGCTCATCCCATCGAGCTCATGATTCATGCATGCATGGCCCTCACCATTTTTTCTTTCTCGTTAGATGTCACAGAATCCGGAAAGACGGTGGGGGTCATTACGAGCAGTCCCTTACGAGCCCAAATCTCCGAGCCCGGAATCGGTCTTTGCCCGGAACCAACGTCGGATAAAAGAATACGAGCTTGCGCGCGAGCAGGAGGATATTCGATCCCACTATCGTCGTCAGATAGACGAGGTCATTGAAAAGAAGAGAAGAGTTCTTCGGGAAGCCATCTATCCGGAGCCCAACCCTAGACCTAGGCCAATCCCCCTCGACCCAGCGTTAAAAATCACGGTTGCATACCACCCAGGGGAACTCCAGTTTTCCCTAATGGCGGAGCCTTCGTCTTCGCAGCCTAGGAGGGAGATGTTTGAAGCCGAATTCTACCAGAGCTCGGTTACCACCTCCGACCAAATAACTGATATCTTGGCCCTCCATGGCCTTAGCTCGTTGGACACACTGAAGTGTCGAGCTCCGACAAGGCATGAACGGAGTTGTTTCGCTCCTGGGGGCCGCGATTCCAGTGTGAAATACGCGGCCTGGAGCCAGGAACATATAAGGGCAGGAGCTTTGCTGCCCCTGAAGTCCTTTTTCAGAGACTTCATCGATTTCGTTGGGTTGGCTCCATTCCAACTCAACACCAACTCATACAGGGTGCTGTCTGCCTTGAGGTCCTTGTTCCACGAGCTGGGGTGGACAGGGCCTTCACCCCAAGAGATTTTATATCTCTTTTGTTTGAAGAGTAATCCCTCCCGAGCTCGGGGAGGAGATGGTTTTTACTATCTTTCGAGATACCCCAAAGAGACAAAGATCTTTGAAGATCTTCCGAACCACCCTCCTGACTTCAAGAAGGCTTTTTTCTGGACAGACGGTCTGTCCCCGTCTCGACACCGTTCGTTCAGGCGGATTCGTAAGTGTTCTCGTTACTTTCTATTTTTAAGCTCGGAATTTTAGCCCTAAAATCCATATTTAGTTGAAGTGTACCTCGTCTTTCAGCTAACTTTCAGCGTCCCACCCCTGACGAAACAATGAAGGAGCACAGAGAGACCCTGCTCCGACTCCCATACTGCAGGAGGTCCCTCTCATTTCTATTACATGAGGACAAGCTACGAGCTTGTGGATTGTTGGGACAGGGCCAGTCGACCTCTGACTGGTCTAGTAAAAAATATGGACGCTGGGAGGAAGTGCCACTGCCCACAGGCATCCTTCCTCCTAGGAGAGAAAGGAAAGCATCTCTCCCAATTCGCTCGAGAAGTCCGCGGTTGGGAAATGAGGCCAATGACGAAGCCTCGAGTTCGGACTCCGGAGGAGGTAAAACCCTTCCTACTTCGCGAATGTGGTCCCCCACTTTGTTAAAACACAGGCCCAATAGACTAGTCTCATGCCCAAAGGATAGATACCACTTCTACATATGGAGTTGGGTAGATGACTGTGTCCATAGGTTTGATAGTGGGCTCGGGAAATATGATACCATGTACACCACGGACGAGTTGTGGAATGGGATAGCGGTGCAGTATGGGACCAATGACTATAGGGACATTTCGAGGTTATCAACAACTTATAGGGAAGGCACTCCCCCCGCCTCTTCTGAAGACGGGGGAATTTCATGGTCCCCAAGCTCGAGCTCGGGGAAGAGTCTCAGTTAGGTTTTTTCTTCAACTGGTTTACATCTTTTCCCAAAGTTATTATCATTGTTTAACTCACTGTCATTATGCAGGTGCCATGAATCCCGACCTCGATGCCGTGCTCTTTAGTGATGGGGGAGCTGGCGCCCAGAAGAGCAAACGCCCGAGGATACCAAAGAGGCCCGACCGACAGTCCAAGGTACCTAGACATCACAAGACGACTCCCACGGCCCAGATCACTGCGAACACCTCCAAGGAGCCGACTGCCCAGGCTCATGGGTCAGGCCCTACTGCATCCATCTCGCAGCTTCCCACCGAGACCCGGTTAATAGTTGTTCGGCCCCCGAAGAAACCTTCTACCTCAACGGTTCAGCTGCCAACGGCCCGAACTCATACTGAGGAATATGTACTTGATGGCGCCGCTGGGACAGAAGGGGCGCTTCTCAGTTCGGACGTCCTTTCTCGGGTGGGTCAGAGCTTTTCTGGCTTCGGTGCCGACCACTGGGACCTCGTGCGCAAGGCCTCGGACTACAACACTCTTTATGAGAAGAGTATCGAACTCTTCGCCGCGGTAGCCTTCTCAACTCTATTTAGAGTATTTATGTCTCTGATTATAATTCTGATTCATTCTTTGTGTTTCAGGCCCTTGTTGTTTCAGCACAACTCAACTACAAGCTGACCAACGAGGTGCAAACGAGCTTATCTCTGGCTCAGAAGTCGAAGGACCTCGAGCTGAAGATGGCTGACGAGCTCAAAGACTCGAATTCTGAACTTGAAAAATTGAAGACCCGTCTCGAGGAGCTTGAAAAGTCAAACGCTGAGCTCGAGAAGGCCAATGCCAAGCTCGAAGAGGAGAAGTCTGCCACCCTCGATTTCATGGAGAGCGAGAAGACCCGCCTCCTGAATGAGTCTAAGGAGCAGAGGGAGAAAGTGGTCGACCAGGCCATGTACAAACTTTGGGCCGACAATGCCGAGCTTGACACCAGCTTCCTGGGTCCTCTCGAAGCCACATATGTGGAGCGGTGGAATGCCCGTCTTTTGGCAAGTGCAGCTGCTCGAGAGGCGGCCCAGCAGGATATTCATGCTATTCGTCCTGAGGGATCCGGTGCCACTGATGCTGAGAAGGCCAAGGAGACTCCTCTTCCTTAAATCCGATCTCAGAGAAATCAGTTATCGGGGCTGCGTCCCCTTATGTAATTATTTTATGCCCATGGGGCTGATACAATTTCTTTAACTAATTCTTTTACATGCTTTACATTTCTTGGCTCGAAATATTTTGCACATTTTTATAATTGATGAACCGGTTATGTTTATTTACGCATACAAACATAGTTTGGATTTAGGCTCGAAATTCGATGCATTCATGCATAGTTTATTCGAATTATCCGTTTCCGACCTCGTTATTTATCAAGGTCGGATATTACTTCAACCATGAACTCGAAAGTACTTATATGGTATGTAATATGAATGATTTGGTTATCTTTTTAGTCACTTTTCCTCTTCCTCAGTATTTTGGCTCCGAGGTTACGAGTTCGAAACTATTTTTCTTTTTAAGATATTCCAGCCTCGATCTCGACATATTTCGCAATAGGTTTAGGTTCCCATTTATCATCGATCGATAACTTGGCTGGTTTGTTCCAAACCTGTTAAGCTTGCACATCTGGTTAACCCAAATGTTTTAGGCTTTTGGTAGTTTGGTTATGTCCGAACTATCTAAGCCCGCGTATTTGGTTATATCCAAACACTTAGTATGTTTTCGATAACTCGGTTAAGTCCGAACTATCTAAGCTTGCTCGGTTAAGTCCGAACTATTTAAGCTTGCGTATATGGTTATATCCAAACACTTAGTATGTTTTAGATAACTCGGTTAAGTCCAAACTATCTAAGCTTGCTCGGTTAAGTCCGAACTATTTAAGCTTGCGTATTTGGTTATATCCAAATACTTTATGTTTTATTTATTATTTATTATTTTTTAAGCTGGTGGTATGTATACCAATGATGCCCCCTTAATATCCTATGAGTGCGACCATAGGTTATTAACTTAAGAGAGATTGCAAAAATAAAGTAGACATGTTACATGCGGAACAAAGTAGACATGTTATTCAAAAACAAAGAAACATAGATAGAAAATCATGGTTACAGGCAACACTTTTCCTATACTATTGATAATAAGGTCTAAGGTGTTCGCCATTCCATGCTCGTGGTATGAGGCTCCCATCTAATCTCGCAAGTTTGTATACGCCAGGGCGGATGACTGATTCTATCTGGTATGGTCCTTCCTAGTTTGGCCCGAGTACTCCTGCTGCTGGATCTCGGGTTGCTAAGAATACGCGTCTCAATACCAGATCTCCTACTCCGAACTTTTGATCTCGAACTCTTTTATTGAAATATCTTGTGGTTCGTTGCTGGTAAGCAGCATTTCTCAGCTGAGCCTCCTCCCTTTTTTCTTCGATCAAGTCTAAGGTTTCTTCGAGCTGAGTATGATTGGAGCTCTGGTCGTAAATCTGAGTTCGAATCGTTGGAATTTCGACCTCAATGGGCAACATTGCCTCGCAGCCGTATGCTAGAGAAAATGGGGTATGTCCAGTTGATGTCCGAGCTGTAGTTCTATATCCCCAAAGGACTTGAGGTAACTCCTCAGGCCATCGTCCCTTTGCTTCTTCCAACTTTTTCTTCAAAGAACTTTTGAGAGTTTTATTAACGGCTTCGACCTGACCATTCACCTGGGGGTGAGCCACTGACGAAAAACTCTTTATTATACCGTTCTTGTTACAAAAGTTGGTAAATAAGTCGCAATCAAACTGGGTTCCGTTGTCAAACACAATCTTTCTTGGCACTCCATATCGGCATACGATGTTCTTTACCACGAAATCTAGGATCTTCTTCGAAGTTATGGTCGCCAATGGTTCAGCCTCCGTCCATTTTGTGAAGTAATCAACTGCGACCACAGCATACTTTACTCCTCCTTTGCCAGTTGGGAGCGAGCCTATGAGGTCGATGCCCCACACCGCAAAAGGCCTTGGGGATGTCAACATGGTCAGTTCGGAAGGTGGAGCTCGGGGTATCGTGGCGAATCTCTGGCATTTGTCGCACTTTTTCACGTACTCGAAAGAGTCCGTTTTAATGGTTGGCCAGAAATATCCTTGGCGTATAATCTTCTTGGACAGGCTATGCCCCCCGGTATGGTCTCCGCAGAACCCTTCATGAATTTCTTCAATAATCTTCTTTGCCTCGGGAGGAGTCACACATCTGAGCAACGGCATAGAATACCCCCTTATGTATAGCCTTCCATCTAGGATGGTGTAACGAGGAAGTTGATACATTAGTTTCCGAGCCTGATTTCGATCCTTTGGAAGAATTCCATTTTCGAGATACTCAACAATCGGGCTCATCCAGGTCGGCTCTGTTTCGATCATACACACATCTTCCTCGTCAGGCTCAGTAATACTGGGTCCTGACAGGTGTTCTACGGGTATAACATTCAGCTCCTCATTTTCGGCGGAGGTGGCGAGCCGAGCTAAAGCATCTGCATTTGAGTTTTGTTCTCGGGGAACTTGTTCGATTGCATAAAACTCAAAAAACTCTAATGCGGACTTTGCCTTCTTCATATAAGCTGCCATTTTTGTGCCACGAGCCTGGTATTCTCCCAAGATTTGATTAACCACGAGCTGGGAGTCGCTGTAGCAATGTATAGCTTTGGCCTTGAGCTCTTTTGCTATTCGTAGTCCCGCAAGTAAAGCCTCGTACTCAGCTTCATTATTAGATGCTTTAAAGCCGAACCTTAACGCAGAGTGAAATTTACTCCCTGCAGGGGTGATCAGAATAACTCCTGCCCCCACTCCATTTTCATTTGATGACCCGTCGACGTAAAGTTTCCACAGCTCGTGGGCCGTGGTTGTTACCTCGTCGTCGGCTATACTGGTGCACTCCACTATGAAATCCGCCAACGCTTGTGCCTTAATGGTCGTTCTCGGATGGTAGGTGATCTCGAACTGTCCGAGCTCAACAGCCCACTTTAGGAGTCGACCAGACGCCTCTGGTTTAGACAAGACTTGCCTTAATGGTTGATCTGTCAGTACATGGATAGGATGTGCCTGAAAGTAAGGGCGGAGCTTGCGAGATGAGTGGATTAGACTGAGGGCGAGCTTCTCCATCAGTGGATATCTTGATTCTGCCCCCAGTAATCTTTTACTGATATAGTAGACGGGTTTCTGTAATTTCTCTTCTTCTCGTACGAGCACCGCGCTTATCGCGTGTTCGGTAGTTGAGAGGTATAGGAACAGTATTTCCCCCGTCTCAGGCTTCGATAGGATGGGCGGTTCGGCTAAGTGCTTTTTGAGCTCCTGAAAGGCTAGCTCGCACTCATCTGTCCATTCGAACTTCTTACTTCCTTTTAATAAGTTGAAGAATGGGAGACCGCGGTCCGTTGACTTCGAGATGAACCTGCTCAAAGCTGCCATCCTGCCAGTCAAGCTTTGAACATCTTTATGTTTCCGAGGCGAAGGCATATCGATCAGGGCCTTTATTTTGTTAGGATTAGCCTCGATCCCACGAGAATTGACAATGAAACCCAGAAACTTTCCTGAAGACACCCCAAAAGTGCACTTCTGAGGATTCAACTTCATGTTGTATTTTCTGAGCACGCCAAAGCACTCTTCGAGGTCATCAACATGGTTCTTGTTAAGTTGAGACTTTACAAGCATGTCGTCAACATAAACTTCCATGTTGTTCCCTATTTTCTTTGAGAACATCATGTTTACGAGCCGCTGGTACGTGGCTCCGGCATTCTTGAGTCCGAATGGCATGACATTGTAGCAGTAGAGCCCTTTATCTGTGATGAAGCTCGTATGCTCTTGGTCGGGGGCATGCATGGGAATCTGGCTATATCCAGAATAGGCATCCATGAACGACATCAGGCCATGCCCCACCGTGGCGTCTACGAGCTGGTCAATTCTCGGTAGGGGAAAACAATCTTTCGGGCAGGCCTTGTTGAGGTCCGAGTAGTCAATGCACGTTCTCCACTTCCCATTGGGCTTCGGGACCAACACTGGATTGGCCACCCAGTCCGGGTAAAAAGCGTTCCTTATGAAATTATTTGATTTCAGCCTGTCCACCTCCTCCTTTAGTGCTTTCTTTCTGTCTTCATCCAGCTGCCTTCGCTTTTGCCGCTTCGGGGGAAAGCTTTTGTCTATATTCAATGCGTGGCTCGCTACATTAGGGCTTATTCCCACCATGTCAGAGTGTGACCACGCGAAGACATCCTGGTTTTTCTTCAGAAAGCAAATTAATTGCTATTTTGATTCGTCTTGGAGGTGTTTCCCGACCTTCACCTTCTTTGAGGGATCAGCTTCCTCGAGCTGAACCTCTTCGAGCTCTTCCAAAGGTTGGAGGTCGACCTTTTCCTCAATCCTCGGATCGATCTCCTCATCAATTTCTAAAACTGTCCCATCTTTATTCTGTATGACAACGAGTGCTTGAGCGCTCGTTTGTTTCTTTCCCCTCAAGGAAATGCTGTAGCACTCCCTTCCTGCCAATTGATCTCCTTTCAATGTTCCGACTCCGCTCAGAGTTGGGAACTTAAGGGCTAGATGCCTTACAGATGAAACTGCCCCCAGCCCGACCAGGGCGGGTCTCCCGAGGAATACATTGTAGGCAGATGGTAACTCTACTACCACGAACTCCATCATCTTGGTCACCGAGACTGGATAGTCTCCCAAGGTCACAGGGAGTTCGATGGACCCCATACAGGCGGTTCCTTCTCCAGAAAAGCCGTACAACGTGGTTGCACAAGCCTTCAGGTCGCGAAGGGAGAGTCCCATTTTTTCTAGTGTTGCTTTATAAAGAATGTTAACTGAGCTCCCATTGTCTATGAGAACTCGGCGCACTCTTTTGTTGGCAAGCTGTAGGGTGATGACAAGTGGATCATGATGAGGGAACTGGACATGGGAGGCATCCTCCTCGGTGAAGGTTATAGGCTGAGTTTCAACCCTTTGGCTTTTTGGTGCCCTTGGTTCGGGTTCATAAGGGGACCCGTCCCCTGTCTTCAGCTCATTCACATATCGCTTTTGAGCATTTCTACCCCCTCCTGCGAGATGAGGACCTCTCGAGATGGTTATTACGTCCTCTCCATCTATCGGCGGAGGCCTGTCTTCTTCCCGAGATTGGGAGTTATTATTCTGTGCTGCCGGAAGCGCGGCTACTCTCTGGCTGGTAGTAGTCTGTCCAGTATTCTGGTTTTTGACATACTGCCAGAAATAACCTCTCGAGATCAACCCTTCGATCTCGTCCTTCAGCTGTCGGCACTCATCAGTTGTGTGTCCGGTGTCCCTATGAAACCGGCAATACTTGCTGGAATCCCTCTTGGACTTTTGATTCCTCATAGGGTCCGGATGCCTGAAGGGGACCTGGTTTTCATTAGCCAGGTATATGTTTTCCCGAGACTCGTTGAGCTCGGTGTGCACTTTATATACGGAGAAATACCTTTCTCCTTTCTTCTTCTTTCCTCCATCAGCCTCGGGGTTATTTCCCTCGCTCTTTTTCCTCTTGGAGGGATTCTCTGAGGTAGGCTGTGGAACTGCTAGGTCAGCCGAGGTTGAGGCGGAGTTAATGTTTATCGTTGTAGTTTCGGTTTGCGAGGTTGCCTTGAGCGTTGATCTCGCCTCCTCTACATTGACAAATCTCTGCGCCCGTCTGTTAAACTCAGTTATTGACCTCACCAGTTTCCCTTGCATGTCATCCCAAAGGGCACTCCCGGGTAAAACACCAGCTCGGATGGCCATCAAGTGCCCACTGTCATCCACGTCTCGAGCTCGGGCGACCTCAAGATTAAATCTTGTGAGATAGCTTTTCAGTGTTTCGCCCGGCTGTTGTCGGACGTTGGTCAAAGTGGGTGCCTCTGGTCTGACTCCCATCATAGCCCGGAACTGCTTCTTGAAGTCCCTAGACAACTGATCCCATGAGGTTATCGAGTGTCTCTTGTACTTCTCGAACCAACTCTTGGCAGGTCCGGCTAATGATGTTGGAAACAACATGCATCTGAGCTCGTAACCTACGTTACTGGCTCTCATAATAGTGTTGAACGTACTCAGGTGGCTACATGGGTCAGTTTTTCCTTCAAACGCTGGGACGTGAGGAATCCGGAACCCTTGAGGAAACTGAGTGTTAGAAATATTGGGAGCAAACGGCTCGAGCTCCTCATCGGAGTCCTCGTATCGACCATTCCCTCGTTCATTCTTCAAAAGCCTAAAGGCTTTTTCGAGCTGATCAATCCTTTCTTGGACTGGGTCCTCAGGGGGTGTCTAGAATTGATAGTCATTAATCGCGATCCCAGGCTCGCATCTCCGTGAGGGATCTCTACGCCCGTTCAGATGATTCCTTAGATCCGGATTTGTCTGATCTCCTTTCCCCCTGCTCTGATTCAGATGATTTCGCAGGTCAGGATGGCTCTTGTGATTTCCAGTATTTTTACGACCCCGGTCGTGTTTACTGACGGACCTAGTTTCTCCGGACTCATCACTGGTGAAACTCATTGATCGGTCATTTCGTGGTGGATCTTTTCTACGTCGCCTTGTCTCCGTAGTGCGAGATCGGGACGTCTGACTCCTCTCAGATGGCGCGCCTCTCCGCCCCTGAAACGTCTCTCTGTTTCCTTGTCTTTCCCCTGTACGCCCTTGATCCTGATCTCGACCAGGTTGAGCGTTTCTGCGGGGAGGTGAAGGATATCTTATGGGAGACGGAGGGAACCGTATAGGTGACGGTGGTTGTCGTCCTTGCCTCGGCCTGGAGGGTCCAGAATTTGCCTGAGATGGGCCAGTTGCGTTCGGTGCACTACCAGGAACCTGAGTCCGAGCCTCGGCAGGAGCTCGGTTGTTCTCAGTTCCTGCAGGAACTTCCATAGGTGGATTAGGCGGGACCCGAGCTCGTGTACTCCTCTGAGGCCTAGAAGGAGCAGATGGCTCTGTTGGTGCTGGAGGTTGTGCTGGCCTCCTTGTGGCAGCATTTTTTCGTGGACGTCCACGGGGCCTCCGGGGAGGAACGTGCACGTCCCTTGGAGGAGGGACTTGGTCTTCGCGCGGAGGCGGGGGCTGAGCCACCTGCGCCTCTACGACTATCCTAGTCAACTCCTCGTTACGTTTGTTGGCTTCTGCCAACAACTGTTTCAGCTGCCGATTCTCCAATTCCACAATAGGGACATAACGTTCAGGGTTATAGTACATGTCCTCATCCCTTGGTTGTGGAGGTGGTCCCCGGGAATCAGAGGACCCACTCCTTTCATCAGCGTCCGGGTTCTCCATTGGCTGTTTTCCAGGACGCCTTGGATAATTTTCTCCAGGAGTGTTCTGATTGTTTGTAGCCATGAATCTCTCAGGGATGGATGCTTGAGGCTCTCAATGAAAGCACCAAACTGTTGACGCCGTTTTTCGTCAGCAGATAAAAGAAGAGAGCACATAAACAATTAAAGACAATGGCCAAAAATAAACAAACGAATCAAACACGGTTTTTTACGTGGTTCAGCAGTTAAATCTGCCTAGTCCACGAGTCTCTGTTATTAACCTCAAGATTATCTCTGAACAATTCTTTAGCATGAATTCTACAGAGTTTTCTCTCCAGGATCAGAATTTCGGTCCTTTACAATGGTGCATACCTTCTCTATTTATAGAGAAGGATGCAGAATACTATCCCACATATTTTTGGTAGTTACTCTTTTGTGAATAAAAATAAATGGCTTTAAATGCCTTTAATCAGATAAAAAAGGAAACGTCCCTGATGACCAGGGAACACATAACTGACTAAATAATATCCCACGATTCTTGGGGATTTACATCAATTAATGAGGGCTACATCTCATAGTTATTATACTTGTAGATATTCAAGGTGGTTATAGCGTATCTTCAAGGCTCCAACATTTCTGGTCTCATGTCATTGTGCGAGCCACTGACATCTCCCGAGCTAACGTTTCTTTCGAGATGGGATATCGAGCTCAAGAACCATGCTCCAAAGTTCCTGAAGATGAAGGTGTTCTCGGAGCTACCTTTCGAGATCGAGGTCATTTCGAGATCACCGCATTCGAGATCATACATCATACTTTGCAGGCTCGACTTACAATCCTAGATCACTCTAATCCTCACGAGACCATTTGTTGTGAACTCAGATTTCGAGGTCATATTCACTATGGCTCGAAATCTGGGTATAACAATGTTATGTTATGATATGTTATTATGTGTCATGATATATATGTTTTGGGACTTATAGTTGCTTAAATAGCAAACCCCAACACTTTTATGTTGTTGGGGCTTATAGTTGTTTAGTTAGCAAACCTCATTGTATTTTGAGGCTTATAGTTGCTTAGCTAGCAAACCCCAATATTTACCATGTACATGGGTTATAGTTGAGATATATGTTTTATAGTGTATGTTTTGTTATGATCTTATATATACGTTTGATGTTATATATATGTTGGTAGATTTTCCTTGCTGGGCAATAGGCTCATTCCTTTTTATGTTTAGTGTGATGCAGGAAAATAGATACAAAGGCGGAAGGATTCTTGGAAGCTTGGTGTGTGTGTTGAGGTGAATGGAGTGGATGGGCTGCGTGTCGATTCGAGGACAACGTTATTTTTTTAGTCTCTTTAAATTACGTTTTTATGTATTTTTTCGCATTTAGCATTGTAAATAGTTTCATTTAAAGATATGTTTTATTTTAAAACAATGAGCTCATTTATGTATTACAAATATTATTTTAAAGATTTCAATAAAGTTATGAATTTTCTCATGTATGTTCTCTTCAAAGTAGTGGTTATGTCTAGTAGGTTTAATGGTCCAAAGTCTTAGAATAGTTGGGTCATCACATAGCCTATCATGAATCTTTGAATCTTTTCGTATATATTTCGATCTTCCTATCCTCGCTAGAGTACTCACACCAAGATCTTCCAAGACCTTCTTTACACCTCAAGATGTGGGTGGACACATAGAGAACTAGAATAAAATTTGTGAATCAAAAGTATTCTCAACACACGAGACTCTTGATTATAGGCTGGAGAGAAAGGTTTATCTTTTGTGAGAAAAGTTGATAAGTTTTTCCTGATGTTTCTTGTTGTTAAACTTCTGTGTTCCTATTTTCTATCATATATAATATATAGGTATTGTTATCATAATAAAAATTATCAAATAAAATTGATCATTTTAATAATAATAAAATAAATGATAATTGAAGACAAAGTCTTACATTCCATTTAAAAAACCTTTTTCAAAATGTTTAATTAATTAATTAAATAAAATAAAAAATCAATAAATGATCACTATTAGTAGTGGTGCATGCATAGGGCAGTCCAAGAAGCCTTATATGTGTAACACATCCCTAAAATAAAGGGATTTGATTTTTCATGCATATTTATTTTAATTAATTAAAAATTAAAAATTCAAATAATGTTTCACCTTTTTAAGGAAAAGATAACAACTTGAATTTCAAAATTCAAAATTCAAAATTTGAATTTTCATTATTATCTTATTATTAATTAAATATATATATAATAATCAAACCTAATTTTGACTATCCATATTTATCCTTTCTCACTTAAATAAAATAATAGATTAAAATCAATTGTGCAACTTGAATTTTGAAAATTGCATTAATGCAATAATAAATTGTGCAACTTCAATTATCACATAATTGCATATTTATCCAAAAGAATAAATATTCTCTTAAATAGCTCATTCACAATTTGATCATTGTATAGACTCATACCTTGAATAGTGTTGATAGAGCCGCCCCCGGGACCTATGGACCAATAATTCCAAGCTCCAATAAATAATATATTATTAACCAAAACTCTTTGATTCAATAATCATATGATTACTCCACTATAAATATGGGACTGCACTATTGAGAATTAAAGACATATATTTACTGAGTACTTTATTGTAAATATAAAGTGTCCATTGATATAATCATTACATAGAAATTAATCATCTATTGATGAATCATAATTAAGTGGGAATAAAATTACTGTTTTACCCTTTTAATTATTTCTTGATTTCTAGTGTACCATTGACTTTACTAGTGAAAGTTAATTCATAATCTGATTATGAATTTGACGTCAATAACCTTTTCAGTTCCAAAAGCCAACCTAATAGGGAACCATCATTCAATCTATAAGAAGGTATAGATTCCATATCGTTAAGCTATGTCCCCAGCCATATACATCACTGAGTCACCAAAACAATAGTTCTTAGCCTGATCATTTTGACAAACCGTAATACATGAATCAAAGGATCAAATGACATATATAGGAGTTCTTAGTAACTTCGGGATTAAGATTAATTTGTATATGATCATCAGTTGATGTGTTTTATAATACTATGAAATGGTATTTAAATGAGTATTATCAAATCACATCTGGTCCAGTTCTACATACTCTCAGTATGCAAAGTACCTCCACTAAAGTGCCCTACTACACTAGTAACCCCGATCTTGGTCACATGTATTCATAATACTAGTGGACCGTACTAGTAGTTATTAATCTAAAGATTCCACAACTTTATTTTATTACGAACTATTAAGTCCATTATCTCAATCGCGATCCTCTCACACCAATATGAGATTGAGACCACATATATGAACTTGGGAATTTTCTGATATTTACTTTATATTATTAACAATAATATAGTACATAAGCTACATATACACAATAATTCAATTGATTTATTCATTTCATTAAAAATATTGTCAACAAAAATTGCTTTAATGACACAATTCCCAACATTGAGTACAAACCACCCCGCTTCTTTTTGATTAACATAGTCAAGGGATATGATTTTCTTTTTGCTACTTGGATGGCATTGTGATTCAAAAACTGACAACTGTCTTTTAGGAATAACAACATTTGTATTTCTTTCTGGATGATTAAATTCAGTCTCTACACGCTGAAGATATTGCAAACAAAAAGTTAAAGCTTCATCGACAACATAACCCTCCGTTATAGAACATTCATGGCGCGCCTTATTCCTGACATAATTTTCCAACTTCTTCATATATCACTTAAACAGATACATCCACCTCATGTAAACTGGTCCTCTAAGGATAGTTTCTTGCGGTAAATGAAGAATTAAATTAATCATTATGTCAAAAAAGGCTGGAGGAAAATTTAACTCCAACTTGCACAAAGTTTGCATCACTTGATCTTCTGCATTCTCCATGTCCTTAACAACCAATGTACCAGCACAAATTTGCTTAAAGAAATTGCAAAGCTCAATGATTGTCTTCGAAATAGACTTATCCAAGTAGCCTTGAACTCTTACCTACAATAAATGTTGCATAAGAATGTGATAATCATGGGATTTTCAACCCAACAATGTTGCCATCATTGTCAGTTAGTTTCTTAGAGAAATTTGAACCGAAGCCATCTGGAAGTCTAACTCCTTTAATGAGCTGACAAAAAAACCATCTATCATCCGATGTGAAAGAGTACTTACGATGTGGTTTGGTCAACTTCATACCATCTTCCTTAAGGTGCAACTTTCCTTGAATACCCTGATTCTCCAAGTCTACTTCTGTGTTGGTGGTGTCTGTAGATATCTCATTCATAAGAAAAGTACCGAGTAAACTGTTGAAAACACTTTTCTCTACATGCATCACTTCTAAATTGTGCTTCAGTTCAAGTTCGGACCACTAATCGAGTCCAAAGAAAATACTCTTTTTACTCAAATTAAGCTCTTTTGGATCTCGATTTCTTTTCACACCTCCAAAACTGACATGTTTACTCGGAAACGAACTGGAACATGCATTAATTATTCGAGTATGTCTTGACTACTGAATTTTCTTGGAGGACGTCCTTTTTCATAATTCCCATCAACACAAGCGACTCTTCCTCCACTTATGCGTAGAAGATAATAATCTTCGATGACCAATATAAGTCATCTTCCCAATTACCCGACATAAAGGAGTGTCTTCGTTGCATGAAGAACATGCCATATATCCTTGGCCACTCCAACAAGAAAAACTGCTACGGGCCAGAAAATTATTGATAGTCCATAATAGTGTTGCACGCATTTTGAATACATTGTTCATTGTGGTGTCTCTGGTTTGATCTCCTTCATCCCACAACTCCTTCAATTCATCTACCATAGGCCTCAAAAAGACATCCATGTCCTTCCTAGGAGATTTTTGATTTGGAATCAATAAGGCTAGCATGAATGATGACTCTTTCATGCACAACCAAGAAGGCATATTGTATGTGCAGAATATTACCAGCATGAATGATGACTCTTTCATGCAGAAAATAAATTACAAAAATTCCTATGCCCCAAAATGGCTTACATTTTTCATCTAGAAAATTTAAGAACAATTCCTAAACCCAAAACACCATATAATTAATGACCCTTATGAATTAACTTTAATCAGACACACATCCATCCATTCACACATATTATAATAACATAAGAATGCATATTATGCTCACACAATAATTAATGTATGCAGAGATTAATGACCGCTTTGGTACCAATAGTTAGGAACGAGTTTCCTAATACGCAATGGAATGGTGGTGGGTTGGCCCAGTGTACAACAAAAATTTTGTCACATTAATATACATACATTCATTAATATGCGAATCCATTAATATACATACATTCATCATAAGCAAGAAAAGAATAAAAAACATACCTCTTGATGCCTATCAAGTGTCCTTGCTATCTTTTCGTAATTTGAATGAACTTCCTATCCAAGTTGCTCCCAGGCACTCACACAAAGATATTCCACAACGTTCTCTACACCTCAAGAAGTGTGTGGGCACTTAGAGAATAAAGGATAGTTAATTTCTTATTCTACTTGATGTACTCAACACATGAGGTCAAGAGAATAGGCCTGAGATTGGTTCTTTATCTTTTTCAGGGAGAGACAGGAAAATATCGTTATTTTCTTTTAGAGCGAATAACAGAGTGTCTTCTTATTTTCTCATAAGTTTAGCTTAAATAGAAAATATTTAAATTAAAAAAATAAATTTGTAACCAATTTACAATTTATATTTTCATTAATTATTTATCTCATTAATGAAAATATCAAAAAACTAACTTTTGAATTTTCTATTAATTAATTAATTAAATAAATAAAATTGAAAAATCTATCATTGAAAAATGTGTAGTACACGCCACACACAGTCCATGGATTGTGTGTGTCTTGTACCACCTTATATTTTAGGGATATTTGATTTTTCCGTAATTATTTAATTATTTATTAAAACTACCTTATCAGATAAAATCCAACAACCTGATAATTAATTCAAATTTGAATCAATTATCTTTTTAACTAATTATCAATTATAATTAATTATTTGAATAAATATCAATCTTTTAAATTCAAATCTAAGTTGAACTTAACAGAGTATTATCTCCCACTCAAATAAAGATATTAAATTAATTCCACCAATTAATTAAAACCAATTTAAATTAAATAATAATTTCAAAATTAAATATTTAATTTACTATAATTTCAAAAATTATAATTAATTAATTATTTAATATAATTTTAAAAATAAATTTAATTATTTAATATAATTTCAAAAATTACATAATAATTAAATATTAATTAATTTTGTTAATTACAACTAATTTGTAATTAATTAATTAATCGCTATTATCACATAATTGTATATTTGGCCCGAAGAACAAATTTCTTCTTAAATATGTCTTTCAACAATTTTTCCCTTTATATCAACTCTTGCCTTGAATAGTGTTGATAGAGCCGCTATGTGGACCTATGGACCTATAATTCCAAGTTCCAATAAATTTGAGATTACTAATTAAACTCTTTAATTAAATAATTTTAATTTATTAATCTCATGATTACTCCACTATAAATATGAGACGTACTCTTGTAATTATAAACATTTCATTTCTAGAGTACATTATAAAATAAAGCGTGCATTGATATAATCATTACATACAAATTAACCCTCTAATAATGGTTCATAATTAATCGGGAATAAAATTACCGTTTTACCCTTTTAATTATATCTTGTTTCTTTAAGTACAATTGACTTTACTAGTGAAGGTTAATTCATAACTAAATTATGAATTTGAGCTCAATAACCTTTCAGTCCCAAAAGTCAACCCTTAAGAGAACCATTATTCAATCTCTTATGAGAAGGTATAGATTCCATGTATGTATACTATGTCCCTAGCGATTTACATTAATGAGTCCCCAAAACAAAAGTTTCTAGCCTGGTCATTTCGAGAGACCCTAACAAGTGAATCAAAGAACTCATATAACATAAAAAGAAGTTCATAGTAACTTCATGATTAAGATCTATTTGTATATGATCATCAGTTGATATATTTAATTAATACTTCGAAACGGTATTTAACTAAGTATTAATAAACATATCTGGTCCAGTTCTATATATTTTCTAATATATAAAGTACATCCACTAAAGTGTCCTACTACACTAGTAATCCAGATCTAAATCACATGTATTCATAATACTAGTGGACCGTACTTGCAGCAATTAATCTAAAGATTCCTTAACTTTATTTTATTGCGTACAATTCAAGTTCATTTTTCTCAAAGACAATCATCCTGTACCAATACGTGGTTGAGATCACATATATAAACTTCGGAATTTTTCTAATATTTACTTAATATTATCATAGAATAATATAGTCCATAAAATATATGCATAACAAATTCAATTTATTTATTTATTTCTTAAAACAATGTCTACAACATATGCTTTCAGGGCACAATTCCCAACAATCTCCTACTTGCCCTAAAGAAAATGAGGCATCTCTCTCATTCCCATGTTTCTTACATGCTCCTTAAAAGATTTGATGGATAAAGTCTTTGTGAAAGGATCTGCAAGATTATGCTCTGAAGCTATCTTCATAACTACAACATCTCCTCGATGAACTATCTCTTTTACCAAGTGATGCATCCTTTCGATGTGCTTTCCCCGCTTGTGACTCCGTGGTTCCTTTAAGTTAGCTACTGTCCCACTGTTATCACAGTATAGGACTAATGGCTTATTTACATATGGCACTACTTCCAGATCAGAAAAGAACTTTTTGATCCACACAGCCTCCTTAGCTGCTTCACAAGCTGCTATATACTTGGTTTCCATGGTGGAGTCTGCAATGTTGGTTTGTTTAATACTTTGCCAGTCTATTGCTCCTCCTCCAAGAGTAAACACTGATCCAGAAGTCGATTTCTGACTATCTTTGTCTGATTGAAAATCAGAATCAGTGTAACCGATGGGGTTCAGGTCTGTGATGCCACCCATGTGCCGAGGACGGCTCACCCATGCACAAAACCATGCGATGGTTTTGTGCCCTGATGTCGGGGCATGGAGGAGAGCCTTGCCTAGTAAAGACTTCATTTCCTCATCACACACCGTCCGTGCCAGGCCACCCAAGTATACGAGGGGAACTGGTATGGTGTCCCACACTTGGAAAAATATTAGAAATCTATGAAAGAAGATATATTTTAGATATGTGAGGACAGCCATCAAGGACAAGGTACGGGTGCAGGTACATGATGTCTTACCATAAGGAGGCTAGAGGCATGACCCTGACATCCGTATCAGAGGTACAAGAATGGTGCATAGCAACGACTTCCCAAGCACGCCTATGAGGTTTGTATCTGACAAGTAGTGGAGGTACGGCATGGTACCATGGCAGGAGTACTTTTGCAGGCCCTTGATACATACTGGAGCCGACCACCACTCCTCCAACACCACTACAACCTGTAGCCTGGATATTCAACTCCTTGTCTCTTCGGGACCACAATGTACCAAGAGCCATTAGAGGTCACCTATAAATAGAGCCTCACTTCACCATTGAAATGGGTTGGAAAATTCATTATTTACTCAGGCTATTAAGCAATATATGAATTTTTGCTCCATTGTTGATCTGCATCTATTTTTCCTCAAGTCTATTCTAAATTCTTACTTAATTATCCTCTTACAAAACTTTGAGTTTTCCGACCTAACATAGTTGACAAGTTTTCACCGTCAACAGTTTGGTGCTGTCTGTGGGCAGAACAACAAACAAATAGTAGTTCTTCAATTAATTTCAATAAGAAAGCATGCCAAGGACCCCAAGAAGCGGAGGTTCACCTAGACGAAACCCAGCTATGGGAGTCCAAGAGGGATTCTCCCTTTGCCGATTTATGGGGGTATGGCAAATCTGCCCAGAGACGATGGCGAAGAGGAAGAAGTATCATCCCATGCCATTCATCTTACATCGGACCCTATAGCACATTCAACCTCTCCAATGAAGGGTTGTACAACTCACCCTCCACCATCGCCACCGGTGGCCCCATGTCTAAACCATCAAGACCCAGGTCCCTCCAAACATAGACATGGTAAATGCCCATGAGTACACTCACTGAGTTCAAGTTCTCAATATCGTCGGTACAAAGAGGAAATATGTGACCTACACTTGTAAAACCAAAGCTTGCAGACCACCTTGGAGAACATGCGAGAGGTACTCAACAACCTATTACATGAAAACTCTGATTCCCCCCTCTCTAGGAATAAAGAGAGGGAGCATATACGATGAGAAACCACCATGCCCGTGGGTGGTGGAAAAACGTAAATCTCCACTTGTCATTCCCCCTGCCCAGGGCGCAAGGAAGATTCTATACCAACGGAGCAACTTGGTGCGAACCCCACCTACGGGAGGTGCGAACCAAAAGCATCCTCCAAAAGAGCTTCACTCGACTTGCGGGATAAACGTAACAAAAGAGGGTCTGGGGTAAAAAACACACCCCCTACAAATCCTTTGATGGACACAACCAAAGCAAGGGTTCACCCTAAGAACCCATGAGACTCCTTAAATAGAAAGATGAAGGAATTAAACACTGAAATGCAAAGCAGTCGAAGCAAGATCATCACTGCACTTGGGGGGCACAGAGATGATGAAGAATTCGATCGTGAGTCACCCTTCACAAGGGAAATCCAGGTCGAGCAACTCCCCACCAGCTTTAAAGAGCCTCGCATGACTCCATATGAGGGCCATACAGACCCAAAATATCACTTAGACACCTTGAATAACCTAATGAAGTTAAGAGGGGTCAACAACAGAGCAAAGTGTCATTTCTTCATCATTACACTCAATGGGGCATTGTATAATTGGTTCAAGAGGTTAAAGCCAGGAACAATCATGTCATGGTAGCAGTTCTCTGGTGAATTTCTTCAGCAACATCGCGCAGTCCGTGACTATGTTGTGCTGAGTACCAGCCATAACATAAAACAAGGGAAGATTGAAAGCCTGAAGACCTATATCCACATATTCAATATGGAAGCAACTAAGATGGGGAGTGCGATTAAAGCAGAGCTCAAGATGGAAATCACGACCAGAGTTTGTCTTGGAAGTAAGTTATGGGATAACATGCTTAAGAGGGAGATTACAAACTTAGAAAACTTCTTCAAATGAGCCCAAAAGTATATACGTGTGGAAGAGGGCAATAAGAACTTGCATGTTGAGGGAAGCAAACCTTCCTCCAATCATCCTTCTACCAATACGTCTGAAGATTCCGCATAGAAGAGATCATTGTTATAAAGGAGTCACTAATCATGTTGAAGAATGGAAAAGGTCTACAATAAGGCTTCAAGGATGAAGCAAGCGGGATTCATCAAGGATAACCTCCGAGAAGACTCCTTTTATCTAAGTCGCTTATGAACAAAAGAAGTCATCGCATTTGGTCCCCATAAAGATCCAAAGAGGTCACCAACCTGACTCTAGGGATCTGAAATTGTTAAAGCATATTGGAGAGAACAAAAAACAAAGTGCTTGGCAAGATAGACCCCATCAACCTTTTAGGTGGTGTCCAATCTCACGATCCTCAACAGGCACCTAGCCATGTGCAAAATAGGTGCCTAGCCTCACGAGCCTCAACAAGCACCTAGCCATGTGCAAAATAGGTGCCTAGCCTCGTAAGCCTCAACAGACACCTAACCATGTGAAAAATAGGTACATAGCCTCACAAGCCTTAATGGACACCTAGCCTTGTGAAAGATAGGTGTCCACCCTCGCGAGCATCAATAGGCACCTAGCCATGTGCAAAATAGGTGCCTAGCCTCCCGAGCCTGAATAGGTGCCTGGCCAAGAGCAAAACAGGTGTTTGGCCTTGTGAAATATATATAAAAGTACTTATAATGTATATATGTGTTTGTGGTGAACCTTATAAGACAGCATTTGAATTGATAAGGACTAGCTACCCTTATAGAATCTAAGGAAGTCAAAAGGTCTCTCAAAAGTGACATCTTCATAAACACACCCACCCCACAAAGGGACCATGTCGCATAAAACAAAAGGGGAGCCTAAAGAGATCCATGTGTCTATATCGATTGAGTCACCTTACCAAGGAAAAAAGGCCCTTGAAAATAGGCGCTTGCGAGGTTTCACGAGTACCATCTCCCTATAAGGGTCCCAACCTAAGGGGAGATCACCTTAAAGACTAAAAGTGGTCCTCATAACAATCCTAGGTCGGCCAAAGTCACCTAGCCCAAAAAGGGTCTCAAAGAAGACGCTTGCAAAAAGGGTCTCAAAGAAGACGCTTGTTAAAAGGGTCTCAAAGAAGACGCTTGCAAAAAGGGTCTAGAAAAAGACCCTTGAAAAAATAGTACTACGCATAATGATGAGAAGGACGCTTCTCGCAAAAAATAAAACGTGCGTGCAAAAATATATAAAAGGATAACAAGAACCCAAAGGGTCAACATATCCTTACAAGTAATCAAGGTGCACCAACAGACATGAATCACACGCAGCAGAGGGGTCCCAAAGGAAACCCTTTCAATATAAAGCTATTGACCATGAGGACTTGCAAAAGTCCCTCACAAAAAACAGAAAAGAAAACAGAATGGCTTATATGAATCCCAGACTAAGGAAAACAAGGTTTCTCAAAGTCTATTACCAATGAGTGAAAGAGAAAGGGATTTACACTCCCTTAATACTTGTGTGCGCATATAAAATATCTTGTGAACTGGTACATCTAAAAGAGTCACGAGATAAGAGGTCCTTGTGTCGTAGGTCCATGGAAAAATGCGCCCGCATCGCGAGGATGCAATGAAAGTTAATTGATGGATATATTGACGCTCCCGTAATCCGAGGCCGCAATGCGATGACCTTGTGCATTCAAATCCTAACTTAGATGCGACCGCATTGCGTGGTCGCAGTGAAAATCAACTTATGGATATCTCTTTAGTAATATCCATCTCACAAAACAAGAGGCATCTCAACTCATACTTTATCAAGTGTGAACGATGGAAATCCTCCCTTGAATTTAGCTCAGGGATTAAGTTCACTTGCTAACTTAGACATTCCTTATAACATCACCAAGTAAAGATGTATAAAATTAATATCTCAAGTCGACAAAGGGATGAGACACCTCACACCTTGCAAGAGGATCTCTCATAGCAAGGGAACCCTCCCTCGGCAAGGTTGCCCTCGACTTTCTAACTCAATCGGGCTCCATTCCTTCATTGGACATCTATCTAAATGCCACCTTCACACATAAATGAAGAATGAAGTCACAGAAACACAAATTGAGGTTGAGAGGCCTCGCAGAGCAAGAGGGGCCTCGCATAGCGAGACCAACTATAGCCTAGAGCTTCCAAACATTCTTGTCTAAATGTTTAACGTGCTCCTAAGCCTGATATAAGACTTATCCTTGGAAGGAAGGTTGATGAAGGTCCCGGGATGTCAACAGATGAAGCACGAAGAAAAGGAGGCAAGCCTCATCATGTGAGAGGGTCTCGCTATGCGAGACCATCTTGCATAGCAAAGTCTTCATCGCCCAATAGTGTTGAATGACATCCTTCGCTGCCTTATATGCCTCCAAGCATAATGCAAGTATCGTATTCATGAATAAATTGGTAAGCAGAGGCCTCCACGTGTTGACGGGTAACGGTTGAAGACTCGAAGGCAGGAGGAAGGTCATTCTCAACCTGACGCTCTCGAATGACCTTATTTGTAGCCTCGTATGTCCATGCTTAGTTCTTTTCACCTAGCACTTGATCATATCCTCCAAAGCGTGTTCTCAAGTGTCATACACTTCACCTATGCCTAGTCATCACGTGAGGTCTCACGAGACAATAACACCATGCCATGATGCTCGACAACTCCACTATGGAGGTAATACATGCCTGAATATGGACTACCTGTCTTTCCACTCATGCAACCATGACAACTCAGAGTATGCTACCATTGTCACTAGCATCACGAACTTCGTTGATGACTTCTCACAATCAACAATGTGGTTTACAAGAAGGCACACAACACTACCACCAGAGCACAGTAAGTATAGCATCATAATAAGTCTATAAGGACGCCTAAAGACATCCTCGTAGACTGGGGGCAAGTGTGGATGCCAAAAATCCACAAGGAAGAATATATGGTCCCGTGGTGAAATAAATAAGGGTCTTTGAATGTGGATGCTTAAAATTCCACACCAGTGAAAGACCCACGTTGATCATGTCTAAAGCCCCATTGGTCTCTCGAAGCGGTGCCCAGACTCAATGAAGGTAAAAACATAAAATAAAGTGTAGACTGGAAATGCATTAGCATCACCAACCGCCATGCATAGGCTCACTTCTGGCACGCCTCGCGCAGATTGGCCTACTCCAGGTGTGCCTCGTGCAAACTTATCTTTGGAAGTATCTTGCGTAAATTGGCAGATGTGCCTCACTCACGCACCAGGACCCACCAGCGTCCTACGCACCTCCAAGGCCTCGCGCCCTTCCAAGCGCCTCATGCACCTCAGGGGCCTCGCACCCCTCCAGGCACCTCGTGCACCTCATGCGCCTCGGACACCTCATGTCCCTCGCATCCCATCAGGCGCCTCGCGCACCCCAGGTGCCTCGCGCCCCTCCAGGTGCCTCGCGCACCTCATGCGCTTCGCAGGATGCCAACGCCTCACTGTGCGGCACGAAATGTGGTGATGCCACCCATGTGTTGAGGATGCCTCAACCATGGACAAAACCATGCGATGGTCTTGTTGCCCCAATGTCGGGGTATGGAGGAGAGCCTTGCCTAGTAAAGACTTCATGCCTCATCACACACCGTCCGTGCCAGGCCACCCAAGTATACGAGGGGAATTGGTAAAGGTGTCCCACACTTGGCAAAATATTAGAAATCTATGCAAGAAGATATATTTTGGATATGTGAGGACAACCATCAAGGATAAGGTACGGGTGCGGGTGCAGGATGTCTGACCATAAAGAGGCTAGAGGAGTTACCCTGACATCCGTATTAGAGGTATAAGAATGGTACATAGCAAGGACTCCCCAGGCACGCCTATGAGGTTCGTATCCTACAAGTAGTGGAGGTACGGCATGGTACCATGGCAAAAGTACTTTTGTAGACCCTGACACATACTGGAGGCGACCACCACTCCTCTAACACCACTACAACCTACAGCCATGATATGCAGCTCCTTGTCTCTTTGGGACCACAATGTACCAAGAGCCATTAGAGCTCACCTATAAATAAAGCCTCACTTCATCACTGAAGGGGGTTGGAGAATTCATTATATACTCAGGCTATTAATCAATATACGAGTATTTACTCCATTGTTGATCTGCATCTATTTTTCCACAAGTCTATTATAAATTCTTACTTAATTATCCTCTTACAAAACTTTGTGTTTTTTGACTTAACATAGTTGACGAGTTCTCACCATCAACAATCCTGAAAGATACATACCAATCGTGGAATTAGAGAATTGCAGATTACGTGAACAACTAGCTGAGGCTACACGGCGAAATAAGGAATTGGCTAGGCATGCCGTTGAAGAATAGACACTAACCCAAAGGACCAGAGGATGACCTTAAGGGAGTACGGCTGCTAGAATGGCTGAGCAAAGGGCTTAACACACTCAACCAAGGCCAAGGATAAATACCGGCAATGATCGCCCTTGGGGAAACACTCAAAATGCTACTAGGGGAAATCCTACGATAAATGTACCTGTTGGAACTTGGAATAACCGATCTTCTTCGATACCTGAGAATAATTACCCTAAACCAGCCAGGAACAACTCGAAACCTGTACAAGCCAATTCTGGACCTTCCAAACCCAATAACCAGAGGCCACCACCATCTACAATAAGGCATCCGCCCTCTCCGATAAGACATCCCTCTCCAGCTCGAGAGGCACCCCAGCCAGCTCCCATTGAGAACCAGACAGGGGATCGGGCACCCCAGAGACCTTCTCGAAGTGGGAGTCTAAACATAAATTGTAGGGCTTGACCTGGAAAATGGGATGAACGTGAGGCCCCGCGATAGGCTCATCATGGACATAGATCAACTCAGCCAACGAGAAGTCATATGTCCAGATCACAAACAACTAGGGAGAGGGTTTAAGAAGAAAACCTACCTCGTAACAATTGAGCCACACGACAACATCTAAAGAGGAATGTCAGCTTTCTTAGTGAAATTTTAGACCTCATCTAGTCGGTAAGTGTGTACAACACCGAGCTCCAGAATAATGGGAATTATGAGAAAGATTATCCTGATCTTCGAGATAATCTAAATCAAAATCGGGGGCAAACTAACCTGTCAAACCCAGATTTACGAACATAGTTAAATAACCGAAAAGATCCTTCGCAACCAATACACGAAAATCAATATAACCCTATAATAGGACAAGGAGCAAGAGTTTTTGCAAACAATAACCAGCTACCACAATTGCAAGCTCAACCACCGGTGGTTTTGGTCCAAGAAAGGATAAACGAGCTTGAAAGAGCATTCAAGCTCCTTCAAGAAGATATAAATAAGGACAAGGCTGCCGAATCTAATGAGGAGCTTGAACCTTTTGCACCCCACATATCAAATACTACATTTCGTTATGGATTTAAGATACCCTATATGGAACCTTTCGATGGGACTTCTGACCCATATAACCACTTGAGTATGGTTATCAAAATAATGTGAGCTAGCAACGTCAGATACGAGCTAAGGTGCATGCTTTTTCCGACCACACTCACTAGACCAGCGAAAACTGGTTCGACAAGTTTCAGAGACACTTGATCACGTCATGGGAACAACTGACTAAAGAGTTCAAGAAGAAATTCTAGGTCATAAAGAGTGTCAAGCCTGAGGCCTCTACATTAACTAATGTCAGGCAGCAACCAGAAGAGTCATTAAAAAGAAACCTGGCGAGATTCAACATAGAAGTGGCACAAGATCGAAATGTCGATGACAATGGTCATCTAATGGCAGTACGAGCTGGAGACATCAAAACGACAAAAAACCTTCAAGAGAAAAATACGACACAGACAATTTTTATAGTGGTTCAGCCCCAAAGTGTTGGTAATAGCCTAGTCCACTTAGAGTTATGATTATGAATCTACACTCAAGATCAGATGAACCTGAGTCAACTGAATTTCTTCAGTGCAGATGAAAAGAATACAATATTTCTCTCAAGATACAAATGCTCTCTTAGGAAAATTAGAATCTGAATCCCCTCTATGATGCCATGAGCTTTGTATTTATAAGCCCAGGATCGTACAAACGCAGTCCCTCATAATCAGGATCTTTATGTTATTCTTTCAATATTTAATTAATAATAACATCTAAAATACAATAATATGCGATTCTTTGGGATAATATGAGCGATTCCCCGCAGGTATGACCGATTCTAGCTGAACCCGTTACTGGGATCTTTTGCGTAGCACTGTTCTGTTTAGTCGGTCCACATCACACCCAGAAGGAAAACTGAAGGGCCAAAACACTTCACTGGTCGGCCAAGACAAGTGACTGGTCAACCAAACACATGTCTGGTCGGCCAAACACTTGACTGGTCGGACAAGCACCTAACCGGTCGGACAAGCACCTGACTGGTCGGACAAGCACCTGGCTGGTTGGACAAGCACATGATTGGTCGGACAAGCACATGAATGGTCGGACAAGCACATGACTGGTCGGTCAAGCACATGACTGGTCAGTCAAGCACATGACTGGTCGGTCAAGCACATGACTGGTCGGTCATGACACTTGACTGGTCAGTCAAAAATCTTCACCGGTCTACCAGATCACTCCTAAGCCAGATCACCCAGCCATTCCTTGCCATTTGTCACTTCTATTGCCACATCATCGTTTTCAAATTTTGGGGATAACACTCGGCATGAGACGATCCTAGGGAACAAGTTAGCGGGAAAGTCACAACGGGACCCAATACCCGACTCAGGGTGAGTCAAGGGGTATTTTAGGTATTTAGCATTAAATCGGGTTATCAGGTAATGGGAATGAATAATTGAGGATATATTTGGAGTTAGTTAGTTCGTTTAGGAGGGAATACTGGGGATTTTGACCATTTTACCCTCGGGGAAATTTTTTGGTACCCTGAGCCTCGGGATTAGCTTAAGTATACTTAAGCCTTAGGAAAACATAAAAGAAACACTTAAACATTCCTCATTGAACTCTCTCTCACTCTCTTTCTCTCTAAGCTTCCTTAAGCTACTTTTTGATGAACTAAGGAGATTTTGGCTAGAAACCAAGGAATTGAAGGCTCGGGATTGGAATTCGGGTAGCTTGTGGCTAGGGAATCACTGTTCATAGCTAAGGTAATATCTTAATCCTTGTTTCAGATTGAATTTTGCCATGTTTTCCTTAATGTTTGTGGTTTTCTTGAGCTTGTGGCTCAATTATGGAAGTTTGGTTTTTGGTGGGTTTTTAAACGAGGTTTTAGTTTGGTTTTGCTGTTGGGAAGATGTTAAAACTGTTGTGATGGTTGAATTATAGAATTGGGGTGAAATTGGGATAGTTTTAGTTGGATTTGGCTGTTAAAAAAATGAAGAAAATCAGGGTTTGCAGGGCCAATTCGCGACTCTGTTCTTGAGGGGTCGCGACTCAACCGAACCAAGGGCCTTGGGAGGCCTTTGTCTGGGAGGTGCACCGCGACCCTCAAGGGATAGGTCATGACCCATGTCTATTATTAGGGGAGGGGGGCCTCTGACTTGAGGGGCACGCCGTGACCCTCAAGGGTAGGTTACGGACCGCCTGGGCTGTTTTGGCCTTGGTGAGTTTTTAGTGACGGGGACCTTTTCCTTAGGGCTTCAGATCAATTCTACTACCTGATTTAGTGGAATTCGAAGCCCCGGAGGCTAGGACTCAGTCTAAAAGCCTTTATTTGCTCGTTATTGAGGGAATCCTATATTATGATTGCGACTAGGTTATCACTAGGGGGTTAGAACCGGGATCGTGCTCGAGGGTCGTTCTTATTTTATGCTATACTCAGACCTGAGGTAAGAATACTACACCCAATATGTGTTATGTGATAAGGGTTGGGCCCGACTGTTATTAATAATTATGATTAGGGCTTGGGCCCCGAGAACATTTATGTTTCAATTATTGTTCACTTATCTGTTAAACATACTTGAATATTCTATTTGCTTAAGTGTCACATGGTTTGCGTGGCTAGGGCGTGGCCCGTTAAATAAGCATGGTTATTACGATGATTACGATTACCTGATGATGTTGTGTGATTAACATGTGTACATGTTTATTTTGTTGAGGTAGGCCTATCAATATGTGTTTCTGTATTTATATTCGAATACCTGGTTCATCAGGCAATAGCGCGCTGCGCGTTGGTCGAAAGGCTTTGGCCTAAATCATTAACATACTATTACGTTGGCCGACCCTATGGTCATTGGAAAACCAAAGGTGTTTGGCTAGCTCTACGGCTAGCTACCCAGAGCTAAGGGCGAGGGCCCCAAGTGATTCTATGGTCACATAGATAGGGCATAGGGCCCAGGGGTTGACTCTATGGTCAACTATTTAGGGCAACGACCCCAAATTGGTCCAATGACTATTTATTTGTAATTCAATGACTGTATGAGTAGGTTGTTACTACTGGACACGCGAGATAAGTATCTAGGACTGTTTATGCACATGTTTAAGTTTTCTTGTTGAGCCTTGGCTCACGGGTGCTTTGTGGTGCAGGTAAAGGTAAAGGTAAAGGTAAAGGAAAGCTTGACCAGCCATGAAATGGAGAGCTTCGGTGGCGGCGTGTACATATGCGGCTACTCGTCCACCACGACCAAGGATATCTCAGACGAACTAGGGTTGTAGCCCTGATTTTGCCGCTTAGGTCGTTCGGATGTAATTTTTGATGTACATACACCTTTTTAAAAGTTTGGTTGTAATATTTTGGGATCCCATGACTATATGAAACTTTTTCAATAAAAGTCAACGGTTCCTTTGACCAAAATTTTTAACCCTAACCCTTGACATTAATCATAGTTACACATTTTAAACCAAATGACTTGATTAGCAAGTTTGACACAATTTAAAGTACACAGTGTAACGCTCCTGGATTAGGAGGACTATACAGTGATAGTTGGCTGCAGGAAATGTTCGAGTGAGCATTTTAAGCTCAAAACTAAAAGAATAGGAGAATAAAAAAGAACCATGGCGAGATACTTACGAATTCCCTGGAGTAGTAAAATTGGGAAAGAGCGAGGCCATTTGTCAAAAAGAAGATGGTTTTGAAAATTGGAGGATGATTGGGAATATCCTCGAATAACCAATTCTCCTTTGGATAGCTCGAGAGGTAGAAGAAGCCATCCCCACCATGAGCTTGAGAGGGATTGCTTTGGAGGCATAAGAGATAAATAATCTCATGCGCCGAGGGTCCCTCCCACTTCATCTCGTGATATAGTGGCCTCAGAGTGGTCAGGACTTGGTACGACTTAGTTTGGAGCTGGAATGGGATGATGTCAGCATAGTCCAGGAAATTCCAGAAATAGTCCTTTAGGGGCAGTAAGGCCCCTTCTCACATGTGCTCGCGACTCCAGGCCGTGAGCTTGACCTTCATCTTAGGGTCGTTATCATCCGAAGTGTAGTAACTCCTTTCGTTGGTGCTTGCAGGCTGGCACATCAGTTTGCCGGGTAACTTCAACCCATGGTGGACCAGCAACTCCAAAATACGCCCGGTAGAGGTGATGGTGCTTTGATAATGTTCGACATCGAAGAAAGAATCATCTGAGACTAGAATGGAAATGGTTTTAGAGGTGTTCGCTTGGTTCAAAATGTTCTCCATGAGGCTGAACGAAAGCTCGCCCTGAAGGAATTGGTCGGATCTTGGGGTCAGGGTCCGGATACGCTACAAACCGAAGCCTTTTCCATTTTCTCTCTTCGACCTCTTCGATCTGGCATCGAAAGTGGGCTCAGATGTCTTCTCGTTCGAGAAATTCCTTGTGCTCTCGGATCAACTGTTGATTTCGTGTAAACGGTAACTCAAGTTGAGGAGATGGTGGGTGGTAAGGGATAGCAAGCTCGGACCCCCACCGATTCTCTGAAGACTGCGACATCTAACAAGAAGGGAAAAGGTAAGGGCATTATTTAAAAGATTGGAAAAGATTAAATCTTGATAACTCAAGATTGCAAGCTCGAGATAACGTGATCGCCTTAGTCGAGCCTGAAGGCTCAAAATAGTGAGATTAACTCAAATTCAAACACCGAACTATTGAAAATTTAGGACATCGAGAGTGTACCCACACGAGAGTGAGGTGGTTAGTGTCAGTTTGGAGTATCCCGAGATTCTAGGGAAAAGTAGGAAGCTACCCAAAAAATTAGATACTATTGGGATATGTGCGTTAAAACCCTAATCCAAAACCATTTTTCTTTGTCAACACAAAAATTACAACATAATACCCCATAACCTAAAAAAGGTTCCATTTTTATCTGTTTTTACCAAATTTTTTTGCCTAAAACATGTTTGTGATCTATATATGCCTACACAAAACAAAAAGCTACTTCTTGCAAAGAAGGTTTCAAGAGTGGTAATAACCAGAAAGGTTTCTTTACATGCAGAGAAGGAATGTACCAAAAAAAAATGTATGAATGATGATTGGAAAAGATCAGAAAATTTACAAAAAGTTGTTTGTGGGAACGAAGAGATCGTCGACTAAAGAAAGGGAAGCAGGAATAATCCCACGAAGCCGAAGGTGGTGGTGTTGCATTGCTTCTTCAGTTTGGAGAACATACAAAGAGAAGAGCTATGGTTCGTGTTTTCCACTAGTTCCTATTTTCTTTTCTAAAAGATAAAATGCAAAGGTGAAAAGTGGGGAGAAGAGAAGACGTATATATATAAGCAAGAAGAATTATAAATGGCCAAAGAGCCTGAGCCCTTGGTATGAGTTAAAAATTTATCTAAGGGATAATGTTTGATTTAAAAGAGATGGCGGCAAAAAGAGAATGGGAAAATACATGTGCAAGTAAAAGGCTACTTGAGTACTCTTGGTAAGCAATCCCTCAGTGTCCACACTCGAGTGTGATAGGTGGGCACATTTTTTGAAAGTGAAGTTCAAAAGTTTCCTTCTCAGAGGATTCGAACCAACACTTTTGAAGGGGGAAAATGTTACACCCAAATTTTGAGATTAACTAGACAGCCTCGATATGTAAGCTCGGGACCACAAGTGTTAGCAGCACACTTATACACATTATCAAATTGTTCTAGATCTGTTATTAGCACTCGATCATGAGTTGCAGGCTTGAATACACCAACCTTCTCCGAGGAACGTATTCAACCAAATTAGTGGATGAGGAGGAGACTTCAACTAGAACAATGAGCTCGAAGCTTGGTTATTCTCAAAAGTGTCTCGGCATAATGATCAAGCATGATGGTGCGTTTGTCACACGAAAAGACTGTTAGGAAATCCCTATTTTGTAGGGATTCATTATTGTCGTATATTAAATCCCTATTATCACGGGATATTATGTAATTAATGCATTTAATGTTTTTTTTTTCAAATTTGAATGCTTGATTGTAGCTTTCCTGATTTGGGGGAAGATATTCTTACAACGTGGTCTATAAATAGCCTGGACTGATTCATTTGTATTAACACAAAAATTGTACTGGAGAAAACTTTGTCAAATTGCTTTCATTCAAAGCTTTGAGAGAGTAGTGATAATAACAGTCACTCGTGGACTAGGCAGATTTTAATTATTGAACCATGTAAAAAAACCTATGAATTATTCTATTTTTTCTACATTCTTATTTAGTGCTATTCATAATTAAGTTCACGAAAAACGACGTCAACATGGTTATTTCCAGAAAAATAACAACAATTTCAATAATTTAAAAAATAAATAAAAATAAAAACAAGGCATCATGTAGATTCTCCATATGCATCTTTCGGGCCTTCTATTATTTTTATGCCATATAGCCCACTTTGAATGACTTCAATAATTTTAGACAATCTTCTAAAATATTGAACTTGGCTAATAAAAGCCAATAGATCATTTAGGTCCAATTTGAACTTGGGCCACTTAATTCATAATTTAATTAGAATTTTAAAATTCCAATTAACAATTTGGGCCAAGCTCACAAATTCAAGGAAACCAATAATCTCTCTAGGGCTCGAGTAAGGACCCAAGTGAATTTTAGGTTTTCAATTTTAGGGCTCGGCTTGCTGGGCCGGCTCAAAGAGCCACCAGCCACCAAGCTGCAAAGGCAAGGCGTGGCAAGGATGCAACTAGCAAGCAAGAGGCAAGGCGTAGGGGCGCAGGAGCCAGGACGCATGGGCACTTGACCTAAGGCACAACAAGGCTCAAAGAGCTTGGTGCACAGAGGCGCGGGTGTTGGGAAAACTTATTCAGGATCTTATTTATTTTCATGTAAATCTTACATTAAATATATTAATATAAGAAAACCTAGAACATGATTCTAAAATTGAATTCATACAAAGATAATGATAAGAATACTTACATCATTGTGCAGCGGAATGATTGAGTTTTTCCTTCAATTTCTCTAACTCTTGTATCCTTTCTGTCACAGGGTATCACCAAGAAACAGAACCGTCTTCAATTTTCTTCACAACCTTCCAAAGTATCCTAGGATCACCTAGACTAGAGTGGGAAATTCTCAACACATGAGAAAGATACAATAAGAAGAAGAATAGAATAGAAAATTGAGACTTAGAAAATGACTTATGTTATAGAGAGATTCTAAAACCCAAGAATAAGAAAAATAGATTTTTAGATCGTCTTTTTGATCACCTGTTTTCAACTCTCACTTAACATTCCTTTTATAGGCTCAATTAGGTCATTTATTTAATTAAAAATCAATAAAATAATAGCCAATAATTAGCCCGAGGTCAAAATTATCATGGGCCATAGGCCCGTGAAATTTCCCTTTTAATTATAAGCTCATTCGAATTAAAATCAAGGGTTGTATTATTTTCTATTGATTAATTAATTAAATAATTATTTAAATCCTTTATCAAATTAATTATTTATAATTTGAACCTTGATTTAAACTCATTTGTTAATTTAGATACCAATTTATCTTAATTAATAAATATGCCCTAATTTATCTTTTCTTCTCTAAATTACATAATTATGTGAAACTATCCAAAATTGACCTGGTCAACTTTTATAATTCTAATTGATAATTAAATGAATTAGTTGAGACTATCTAGATGATTTTATCCAAGGTAAAGTGGGGACCATGGGCCTATGAAATCAAGCACCAATAAGTTATCATAAATTTAACAAATAAATTTACTAACTTATTAATTCCTCGTGACTCCACAAAAGACTCATAATTGCACTCTTGAATTCATAGAACGCTCTATAACAAATATAGATACGTTATTAATTATCCATTTTTACAACCATAAGTGTCACTCAATCCTCTATAGACGATCTATAATGAGATTGGACTACAATACTGTTTTACCCCTCGTTGTATTTTATCCTTAAAACACTTGGTTCCTTATAAATGATATTTCATTAAACTAATATTAATTACTGAAATTAGATCTCTATCATTTAGCACCTTGAACCAAACTAAAAGGAAACCATCATTTCACATCTTCATCAGAAGCTATAGATGTACATATCTATGATTAACACTCCCACTCAATTATACTACTCAGTTCCCAAGATGTAAGTATGGGCTAGTCCGTAGGGTAAGCTGGTAACGAACAAGTCAAAGAACTCAAATAATTCAATTAGTTAGAATACTAACCACTCAGAATGAGATTGAATTTACCTATGGTGAACTATATGATATGACTAGAATAGATAATAACTGTATGTTTACTTATCCTATCTATTGTAAATATCGGACCAGTCCGATGTAACAAATACATTCAATCTTATCTACTTTGCTAATGTACTGGAAAGAACATAACACTGCGATGTGTAAGTAGATCATATCATAGATTGGCAAGTGAGTGTAAATCATGTGCACTGACTAATCTTAGGACTAACTTATTTTGACATATAATCATATATATATTCCACTATGATTATGTCACTATAAATATGATTAGCTATATGCTTGGGTTTTAATTGAAGTTTGTATTAAACAAATAATTATGAAAATAAAACATGTGAGCAAAGTGATTGACCAAGTCAAAAATTGATTTGTAATATTCTATTGATAATAAAATGAGATTACAAAGAAATTGGGTTTTAATTAGGGCATAAAACCCCAACAAACTCCCACTTGCACTAATTGAAACTAATGCCTTAATTCTACTAATCCCATTTCTTTGATATGCTTATCAAATATAGCTTCTGGCAGTGTCTTCGGAAATGGATCCGCAAGATTATCTTCAGATGCAATCTTCATAACCTTAACATCTCCGATGGCCACATATTATCAAATTATGTGATAGTTCATTTCTATATGCTTACTCCTCTTGTGACTTCGAGGTTCTTTCGAATTGGCTATCGCTCCTGTGTTATCACAAAACAACACAAGTGGTTTATCCATATCTGGAATAACACCAAGATCTGAATAAAACTTCTTTAGCCAGACTATTTCCTTAGCTGCTTCTGATGCAGCTATGTATTCAGCCTCCATGGTGGAATCTGAGATCGCAGACCGCGTTATGATTTTCCATATCACAGTTCCACCCCAAGTGTAAATACCATACCAGAAGTAGACTTCCAGTCATCGACATAAGTCTGAAAAATTTGAATCGGTGTAGCCTAAAGGGTTCAGAACACCACCCTTGTAGACTAACATATAATCCCTAGTCCACCTAAAATACTTAAAAATATGCTTAACTGCTACCCAATGTTCCCATTTCTTTGATATGCTTATTTTAAGGAGGTGTTACACGAATAGGGCTTCCTGGACTGCCCTATGCGTGTACCACTACTGATAGTGATCAGTTATTGGTTTTTTATTTTATTTAATTAATTAATAAAACATTTTCAAAAGGGTTTTAAAATAGAATGTAAGACTTTGTCTTTACTTATCATTTATTTTACTATTATTAAGATGATAAATTTTATTTGATTATTATTCTTATTATGATAATAATACCTATATATTCTATATGATGGAAAATAGGAACGTAGAAGTTCTTACAATGAGAAGAATTAGAAAAACTGATCATCTTTTTCTCACAAAAGGATAAACCTTTCTCTCTAGCCTATAATCAAGAGTCTCATGTGTTGAGAATAATTTTGGTTCACAATTTTGATTCTTGTTCTCTATGTGCCCACTCACATCTTGAGATGTAGAGAACGTCTTGGAAGATCTTGGTGTGAGTACTCAAGCAAGGATAGGAAGATCGAAATATATACGAAAAGAATCAAGGATTCTTGATAGGCTACAAGAGGTACATCATTTTGTATTATTTTTACATGTACATATTTTGTTGATTAACATATTGCATATTGAAGGATCCTCATATAAAGTTGTTTATATAAAATTTTTTGTTCCATACAATACTACCATTACCGCAATTTCCACTGAGCACAATGACCAGTTCCAAACACTAGTTTCACTTAAGCTCACCCAAGCTAGATTCTAAGCTTTTGAATTTTTTTTTTTTAGGATCTTGGAAGGGATTGAGCTGTCAAAGTGGGATTGGGAGCTGCTGAGGTCTTGATGACTAGGTAGGATTCAAAATTACATTGAGGTATAATCTCTTTACTTTGGTTTTCAAGTTCTTCTTTATGCTTAAGGCAAGTTTATGGTTTTAGATTCAATTTATAAAATTGGTGGATTCTAGGCTATTTGGGTGCTAAATTGAGTTTAGAAACAAGCTATAATTGTTTTTAAAGCTTGGATTTGCTGCTGAATTTGTGTGTTTGAGTTTGAATTTTTCAATTTTGGGGCAAGTTGGAGTTTAGAACTCCAAGATTGTGTAATTGTAATTTTGATGTGTTTTGGGTGAGTTATGGGTATTTTGATGTTGGGTGTTTCTTGTGCTATTGATTTGAGGTCGCATTATGGTAAAAAATCTGTTGAAATGTGTTTAGGATTGAATACTTGGATCTGAAAAATAAGGGGTTCGAAATTGGGGAAGAACATGAAAATATGGGTTGTGTTTAGAGGTTTCAAGAACCAAGTGCGCACTGCACTAGTGTCCCAGAAAGTCCTCAATTATGCAATAGCGAGACCGCGCTAGTGGTGTGCATGACCACGCTAGGGGTCTGGAAACCCCAAAATTTTTTAGGGCGCGATTGCTCCAAGTGCCTAGAAAATACGTTTTTTCTTTGATTTTTGGGAATTAGGCTCAGGGTTTCAAGGATTTATTTCGGGACCGACTTGGGGGTTCGGGGGATGATTTTAAGGGTTTATACCTTAAATGCATGTGAAAAGAAATTTATTGATTTAAATAAATGTACTTTTTTTATTATGTTTGAATGTTATAATTATTTTTTGAATAATTTATATAAATATCAAGAAAATTCCATATTCATTTAAGAGGATATGATCTTGTATTAGTACGGAAGAATTAAGATCATACACAATAAATAAATAGACAGAAACATATTAAAGTAAGGAATTTTTAATGAATGATTCCTAGTATGGTTTACTAAGCATACGGGATGCAAGTAGTCTATATTCATATTACTGATACAGATAGACATCTTGGTAAAGGTGTTGTATATAATGGTGATCATATACAACAAGACTGATATGAATTAACTATCTTTATAAACTTACCGTTTTCCATAAAGATTTAATTTTTATCATAATAGACGAGCATTTGTAGATCAGTCTAAATCTTGAGTGATCATGAATTCATGTTTGTGTTAAATGGTTCTTTTGATTCATTCATTAATGTCTCTTAATGTAATGAGACTAGTGACTTTTGTTTTGGATATTCAATATCATGAATGCCTAGGAACATGATTTTACAATAATGGAATCCATGCTTTCCTAACGGATCAAATATTTGTTCCCTTAACGGTTAATTCTAGAAATGAATAGTTACTTAGCTCAAATCTATAATTTTATTATAGATTAATTATTCTCTAGTGAATTAATGGTACTTAAGGAACAATGGGTAATGTTACACCCAGATTTCGAGCCTTAAGAATTGTGATCTCGAAAGCTGGATTCGTAAGGAATGGACTCGTATTGTCTGGAACGTGTCCGCAACCTAGGCATCGAGCCTGCAAAGCAGAGACAACTTCGAAAATGGTAGCCTTGAAACCATTATAAGCTTGAAAGACAGTTATCAAAGCACATCTGTTCTCAGATGGCCTCAGATCAGGGGCTCCGAGTCTGACATAAGTATGAGCTCGAAGTAGCGTGATCTCTGGGAGATGTCACAGCTCGAAAGTCAGTAAGAGACCCAGGTGGGAACAACACTGACAATGTAGGTTGATAACTTGGGATATTCCAGTGAGTCATTTTGGAGAGACGCGGTCTGCATTGATTGTTGTAAATCCCCTATAATAAAGGGATATTTATTATGAAGTTATACGCCCCCTGATCTTCAGGGGACGTTTCCTTGTATATAGGATCACAGGCTTTTAACGCCATTAAATTTATTTGCATATAAAGAATAACTTCCCGAAATATGTGGGATAGTATTATGAAACCTCCTCTTTAAATAGAGAGGTCATGCACCATTGTAAAGGACCGAATTTTTGTGATCTTGAGAGAAGCCCTGGAGAATTCATTCTTAAAGAATTTCCAGAAATCATATTAAGTTTTAATAACAAAGGCTCGTGGACTAGGCAGAGTTAACTGCTGAACCCCGTAAAAAAATCCCATTTGTGTGATCAAATTTTTCTTGGCCATAACCAATTATTGTTTTCGTGCTCTTATTTCACTGTTGATGAAAAACGACGTCAACAGTTTGGCGCTTTCATTGAGAGCCTTAAGCATTCAGTCCCTGAACAAGTTATGGTCGCTAATAATCAGAATGTTCCTGAAGAAAATTATTCGAGACGCCCTGGGAAACAGCCAATGGAAAACCCAGATGTTGAAGAGAGAAGCGGATCCTCCGATTCTCGGGGACCACCCGCTCCACCAAGAGATGAGGATATGTATTACAATCCTGAGTGATATGTTCCCATTGTGGAACTTGAGAACCGGCAGTTGAAACAGCAGTTGGTAGAAGCCAACAAGCGGAATGAGGAGTTGGCAAGGATAGCCGCCGAGGCGCAGGCGGCTCAGCCCCCGTTTCCTCGTGAAAACCAAGCCCCTCCTTCGAGGGACATGCATGTTCCTCCCCGTAGACCCCATGGGCATCCACGGAAGAATGCTGCCACAAGAAGGTCGAAGCAACCTCCTGCACCAGCAAATCAGTCGGCCCCCTCTAGGCCCCAGAGAAGTACCCGGGCTAGGGCCCCGGTTAATCCACCTGTGGAAGTACCTGTAGGAACTGAGAACAACCGAGCCCCTGCAGAGGCTCGAACTCAAGTCCCTGGGAGCGCACCAAATGCAACCAACCCATCTCGGGCAAACTCCAGACCATCTAGGCCGCGAAATGGGTGGCAGCCACCGTCACCCATACGGTTCCCTCCATCGCCTATAAGATATCCTTCACCTCCTCGCAGGAATGCTCAACCAGTTCGAGATCAGGACGAAAGGCGTGCGGGGAGGAGACAAGGAAGCAAGGAAGCTTTCCAGGAGTGAAGAGGCCCCCTATTTGAAAAAATTCAAACGTCCCGGTCTCGCACAGCAGAAACGAGGCGGCACGAAGAAGACCGAACTCGAAATAATCATGCAGCAAGTTTTACTAGTGATGACTATGGAGATACCAGATCGGTCAGCATGCATGATCGAGGTCGAAAGAATGCTGGGAGCCGCATGAATCGCTCCGACATACGAGAACACTTGAATCAAAGTCGGGGTAATGTTAACCCAATAAACACGGACCTGAGGGTTCGCCTGAATAGGCGTAAAGACCCCCTGCGGAGGCGCCAACTTGGAATTATGATCGACGACAGTCAATTCCAGACAAGACCCCTCGCGGACCCAGTCTAGGAAAGAATTGATCAGTTAGAAAAGGCCTTTAGACTTTTGAAAAACGAGCAAGGTTAGGATCGATATGAAGATTCTGATGAGGAGCTTGAACCGTTTGCTCCCCATATTTCCAACACTCCATTTTCCCAAGGATTTTGGATCCCTCACGTCCCAACGTTTGAGGGAAATTCCGACCCGTACAGCCATTTGAGTACGTTCAACACCATAATGAGAGCCAGTAATGTGGGTTACGAGCTCAGATGCATGTTATTTCCAGCATCATTGACAGGACCAGCCAAAAGCTGGTTCGAAAAATATAAGAGACACTCAATAACTTCTTGGGCGCAACTGTCTAAAGAATTCAAGAAGCAGTTCAGAGCCATGATGGGGGTTAGACCTGAGGCGTCAACCCTTAATAATGTTCGACATCAGCCAGGAGAGACATTGAAAAGTTACCTTACAATGTTTAACTTGGAAGTTGCTCGAGCTCGGAATGTGGACGACAGCGGTCACCTAATGGCTGTCCAAGCTGGAGTTATGCCAGGAAGTGCTCTCTGGGACGACATGCAAAGGAAACCGGTGAGGTCCCTAACCGAGTTTAACAAACGAGCACATAGGTTTGTCAATGTAGAGGAAGCGAGGTCGACACGTAATGTGGCTTCCTAGCCCGTAACTACAACGATAAACGTGAACTCTGCCTCAACCTCGGCAGACCCACCAGCTTCAAAGCCTGTTGCAGAAAACCCTTCCAAGAGAAAAAAGAACGAAGGGAGTAATCTCGAGGCTGAAGGAGGAAAGAAAAAGAAGGGGGAGAGATATTTCTCCGTATACAGAGTGTACACTAAGCTCAACGAGTCTCGGGAGAACATGTATCTGGCTAATGAAAACCAGGTCCCCTTCAGGCGTCCGGACCCAATGAGAAATCAGAAGTCCAAGAGGGACTCCAGCAAATATTGCCGATTTCACAGAGACACCGGGCATACTACCGATGAATGTCGACAGCTGAAAGTTGAGATCGAAGGATTGATCTCGAGGGGTTACTTCAGACAATATGTCAAGAACCAAAATACTAGTTAAGCGATCGCGAGCCAGAGAGCAGTCGCGCCGCAGCCCACCCAAAACAATAATTCCACAGCTAGGGAAGAGGATAGGCCCCCACCGATAGATGGAGAAGATGTGATAACCATCTCGGGAGGGCCTCATCCTGTGGGCATGGGAAGAAATGCCCAAAAGAGATACGTTAACGAGCTGAAGACTAGGGACGGGTCTCCCTATGAACCCGAACCTAGAGCTCCAAAAAGTCAAAGGGTTGAATCTCAACCAATAACCTTCATTGAGGAAGACGCGTCCCATGTTCAGTTTCCTCACCATGATCCGCTGGTCATCACTCTCCAGCTGGCAAATAAAAGGGTCCACCGAGTTCTCATAGACAATGGGAGCTCAGTTAACATTCTCTATAAAGCAACCCTTGAAAAGATGGGACTCTCCCTTCGCGACCTGAAAGCATGTGCGACTACGCTGAATGGCTTTTCAGGAGAAGGAACCGCCTACATGGGGTCCATCGAACTCCCTGTGACCTTGGGAGACTACCTAGTCTCAACAACCAAGATGATGGAGTTCGTGGTAGTAGACCTGCCTTCGGCCTACAACGTGTTGCTCGGAAGACCAGCCCTGGTTGAGCTGGGGGCAGTCTCGTCTGTGAGGCATCTGGCCGTTAAGTTCCCCACCCCTAGTGGCATCGGAACGTTGAAGGGAGATCAGTTAGCTGGGAGGGAATGCTACAACATTTCCTTAAGAGGAAAGAAACAGACGAGTGCACAGACACTCGTCATTGTTCAGAATAAAGACGGGACGGTCTTAGAGTTTGATGAAGAAATCGATCAAAGGGTTGAGGAGAAAGCTGACCTCGAACCCTTAGAAGAGCTCGAAGAGATTCAGCTCAAAGAGTTGGATCCCTCGAAAAAGGTAAAGGTTGAAAAACACCTCCAGGAAGAGACAAAATAGCAACTAATTTGCTTTTTAAAGAAAAACCAGGATGTCTTCGCATGGTCACATTCGGAGATGGTAGGGAAAAGTCCGAATATAGCAAGCCACGCACTAAATATAGACAAAAGCTTCCCTTTGAAGCAACAAAAGCGAAGACAGCTGGATAACGACAGAAAGAAGGCATTGAAGGAGGAGGTCGACAGGTTAAAAGCAAGTCGATTCATTAGGGATGCTTTTTACCCTGATTGGGTAGCCAATCCGGTGTTGGTCCCAAAACCTAATGGGACGTGGCGAACCTGTATTGACTATTCAGACCTCAACAAAGCTTGCCCGAAGGACTATTTTCCATTACCGAGGATTGACCAGCTCGTGGATGCAACGGCGGGGCATGGACTGATGTCATTGATGGATGCCTATTCTGGATATAACCAGATTCCCATGCATGCCCCCGACCAGGAACATACGAGCTTCATAACGGATAAGGGGCTATACTGCTATAATGTCATGCCATTCGGGCTCAAAAATGCTGGGGCCACATCCCAGCGGCTCGTAAATATGATGTTTTCAGAACAAATAGGGAACAACATAAAAGTTTATGTTGACGACATGTTTGTTAAGTCTCAACTTAACAATAACCATGTTGATGACCTCAAAGAATGATTTGGCGTGCTTCGGAAGTATAACATGAAACTAAATCCTCATAAGTGCACCTTTGGCGTATCTTCAGGAAAAATGCTGGGCTTTATCGTGAACGCTCGTGGAATAGAGGCCAACCCTGACAAGATCCAGGCTTTGATTGACATGCCCTCACCTCGAATACACAAGGATGTCCAAAGTTTGACCGACAGGATGGCGGCCCTAAGTAGATTCATATCAAAATCTACAGACCGTTGCCTTCCATTTTTCAACCTTTTGAGGGGAGGCAAGAAATTTGAATGGACGGAGGAGTGCGAGCTGGCCTTCCAGGAGCTTAAAAAGCACCTCGCAGAACCCCCCATCTTATCAAAACCCATTACGGGAGAAGTACTGTACCTATACCTTTCCAGCACCGATCATGCAATAAGTGCAGTGCTCATGCGAGAAGAAGAAAAGGTACAAAGACCCATCTATTACATCAGCAAAAGGTTATTGGGGGCAGAGTCGAGTTACCCCTTGATGGAAAAGCTGGCTCTCAGCTTAATTCATTCATCCCATAAACTTTGACCCTACTTTCAGGCACACCCCATCCATGTGCTGACCGATCAACCACTTAGGCAAGTCCTGTCTAAACCGGAGGCTTCAGGTCGACTTCTTAAATGGGCAGTTGAACTCGGACAATTCGAGATCACTTACCACCCGAGGAGGACAATTAGGGCACATGCATTGGCAGACTTTATAGTGGAGTGTACTGGCATGACCAACGACGAAGTTATAACCCCGACCCACGAGCTGTGGAAGCTTTACGTCGATGGTTCATCTAATGAGAATGGATCGGGGGCAGGGGTCATTTTGATTACCCCCGCAGGGAGCAGATTTCATTCCGCCTTAAGATTCAGCTTCAAAGCATCGAATAACGAGGCCGAATACGAGGCTTTACTGGCGGGACATCGTATAGCCAAAGAGCTCAAAGCTAAAACAATACATTGCTACAGCGACTCCCAGCTTGTGGTTAATCAAATCTTGGGGAATACTAGGCATGTGGCACGAAGATGGCAGCTTATTTAGAGAAGGAAAAATCCGCATTGGAACATTTCGAGTTTTATGCAATCGAACAGGTTCCCCGAGAGAAGAACTCAAATGCAGATGCCTTAGCTCGGCTCGCAACTTCCACCGAGAATGATGAGCTAAATGTTGTGCCCATAGAACACCTCTCGACACCTAGCATTAACGAGCCGGAGGAGGAAGACGTATGTATGATTGAGTCCGAGCCTACCTGGATGACCCCGATAGTTGAATTTCTCGAGACCGGCGTCCTTCCAAAAGATCGGAACCAAGCTCGAAAGTTAATGTAGCAACTTCCCCGTTACACCATTTTGGACGGAAAGTTATATAGAAGGGGGTATTCCATGCCATTACTACAGTGCGTAACTCCACCCGAAGCCAAGAAAATCATCGAAGAAATTCATGAAGGGTTCTGTGGAGACCATACCGGGGGGCATAGCCTGTCCAAAAAAATCATACGCCAAGGATATTTCTGGCCTACCATTAAATCAGATTCTTTTGAGTACGTAAAGAAATGCAACAAATACCAGAGATTCGCCACGATTCCTCGAGCTCCACCATCCGAGCTGACCATGTTGACTTCCCCATGGCCATTCGCAGTATGGGGAATCGACCTCATAGGCTCTCTCCCAACTGGCAAGGGCGGTATGGAATATCCTGTAGTCGTCGTGGATTACTTCAGAAAGTGGACGGAGGCTGAACCGTTGGCAACGATAACTTCCAAAAAGGTCCTTGACTTCGTGGTAAGATACATCATATGCCGATATGGGATGCCGAGGAAGATTGTATCCGACAACGGAACCCAGTTCGATAGCGACTTGTTTACCAACTTTTGTGAGAAGAATGGAATAATAAAGAGTTTTTCGTCAGTGGCTCATCCTTAGGCGAATGGCCAGGTCAAACCTGTAAACAAAACTCTAAAGAGTTCTCTAAAAAAAAGTTGGAGGAAGCAAATGGACGATGGCCCGAAGAATTGCCCCAAGTCCTATGGGGATATAGGACTACAGCTCAAACATCAATGGGACATACCCCATTCTCGCTAGCATATGGTTGCGAAGCTATGCTGCCTATCGAGGTCAAAATCCCAACAATAAGAACTCACATTTATGACCAAAGCTTGAACCACACTCAGCTCGAAGAAATCTTAGACTTGATTGAAGAAAAAAGAAACGAAGCTCTGTTGAGGAACATTGCCTACCAGCAACGAGCTACCAGGTACTTCAACAAGAGGGTTCGAGATTGAAAGTTCGGTGTGGGAGACCTGGTGTTAAGACGCGTATTTTTGGCAAAGCGAGATCCAGCAGCTGGTGTGCTCGGGCCAAATTGTGAAGGACCATACTAGATAGAGTCAGTCATCCGGCCCAGTGTTTACAAACTAGCGAGATTGGATGGGAGCTTGGTACCACGAGCATGGAATGGCGAACACCTAAGACCTTACTACCAGTAGTATAGGAAGGATGTCGCCTGTAACCATGATTATTTATTAGTACTATTTTGTTTACTTTTGAATTTCATCAAATAAAGATTTATTTCGTTCAATATATTATATTTCTCTTTATTTTTGCAATCTCTCTTAATTTAATAACCTATGGTCACACTCATAGGATATTAAGGGGGCATCATTGGTATATATACCATTAGCTTGAAAAATAAAATAACATACACGAAATGCATGCAAGCATTTGGAGACAACCAAATGCGCCAGTAGGGACGGTTTGGATAAAAACCAAGTTGTTAAAAACGTACAAGTGTTTGGATATAACCGAATTATTAAAAACATACAAGTGAATGGATTAGAAACCAATCACAACCTTAAAGGGTTTGGAACAAACCAGCTAGAACTAATCGACGATAAGTTGGAACCTAAACCTACTTCGAGATAAGTCAAGATCGAGGCTGGAATATCTTATGAAAAAATAGTTTCAAACTCATAACCTCGAAACAATAACCGAGGATGAGAAAAAGTAACTAAGCAATAAGATATAACTAAACCGTTTGCATTACACACCATACAAGTACTTTCGGGTTCATGGTGAAAGTAATATCCGACCTTGATAAACAACGAGATCGGAAGCGGATAATTCGAGCAAACGATGCATGAATGCATTAAGTCTCGAGCCTAAATCCAAACTATGTTTGTACGAATAAATAAACATATACGATTCTTTAATATAAAATGTGAAAAATATTTCGAGCTAAGAAATGTAAAGCATATGTATTAAAATAAAAATAAATTGTATCGGCCCCATGGGCATAAATTAAGGCAATTACAAAAATAAAGGGACGCAGCCCTGAGGTGAGGTTCAGGAGAGAGCAGTTCCCTTGGCCTTCTCAGCATCAACGACACTAGACCCCTTAGGATGAATAGCATGACTATCCTTCTGAGCAGCCTCCTAAGCAGCTTCACTCGCCTCAAGGAGGACATTCCACCGCTCTACATACTTCGCCTCAAGGGGACCTAGGAAGCTGGTGTCGAGGTCGGCATTATCGACCCAGATTTTGTACATGGCCTGGTCAACCACCTTTTCCTTATTCTCTTTGAACTCGTCAAGGAGGCGAGCCTTCTCGCTTTCCATGATCTCGAAAGTGGCAGATTTCTCCTCCTTGATTTTATCATTAGCCTTCTCTAGCTCCGCAAGATGAGTCTTCGCCTGTTCAAGCTCGGCCTTGATCTTCTCCAGCTCCGCAAGACGAGTCTTTCCCTGTTCGAGCTTGGCCTTCACCTTTTCAAGCTCGGTCTTCGAGTCTTTGAGTTCATGAGCCATTTTAAGCTGGAGATCCCTCGACTCTTGGGCCAGAGACATGCTTGTATGCACCTCGTTGGTCAGCTTATAATTAAGCTGTGCTGAAATGACAAGGGCCTGAAACACAAAGGATGAATTAGAACACAAACCAAGACATAAGCAATTAAAGGAGAGTTGTGAAAATTACCGCGGCAGTAAGTTCAATACTCTTATCATAAAGAGTATTGCAGTCTGGGGCCTTGTGCACGAGGTCCCAATGGTCAGCGCCGAACCCTGAAAAACTCTGACCCACTCGAGAAAGGACGTCTGAGCTAAGCACAGCTCCTTGGTTCCCAGCCGTACCATCAAGCACGAACTCTTCAACGTGAGGTCGGGCCGACGGCAGGGTGACCTTGGAAACTGAGGGTTTTTTCGGAGGTCGGCCGATTATTAGCTGACTTGCGGCTGGAGAAAGTGTAGCAAGTGCGGTCGAAACTGAGGCATCGACCTGGGCATTCGGCTCCTCAGCTGTGCTCACAGTAGTTTAAGCCGTTGGGGTCTTCTCGATGTGCCTGGGGATTTTGGATGGCCGGTCGGATCTCTGCGAGCCTCCTTGGCGTTTACTCTTTTGAGCTCCGACTCCCTCATCACTAAAAAGCACAGCATCAAGGTCGGGATCCATAGCGCCTGCACAGTTCCAATCGAAGTTAAACATAATGTTAACAAAACTTGGAAGATACAAAAAAAAAAACACCCAAGTAGAGAAGGACCTAACTGGAACTTTCCCCCGAGCTTGAGCTCGGGGACCACAAAATTCCCCCATCTTCAGAAGAGGCGGGGGGGGGGGGGGGGAGTACCTTCCCTATATGTGGACGTCAACCTCGAGAGGTCCCTATAGTCATTGGTCCCATATTGGACATCTATCCCGTCCCACACTTTGTTCAGACTGTACATAGTGTCGTACTTCCCGAGCCAACTATCAAACCTATGAACACGGTCATCTACCCAAGTCCATATATAGAAGTGGTCCCTATCATCCGGGCATAATACTAACCTATCGTGTTTGTGTTGTAATAGGGTGGGGGACCACATTTTCGAGCTAAGGATGACTATACCTTGATCATCCGAGCTCGAAGCTTCGTCGTTGGCCTCGTTCCCCGACTGTGGGCTCCGCCGGCGAACCGGTGGCGGGGGCCTCACCTCTCTCCTTGGAGGGAGGATGCCAGTTGGCAGTGGCAAGAGCTCCCAGAGGTGGTACTTTTTATTGGACCAATCTGAAGTGGACTGGCCATCTCCCAAAAGCCCGCAAGCTCGGAGCTTACTCTCATGAAAAAGATATGAGAGAGACCTCCTGCCATACGGGAGTTGGAGCAGAGTCTCTCTATGCTCCTTCATCACGTCGTCGGAAGTAGGACAGTGAAAGTTGGCTGAAAAATAAGACACATTTAAACTAAGTACGAACCTACAAACAAAAGTCCGAGCACAGAGATAAAGAAGGTTAGGATACTTACGGATCCATCTGAATGAGTAATATCGAGACGAGGACAGGCCATCTGTCTAGAAGAAGGCCTTCTTAAAGTCAGGTGGGTGGTTAGGAAGGTCCTCAAACACCTTTTTCTCTTTGGGGTAGCTTGAAAGATAGTAGAAGCCGTCTCCTCCCCGAGCTCGGGAGGGATTGCTTTTCAGACAAAAGAGATACAAAATCTCTCGTGGTGAAGGTCCTTTCCACTTCAACTCGTGGTATAACGACCTTAGGGCAGACAGAACCCTGTAAGAATTGGTGTTGAGCTGGAATGGAGCCAGCCCAACAAAGTCCGTGAAGTCCTTGAAGAATGACTTCAAAGGTAGTAGCGCTCCTGCCCTCATATGATCTTAGCTCCAAGCCGCGTACCTCAGCTTGTTATCAGGATTTCCATCTCCTGGGGCACGACAGCTTCGCTCACTGGAGGTAGGAGCTCGACACCTTAGGGTGCTTGACATCCTGAGACCGTGAAATGCCAGGATATCAGTTACCTGGTTTATCGAGGTAACCGAGCTCCAGTAGTGCTCGGCCTCGAAGAAATCCCTCCTCGGTTGCGAGGTAGAAGGCTCACCCATCAGCGAGAATTGGATCTCTCCCGGACTGTACTCGATGGTGACTTTTAATTTAGGGTCGAGGGTGATTAGCCTGGGTCCTGAATCAGATTCCAGATAAAGGGCCTCTCGAAGGGTTATCCTCTTCCTTTCTATGACCTCAACGATTTGGCGGCGATAGTGAGCTCTGGTCTCCTCCTGTTCGCGCGCGAGATCATATTCGCGAATCAGACGTTGATTCCGAGCAAACAGCGACTCTAGGCTCGGGGTTTTTGGCGAGTAAGGAATTTCCAGCAATGACCCCCACCGTCTTTCCAAATTCTGTGACATCTAGGGAGAAAGAAAAAATGGTGAGGGCCATGCATGCAAGGGTTCAAGAATAGCGAGCTTGACAGGACAAGCTCGGAGGATGCTTGGGTACGAAACGGGCTCGATACTAAAAACCCCGATTAAAGAGTCGGAACGTGTATTCTACGAGTAAAAGAAGGAGAGTGGATAAAATTTTTGAAAATCCCGAAATATCAGGGAAAAAGTGTGACGGTTATTCAGAAATGGTAATCTTGGGTATCGTGCGTTCTTTAAAACCAAGATTTTGTACTCGATATCTTGGTGTGCAAGATATGTTTTAAATTTTGAAAACCTAGAAAAAAAGACCTTGTCCTACATCAAAACTGGATTTGGAACCAGTGATTTAAACCTAGCGTGGAGACTTAAACGTGAAAGCCTATTGGTCAGAACTTCCTAGCGTATCATACTAAGAAAATAAACTAGTGCATTCCCAGAAATAAAAGAACAACATAGACAGAAACTGGCATAAAGGAAAATAAAAAGACCATCGGATACTTACACAATGATGGTGATTGTAGAGAAATTTTTGATTGAAGGAGAGGCTGCAGGTATGACATTACGGTTTCGAGCAAACTGGTGGTCCTTTGTTTCTTCGACTGGAAGAACATGCACAAGCAAAAGGTCCTCTGGGATGGTTTCTGGTTTTGCCTCTTTTCTTCTTTCTTCTGATGAGTGCAAAATAAGAGGAAGACGATGACTGGGGTCTTATATATAGATGGTAAAAAAAGGATTAATCTGAGCCATTGAACAGAATCCTTATAAAATCCAACGAATAGGGATTGATGACATGATGGTATCGGAAAGGTAGCAGGCGAACGATCGTGGGTAGATTTCCAAGGTACTCGAGTACCTTGAATGAGCAATGCCCAACTGACACGTTTCCATTTTCAAGTGTGTGACGGTGCGGTTCCCAAAGAAAGTAGTTCAAAAGTTTCCTTCTCATAGGATTCAAACAAATACTTTTGAGGGGGAAAAATGTTACACCCAGATTTTGAGCCTTAAGAATTGTGATCTCGAAAGCTGGATTCGTAAGGAATGGACTCATATTGTCTGGAATGTGTCCGCAACCTAGGCACCGAGCCTGCAAAGCAGAGACAACTTCGAAGATGGTAGCCTCGAAACCATTATAAGCTCGAAAGACAGATATCAAAGCACATCTGTTCTCAGATGGCCTCGGATCAGGGGCTCCGAGCCTGACATAAGTATGAGCTCGAAGTAGCGTGATCTGCGGGAGATGTCACAGCTCGAAAGTCAGTAAGAGACCCAGGTGGGAACAACACTGACAATGTAGATTGATAACTTAGGATATTCCAGTGAGTCATTTTGGAGAGACGCGGTCTACATTGATTGTTGTAAATCCCCTATAATAAAGGGATATTTATTATGAAGTTATACGCCCCCTTATCTTCAGGGGACGTTTCCTTGTATATAGGATCACAGGCTTTTAACGCCATTAAATTTATTTGCATATAAATAATAACTTTCCGAAATATGTGGGATAGTATTCTGAAACCTCCTCTATAAATAGAGAGGTCATGCACCATTGTAAATGACCGAATTTTTGTGATCTTGAGAGAAGCTCTGGAGAATTCATTCTTAAAGAATTTCCAAAAATCATCTTAAGTTTTAATAACAAAGGCACGTGGACTAGGCAGAGTTAACTACTGAACCACGTAAAAAAATCCCATTTGTGTGATCATATTTTTCTTGGCCATAACCAATTATTGTTTTCGTGCTCTTATTTCACTGTTGACGAAAAACGTCGTCAACCGGTAATTAGAAGGGTAAAATGATAACTTTAATCAGCTCTAATTAACGAACCAATAAATGGAGGAAAAAACTACATTTATCAAAGAAAACTGTGTAAATATAATTCTATAAATACTTATAATGTAATTTCATATTTATAGTGGTGTAATCATGGAATGAATAAATAAGATTATTGAATTAGAGAGTTTAATTAATAATCTGGTTTATTGGAGCTTTGTATTATAGGTCCATGATCCTCAGGTCGCCTCCGTCCTACACTGTCAAAGGTAAGGATGCCACAAGGAAATAATTTTATAGGACAAGGAAATAATAATGTGATAATTATGGGCAATTAATTAATTCTCAAATAATTAACTATATATATATTATTTTGAAATTTTTTATGTTAAATAAATATTAAGCATGTTAGGATTAATATTTGGGAGAGTTTATTTATTATCTTATTATAAGATAATTTATTTAAAAGTGATAGTTTTTAAGATAAAGCTGATTTTTGAATTAACTGATATTTATCGATATTTATTTTGGGATAAATATCTTATCTTAAAATTAATTAAACAAACAAATAAGAAAAATCAAGGATATACCCTTATGGCTCATGCCATTCACTGTGCCATACAGTGAGTGGTGCCAAATGTAAATATTTTCTATCCTGGGGATTTGAATTTTGAATTTCAACTTAATTTATTTATTTAATTATTCATTTTTAAATATAATTTAAATTAAATAATTAAAAAGGATGTAACTGATCAGTTTTTATTATAATTAAATAAAAATTAATTAAATCATTTAATTATCTCTATAAATCTAAAAAGAAGTGATTCCTTTCTAAGTCAGTTATTTCTAAGGTTATCAGACTCTCTCAAAAGAAAGAAACGATAGAATTCCGTATACCTAAAATTCTAGAAGTTTCTATAGCCTATCTTTTCTCATACCTCTCTTGATCTCATGTGTTAAGTACATCTAGAGAGCCTAAAATTAACATGTGAATCCTACGTGCCCACACAAGTCCTTGTGTGTTAGAGTATCGACTTGGAAGGCTAAGGTGTGAGCTTTGATTAGGATAGGAAGATCGTTGATTTTATTAAAAGACTCAATGACACTTGATAGGCTACAAGAGTTAATCTCTACTCCTTGTATGTGTTATTTAATAGATCTATATATGTATGATCGTGACTGTTATTAATGAATTTTTGAAAATCCCTTTCCTACATATTGTGAAATAATATTTTTGGGATATATTTTATCATATAGTTTTATTTTTATTTATTTTATTACATAGTTAGAATATTATTATTAATTAAAGGATAAAATAATAATACTTCTACATTTTACATGAAATGACCACTTTACCCCTTGTTTTGGGTTTGGTAAAATGACATATTGGGAAAAATTATCTGTATGGATATTTTTAAGATTTAAAATGCTATTTTTCTAGTCTTTTTCGAATTATTAAGCATCATTAAAATAGTAATATTTGGTCATTATTTTTTTCTATGATTTTAACTAAATTTCATATTTTTGAGGGGAGGGATCGGGCAAGTGATGATTTCCAGTCATATTGATTTTTTTTATTTCTCTCATTCAAGACACAGTTTCAAGATCCCTTAAAGAGTGGAGGACCCTCTAAGCCGAGCATAACACATGTAATATAGCCATTATCATTTTTTTTTTTAAAAAAGAGAGAAGAGCATTGCGTTGGAGTGCATGAGTTCTGGACAATTTTGGGTATGTGGGATCGATTCTTAGGGGCCTAAGGATCATCTTGGAGATAGAGAAACGAAGGGAAACCATTCAGAAATGAAAATCATAGTCCAATCAAAAGGGGGCATCCAACCATTTTCTTGGGTTGTTCTTGGTCGTGAGTGCTGGACGTCCTAGGATCATTTTCCAATCGAAAGGGGGCTTCAAACGCCATCGGGAAGACTTGAAAGAGGCTGCTGGCAACGAAGAAAGGGGCCACAGCAGAGCTCTGGCCATGTCTCGAAACACGTTTTTGGGTTTTCCCTTGGTTTTTCAATCCAAAAAATAGTACATTAAGTTTAGATCATTTTCCAACTGGTTTGGTATTTTAATGATTTTTCCTCGAATTACTATAATTTATTGAAATTTAAATAGAGATTAATTATAAAAAAATATTTTTATTGTTCAGAAAAATATGAGTTTATATTTGATTGATCTCTGTATGATTTGGAATGTCTTTGTATGTTTAGATTTAAGCTTTGATTATGTTTGATAATTTTCTTCAATTATTTTCTTTTAAATATGTGATTTAAACAAATAAATGTGGGAAAAATATTTAAAGTATTCTAAGAATTCTGGAAATGCTTGTGTACGTTTAAAATTCGATTCTATGGCTCTCTGTATTTTTAATTTGTATCATTTATGTAAATTCTATAATTTATTTGGCTTATTCTATATTTTAATTATGAAAAATATTAATGCTACTGTTTTGAACACTAGGTAATTTGTCTGTTTTACTGTAGGGTGTAGAAACTGGTTTGTACAGTTAGATTTGATTTTTAATCGCTTATGTATTTTTCTTGTATTAATTGTTGTTTTTTCTATTAATTTAATTAAGAAAAATAGTTACTTTTTCTAGAATTGTTGAATGTGAGTACATCGCAAGAAGGGCAACGATGTCTCGAGCGAACGACTGAGTGTGAGTAGAGCGCAGTCTAGACTAGGTGCCATTGTGGGAATATCGAGTGTGAGTACAACACAGGCAAGATAGATTACATTTCATGTCTAATCAACATGACTTGTTAGTATTTATGTGTGTGAGTATAACACACATTATGTTAGGGTGATATTATGTTTATATATCGCACGATGATTATTGTGTTTATGATGTTTATTTATGTTTAGTTGAAAGTTTATGTTTTTTGGTTTGGGGAGTTATGTCCTACATAACTCTTCTTACTGGGCGTTAGCTCACGGGTACTCTGTGTGCAAGTAAAGGCAAAGCGAAGCAGTGAGTGGTGTGGGCTCAAGGCGTGGACATAACATGTTAGAGGCTAGGCTCAAATTATTTTATGTTTCTTTTTTAATAAACGTCATGTTTTTAATTTTCAGACTTGAACGGTTATTTTCTTTACGTTGTTATTATTAAACATAGTATCCAACATTTTTATTTTTAGATAATGAGATCTCATCGTCTGTTTAAATTTTAAATACATATTTTATTTTAGTGCCTTAAAGTATTTATTTGTTTGTTACTTTAAACAGACTCCCTAAGTAATGTGTAGCGTCCAAAATTTGCAAATAAGGCTTAGGGCCTTAATTAGCATGCTGGGAGGGCAATAATTGATTTAATTATGCTAATATGTGAATTTGATGATTATATGATTAGAAATGCATGTTTAGGTGAATTAAATATGCATGTGGGCCCCATTTGGTTATTAGGGGCACATTTGTAATTTTAGCCCGTTGAGGGCATAAATGTGATATATGTCTATATTGTGATTGATACCACAAGTGAATGGTGATATATTTGTGATGCACAATCTGAGATGGTCTTAGGGAGCATTTTAGCCAAATAGTCACAACGGGGTCGAATACTCCGCTCGGGAGGAGCCTAGAAGTATTTTGGGAAGACAGTTGGTGTTCGGGATTTATCGGGTAACAGGTAGTAATTTAGAAATTATTTGGACATGTCGAGATTAAACTAGGATTTATACGAATAGTCGAGGACTTAGCAAGAAACTTCCCTTGGTGGCACTTGAGGATGTAGGTAGGCTTAAAGGGTACTTTGGAGTATTGGCTAAGGGGATAGACTTAGACTCTTTAGGATGCTGGGACTCTAGAGAGACTTAGAAGAAAAACAAAAGAGGAAAACAAAACAACAAGGAATCTTAGCCTTGCTCTCTCTCTCTCTCTCTCTCTCTCTCTCTCTCTCTCTCTCTCTCTCTCTCTCTCTCTCTCGGCTCACTCCATCTTTCATTGAATCCAAGAGGTTTTGAAGAAAATTTTCCAGAGATTAAGGATTCAATGCTAGAATTTGGGAGGCTAGAAGCTTGAAGACTTGGGGAATCATCTCAGGGTATTAGATATCACAGAGGTAAGAATTAAAGGTGGTTTGTTTCTTTTAAATTCTTGCTAGAACCTTAAGTGTGAATGAAAGGTAGATTTTAGTTTTACTTTGAGTTTTGATGAGTATATGAATTGTTTCTGAGTTTTGTTATTGAGCCTAGGATGTGTGGAAGGGAAGTCTAGGCCAAATTCTGAGTTTAATTGGTATTTTGGGTATGTAATTGGGGTTTAGGCTTGAGGAAAAATGCAGGAAAAAGGTTGATTTTCTGGGTTTGGCGGCTCAGGCCGTGGCCTTGTTCTTCAGGCGCTGTGATCCGTGTGCACGAAGAGGCTAGAATGCCTTTGTTTTTCCTAGGCGCCCTACGGTGCAAGGTGTAGCATTCCAAAGCCCGTGTCCCTCAGTAGAGAGGCACTTTTCCTGTGGCTTGAGCATGCCTCTTAAAGGGCTGAATCGTGGCTCAAATGCTGGTTGTTTGAGAGTTTTAAGCTCAGGATCCCAAATGTTAAGGCTCAAGAAGGGTTCGGCTGGTTGGATTAGTAGAATTAAAGTTTCCAGAGGCTAGGTTATTATTCCGAAGTTATTTATTGGTTTGGAACTTGATGAATGGTTATTATGAATACATTGTGACTAGGTTTTCAACGAGGCTCAAGTTAGAAGACTGTGCTCGGGACACAGGTAAGAAAACTGTTGTACCCGTAGAGCATGGCAAGGCCTTATTATTTGTATTACATGGTGCGATCCTATTGCTTATGTTTAATATGTGTTTAAATAGATGTAAATATTATGCTATGTGATGCATATTGGTGAGTGAACGACGAAGGCCAGGATTGGCAAAGGCCAAGAATGGCGAAGGCTGGGAATGGAAAAGGCCGAGAATGACCAAAAGCCCAGTACTGCAAGGGGCCGGGATCGGCATTAAGCACGAGGAGTGCAGGATGTTAGGGCGAGACCCTCATAGTGTGCTGGGGCCACCCTATCGGTGAAGACCGCGAACCCAGGGCCTGGTAAAGCATTTGGAACGGCTTGGGCTGCTATATGTTTAGCCCGTTGGCTGTTTTGTTGTATTCGGTGGATTGTTGTGCATATGTTATATGTTTTGTGTTAAGTTTTCTTGCTGGGCTTTGGCTCATGGGTGCTCTATGGTGCAGGTAAGGGCAAAGGAAAGGTCGACCAGCCATCAGTACGGAGAGCATGGAGCGACAGGTACATGTTCGGCCTACCTGGCTGCCACGGCCAGGGTTATTTTGGGGAAATACACTGTGATGGTGTTTTTTTTTTCCTAGGACGACCTTAATTGTAACTTTGAGTTGTAATGAATTTTATAAACAGTATTTTGGGATCCCAAATGTATAACTCTTTATGATTTAAATGAATGACCAAATTTTTATACATAATGTCTTTAAACGAATGTTATTTTAGTTTAGTCACACTTTTAACCTAAAACCTTGATTAGTGAGCTAATGGCACATTTTTAACCCACATGGTAACGACTCTAAGGAAGCATGGCGTTACAACTAGGTATCAGAGCGTGCCAAGGTTTATGGTTGGAGATCAATCGAACATGTATGCTCGCTGCTAGTGACAAGCTCGACTCAGGGTTGGTTGGTATTTAGTGAATTATATGCTTAATTGATTGTTTAAGTTGCCCTGTTTTCCTGAGTATATATAGATATAGCATGGTGAATATGTTGTTATATGCATGATGTTAGGGCATGGCCTCCATGATTTTTGTATGCCTTCTATGATATGTGGATTTGCTGGTTGTGATTGGTTGATGAAATTAGGAGGTGGTTTTGGATGTTGTTATCATGCCTGCTGTGCGGTGTCATTGGTTGTAGGCATATTGTAGTTATGCCTCGGAGATCAATCAGATTCCAAGGCAATAGGGCCGTGGATGACAACCTGGGTCAGGACCCTCCACCTGCCCCACCGAATTGGCAACAATTGTTTGCTGAGATGGAAGCTAGACCTCATCGAACAGAAGAAGAGCTTCGACAGTTGAGGCAGCAGGCCCCTCCTCGGGACATTGAATTACAGGTTCCATAGGTTGTGGCACCAGTGCCATCCCAGCCTACTGTGGAGAATAGGTGGGAACCTTTGTATGAGAGGTTTAGGTTATAACATCCTCCCACCTTCGAGGGTGGCCCATACCCACTGCGGGCATAGCAGTGGATGAACATGATTTCTTCCATCCTGGATTTTATGACGGTGGAAGGGAATGAAAAAGTAACCTGTGCCAGCTACATGTTGAGAGAGGATGCCCACATCAGGTGGGATGTTGTGTCTCAGAGAACGAATATTGCAGTTATGACCCGGGAAGAGTTGAGAAACATTTTCAATGAGAAGTATTACAGTGTCGCAGTCCGAGTTGTGAAGGTGGACGAGTTTACAATCCTGACTTAGAACTGAATGACGGTTACTGAGTATGCCTTAATGTTTGACCGATTAGCAAAGTTCGCGTCGGATTTGGTGTCGACTGACATGGCATGCAAAGATCAATTTGTGTGGGGATTGAATGTTATGAATGCCTGTGATTTCAAGATAACTGTGGGAACTACCACTTATGCACATGTAGTGGACAAGGTCCTTATAGTTGAGGGGGCCGAAGATCAGATATGGAGAGAGGGCGCTGCTAGGAGCGATGATTGGGGGATGATGCCTCTTTATATTGGATTTAGCTGGGGTAGTGGCCCCAGTGAGCAAAAGAGAAAAGCCCCAGACTCTTTTGTTCCTCCTGGCTTGGATAGGTGGGCACGGGGTGCTTTTAGTGGCCGTTAGGGCAAGGAAGACAACTAGAGGAGTTTCCTAGTGTGTCCTCAGTGCAGACCACGACATCATGGAGAGTGTAGGATCAGGGTCTGCTTTACTTGTGGAAGAATCCGTCATTTGAGGAAGGACTGCTCACAAGCCACGAAGGAAGAGCTGAAACAGAGTAATAGTCTCGCTCCTGCGAGAGTATTTACCTTGACCCAGACTGAGGTTGAGTCTAGTCCCTCGGTTGTGACAGATCAGCTTTCTAGTGTTGGTTCTTCTTTTACTACATTGATTGACTCAGGGGCTACTCATTCATTTGTATTTGCTAGAGTGATAGATCAGTTGTGTAGACCTAGAGATTTGTGTGATAGGGGATTTTAGATTTTGTTGTCGACTAGGGAACTGGTAGGCTCTAGGGGATGGGTTAGAGCATTGCCAGTAGAGATAGAAAATAGGTAGTTTTCTATGGATTTGATTGAGTTAGCGATGGATGACTTTGATATGATCCTAAGGATGGATTGGTTATCGAAGTACAGGGCGACGATTGATGGCAAGCGTAGGATGGTGACGTTTGAACTAGAAGAGGAGGTACCCTTTCTATTCGTGGGGACAGTGAGTGGACGGCGAGTGCCTATGATTTCGAAACTAAAGGCTAGAGACCTAATGCAAGAGGGTTGCATAGGATTCCTAGAAAACATTGTGGATACTTCTAGAGTTATTTCGGTTGGACCGGATGAGACCACACTGGTATGTGAGTTTCCTAATTTGTTCCCCGCAGACTTGCCAGGGTTTCCACCACACTGAAAGATCAAGTTTGTTATAGAGTTGGTGTCAGGGGTGGAGCCAGAATCTAGGACACCTTATATAATGGATCTGGCAGAGTTGAAGGAACTCAAGATTCATTTGTAAGACTTACTGGATTTGGGATTCATCAAACCAGGTTTTTCACCATGGGGTGCTCTAGTGTTGTTTGTCAAGAAGAGAGATGGATCCTTAAGGATGTACATTGCGAATTGAAAAAGTTGACCATTAAGAACAAGTACCCACTACCTAGGATCGACGATTTGTTTGAACAACTAAGAGGGAAGACAATGTTATTTAAGATTGAACTTCGGTCAGGCTACCACCAGTTGAGGATAAAAGAGGAGGACATACCAAAGATCATTTTCCGCACGAGGTGTGGACATTATGAATTCCTGGTTATGTCCTTTGGATTAACCAACTCCCCAGTAGCCTTTACGGACTTGATGAATAAGGTCTTCAAGGATTATCTAGACAAGTTTGTGATCGTATTCATTGACGACATACTGGTGTACTCTCAATTAGAGACAAAGCACGAACAACATCTACGCCCTCGTATTACAGCAGTTGAGGGAGCATAGATTATATGCTAAGTTTAACAAGTGTGAGTTTTGGCTACCGCAAGTAACATTTCTGGGTCATATTGTCAGTAAGAAGGGGATTCTAGTTGACCCATGTAAGATTGAGGCAGTGAGGGATTGGCCCAGGCCTAGTAGTGTACCGGAGGTTAGGAGGTTTTTGGGATTGGCATGGTACTATCGGCGGTTCGTCGAGGGATTCACAAGAATAGCCACACCATTGACCGAAATGACGCGTAAGAAGACTAAGTATGTATGGATAGACATGTGTGGGAATAGTTTCAAGGAGTGGAAGTGGCGACTGATCACCGCTCCGCTATTGAGTTTGCCGTCAGACAATGACAAGTTTGTAGTCTACTGTGATGCTTCCAGACAGGGTTTGGGTTGTGTACTAATGAAGCTGGGAAGGTAATAGCTTACTCGTCAAGACAGTTGAAGGGGTATGAACAGAGGTATCCCGACATGATCTGGAATTGGCGGCGGTGGTATTTGCACTTAAGGTTTGGAGACACTACTTATATGGCAAGAAGTGCGAAATATACATCGACCATAAGAGTTTGAAGTACTTCTTTACTCATAAGGATTTGAATATGCGCCAGAGGCATTGGCTGGAATTGGTAAAGGATTACGATTGTGATATTTTGTACCATCCTGGGAAGGCTAATGTGGTTGCTGATGCGTTGAGTTGGAAGGGCCCAGGACAGTTGTTCAGTTCGAGGCAGATATCAGATAAGTTAACTGAAAAGATGACTAGAGCAATTATTGAGCTGGTAGTTGGACAGCTAGCCAATATCACTCTTCAGTCCATGCTCCTTGAAAGGATCAAGGAGGCACAGAGGGAGGATCCCCAGTTGAGAGAGCAGAAAGAGGGCGTCTTAGCTGGAGCGGCTAAAGAATTTTTTATTTTGGAGATGGGATTACTGAAGTACAAAGGTTGGATTTGCATTTCGATGGATTTCGAAATCCAGCAGGAGATTTTAGATGTGTCTCATACCACTCTCTATTCTTTACATCCGGGTATGATGAAGATGTACCAAGATTTGAGAACTCTGTATTGGTGACCGGGAATGAAGAGGGATGTGGTGGATTATGTGGCCAAGTGTTTGACTTGTCAGCAGATAAAGGTTGAACATCACAGGCCAGTAGGGTTTTTGCAGCCTCTGGGAATTCTGGAATGGAAATGGGAGGATATCACCATGGACTTCGTGGTTAGATTACCGAAGACCGTGGGACAACATGATTCGGTGTGAGTGATTGTGGACAGGTACACCAAGTCAACCCACTTTTTTCCTGTTAAGACGACTTATACTGTGGAGCAGTATGCCAAATTATATGTGAAGGAAATTGTATGACTACATAGGGCTCCGAGGTCAATAGTATCTGACAGGGGCCCCACCTTCACCTCCAAGGTTTGGGAGAGCCTTCAGAAAGCTATGGGGACACAGTTGCGGTTTAGTACCGCTTATCATCCTCAAATGGATGGACAGTGAGAGGACGATTCAGATACTAGAGGATATGTTGTGAGCCTGCGTATTGGATTTTGGAGGATCTTGGAGTAATTATCTCCCTTTGATTGAATTTTTCGATTAATAACAGTTATCACGCGACTATTGGAGTAGCTCTGTATGAGAGTTATATGGGAGAAAATGCAGATCACCCATCAATTGGGATGAGACGGGTGAGAGGAGGTATCTAGGTCTTGAGGTTATTTAGAGGACCAATGATGTTGTTGAGAAGATTTGAGCTCGAATGCTCGAATACTTAGACTTAAGACGCAGGAGCGTAGAATTTCAAGTCGGCGACCATGTGTTTCTCAGAGTTTCTTCCTTGAGAGGGGTGGAGTAGTTTGGAGTAATGGGCAAGCTAGGCCCTATGTTTGTTGGCCCCTTTGAGATTCTGGAATGGGCTGGAGAGGTAGCTTATAGATTGGTGATGCCTCTAGCTCTATCAGGGGTTCACAATGTGTTTCATGTATCCATGCTCCAGAAGTATGTATCAGATTCTACGCACATGCTGAGTTATGAGAACTTGGAGCTGGATCAAGATTTATCGTATGAGGAGAAGCCGATTCAGATTCTCGACCAAAAGGATAAAGTCTTGTGGAGCAAGACCATCACCTTAGTGAAAGTGATGTGGAGGAACAACAAAGTAGAGGAGGCAACTTGGGAACTTGAGATAGATATGTAGGATCAGTATCCCGAGTTATTCAGGTAATTTCGAGGACGAAATTTCTGAAAGGAGGGGATAGTTATAGAGTCCCAAATTTGGTAATAAGGCTTAGGGCCTTGATTATCGTGCCGGGAGGGAAATAATTGATTTAATTATGCTAATATGAGAATTTGATGATTATATGATTAGAAATTCATGTTTAGGTTAACTAAATATGCATGGGCCCCCATTTGGTTATTAGAGGCATTTTGTAATTTTATCACATTGAGGGCATAAATGTGATATATGTGTATATTGTGATTGATACCACAAGTGAGTGGTGATATATTTGTGATGCACGATCCGAGACAGTCCTAGGGATCAGTTTAGCTAAATAGTCACAACGGGGTCGAATACCTGGCTCGGGAGGAGCCTAGGGGTATTTTGGGAAGACAGTTGGCGTTCGGGATTTACCAGGTAACGGGTAGTAATTTAGAAATTATTTGGACATGTCGAGATTAAACAGAGATTTATAGGAATACTTGAGGACTTAGCGAGATGTGGTATATGATGAAACTGCCCTTGATGACACTTGAGGATGTAGGTAGGCTTAAGGGGTACTTTGGACTATTGGCTAAAGGGATAGACTTAGACTCATTAGGATGCTGGGACTATAGAGAGATTTAGAAGAAAAACAAAAGGGGAAAACAAAATAGCAAGGAATCTCAGCCTTGCTCTCTCTTTCTCTCTCAACTCTGTCCTTCTCTCATTGAAGTCTAGAGGTTTTGAAGAAAATTGTCCAGAGAATAAGGATTCAAGGCTAGAATTTGGGAGGCTAGAAGCTTGAAGACTTGGAGAATCAGCTCAAGGTTTGAGTTATCACAGAGGTAAGAATTAATGGTGGTTTGTTTCTGTTAAATTCTTTCAAGAACCTTAAGTGTGCATGGAAGGTAGATTTTAGTTTGGTTTTGAGTTTTGATGAGTATATGAATTGTTTCTGAGTTCTGTTATGGTGCCTAGGTTGTGTGGAAGGGAAGTCTAGGCTTAATTCCGAGTTTAATTGGTGTTTGGGGTATGCAATTGGGGTTTAGGCTTGAGAAAAATGCAGGAAAAAGATTGATTTTTCAGGGTTTGGGGGCTCGGGCCGCGATCCTGTTCTTCAGGCGTCGCGACCCGTGTGCATGAAGAGGCTGGAAGGCCTCTGTTTTTCCTTGGCGTGCCGCGACACAAGGTGTAGCGCGTCACGACCCATGTCCCTCAGCAGAGAGGCATTTTACCTCTGACTTGAGCACGCCGCGGCCCTTAAGGGGCTGGGCTACGGCTCAAATGCCAAACTATGGTTGTTTGAGGGTTTTAATCTCAGGAAGCTAAATGTTAAGGCTTGGGAAGGGTTCTACTACCTGATTTAGTAGAATTCAAGGTTACAGAGGCAAGGTTATTATTTTGAATTTATTTATTGGTTTGGAACTTGATGGATGGTTATTATGAATACATTGTGACTAGGTTTTGAACAAAGCTCAAGTTAGAAGACTGTGCTCAGGATCGCAGTATTCACATAGCTCAGGACACAACTAAGAAAATTATTGTACCCGTAGAGCAGGGCATGGCCCTATTGTTTATATTGCAGGGCGCCACCCTAATGATTATGTTTAATATGCTTTTAAATATCTATGAATATTATGCTATGTGATGCATATTTATGAGTGAACGGCGAAGGTTGGGTATGGCAAAGGTCGAGAATGCAAAGAAGTCAGGTACGGCAAGGAGCCGGGATCGGCGTTGAGCACTCAGAGTGCAGGCCATTAGGGCGAGATCCTACTAGGGTGTTGGGACCACCCTCTCGGTGAAGACTGATAACTCTACAAAATAGAGTTATTTTACCACTTTTTATGTACTAATTGTTGCTTAATTCTTGAGTTTTTAATTGATTTATTATGTTTTTAAGTAATTTTGAACTTATTAGTCTTATTGTAATTTTCTAGATTTTTATATGTTTTTATAGATATTTTATTGTGTTATGTTGTAATTTAATTATTTAAAATTAGTATTGTTAGTTTGAATGCTAAAAATATGTTTTTATTGAAAATAAATGTTATGTAAATTAAATTTTAATTAATATTTTCATGGAAGTTATATGATATATTTTATTAATGAAAATATTTAATTTTAATTTAGTTTATAATTTATTTGGTACGGAAATTATTGCAATTTTGGACTTTGAAAAGTAAGAAACAGAATGAAGAAAAGTGTGGCATTTTCAAGAAAGAAAGGAAGAAAAGTGGCAAATGGCCAATGCCACACCAATCCACCAAAGCAGCCCAGCCCATTCGGCCCAGTTGCCTCTTGATGCACTAGCCCTTCTCTTCAGCAGCTCTCCTTCACCCAAATCAAGCAGCCAACGCCTGGCTATGCCCAGCATTTGCCACCTGTCCACGCCAGCTGCCTCCAGGTCACACTTCAGCAGCTGCCTCCTGAAGCATCCATGCCCACAGCCTTCACGTCTCCCATTTGCCTCTTCCGAAATCAACCATGCCTGCCAGCTTCAACATCCCACAGCAGGCCCGAGCCCACAAACCGGCCCACTTCAGCTGCCAGATGCCTCCTGCCAGTCCAAAAATCATTTCCCCCATCCAAACAAAGCCTGCTGCCAGCCCAACAATGCAAAAGAATAAATGTGTCTTGAGCCCAAAAATTTCACCATTGTCCCCTTGTCCTTTTGTCTCAAAATACCACATTTTTACCCAAACTTTTCTACACATCTTACCCCAAAACATCATTATTACACCCTATAATTTACTCCTATTTACCATATTATAATTAATTAAATTAATTTAATCAATTTAATTAATTTAAATTGATTATTTTAATACTTCATTTTGGTTATAAATATAAAGTTTTGAAGACCATTTAGGGTGGCCATATTTTTAGGGAGGAGGTTACCATACGAAAAACTCTACATATTTCAAAACCTCTCTATTCTCTTCATCTTTTTCATCTTTTTTGTTGTTATTTTTCTATGTATTTTTAGAGGAACAATTTGGGGGTTCATCCTCCAAATTTTCCTATCTATGTTTGTAATTTTTTTTGTTTGTATTTTCTATTTTAGTTATGAGTTTCTAATATTTTTAAGATTATTAAGGTGATGATGAAACAATATGTAACTAGATAGTATTTATTTTGTATGTTGATTTCCCATTTTGTGGAACAAAGTTTATGGAATTTTCTTCTTCAAATATCTTCTTTCATCTTAAATATCATGTATTTTGGATTGTTAGTATATATTTACACTTTGTTCTTCATTAGTGCTAAAACATAATATTCTTTGTGTAAGATGTGTCATTAAATTGTACACATCCATGCTTAGAACAAAAATATTATGTTTTGCCTTATAAATAATGTTCCTTGATTTATTTGTTATTTCATTAGTTTGATTTACACTAAATGCTTTGAAATTATAATTTTGAAAAGTAAAGAAAAATCTTATCTTTTTAGAAGTAATTTTTGCTTAAAATTATAAATCAATTTGGAAAATGATAGTTTAATTTATTTTGACTATCACTAAAACTTGGGAATCAATGTACTTATAAATATTATTGAATTTATATTTTGTGGATTCTAATCCTTAATAATCTTATTTTACTATCTTGATTTCTACTTTTAATTTATGTTATATATATTGTCTTTAATTTCTTTATTATTATCTTTTATTTTATTTTTATTATACAAAAATTCCATCAATCTTTGGAACTAGGTTAGAATTTTATTAATTTTGATTTAAATTAGTTTTCTTTTCGATTTTAGACAATTCCTTTGGGTTCGATCTCGTGCTTACACGAACACTATATTCCATATACGATTCGTGCGCTTGCGAGTATAAATATTTAAAACATACCCGTTTTGGGTCCATCAAAGACCCCGAATCTAGGGCCTGGTAAAGCGCCTGGGATGGCCTTGGCCTTTATGTGTGTTATCCTGTTGGCTATTTTGTTGTATTCTATGTATTGTTATGCATATGTTATATGTTTTGTGTTGAGTTTTCTTGCTGGGCTTTGGCTCATAGGTGCTCTATGGTGCAATTAAGGGCAAAGGATAGGTCGACCAACCATGAGTACAGAGAGCGTGTTGCGACGGGTACATGTTCGCCCTACCTGGCTGTCATGGCCAGGGTTATTTTGGAAAAATGCATTGTGATGGTTGTTTTGTCGCCTAGTACGACCTTAATTGTAACTTTGATTTGTCATGAATTTTCTAAAATGTATTTTGGGATCCCAAATGTATAACTCTTTATGATTTAAATGAATGAACACATTTTTATACTTAATGTCTTTAAACGAATGTTATTTCAGTTTAGTCACACTTTTAATCTAAAACATTGATTAGCGAGCTAATGACACATTTTTAATCCACATAGTAACGTCTCTAAGGAAGTGGGGCGTTAAATAACGTCTCGAAAAATCGAGGTGTTTCAATATGGTATCGGATTAAAACGGTCCTAAAGAATCTTTGGTAAGCCCTAACATGTAAAGTTCATCACAAAGGACGAGCTCAACTCACTGTATTGTAAGCGGTTAAAGTTTACTTATAAATTTTTTCTCTTTGCTAATGCACATTTACGTGTGACATTGACTTTCAGGGATCCTAGAGTAGAATTTCCACTGATTAAGTTCTTGTACAACAATACCTACCAATCTACCATCGGGGTAGCACCTTATGAAATGTTGTATAAAAGAAAGTGTATGTCCCCGTTTCACTTGAATGAACTGGGAGAGAGAAAACTACATGGGCCATATGCAGTGCAACACACCAATGAAGCTATTCAGAAAATTAAGGCTAGAATGGTCACCGCTCAGAGCAGACAGAAGTCTTATGCAGACCTAAAGCGCAGACATGTTGAGTTTGAAGTTGGTGATCATGTATTTCTGTGTGTGACTCCAAAAAAAGGAATCTCGGTGAAGAGGTTTGGAAAGAAGGGAAAGCTAAGTCCCAGATATGTCGAACCTTTTGAGATTTTGGATAGAGTGAGCAATGTGGTGTACACGGTAGCTTTACCGCCAACATTGTCTAGGGTGTATAACGTATTTCATGTGTCACAACTTAAAAAATATGTGTCCGATCCATAGCATGTGCTGAGCTATGAGACCTTGGGTTCGCAGGAGGATTTGTCGTTCGATGAGAGTCTAGTGAAAATACTCAATCGAAAAGAGAAGATCCTAAGGAATAAGACTATTTCCTTGGTAAAAGTACTATGGAGGATTAATGTTGTTGAGGAGGCAACCATGGAATTAGAGTTCGATATGCAGCAACAACATCCCGAGTTCTTACAGTAAAATTTCGGGTAATATTCATTTTCCCGAAAGGGTAATTTTGTAATTTTTGCCACTTAGGGCATTTTTGTCTTTTTTCATATTTTTTAAATTCAAGATGTATGAACTTCTGATGTCAATAAAATTTCCAAGTTCTTCAGTGAAACATTTTTTTTATGGTAATTAAATCTCGGTATGAGTTTATGCGTAATAAATAGTTAATTATTTGAATTATTTATTTAAAATAATATTATTAATAAGATTAGCATATTAATGAGAAATAATATTTTTGGGATTTATTTTATCATATATTTTTATTTTTATTTATTTTATTATATAGTTGGAATATTATTATTAATTAAAGGATTAAATAATAATAATAATTTTACATTTTATGTGAAATGACCATTTTACCCCTTGTTTTGGGTTTGGTAAAATGGAACATTGGAAAAAATTATCTTTATGGATATTTTTAAGATTTAAAATGCTATTTTTCTTATCTTTTTCGATTTATTAAGCATCATTAAAATGGAAATATTTTGTCATTATTGTTTTTTTTTTTAAATTTGAACTAAATTTCCTATTTTTGAGGGGAAGGATTAGGCAACTGATGATTTTCGGCCATATTGATTCTTTTTTTATTTCTCTCATTCAAGACATGATTTTGAGATCCCTTAAAGAGTGGAGGACCCTCTAACCCGAGCACAACACATGTAATATAGCCATTATCATATTTTTTACAAAAAAAAAGAAGAAGAGCATCGGGTTAGAGTGTGTATGAGTTATGGGAAATTTTGGGTGTTTGGGATCGATTCATAGTAGCCTAATGATCATCTTGAATGTAGAGAAACGAAGAGAAACCATTAAGAAAAGAAAATCACAGTCCAAACACCATTAAAGCCCGTGTACTAGACTTGAGGGAGACAAGTTCGAACGGAGGGCATCCAACCATTTGATTGGGCTGTTCTTGGTTGGGAAGGAGTGTTGGACGTTGTGGGATCATTTTCCAATCGAAAGGGGGCTTCAAATGCTGTTGGGAAGGTTGGGAAGAGACTGACAGCGCCTGAGAAGGATGGCCATGGTGGAGCTCCGGCCAGGTCTCGAAACACGTGTTTTTTCACAACAAGAAAAAATGGCTTTTACTTTGGTTTTAAGCTGGATTTACTTCGGTTTTCGCTAAAATTCACAACCGCAGTAGTTCGGAGAAAAGTAGAAAGTAGTTAAAAACCCAAGTAAAAAATAAGCTTTCTACTTCGGTTATTATGTAAGAACCGAAGTAGAATCCTCACTTTCTACTTCGGTTATTATGTAAAAACCAAAGTAGAATCATCACTTTCTACTTCGGTTTTTACATAATAATCGAAGTAGAATCCCCACTTTCTACTTCGGTTATTATGTAAAAACTGAAGTAGAATCCTCACTTTCTACTTCGGTGTTTACATAATAAATGAAGTAGAAAGCCCCCTCGCTTTTAATAATTATTTATAATTATTTTTAAATGGCCTAATTCTATTTTTATATATATATATTTTTGCCCTAATTTTTTTTAAAGATTCTAATTATATGAATTTAAAGTTATATATATTTTTACAATTGGAATTGGTTTATTTTCATTTAATTTATAACAATAATAAAAATCACAAAATTTAAACACTTAGAATTAAAATTCTTATAAAATTAAATATTTATACATTGACATAATTGTTAAGTAGAATAACCTAATCATTCATATATACATTCACATAATTGTAATGAAGTAAAATAGCCTAAACATTTATATATGCATTCACATAAAACTAAAGGTATGTATAAACAAAATAGTCTTACTAATATATTCTTGTTGGATTGGCAAGATGTCCTCCCGACCCTTGGCGACAATTTGACTACTAGTAACTTTGTCATTTAGTTCATTCTGCGAAACAAACCAATGATAGATTAAATTAGTAACTTGTAACAACACTTAAAAAAAAAATTCCTACTTTGCTTTAAAATACTTACAACTCTTTCTTCAATTTTGTTGTCCAAATTATCTTCGACAAGAGTCTTCTTCGTTTCTCGCGCTCTTATCCAAGTTTCATATCCATCTACATCTTCCACTCCTATTTCTTTTTTCTAGGACATCAAACATAATTGAAGTTTAATTATTAAATTTTCCTAAGTCTAACAAAATTTTGGCAGCATAACAACTGCATTTTAACATCTCCAAAAATTTAAAAACCTATAAATAACACACAAAATATCTCGACATAGTGTGCAAATTGAAAAAGGAAAACAATTAATAAAATCTATAAAATATTGGCAGAGTTTCCTTTGTTTTTGTAGCATATACCAATTTTATAGTTATATATAAATTCAACACAAATAAACACAAAATCAACATACATAATTACATCCTTATATCACCACCAACAACAAATTTCCCAGAACCTACTTCACTAAAGTAAAAACATGCATGATTTAACTCTAATTTTATAAATAAATATTGCAATAGTAGTAAATAAAATTTAAAGATTACCCACCTCCAATATTACTCTTGAAGTCACCCAAAATCAATGCCAAATTGGCAACTAAATCAACAACCCTACTAAAAAACTTAAACAAAAACAAATAAAAATCAATTACATAATTAATTAAACTAGTTACATAATCATCAAACAACAGATCAAGCTAGCTAGTTATAGAAAATAAAAAACAAACGTCACTAATAATCCAAACATTTCAAGTTCTAACATTTGCAACAACATTACATATTGAAGCTATGTTTAGAAATTTAAATAGAAAGTCACAACAATTTTTAAATTTTACTAATATATATATAATTAATAACATTATATAAAATAACAAAATAAATAAAAAAATATAACTCAAATATACTAAAAAATAAGTATTAAATTCGAAATAATATAAAAAAAATTAACACAAACAAAGTTTTAAGGTAACAAACCTTCTTTGATGCTTAAAACATCCTCTAAATCAATATTAGCAACTCTAAAACCTATATATAATAAACACATTATATCTATAAGAAAAAAAATCTAAAAATAATATAGAAAATTAAAAAAAATCATACAAACAAAGATTTAGTAATTCGTACCTTTTTTGAAGCTCAAGAACTTATTTTAATGTAAGAAAACCAGTCAAAGTCCAATAACAATACTCATTTTCGAACCCTAAAAATACCCACATCCAAAGTCTTTATTTTATCCCTCAAAAATAAAAATGGAACTAATATTTATGTTTTTAAGTAAGAAAACTGGTTTCAAATGGTAAAAAAACATAAAAAATGGTATATTTAGTGAAACCCTCGTGGGAGTACGACAACAATGGAGGTTTTCTGGGTTTGGCGTTTGGGATATTTGCTTCAGAGAGACGAATGAGGGGCGGGAGCTATATATTAATGGTATTAAAACTCTTTTACTTCGGTTCTTATATAAAAACCGAAGTAGAAAGGGTACTTTCTACTTTGGTTTTTATATAAGAACCGAAGTAAATGCCTTAAGGGCCGCGTTTGGTTTGCTCCACTTTTCACTTCGGTTTTTTCATAAAAACCGAAGTGAAAAGCCCCAATATAGTGTGCAAACCAAACATGACCATTGTCTATTTTCTATTTTAACTTTGTTTTTTTAAGAAACCGAAGTAATAGCCTTTTTTTTATGTACTAAAAATCCCAAAAGCGAAGTAAAAACCCATTGAAAGGCTTTTACTTCAGTTTTTTTATATTCTATGTATAAAAAACGAAGTAAAAGCCTATATTTCTAGTGGTGTTTTTTTTTGTTTTTCCTTGGTTTTTCAACCGTACAAATATATTACATGAAGGTTAGAGAATTTTCCAATTGGCTTGGTATTTTTTTTTTTCCTTGAATTACTATGATCTATTGAAGTTTAAATAGAGATTAATTTTGAAAAATATTTTTATTGTTTAGAAAAATATGAGTTTATGTTTGAATGATCCATGCACAACTTAGAATGGCTTTGTATGTTTAGATTTAAGCTTTGATCATGTTTGATAATTTTCTTCAATTATTTTCTTTTAAATATGTGATTTAAAGAAATAAATATGGGAAAATGATTTAATGTATTCTAAAAATTCTGGGAATGTTTTTGTATGTTTAAAATGAGATTCTAAGGCTCTTTATTTTTTAAAATTTTAATTTGTGTCATTTCTGTAATTTCTATGATATATTTGGCTTATTATATAATTTAATTATGAAAAATATTAATACTACTGTTCTAAACCCTAGGTAATTTGTGTGTGTTACCGTAGGGTGTAGAAACAGGTCTATACAACTAGATTTGATTTTTAATTATTTATGTATTTTTCTTGAATTAATTAGTTTTTCTATTAAATTAATTGAGAAAAATAGTTATTTTGTCCAGAAAATTCTAAAATAATGTTATACGTTTATTTGGATGTTTGAACAATTATGTATGCTTAGTTTGAATTTTGGGCTAGTTTTATTTTTAGTTGGATTATATGGATTTTATTTGGGAAATTGAGGAAAAATAATTTTTTTGGTCTTGTATGAGCCTTTGCTAATTATTTAGGGTTTTGAAAATTTGGTTGTTAAATTTTGTTGTCATATGTAAATTATTGAGTCTTTTATGTAATTATGATGTTAAAGGGCATTTTGGTAATTTTTCACGTGAAAAGTATTTATATGAATTCGTGCTTTACGTTAGAAACATCCTTGTTTGTGCATGTGACATTATGGTTTTAACCTTTGTGAAAAATGATTTCAATTTACATGTCATGCACGTTAAAATTGTAAAGTTAAATTATTTTGATATTAGGGTTTTGAAATAAAACCCTAACGCCTATTTGTTTACTTTATTCTAAATTGTCGCTGCGTAATTGGATGTCTAGGAGTTAGCGATCCTCAAGGTGACACAACAAGTGGATCAGAACATGTCAGCAGACAACGCGCTGCTTAAGGTAAGAAGAATGGACATCGAGGGTGTATGTTATGGGTACAACCTTGTTTTCTTATTTGTTTAATTATGTAATGGTATTTGTGACCTGAATTGTTGCATTAGATTGGTTAGCATGAGGATGGTGCTAGGGATTTTAGTCAGGAGACATGCCTAGATGATAGAGTAGGCGTGCTACTAGATCCTAGCTGCTTGTGTGGGTATAACACATGTAGGAATTATCTTGAGTGTGTAAAACTCAAGATATTAGGATGCCATCACAGAACTGCTGATTGTGAGTACATCGCAGGCAGGGCAATGATGTCTCGAGGGAACGGTCGAGTGTGATTACATTATAGGCAAGGCAGATTACATTTCATGTCTAATCAACATGACTTGTTAGTATTTATGTGTGTGAGTTTAACACACACTATGTTAGGGGTGATATTGTGTTTCTATATTGCACGATGATCATTATGATTATGATGTTTGTTTATGTTTAGTTGAAAGTTTATGTTTTATGGTTTGGGGAGTTATGTCCTACATAGCTCTTCTTACATGGCGTTAGCTCATGGGTAATCTGTGTGCTGGAAAAGGCAAAGCGAAGTAGTGAGTGATGCAGGCTCGAGGCATGGATAGAACATGTTAGAGGCTGGGCTTTAGTTATTATTTTTTTTTAAAAATAAATGTCATGTTTTTAATTTTCAGACATGAACGATTATTGTCTTTATGTTGTTTATGGTAAACCTAGTGTCCAACATTTTTATTTTTAAATATTTAAATCTCATTGTCTATTTGAATTTTAAATAAATATTTTATTTTAGTGTCTTAAAATATTTATTTGTTTATTATTTTAAACGGACCCCTAAGTAATGTTTAGGGAAATGAGAGTGTTACAATTTATTTATTTATTGTATTTATTTTAATAAATGTTAATTGATGTTTGATTGATAACATGATCATGAAAATGTCTATGACATGCCATTCATGAAACCCCACATAGTTTTGATTAATCATGTATCTTTTAGAAACATGATTATCTAGGATTGTCCTAAGTGTTTATATGAATTGTTTTGGTGAAATCAATTGCATGTAAATTGCTAACTCTTAAATTAGTTAAAAGTTGGTAAATCACACCATAATAAAGGCAATAGGTTTTATAGACCTTTAAGATAACCAACTTTATTTAAAAAGTGTTTTAGTAAAGTGAGATGAATGTAATGGGTAATTATCTAGATCACATTAATTGTAGAACCATGCTCTTTTATAATTAAGTGTATTTTTTAATTACTTACAGTCAAAGGGTTATTAATAAACTAGTAATTAATTTAGAATAATTGATTAGTTTTAATAAAAATATATATTCTAAAATAATAAATGGAAGAAGGTGAACATCTTAATGTGAACTATGATCTCCATTATTAGTACAACACTGTGAAATATGAATAGGGCATCAAGGCGACTTTGTTTCCGTCCCACTAAGGAAGGTTTCTAGACATATTAATACCAAGGTGGGCTTCTTATAAAGATAGGAAAGAGTGATGTATTTTAGGCTTGACTGTCCCTAAGGCGGCACTCTCTAAGTTAAGTTACGAATTCCGAAATAATGGGTTACACTTAAAATATAGTATTTTGGACACATGATATTGATATATTATTATAAGAGACAATTTGATGGATGCTGTTAATATACCAACTATGCACGAACCACCATTTGAAGCTTCGGTGAATGATTAGCTCAAGTATTCCAAGTGGGTAAGGATAAATCACACGGCGAGGTATTATTTGCTCAAATCAATAAATATAGAAACCAACAATATTCTACAAAACCTTAAATCTGCATATGATATATGGGAGGACATCCATGCGACTTATGGATACATATATGATAAGTATTTTTATGAGAAAGAAATCCTATCGAGCAAGCGTGAAATAATCGCTTAAATTATGAATAATAAGAAAGGTAAAGATGATTTATTTATTCTTAAAACTAAGTGGAAAAAGATATGTCTTCCTGAATATTACACTTAGGGTCGACTAACAATATTTATTCTTCCTTGTAGATAGTTAAATCTTATGATTCAAAGAAGGTTGCTAATGAATTTCATGAAGTCAAAGAGAGAGAAAGCATCCTATTAATGAAAGCGTTGAAGAAAGTCTGTTTATTTTATACTTCTTTAGTTTTACTAAATTAAAACTATTTTGTTGCATTGAACATTTTATTAATTACATTAATAGGGTTATTAATTGTTGACGCCTTTTTTCGTCAACTTAAATATGAAGAGCACTAAACAATGATTTAAGAAAATAAGGAAGGAAAATTTGATTTTTACGTGGTTCAACAGTTAAAATCTGCCTAGTCCACGAGTAAATATTATTGATTTGTGATATTCTCTCAAAGCTTTTACAAAGAAATTTAGGAGAGTGTTCTCAGTACCACATTGTGCTTGTCCATCAATAAAATTCTCCAGTCTATTCATAGACTTGGGACCAAATATCTTCCCCTTATTTCGGTAACTTACAATTCAAATTTGAAATAAATGTAATTAGATGCAGTAATTACATAATATGCCATGATAATTAGGATCTAATATCTGATTATAACAAATCCCTAAGGGATAGGGATTTCCTAACAGTTATCGTGTACAAACTGCATTGCTGACCTTGAATGCACAGTTTACATGTTTTCGAGATCGATCAACACTTCGAGCTCGTTATTATAGCCAGCCTCATCCTTATCCAATTATTTCATCAAGCTCAATCTTCGGAGACTAACATCTTTGAGCTTGCAACTAGAGCTCGAATGCATTGGAGAAGATTCGTTCTTCGAGCTTGATGCTCAAGCTCGAACCTTCTAATCTGGTGCTCGATCGCCAATAAGGACAAGCCAAGAATCATGCAAATTTATACAAGTGTTGAGCCCTACCTTGTATTCTTCAAGCTTACGCTTCACGAGCCTACATTTTGAGGCTCATTTATGACGATTTCAAAATTTGGGTGTAACATTTTCCCCCCTCAAAAGTGTTGGTTCGAATCTTATAAGAAGGAAACTTTTTAACTTCACTTTCGGGAATCGTGTCACTTACCACACTCGAGTGAGGACACGTGTCACTTGGGTATTGCACACCAGGAGTACTTAAGTACCCTCTATTTCTGCATACGTCCTTTCATATGACCTTTTTTGCCTCCAATGTTTAAAGTAATCCCTATCAATCAGATCATTTTTCAACTCAAACTAAGGGCCCAGATCAATTCGACCATTGCCATTCCTTTTTGACGTATATATAAACCCTCTCTTCTTCTCTCTTGTTCACTTTTCTGAAAATTATATTCCAGAGAAAACCAGAGCCAAAATTTTTCTTTTCCTTCGCATGTTCTCAGTGCCAGAAAAGCAAAGCAATCTTTCCACCTTACATTCAGTGGGATCATTTCTGCTGCCTCTTCTACAATCGATGATATCATCGTATCCTTGATCTAATTTTTTTAAGTGCTCTGATCTTTCATTGTTGTATATATATTTTTTCCATTTTACGTGTTTCTTCTATCTGCGTGGATACCTCTGGCTTTTTGCCAAATTTTATGGCTCCTTTCTTGCATTAGGAAAGTTTTCTGGTTTGAGTAATTTTGGCATGTTTAGAATCAAGGTTTAAACTATAATTTTTATGGTAGCAATGTGTAAAAATGAAGTTTTTCTTTAATGGGGGGGTTTTTTGGTCATAAGTTTCGTGTAGCTTAAGAAATAAGGTTTGGGTTTTGGGTTTAAATGCACGAATCCCGAAAACGTCGCCTTTTCCGGTAACTGCTTACTTTTTCCCTAGAAGATTATTTTAAATTTGTATTAACCACAACACTCTTGCATGGGTGCACTCTCGATTCTCGAGCTTTACAATGATTCGAGACAGACATCCAAGTCAGTCTCGTCCTTTCGAGCCTTCAGTCTCGATTGAGGCAATCTTGTTATCTTGATCTTTCGATTTCGAGTTAAAAGTTTAAACCCTTCTTATTATTTTCTATATGATGGGTCCTCACATTTTTCTTCCTTGTTAGATGTCGCAGTATTCTGAGAATTGGTGGGGGCTCAAGTCTACAATTCCTTACCACCCACCAACTCCCAGTCCTGAATCACCTTTCACCCAAAACTAGCGATTGATCTGCAAGCACAAAGAACGATGTGAGCAAGTAGATATACGAGACCATTTTTGATGTCAGATCGACGAGGTCAAAAAGAGAAAAAGAAAGAGACTCTGAGTGGCAGCTTATCCTGACCCAGACCCCGAGATCAGTCCTATCCCACTAGACCCCAAACTCAAGGTTACCGTGGCCTTTCCACCTGGTAAGCTCGTATTCAGCTTAATGGAGGGTCCTTCTAACCAACCCCTGAAAGTTCCCAAACCACTTTCCATCCCGGTCTCGGAGAGTTCTTTCTTCGAGACCGAACATTACCAAAGCTCCATAACCTCAACTTGACAAATTTCTGAGCTCCTCTCTTGCCACGGGTTGAAATTCTCTGAAAATTTGGTCTGTTGTCTTGCCAGCTCCGATGAGAGGAGTTGATCTGCACCTGGGAAAGAAAACCCAGATAAAAAGGTTTAGCTCGCGGCCTGGAGCCATGAGCACTTACGAGCTGGGGCCTTGTTGCCCCTATAAGATTTCTTTTGAGGCTTTCTCGACTATGCCAGCATTGGTCCATTCGAACTCCAAACGAACTCGTATAGGGTTTTGTTTGCACTGAAGTCATTATACAAGGAGATAAAGTGGGAGGAGCCCACAACACACGAGATCTTGTATCTCTTCTGCCTCAAAAGTAACCTTTCCCAAGCCCATGGCGGAGATGGGTTCTACTATCTCTCCAGCTACCCAAAAGAGAAGCGTCTATTCAAGGACATTCCAAACCACCCTCCGAACTTCGAAACCTCCTTCTTCTAGAAAACCAGTCTCGCTCTTTCTTGATTCTACTCCTTTCGGAGAATTTGTAAGTCCCTCATATTCTTTGGCTAAGTTCTCTTTAATTTGTGAGCCTTGCTGACCTACTTAAATCTTTTATATAGCCACCTATCATCGTCCTTAGCCTACGGATTCCATGAGCGTACGTAGGGAAGCCATCCTCAAGCTTCCCTACAGTAAACGATCCCTCTCCTATCTACTTCACGAGGACAAGCTTCGGCTGTGCAACCTTATAGAAGAAGGCGAGACCACCGATGACTCCAGCAACTGCAAATATGCGAGATGGGAGGACATACCCGTGCCCACTACCAAGCTCCCTATGAGAGGCAACCGTGGGGGTCAAAGCTCTCAAGCCCATCAACCTCACCCCTTCAAACCCTCAGGCCCGGGAAACGAGGCATAGGATGAGGCCTCCGTGTTCTCGTCAGGAGGTAAAGTCGTGCTCGATTCATCCATGTGGTCTCTTTCATTACTTAACCACAAGCCTGACATAATGATCCTGTTCAAGGACCCCAGGATAATTTCCTAGCATGGTTGAGGGTAGACCTTAGGGTTCGTAGGTTTGATAGCTGGATAGGTAAGTACCAAACCATGTATAGTCTAAATAAGGTTTGGGATATGGTAGCAGTGTAATATGGCACAAACAATTATAGAGACCTTTTGAAGATGTCCCCCACTTTTAGGGAGGGGACTCCCAGAGCCTCATCAGAAGACATGGGAATTTCCTGGTCTCCAAGTTCGAGCTCTAGTGAGTCTTCTTGTTAGGTTCTTATTACTTAGTCATTTTTACTTATAAAAATATGTATGACTTTTTTTTTTCTTTCTTGCCTTGACCAATGTACCTCATATTCTTCAGGTGACATGGAGTTATATCTGGACAACCTCCTGGGACAGCCCTGCAGAACCAAGCGAGGTCGCGTAACCTCAAAGAAAGGGGCCTTCTCGAAGTCGGCAAAGATCGTACAGGGCTCCTCTCCCTCAAAACCTGCTTTTACCAAGCCCAAGGTCCAGGCTCCAAACTCCACGGACGTGGTCTTTAACACAACTCTTGCAACGTCGGGGGCCGCCACCATTAAGCCGTTAGAGATCATGCCACCTCCCTAAAAGAAGAAATCTCCTCCATGTCTAAACCCTGCAGCAGACAAAGGCAAACAAGTCATGCCTCCTTCGGCCCTTAAGCCTACGAGTGCCCCAACCGTGGCATGTAATTTTGTGGCATCATCCCACATGCGGGATCAACCTATGGAGAATGTGGTGGGGGCCTTACGAGCTGAGTTGTGCTTGGAAATGTTGTCTCGGGCCGGCCAGGCATGCAGCAACCTCGATACCGATGTGTGGCAATTTTTTAGAGGATAAAATCGCACACACCTCACTGACCAAACAGTGGAGCTCTCAATCTTGGTGAGTCTAGATTTTGTTGTCTTCTAATCTCTTTGGTCATCTATTTATTTTCTAACCCTTATAAACACCTTTTTTTTGTTCCACGACCTTCTTGGTGTTTCTTCGCCAAAGTTCGGTGTTCTCCTCGAAGATGGCGACGACGGAGAACCTAGTTTATGAGGAAAACCAAGCTTATATTTAAGCCAAAGATGGTTTGAAGGATGCCAAAGGAGCCCATACCAAAGCTGAGGAAGCCCGAGCCAAAGCCAAGGATTCCCTCAAACTTCTCCAAACAAAACTTGACTCCTCTGAGGCGACTGTCAAAAACCTAAAGGCATAACTGAACACCAAGACAGCAGATTTCGACGCTGCCAGGGCCAAGATAAATTTCCTAAAAGTGGAGCAGATGTTGCCAAGGCCGAGGCTGAATGCCTCTAGGAGGAAAAGAACTCCGCCTTCGAAATTCTTGAGGACGAGAAAAAGTACATGCTCGAGGAGTTTAAGACCAAGAAAGAATGGGCTACCGATTGAGCTATGTTCATGATGTGGTCTCTGAACCCTGACATCGACACCTCGTTCCTCTAGGACAAAGAAGAGGAGTTCATCTCCAAGTGGAAGGCTCGGTTGGCCGAGGAAGAGGTCCCACCCACCATCCAAGATGGCGGGAATGGGGATGAGAAAGGCGAGGAGGTCGAGTCTGGTTCAGCCAATCAACAGTAAACTGCTTCAAACAGGGCTGCATCCCTTAGAATTTTTTTTTTGTAATTATATTTTTTGTGCCCTCGAGGCAATGACATTTTACAGCTCAATTTTGAGCTATTTTAATTATCTTATGAATTTATATCATAATAGTAATTTTTTTGCTTTCAATTTTCTAGCTTGAAAATATTTTTGCAAATTGTTTACCTTTAGCTTTTTGCCTTAATATTACGCACCATATTTCTGGATCGAAATATTTTGAGCATGCTATTATTAAGGACATGCTTTTATACTTGTTTTTTTGTACAAATATACGTTGGGTTTAAGTTCGAATTTCAATACATTCATGCATAGTTTATCCTAAATACCCATGTTTGACTTCATTATTGTTAAGGTCGAACTTTACTTTTACCATGTATTTTTTTAAAAAAAAAATACTCAAATGGTATGTAACCTTGTTAGTCTAGTTATATTTTGCATTTCCAATTACTTTTCCTCATCCTCGAGTATGACCTCGAGGTTGTAAGATAGAAACATATTTGCAAAAATTTCCAGTCCTAGTTTCGACTCATAGCTTATAGTTGGTTTATCTAGAATTCCAACTTTTGAATGTCGATTAGGTCTTGCTGGTTTGTTCCAGACTTGTTTAGTTCGCATGTTTGGTTAATGATCCATACACTTATTGTTTTCTTTATGTCGGGTTAATAATCTCGACATTGCTATCGGGGTTAATTTTTATTTATGTTATATTTTTTCGAGCCTATGATTGCGATCTTAGGTTACTTAATTTTGAGGGTTTGTAAACTAGTACTTTATTGATAAAAAGCATAAAATAAAATACATTCTTGGTTAAAATGAATAGACATCTTTCCTACATTACTAATAATAAGGTCGTAGATGTTCACCAATCCATGCTCACAGAACCAATCCTCCATTCAGCCTCGCTAGCTTATATACTCTAGGTCGAATAATGGACTCGATCTGATAGGGTCCCTCCAAATTAGGACCAAGTACCCCAGAAGATGGGTCTCTTTTGGCCAAAAACACATTCCTTAATACCAAGTCTCTGAATCCATATTTCCTATCTCGGACATTCTTGTTAAAATATCAGGTAGCTCATTGCTAGTATGCAGCGTTTTTCAACTAGGCTACGTCTCGTGTTTCTTCGATGCAGTCTAGACTTTCTTCGAGCTGAGATTGGTTCGAGGTTTGGTCAAATGCATCATGCCTTATGGTTGGGATTTTAACCTAGATGGGCAACATGGGCTCGCATCCATAGGCCAGGGAGAAAGGGGTATGCCCCGTTGAAGTTCTTGTCGTGGGTCTATAGGCCCACAAGACTCGAGGTAGCTCCTCTGGCCATCTCCCCTTTGCTTCTTCTAACCTTTTCTTCATGGAACTTTTTAAGGTTTTATTTACTGCTTGGACCTAACCATTTTCTTGGGGATGGGCCATGGAGAAAAAACTTTTTACTATCCCATTCTTTTCGCAAAAATGTGGAAACAAATCACTCTCGAACTGGGTCCCATTATCTAATACTGTCTTCCTGAGCATCCCATATCTGCAGATAATGTTTTTTACTAAGAAATCTAGGACTTTTTTTTGAGGTGATGGTGGCCAAGGGTTCAGCTGCAGTCCATTTTGTAAAATAGTCCACATCGACTACAACATATCTTACTCCACCTTTTCCAGTTGGCAAGGAGCCTATGAGGTCAATTACCCATATTGCGAATGGCCATGGGTAGATCATCATGGTAAGCTCGGTGGGTGGAGCTCGTGGTATCAAGGTGAACCATTGACATTTATCGTAGCAGTTTACGTACTAGAATGAGTCTGCCTTGACTGTTGACTAGAAGTACCTTTGCCTAATCACCTTTTTTGACAAGCTATGCCCCCAAGTGTGATCTACACAAAATCTTTCATGGATTTCCTCCAAAAAAAATTTCACCTTGGGAGGAGTTACACACCTAAGTAATGTGGTATATCCTGGTATTTGGTATAAAAGCTTCCTAGCCTCGTTCCAGTCTACTGGGAGACTTCCAGTTTTGATGTAGTCAACTATTGGGGTCATCCAGGTGGGATGAGAGTCAATCATGTTTATATCTTCTTCATTTGGCTTGGTTATCTCGAGGTCGGTAGAAATTCTACTAGGACCAGTTGAGTGTATCAGCTTCGTTAGTCGTTGTGAGGCTGGCCAATGCATTTGCATTTGAATTTTGTTCTCAGGGAACTTGTTTTATAGCGTAGAATTCAAACCCTCCAAATGCTAGTTTTACCTTCTCCAGGTAAGCCGCAATTTTTATGCCACGAGCCTGATATTCACCCAGGACTTGGTTAACAACCAATTGTGAGTCTCTATAGCAATGAATGCCTTTTTCTTTTAGCTCAGTGGCTATCCAAAGTCCTGCTAATAACACCTCACATTCAGCCTCATTGTTTGATGCCTCGAAGCCAAACCTTAGCGCCGAGTGGAAGAAATTTCCCATTGAAATGATTAGAATGATCCCTACCTCCGATCCATTTTCATTGGAGGACCCATCGACATAAAGTCTCCATAGCTTGCGGGTTGGGTTTACGACTTCCTCGTTGGAGATCCCTGTGCATTCGACAATGAAATCTGCCAAAGCCTGTCCTTTGATCATTGTTCTAGGATGATAATTAATCTGAAACTGTCTGAGCTCGATAGCCCATTTCAATAGTCTTCTAGATGCTTCAGGCTTAGATAACACTTGCCTCAGAGGCTGGTCAGTTAACACATGAATAGGATGTGCTTGGAAATAGGGTCGAAGCTTTTGAAATGCGTGCATATTGCACAAAGCCAGTTTCTCCATTAATGGGTATCTAGATTCTGCCCCCAGTGATCTTTTCCTGACGTAGTATACAGGCTTTTGTACTTTCTTATCCTCTCGCACTAGTACTACACTAATGGCATGCTCGATTGTGGTGAGGTACAAGTACAAAACTTCTCCTGTGATAGGTTTAGACAAGATCAGTGGTTCAGTGAAGTGTTTCTCAAGATTCTGAAACGCGAGTTCACATTCATCCGACCACTAAAACTTTTGGCATCCTCTTAAAAGATTAAAGAATGGAAGGCACCGATCTGTAGATTTCGATATAAACCTACTCAAGATCGCCATTCGTCCAGTTAAGCTCTAGAAATCTTTAGGTTTTTGAGGGACGACATATCAATTAATGCTTTGTTATTGTCGGGATTAGCCTCTATACCCTGAGCATTCACTATGAACCTAAGAAACTTACCCAAGGCTACTACGAATGAGAATTTTTGTGGGTTGAGTTTCATATTATATTTTTAGAGTACAGTGAAACATTCAAGGAGATCATCTACATGGTTATTGTTATGTTTGGATTTTACTAGCATATCTTCCACATAAACTTCCATGTTATTCCCTATCTTCTCAGCAAACATCCTATTTACCAATCTTTGGTATGTGGCTCAAGCATTTTTGAGCTCGAAAGGCATTACGTTGTAACAGTACAAGCCCTTGTCGGTAACGAAACTCGTATGTTCTTGGTCGGGTGCATGCATGGCTATCTGATTATATCTAGAATAAGCATCTATAGATGACATGATGCCATGTCCTGCAGTGGAATCTACAAGCTGGTCGATTCGAGGCAATGGAAAATAATCCTTGGGGCATGCCTTGTTGATGTCCGAATAAATGATGCAGGTTCGCCATTTGCCATTGGGCTTCAAGACCAGCACCGGGTTTGTAGAGTCCAAGAACTTTACTTAGCTAAGATAGATAATAGTATGATAGTATTTATAGCATTATCTTTGTTACTATGGATTTTTGGTTCAGACCAGGAATTATTTGGACACTCATAGTAGTACTTATAGATTTTCTAAGTTTAATCTATAGTTTAAGAATATTAAGTTTAACCTAAGGTTTGATTAATGTGACTGATATTAAGGATTATATTTATTATACTATAAGGTTTAGATATCAACCAATAGAATTTTAAGCACATGTTATGAATGGGTAATTAAGGATTAAGTATTTTTGAGGATTAAATTTAATATGGAGTAAAGTTTGAATGTTATAGGGTCAGTCAGCAGCTTTGAATACGTTGAGGGCTTAGTCAAGGCTGTTTACCCCATTCAAACTTAGGGGGCGATATATCGCAGCACGTAGATACGGAAAACACGAAACGATGCACGGTCGCCTCGGGCATACTGGCCCAGGCGATATATCGCCTATAGGGGGCGATATATCGCCTCCTTCAACATATGTTCAATTGTTTTTTAATTCTTTTCCTTTCAGCCATTCAAACTTCTTCAACAGTCCAGCATCTTTTGAACGAGTCTTCAGCCTCTGCTGAACGATTATTCAAATGATTTTCACCTAAAAAGCCATTATTTTTATTCAACTAAAATTTCATTCCCAAACTCTATAAATAGGACCTAGTACCCAGCCATTATTCACCATTTGCTCTAAGTTTAGAAGCTGCTAGTGTTAAATGAGAGTGAGAGTGTAAACACCTGGTTTGGGGAAAAACTATAAGCTTAAACATCATAAGCTTATCAAACACTTTGGGAAGGGAGTTCTATAGTATTTCGGTGGAGGTTAGATTGATCTTGCAAATCTTTGAGGTAAACCCGAAACTCTACTTCATTTATTTCATGTTATTTCCTTTCTCAAAACCTTCTACTCAGTCCCCTAACCTCATTTTGGTTAGGGAATCCAAGTTCTTAAGCATATAAGTCGGTAAGTATGTTTTTTATGGTTTAGTCTTCCCATTTCCTTTTCATCTCTTTCCTTCTTTCAACTCACTCATGTTCATTATGGTTTTAGGAGTGTTCCAAAAGTCCCAACTCAGTCCATTATATCCCGGTAACTTTGGTAAGGAAAATAGGCTAGAATCAATATGTTATATGCTTATGTTATCTTATGTTTTATGTTGTTAAATGTGTTATGAATATGTTATGTATGTATGTTTGTAGGCTTGGGCATATGACCCATATGACTAACAAGACCCCAAATGGGTTATGGGCATATGACCTACTTAGCTAGTATGACCCCACTAATCCCATGGGCATATGCTTGTTTAGTCTATGGGACCCCAAGTAATAATGGCCATTATAATAAGTGTATTATGTGTTATGATATGTCTTTACGTTATTATGAAATTGATGTGTATGACTATGTGTTAGATTTTTCCTTGCTGGGCATTAGGCTCATTCCTTTCTGTTTATGTGCAGGAAATAAGCTTTAGAGGCGGAAAGATTCGTGACGCTTAGAGGATGTGTATCGATGGTGAATGGAGTCAAGGGGCCGAGCGTTATTCGATTCGAGGATGTAGTCTTGTTTATGTTTTTTTTTTATGGTTTTAAATGTATTTTCCGCATTTTCTGTGTAACTCTTTTTACTTTAAGTTATTTTTGTTTTAAAGACAATGGGTACCCATATCCTACTTATTTTTATGAAAGTAACCTTTGTTTCTACAAGTTTATAATAAATTATGGTATTTTCGCAAATGTATGTTTTAGTAAGAATTTGTATGTATAGTTCGATAATGGTCCAAGAGTCTAGATTAGTGGGTCATTACAGGGTTGGCTATCCAATAAGGATATAAAGCATCTCCGATAAACCAATTTGCTTTTAACCATTCATCCTCCTCCTTTAGGGCTTTCTTTCTGTCGTCATCCAGGAGTCTCCGCTCTTATCTATATTGAGTGCATGGCATATAACACTCGTGGTATCTTTCTCATCGAGTTTTACTTCTTCAATAAGAAATTTGATTGCTATCTTGCACTTTCAGAAATAGTTTTTCCTATGTTTACTACCCTCGTGGTATCTTTCTCATCAAGCTTTACTTCTTCAAGCTCCTCCAATGGTTTGAGAACGACCCTCTCTTCAACTCTAGGGTCAATCTCTTCTTTTTTCTCAAAGATGAATCTGTCCATATCTCGAATAACCACAAGCGTCTGTGCACTTGTTTGGTTTTTCCCTCTCATGGAAATGCTATAGCATTCCCTTGCATCGAGCTGGTCTCCTTTTAGCGTCCCGATGCCACTAGACGTTGGGAACTTCACGACCAAATGCCTAACATATGATACTGCCCCCAGCCCAATCAGGGCTGGTCTCCCAAGAAATACGTTGTAGGCCGAAGGGGTGTCCACCACCACGAACTCCATCATCTTGGTTACTGAGACTGGATAGTCTCCCAAGGTTACGGGGAGTTCAATGGATCCCTTACAAGCAATCCCTTCCCCTGAAAACCCATACAACGTGGTTGCACAGGCTTTTAAATCTCGAAGCGTGAGTCCCATCTTTTCTAGAGTGTCTTTATAAAGGATATTAACAGAGCTCTCTTTATGTACCCGGACTTTGTGCACCCTCCTGTTTGCGAGTTGAAGTGTGATGACTAGCAGGTCGTTATGAGGAAACTGGAAATGTGTCGCATCCTTTTTTGTAAAAGTGATGGGTTGAGTTTCAACCCATTGTTGCTTCGGAGCTTGTGGTTCAGGTTCGTAGGGAGAACCGTTTCCAATCTTGAGCTCATTCACATATCTTAATTGGGCATTTTAGCCTGATCCGACAAGGTGCGGTCCCTCAGAGAAGGTTACTACATCCGCCCCATCTATTGAGGGTGGTCTATCATCCTCCCGTGCTCTAGAATTTTTGTTTTGTTGGGCAGGTTGTGTAGACGCTGCCCTCTGCCATGTCGAGGCTCGAATAGTGTTCTAGTTTCTCACATATTTTCTGAAATATCCTCTCGAGATCAAGCCTTTGATCTCCTCTATTAGTTGTCAGCACTCATCAGTGGTATGTCCAACGTCCCTATGGAATTTGCAATACTTATTGGAGTCCATATTTATCTTCTGATTCTGCATTGGGTTAGGTCACCTAAATGGGACCTGATTCTCATTAGCGAGGAAGATATTTTCCCGAGATTCAATGAGCTCGGTATAAACCGTATAAATGGAGAAGTACTTGTCTCCCTTCTTCTTTTCCCCCCGTCTGCCTTGAAGTTATTCCCTTCATTTTTCTTTCTTTTTGAACGGTTATCTCTGTAGGGTCTTGAGGTCGATGGGGTAGCTGAGGTCGAGGCTGAGTTAACATTTGTCATTGTAGTTATGGGCTAAGGGGCCAGTTTTAATGCTGACCTCGCCTCCTCAACATTCACAAATCTCTGGGCCCTCTTATTGAACTTGGTTATTGTCCTTATAGGTTTTCTTTGCATATAATCCCAAAGGGGACTCCTTAGTAATATACTAGCTCTTACAACCATAAGGTGGCAATTGTCGTCGACGTTGCAATCTCGTGCCACCTCTATATTAAACATTGCAAGGTAACTTTTCAACGATTCTCCCAGCTGTTGTCTGACATTGGTTAAAGTTAAGGCTTCGGGCCTGACGCCTACCATGGCCTTGATTTACTAGTAGCCATGAGATATTATTTTCTCATACTTTGGTTCACCTCTAAGTTGGAATTTCAATTCACTAATGAGCATAAGCATAGTATCTTTATGAATCTTTCCCGAGGTAATTTTGAGGCTCAAGATAATGATTATTATGAGGAGATAGATAGTGATATGTTAGATGAAGGGTCAGATGTAGAAGATCCAGATTTTTAGATTTACCCTAGTTATGATAGTTTATTTATTTATTTATTATTTTCGCATTTATGATTGTACTTAGTGAAAGCTTTTTTTTTTCCAAATGAATATTATTATTATTTTTGAATGACATGTATGAGTTTGATTTTTTTTACAATAATAATAAATTTAAATAAATAAATAATGACCAAGTTCGTTGAGGGTGGATACAAATCAATGGACTAGGTTCTATATTGAGAGTTTAGGAGGCCATAGTAGTGGGAACGATTTTACTGATCCCAGCCCTCCCTCAATATGGTTAACTTTGGAACATCGACGAGTTTCGAGCCTGAGAATTAAGTCATATAGAATGATCAGAAACAGACTTAGAAAATAATAATGATAGATTATTTTTCTAAGTATAGAAACACACCCTAATAATAAAGAAGGCTTAACTAATTTCTTTTCATAAGAACTCATAACTAATAGGTCCGAGTTGTGTTTGCTTAGAGTAAGTTTTGCTTTAGAGCCTATTAGGGTAAGTTCTAACACGCTTTTTCTCGACTGTTAGAAGTTTGCTAAAGATGTCGCTCAGAAGGTCTGCACGTACAGCCAGCAATGCCTCCAATGCCGCCAATGAGACTAATGAAGCCCCTCCAATCTGAAGAAGGGGAACACGTGCAACCAATGCTGCTGCTAACAGAAGTCCACCACTGCCTTCGGTTGACAACACCACTATGATAGTCCGACTATGGCAACAAGTGGAAGAAATGCTGCAGCAACAACTACAACAGGCTCAGCCGAAGGCCCAGACTCGGCCTCAGTCTCAGCCGCAACCACAGCCTCAGCAAATGGCTCAAGCACCCCAAAAAGTAGGTCCTTATGGGGGATGGACAATGGCGAACTATGCACCTTACCCAGCTAAGTACATAGAGCCAGTCTATGAGCGGTTTCGTAAGCAACACGCTCGAAACTTTGAGGGACAATCGACCCTTTCGAGGCGAAAGAATGGCTCAGGAATGTAGAGACGATCCTAGCATACATGAACATAGGCAACACAAATCACATATCCTGCGTTTCTTCTCTTCTAAAGAAGGATGCTAGAATCTGGTGGGATTTAGTATAGCAGACTCACGACGTCGCCACCATGGCATGGACAAGATTTGTGGAGCTCTTTCACAAGAAATATCATAACTCGACAATCATCGCCACAAGGGTAGAAGAGTTCACCAGTCTAAAGCCGGGTAACTTAACTGTAGCAGAGTATGCTTGACAGTTCGATCAACTAGCCAAGTTTGCACCAGAGTTGGTCCCAACTGACTCTTTGAGGGTTACCAAGTTCGTTAGAGGACTTAGACCCAAAATTGAGCTAGGAGTCAAGCTAGCAACTCTTGGAACCACTTCGTATGCCGATGCTCTAAAAACGACTATAGAGGTGGAGAGGCTTCAGGCGAATGTTTGTAAGGAGGAGGCCAGCAAGCCTGAACCTAAACAGCAGAATCAAACTCAAAATGGTCGGAACCACGACAACAGTCAACATCATAGCAACAATAATGGCCAGAAGAGGAGGCATCCTGACAATAAGCAATCTGACAATGATAAAAGAGCACTGACTAATAATGGAGGCAATAGGTCGAGTTATGTAGAATACCCGCAGTGCTCCAAGTGCCAAAAGAAACATCATGGGGAGTGTCGTGCAAACACTAAAGGATGTTACAATTGTTGTCAGGAAGGTCATCGAAAGAGGGAATGTCCATAGATCATCCAAGAAGAGAAAAAGGACAATAAGATGGTTCCAGCCAGAGTCTTTGCCTTGACCCAGGGAGAAGCTGAAGCTAGTAACAAAGTTGTCATAGGTCAGATTCCTATCCTCAATAATATATGTTCAGTATTATTTGATTCGGGAGCAAAACACTTATATAACTCATTAGGAATGATAGAGAAACTAGACAAACATTGTGAAAGATTTAGAACTAGGTTTGTGACAGAATTGCCTTCGGGTGAAGTAGTCCTATCATCACAGAAAGTACGAGGCATACCGATCAAAATCGAGGGCGTAGAACTAGAAGGAGACCTGAAAGAGCTAGAGATCAAAGACTTCGACGTAATACTGGGCATGGATTGGCTAGCAAGGCATGGCGCAACCATCGACTGTAGATGCAAGCAAGTGATGTTCGAAACTCCTGATGGTCAGAGACTATGTTTTATGGGCAAGGTTTCAGGACTACGAACACCGCTTATTTTATCTCTCAAAGCTCAGAGGATGATAGAGAAAGGATGTCACACATTCTTAGCCAGAATCACAGATGTGGTAAAGGAAACACCACTAAAGGTTGGAGATGTTCGCATTATAAAGGAATTCCCAGAAGTATTTCCTGATGACTTACCAAGGTTGCCGCCAACTCAGGAAATTGATTTCACAATCAAACTAGTACCGGGAACCGAGCCTAACTCAGAGGTACCATACCGGATGGTACCTACCGAACTCAAGGAGTTGAAGACACAGCTACAAGTACTCTTAGACTTAGGTTTCATTAGACCAAGCCATTTTCCATGGGGAGCCCCGGTTCTATTTGTGAAGAAGGGCGGAAGAATGTAGATGTGTATAGATTATTGTGAGATGAATAAGGTGACAATTAAGAATAAGTACCCACTACCCCTGGATCGACGACTTGTTTGATCAACTCCGAGGAGCGACCATATTTTCAAAGATTGATTTACGGTCCGGGTATCACTAGCTCAAGGTACAGGAAGAGGATATTCCTAATACCGCTTTTAGAATTTGATATGGACATTATGAGTTTCTAGTTATATCTTTTTTTCTTACCAACGCTCCAGCTGCATTTATGGATTTAATGAATCGGGTCTTCAAGGATTACTTGGACAAATTTGATGTAATATTCATCGACGATATTTTGGTGTACTCCAAGGATGAAGTCAAGCACGAGGAACATTTAAGAATGACCATGCTGCGATTGAAAGAGCATCAAATTTACGCCAAGTTCAAGAAGTGCGAATTTTCGCTTTCATAAGTAGCGTTCCTCGACCATATAGTATCCAAGGATGGAGTTACTGTAGACCCAGCTAATGTAGAGGTTGTAAAGGATTGGCCAAAGCCTAAGAATGCGTTAGAGGTTAGAAGTTTTCTCGGGCTAGTAGAAAATTATCGGAGGTTTGTAGAAGGCTTTTCTAAAATAGCCACTCCGCTTACCAACCTGACCCGAAAATAGCAGAAATTAACCTGGACAGATAGATGTGAAGAGAGCTTCCATTTGCTTAAGGATAAGTTATGCTCAGCACCAGTACTTTGTGTACCGACACCCAACGACAAGTTTGTAGTATATTGTGACATGTCGAAGCAAGGACTGGGTTGTGTGCTGATGCATAATGACAAAGTGATAGCCTACACCTCAAAGCAGCAGAAGGAATACCTGCAATGCCATCCAACGCATGATATGGAGTTGGCAGTGGTGGTCTTCGCATTGAAAATCAGGCACCATTATCTTTATGGAGAATAGTGTGAGATTTATACGGACCACAACAGCTTAAAGTATTTCTTCACACAAAAGGAGCTCAACATGAGGCAGCCCAGATGGTTAGAACTAGTAAAGGATTACGACTAAGAAATCCTTTACCACCCAGGAAAAGCAAATGTAGTTGCTGATGCACTAAGTAGGAAGAGTTACGGGAATCTAGCAGCAATATCCAGAATAGAAAAGCTGCTTCAGCAAGAGCTGATAAATGCCAGAATAAAAGTAGTCATCGGTAAATTGGCTAACTTGTCCATCCAGTGAAGTTTGTTTGAAGATATACAGATTAGGCAAGGGCATGATGACACATTAGTATCTAACATAGCTGCAGCCAAAGAAGGCAAGGCCACAAATTTCTCTATATCAGGACAGGGGTTCTTGAGATATAAGGATTGGGTATGTGTGTCAAATGACTATGTAGTTAAGATGAAGATTTTAGAAGAGGCACACAATACTCCATACTCAGTTCACCCAGAGTCGACCAAGATGACTCACGACCATAAGGCATTGTATTGGTGGCCAGGAATGAAGAAAGATGTAGCAGAATATGTGTCAAAATGCTTAGTATGCCAACAAGTGAAAGCAGAACATCAGCGGCCTATAGGCATATTGTAACCACTTAGTATCCCATAGTGGAAATGGGAATAAATAGCCATGGACTTCGTGATAGGACTACCATGAACAAATAAGCAGCATGACTCGACTTGGGTAGTAGTAGATAGACTAACCAAGTCAGCTCACTTCCTGTCTGTTAAGACTACATACAAAACAGATCAGTACGCAGACATGGAATCCCTAAGACCATAGTATCTGATAGAGGATCGATGTTTACATCGAGATTTTGGGGAAGCTTGTAGTAAGCCATGGGTACCAAGTTAGGTCTTAGTACGACATTTCATCCTCAAACCGATGGTCAGTCCAAGCGTACCATACAGATTTTAAAAGATATGTTGCGCGCTTGTGTACCTGAATTCGGAGGATCAAGGAGTAAGTACTTGCCACTAATAGAATTCTCCTACAACAATAGCTACCCATCAACGATCGGGATGGCACCCTATGAGTTACTTTATGGAAGAAGATTTCGATCGTCGTTACATTGGGATGCGGTAGGAGAAAGACAACTTCTTGGACCCGAAGCTCTTAGAGAAGCCCAGGATGCAGTGGCACTGATTAGAAAGTGTATGCTCGCTGCTCAAAGCAGTCAAAAAGTTACGTGGATGCCAAGCGGTGTGATGTAGAATTCAAAGTCAGAGATCAAGTCTTCTTAAAGATATCTCCTATGAAAGGATTGAAGTGGTTAGGGTAGAAAGGCAAACTTTTTCCCCGGTTTATAGGTCCTTTTGAGATATTGGACAAGGTGGGAATAGTTGCATATAGATTAGCCCTACCACCAGCTCTAGCAGATAGCCACAGTGTGTTTCACATCTCGATGCTACGTAGATATGCGTCAGACCCATCTCACGTCCTCAAGTACGATACGATAGCACTCCAGAAAGACTTGAGTTATGAGGAACGACCGGTTAGCATCCTAGATAAAGGGATGAAGGAATTACAGTCTAAGAGTATTCAAATAGTCAAGGTCCTATGGAGTAATAGTTCTGAACGGGAGGTAACGTGGGAGTTTGAGGGAGATATGTTAGCACGGTATCTGTAATTATTTGGTATGTAAATTTTGGGGACGAAATTCTTGTTAGTAGGGGAGAAATGTAGTGTCCTAGAATTTTACTTAGCTAGATAGTAGTAGTAATTAGTAGTAGTTTGTAGTATGTTAGTTTTCGCGGATTTTGGTTCAAGCCGAGACTTAGTTGGAAACTCATAGAAACAGTTATGAATTTTTTAAGTTAACCTGTAGTTTAGAAATATTAATTATAACATAAGGATTGATTATTATTGTTGGTTTTAGAAATATTATTTATTATAACCTAAGGTTTAGATAGAATTATTAAGAATGTGGCACTTTTCATAATCATGTTTATTAAGGATTTAAGTTTTTTGATGAATAGTTTAATTAAAAGAAAGATCTAGAAGCTCTAGAACCTTCCAGCAGCTGTTAGGATTACGTTTCGGCTCAGTCAAAGCTGTTTTATCAATTCAAAATATGCTGAAAAAGTGCAAATACGTGTTTGATATATCAACGTATGCCGATATATCGCAGCTATAGGGGCCGATATATCGCCTACGGAAGATACGAAAAACATGTCAACTTCGCACGAACAAACGAACGGGGTTCGAGAAAATGGTCTAGGCGATATATCGCCCAGGGTAGGCGATATATCGCCCCCGGTGCATTATTTTTTAATGTTTGGGATTTTAAATTTAAAAATAGCATTAACCACTTGGACCTGCCTTTGAACGATTTTGACTGAGTTCTCAACGTCTGTTGAGCGAATGTTCAAATCTTTGTCAAATTAAAAGGGGTTAGTTTCACTCCTTGAACTCTATAAATAGGACCTAGTACTCAGCCATTTTCTTCATTCTTAACGCATTCTTCAGAGCTCCAAGTTGCTAAGATTACTATAGAGAGAAACACTTGGGTTTTGGGAGAAAATCTTTTCCAATCTAAGCTTTTCTAAACACTTGGGAAGTGAGATATAGAGTTATTTCAGTATCGAGGTATAGATCAAGTCATAAGATCATTCAAGGTATTCCTATCCTTAAGTTCAGTTTTCCATAGTTCTTTAGTTTTCTTTTATTTTCTTTCAGATTCTAACTCTTGTTTATGATTCTTGATTAGGTGTTTAAGTTTCTTGAAACTTAAGGTTCTTTTCGATAAGTTTCTACTCGGATGGTTTAGTTTGGTTTTCTTTTCATTTCTTTTCTTTAGAAGCTCACCATTTTTACTGTTTGTTTTAGGAGTGTTCCAAATCCCGTTGTTGTCTCCATATCCTGATTTTTGGTAAAGAAATTATGATAGATATTATGTGTGTATATGTTTATGTTATGATATATTTTATGCTATAATATGTATATGTATAAATATATGTTGCAGTCCTTGGGAATATGACTTGCTTAGATAACAAGCTCCAAGAATATGTTTTGTAGTCGCTTGGACATATAACTTGCTTAGATAGCAAGCCACGAGAATATCATTTTCATAGTTTAGAGTTATGATTTACCCTACCTCGATTAGTAGATAGAGGACCTAGATGGGTTATCTTATACTATAGTGTGATCTAACCTTCCTCGATTAGTAGACAGAGGACCTAGATGGTTTTATCACATACCATGTTAATGAGTTAATGGCCATTAATATTGTAGTCCTATATGATATACGTTTTTATAGTCATATGTTTTATTGTATATGTTTATGTTATAGTCTTATGTTTATGATGTATGTTGTTAGTAGATTTTCCTTGCTAGGCATTAGACTCATTCCTTTATTTTTTTAGCTTGATGCAGGAAAATGAATATGGAAGGCGGGAAGGATTCATTGCAGCTTAGAATGTGTGTTGAGGATGGATGGATTGAATGGACTGCGTGAAGATCGAGGATGATGTTGCTTAAGTCTTTTAAATTGTGTTTTGATGTATTTCCGCAATTAGTATTTAAACAGTTAAAGTTTATGTTTTATGTTTTATAACAATGGGATCCCATACCATATTTTATATTTCATAACACATTTTATAATTTTTCCTTATTTTGTAATTGGTACAATATTTTGGGTTTTAAATAAAATTATTTCTTATGTATGTATTCAAATTAGTAGCTATGTGATAGTAGATTTTAATGTTCTTAGGTCTTATAATTAGTCGAGTCATTACATTAATTTAAATCATATTTAAAAAAGAATAATTAAATATTTAAAATTAAATAAACAAATTATTTGAATTTCAAATTTCAAATCCTAGGGATAGGAAATATCCTTGTGTGACGCCACTCACTGTGTAGTACAGTGAGTGGCATGAGCCACATTAGGGTTTTCACTAATTTTCTCATTTTTTATTTAATTAATATTTAAGAAAATATATTTATCTCAAAATATAATCAATAAATATAGTTTTGTCCTCCATTTATTGCTTCGTTAATTAAAGTTGATCAAGATTACCGTTTTACCCTTCTAATTACCTTTTAATCCTTCAGTACCATTAATTCATTAGCTAGTAATTAATCTATAATAAAATTATAGATTTGAGCTTAACAACTATTCATTTAAAAAATTAACCCTAAAGGGAACCAATATTCTATCTATTAGGAAAGTATGGATTCCATTATTGTAATTCATGTTCCCAACCATTCATGATAGCGAATCTCCAAAACAAAAGTCATTTGCCTCATTATACTAAGAAACCTTAACGAGTGAATCAAAAGATCCAATAAACACAAACAGGAGTTGATGAATACTCAGGATTTGGATTGATCTACAAATGATCATCTATTATGATAAGAATAAAATATTTATGTCAAAGAGTATGTTTATAAAGATAATTAATTGTTATTGGTTTAGTCATATATAATCTCGATTATATACAACATCTTTACTAAGATATCTATCCACATCAGTGATCCGAATCTTGATCACTTGCATCTCGTATGCTTAGTAAACCACACTAGTAACTATTCATTAAAGATTTCTTACATGAATATGTTACTGACTATTTTATTCATTATATATGATCTTAATTTTCTCGTACTAATACAAGATCATATTCTCATGAATGAAAAAGGAATTTTCTTGATATTATCAAATAATTAATTCAAACAATAATTATAATATTCAAATATATAATAAAATTTTTCTTTTTATTTAATTCAATAAAATGTCTTCACATGCTTTTAGGGCATTAATCCTAACAATCTCTCACTTGCCCTCAAATCAAGTGTCTTGGTAAATGCGTCAGCCTAGTTTTGTTTCGACGCTGTCCTTATAACAGTCACATCACCTTGGTGTACAATCTTTTTAACCATATGGTATTTCCTTTCTATATGCTTTCATCTCTTGTGGATTTTTGGATCCTTGGAGTTAGCTACTGCTCCACTGTTGTCACAATATAGGATGAGTGGCTTCTCAATATCTAGAACTACATCTAGATCAATGTAGAACTTTCTCAACCAAACTGCCTCCTTAGTTGCTTCATAAGTCGGTATGTATTTGTCTTCCATGGTAGAATATACTATGCTGGATTGTTTAATACTTCTCTAAACCATTGCTCCTCCACCAAGAGTGAACACTGACCCAGACGTCGACTTATGTCTGTCTTTGTCTGATAGGAAATTAGAATCAGTGTATCGAGTATGGTTTAACTCAACCACCTGAATATAAAAGCATATAAGCTCTCGTTCTCCTAAGATACTTGAGAATGTGCTTTACTACAATCAAGTGTTCCAAACCAGGATTTGATTGAAGATGACTCACAATCCCTACTGCATAGCATATGTCAGGTCCAATACACAACATGGCATACATTAGACTCCCAACTGTTGAAGCATAGGGATACTTTCTCATATCCTCTCCCTCTCGACGTGTCTTGGGACACTGTTCCTTGGAGAGAGCAATTCCATGTATGATCGGTAGCTGGCTTTTCTTGGAACTCTCCATAGAGAATCTTTCAAACGCAATATCAATATAATTAGCCTGAGAAAGTGCCAAGAGCTTGTTCTTCCCATCCCTTAGTATTTGGATTCCCAAAACATAGCTAACCTCGCCCAAATCATTCATTTGGAACTTTTCGGCTAACCACTTCTTCACGTTTGATAATGTCTCCACATTGTTGCCAATTAGGATAATGTCATCCACGTAAAGAACTAGGAAAACCACTACTTTTCCTTTGATGTATTTGTACACACGTGCTTCATTGACATTCTGTTCGAAGCCATATGCTTTAATTGTTTCATCAAAGGTGATATTCGAAGATCTAGATGCTTGTTGTAATCCATAAATGGATTTCAGCAACTTACATAACTTTTAATCTTCCCCATTCTTGATGAGCCCTTCTGGTTATACCATATAGATACTTTCATCAAGATAGTCATTCAAAAAAGCATTCTTGACGTCCATTTTCCATATCTCATAGTCATAGGTGGAAGCTATGAATAAGAGGATGCGAATGGATTTAAGCATGGCCACAGGAGAAAATGTTTCTTCATAATCAACACCTTATCTTTGAGTGTAGCCTTTGGCTACTAGCCTTGCTTTGAAAGTCTCCACTTTCCCATCTACACCTCTTTTCTTCTTGTATATCCATTTGCACCCAATGGGTCTGACATCTTCAGTTGGATCTACAAATTCCCTGAAAGAATTGAAATACATAAATTCCATTTCTTGGTTCATGGCTTATTGCCATTTCTCCGTTTTAGGTACATCCATTGCCTCTTTAAAGGTTAATGGATCATCCTTGTCTATATCAGAAACAAAAACATGTGTCTCATGTTCGTAGCGAACAGGCTGGCTCACAATCCTCTCACTTCAACGTTGCACCGGGGTTTCTTTTCCAACAATAGTTGTTTCCTTGGTTTGTCCTTTATCATTTAATGATGAAGATGAAGGTGATGGAATCTTATCAGCTGTGAGTTCCTCCAAAACTACTTTGCTCTAAGGTTTATAGTTAATCATATAGTCGTGTTCAAGGAAGGTCGCATTTGTTGAAACAAATACCTTTTGTTCCTGGGGACTATAGAAGTAACCACCTCTTGTTTCTGGAGCACAGCCCACAAAAATGCACACTTCAGACCTTGAATCAAGTTTCCCTGATTTAGGTCTAAGAACATGAGCAGGCCAGCCCCAAATGCAGAAATGGTGCGAGCTAGGTTTATTTCCATTCCATAGTTACAGTGGCGTTTTGCTTATGGTCTTAGATGGGACTACATTCAAAATGTAAGTCATTGTTTGAATTGTATATTCCCAGAATGAGAGAGGAAGTGAAGAGTAACTTAATATAGACCTGAAAATTTCTAACAAGGTCCTATTTCTTCTTTCAGAAACACCATTTTGTTGTGGCGTTCCTGGTGCTGTGAGTTGGTATATCGAAGTGTTTTAAGAGTCTTACCTAATTTTTTCTCAGCCTCAGCTTTGAATTCTTGAAACATACTAAAGGTTTCAAATTTCCTAAGCATTAAGTAAGTATGACCATATCTTCAGTAATCATTAATAAAAGTGACAAAGTACTCATACCCACCTCTTGCTTGTACATTCATTGAACCACAGTCATCGAGGTGTACAAGCTTCAAAGGTTCTTTAGCTCTATTGTCTTTCACTGAGAAAGGTTGTTTGGTTATTTTGCCTTTAGTTCTAACTCTTATTTCTCTCCAAGGTCCATTTTTTGTTAACCTGTTTATCCTGTCTAGACTGATATGACCAAGTCTAAGATGCCAAGATATGTGTCATCATCCTTAGAATTTTTTTTCTTTTGTTTCCTTGCAGTTTTGCTACATTGAATAATTCCGAGTTATTAAGTGTTCGCTCATTAAGTTTGAGCATATACTTTAAAGCTCCCTAAACTATTACTTTATAAAAATATCATTTAACTCATATATATTAGAAAAATACCACTTAAAGGATAAAATCGGTGGGGCCTTGATAAAACATACAAGTTTGGGCCCAATACTTAAAAATAAAAACAAAGTATTCTTTTGCAATGTTAGGAAAATGGAATAAACGTTTAAGTCCCATAATGTAATTAAAATTAAAAAATTCATAACGTCATTTCTTTAAATCTTGATGCTCATATTGATCGTTTGTTTGTTCATAGGAAACCCTCCATGCCATACATACTCAGACATCGGAACTCCCCACATCATAGCGCATGCCAGAGGAAATTCTATTGTTTCCCTGAAAGGGAGAAAGTAAGGGGGTGAGCTAAAAGCCCAATAAGGAAGTACAACAATATCAATGAAAAATAACAAGAAGTACATGTATAAAAAAACAGGGCAGTACATAACATTATCATACTCATATTTCATAATCATGAATAAAGTCATAGTCATACATCACATTCATACATCATAAACATACTCTTTGTAATCATGGATCCATGTCACATCTGGAGGTAACCAGTATAACATAGGCTGGTAAAACCTCCTCTATGGGGTAAACATGATCTCAAGTCCTTGAATAACCTCGGCGTGTCCGCCCTTTGAGTTATGCCATATCCTTTGTAACTTGTTTGTTATGTTGGGTTCAGCATGCTAGCAACATTTTCTTTTCATTCATAATACAAACACATGCAATCCAGTTCACGTCAAAACATAGAAAATACATGTTGCATCATACTTTCATAACATATCAAGATAGAATTTTACTCTTCCATATCACTTGGCATATCACAACATGTCAAAACATAACACTTTCATTTCCATAGCACATTATTTATTGTAATCATATGAGTCTTACCATTTTATAGCATAAACATAGAAAAAATCTATCTAACTTCCCCACTTCAGGTCCGAGCAAAGAAAAATGAGAAAATGTCACAATGAGCCTATAATCATAACCAAATGTTTGTCTCTTAGAATCACGTAAGAATACTCATGCCCATCAAACATACCTCACGTGTGCATGGGACATGCACAGGCGACATAAGTTGCACTACAATTGCAATCATACAATAATTTCACATAAAATCATAAAAGAATAATGTTAATTCTACTTATTAATCCTTCATTGTTACAAAGTAAAAGTCATGTGTTTCAACAATAGGCAAATATTTGGACGTAAAAATACATTTGCATGTAACATCCATACGTGGGAGCATTATTAAAATTTAATGTTTTAAAACAATAATTTCTACATGTTCATTTCTTGCCTCTTCAAAATTGTTTTAAAACATACTTTATTTACAATTTAATTATTTCTTTAACCACAAAATTGTTATACAAAACTTTAATACAACATATTTACTTTATAAGATCATTTATTTAGCCTTTTCTAATTTCTCATGAAATAATAATTCTATTTACTTTTTGAATAACATTTAAAATGTTGTGACAAAATTTGTAGTTGCTAAATAAATTTCTTGTTTTCTTTTAGAAAAATAATTTTACTAATTAAAAAAAACTGCATATTTAAAGAGGTGAAATTACATAAATAAAATGTGGAAATATTACATTTTCATGTATAAAATTTAAGACTTAATTCATTGGAGTGTATGACTAACTTATCATGATTTAAAAGACATTTTGTTTTAATAACCAAAAGTTTCAGCAGACTAATAATTTATTTAAAAATCACAAAATAAATTTAAAGCATATTCTTTTCAACCATTTAAAAAAATACTGCACATAAATAATAGTGTGAGAATACATATTTACATTTTGAAAATATTACATTTGTCATATACATAGCTTTAGGTTCAATTTATTTGATACACTTGTTTTACTTATCTCATTTAAAAGACTTTTTTTACTATAACAAAAAATTCCAGCATCTATTTTATTTAATTAAAATCACATACTTGTATTAAAACTATATTTTCTTTCATATAATATATAAAAAATCTCCATGTATTTAATTTGATAAAAACACCATTAACATATGCAATAAAAATGCAATTTTTTTTTACATAAACTCAAACACCATTTTGAGGCATCACTTGTGCATTTAAAAAATATTTATTTACCATTACCATCACAAAATAATAAAAAATAACAGCAAGCATAAAACCACCTAATCATGTTTAAACAATACTTATGAAATGCTTTTATCCATTTAACAATTTACCCTATCATTCTCCTACACTTTAACACCACACTATTACATTTAGCATGGAAATTCATCAACACAATAATCAAATACCAAATATGACCCATGCCGAAACCCTCATGATCAACATCTCATATTTCTTGTACATTTGTACAAGAATATTTAAAAGACAACATTATCATAACATAGGCCAAACCAAACTTAAGCTCTAGCATGTGTCTATTAGCATTCTTGCATTCTTGTCACATAAACCATTAGATTTAAATAACCATGAAAACATAACCTTAAGATCTCATACTTAATGCATGTCCAAAACTTTCTACTCATGCTTGCCTATCTATATACACCACATGCCCAAGCATACTCAAGCACATAAAATCATAGAGCCCACACGCCTAGGCCATATAAACTTCATATCAAATCCTTTAAAGAATTACTCATACCTAATCAATATGCGTATTCCCCTTCATCCTCTTATATACATCAAGAGAGTAAATAACAAAAAAGAAGAATGAACATAGACCAATGTTAGAACCAATTCCTAGTGCGCAGCGGAAATTGAGGTAATGGTAGCATTGTATACAACAAAAAATTTCATATAAACAACTTTACATGAGGATCTTTTAATATGAAATATGTTAATCAATATATAATATATATATGGAAAAATAATATGAAATGATTTACCTCTTGTAGCCTATCAAGAATCCTTGAATCTTTTCGTATATGTTTCGATCTTCCTATCCTCGCTAGAGTACTCACATCTAGATCTTCCAAGACGTTCTCTACACCTCAAGATGCAGGTGGGAACATAGAGAACAAGAATCGATTTTGTGAATCAAAAGTATTCTCAACACATGAGACTCTTGATTATAGGCTAGAGAGAAAGGGCTTTTCTTTTGTGAAAAAGATGATAATTTTTCTTCTCTGTAAAAACTTGTTGTTTCTATTAATAATCATATATAATATGTAGACATTATTATCATAATAATAATAATAATAAATAAAAAAAATAATATTTAATAATAATAATGATAAAAGACAAAGTCTTACATTCCATTTTAAAACCCCTTTTAAAATATTTTATTAATTAATTAAAAATAAAATAAAAAACCTATAAATAATCACATCAGTAGTGCTACATGCATAGAGCAGTCCAAGCCTTATGCGCACTATCCCTGAAAATGAGATTTGATTTTTCATGTGTTTTTATTTTAATTAATGAACAATTAGAAATTCAAATAAGGTATCATCTTTTTAAGGAAAAGATAACAACTTAAATTTCAAAATTCAAAATTTAAATTGTCATTATCATCTTATTATTAAAATAAATATAATAATCAAAACAAATTTTTACCATCCATATTTATCTATTCACACTTAAATAAAATAATTGATTAAAATAAATTTCTTCTATTTCTAAACAATTTTGAAAATTGCACAAATGCAACTATAAATTGTGCAACTTCAATTATCAATAATTACACATTTATCCCGAAGAATAAATATTCTCTCATATAGCTCATTCACAGTTTAGCCTTTGTATCAATTCTTACCTTGATTAGTGTTGATAGAACTGCCCCGGGACCTACGAACTAATAATTCCAAGCTCCAATAAATAAAAGATTATAAACCAAAACTCTTTGATTCAATAATCATATTTATTAATCTCGTGATTATTCCACTATAAATATGAGACTGAACTCTTGAGAATTAAAGACATATTTATTGAGTACTTTATTGTAACCATAAAGTGTCCATTGCTATAATCACTACATACAAATTAATCCTCTATTGATGATTCATAATTAAGTGGGAATAAAATTATTGTTTTACTCTTTTAATTATATATTGATTCCTAGTGTACCATCGACTTTACTAGTGAAGGTTAATTCATAATCTAATTATGAATTTGACGTCAATAACCTTTTCAGTTCCAAAAGCCAACCCAATAGGGAATCATCATTAAATCTATAAGAAGGTATAGATTCCATGTCTGTTAAGCCCCAGCCATATACATCATTGAGTGCCCAAAACAATAGTTCTTAGCCTGATCATTCTGACAAACCGTAACACATAATTGAAAGGATCAAATAACATATATAGGAGTTCATCGTAACATCAGGATTAAGATCAGTTTGCATATGATCATCAGTTGATGTGTTTTATAATACTACGAAACGATATTTAAACAAGTATTATTAAATCACATCTGGTCCAGTTGTACATACTCTCAGCATGCAAAGTACCTCCACTAAAGTGTCCTACTACACTAGTAACCCGGATCTATGTCACATGTATTCATAATACTAGTGGACCATAATTAATCTAAAGATTCCATAACTTTATTTTACTACGAACTATTTAAGTTCATTATCTCAATCTCGATCCTATCATACAAATATGAGATTGAGACCACATAGAAGAACTTAGGAATTTTATGATATTTACTTAAAATTATTAGCAATAATATAGTGCATAAGCTACATATATACAATAATTCAATTCATTCATTTATTTTATTAAAACCATTGTCAACTAAAATTCCTTTAAGGGCACAATTCCTAACAACCAAATCCTTATCCCTAGGCCGAAACCTCAAAACCATATAACACAAATATACTCTTCAACATATTTCCCATAAAAATCATCATATCATGATCATGTGTCCTTTCATCAACAACCATAAAAAAATACGAGAACCAAAATACAACCAAACCACAACAAGGCTATCAATTTTATATAAATCAATAAATAAAAAACAACATAAACTAGAATCAATATCACAACAATATCAAAAGCTAGATTCACTACCTCTTTGATAAAAATCAACCTCACAAAGTTGGTTCTCCCTTTTTGGCACCTATAATTTTTGAATCCCACAAGAACAAGAGAAGAGAAAATCATTCCATAATTTTGAGAAGAAGGAGAACTACTTTCTTTAACCATTACCTACGACCCTTGTGTTGGGAAAACTTACACAGGATCTTGTTTATTTTCATGTAAATCTTATATTAAAAAAATTAATATAAGAAAACCTAGAACATGTTTCTAAAATTGAATTCAAACTAAAATAATGATAAGAATACTTACATTGTACGCAGTCGAATGATTGAGTCATTCCTTCAGTTTCTCTAACCATTGTATCCTTTGTGTCGCATGGTATCACCAAGAAACTGAACCGCTCTTCAATTTTCTTCACAACCTTCCAAAGTATCCTTAGAATCACCTAGACTAGAGTGGGGAATTCTCAACACATGAGATGGATACAGAGAGAATAAGAGAAAATACTATTGAGGCTTAGAAAAGGACTTATGTTGTAGAGAGAATCTAAAACCAAGAGCATCAAGAATAGATCTTCTGATTTTCTGTCAGATAGTTTTTCTATGATCTGTTTTCAACTCTCACTTCGCATTCCTTTTATAGGCTCAATTAGGTCATTTATTTTAATTTAAAAATCAATAAAATAATAGATAATATCAACCCTAGTTCGAAATTATCATGGGCTTTAGGCCTGTGAAATTTCCCATTTAATTATAAACCAATTGGACTTAAAATCAATGCCTGTATTATTTTCAATTGATTAAATTAATTAAATAATCATTTAAATCTTTTATCAACTTAATTATTTATTATTTGAAACTTGATTTAAAATTATTTATTAATTTAAATAGAAATTTATCTTAATTAATAAATCTGCAATAATTTCTCTTTTCTTCTCTAAATTATATAACTCTGTGAAGCTATCCAAAAATGACATGGTCAACTTTGATAATTATAATTCATAATTAAATCAACTAATTGAGACTATCTAGATGATTTTATCCAAGGTACAGTGGGGACCATGGGCCTATGAAATCAAGCTCCAATAAGTTATCATAAATTTACTAACTTATTAATTCCTCGTGACTCCACTAAAGACTCAGAATTGCACTCTTGAATTCATAGAACACTCTATAAGCAATATAGATATGTTATTAATTATCCACTGTTACAATCATAATTTTCACTCAATCCTCTATAGACGATCTACAACGAGATTGGACTAAAATAATGTTTTACCCATTGTTGTATTTTATCCTTACAACACTTAGTTCCTTGTAAATGATATTTCAGTAAACTAATATTAATTACTAAAATGATATCTCTATCATTTGGCACCTTGAACCAAACTAAAAGGAAACCATCGTTTCACTTCTTCATCAGAAGCAATAGATGTTCATATCTATGATTAACAATCCCACTCAATTATACTACCGAGTTCCCAAGATGTAAGTATGGGCTAGTCCGTAGGGTAAGCTGGTAACGAACAAGTCAAAGAACTCAAATAATACAATCAGTTAGAATACTAACCCCTCAGAATTGAGATTGAATTGACTTATGGTCAACTATATGATATGACTAGAATAGATAATAATGGTATGTTTAATTATCCTATCTACTGTCAATATCGGTCCAGTCCAATGTAACAAATACATCCGATCTTATCTACATTGCTAATTTTCAAGAAAGAGCATAACACTACAGTGTGTAAGTATATCATATCGTAGATTGGCAAGTCAGTGTAAATCCTGTGCATTGACTAATCTTAGGACTAACTTATTTTGAACATATAATCATATTTATATTCCACTGTGATTACGTGACTATAAATATTATTAGCTATATGCTCGGGATTTAATAGAAGTTTATATTAAACAAATAATCATGAAAATAAAACATGTGAGCAAAGTGATTGACCAAGTAAAAAAAATGATTTATATTCTTTTATTGATAATGAATGAGATTACAAAGAAATTGAGTTTTAATTAGGGCATAAAACCCCAACACCTTAAGCCTAGCTTTCCTCCTTCTTCTTCCTCAATCTCTCTCTCTCTCTTTCTTTTTTCTTTTCTCTCCTTCTCTCTCTAGCTTCTCACGCATCCTCTCTCTCTCACTCTCTCTCTCTCTCTCTCTCTCCCCCCTCCTAGCTGTCGGTCACAAAGAGAAAATGTGCTCTTTTCTTTGTTTCTTTCCTTTTATTTAATCTAAGGGAAAATACAACAGTCTAATGGGAATGAGAAAGTTTCCCAAACCTATTCTTTTTCTTTATTTTGTTTTATTTGATTTTTTAAATAAATGAATTATAATTAAATTAAAAGATGACAACCTCTTCTTTCCCAATTTGTCTAGTATCATCAAATCAATCAATTTAAATCCAAACCAAATAGGAAAATAAGACTATTCCTTTCCCACTCTCTTCCACACGCCTACCCCTTATTTCCCTACCTTTTTATTTTATTTTTAATTCTTTAATTTCTTAAATAAATAAAATAAAATGAAATTAAGTGTAGAAAATACTATTACATGCTCACCATGCAACCATGCACATGCACACACCCAATTGCTTAAGTGCATTACTACTTTCGGCGCACCTTGGTGCATACAACCAAAACTTATTTACTTACATTTTAATATAATTAAAACATACAATCAACAAAAATAATTTCACATAATTTTTATCAAACAATTAAAAATATTTTCCTAACACTTAACAATTAATCATAAAATAAAGCAAAAAATTAATTAAATTAAAAAAAAAAATTGGTGCGCTACAATATGCCAAGTGAAATGGAAGAGTAAAATTCTATCTTGATATGTTATGATAAGTATGATGCAACATGTATTTTCTATATTTTGACATGAACTGGATTGCATGTGTTTGTATGAAGAATGAAAAGAAAAGGTTGCTAGTGTGCTGAACGTAACACAACAAAGGAGTTACTAAGGATATAACGCTACGCAAAGGGCAGACGCGCCGAGGTTATACAAGGACCTGGATCCTATTTACCTCATATAGGAGGTTTTACCAGCCCGTGTTATACTAGTTACCTCAAGATGTGACATGGACAACAGTGGTGCCATGATCACAAAGAGTATGTTTATGATGTATGAATGTGATGTATGACTATGACTTCGTTCATGATTATGAAATATGAGTATGATGATGTTATGTACTGCCCTATTTTATTATACTTGTACTTCTTGTTTTTTTTTCATTGATATTGTTGTACTTCCTTACTGGGTTTTTAGCTCACCCCATTACTTTCCCCCTTTCTGGGAAACAATAGGATTTCTCTCTTGCACGTGTTTTCATGTGGGGAGTTCTGACGTCGTAGTATGTATGGCGTGGGGGGTTTCCTATGAACGAACAAACAATCAATATGAGGTTGAGATTTAAAGAAACTACGTTATGAATTTTTAGTTTGAATTACATCAGTGAGACTTAAATGTTTATTTCATTTTTCTAACATTTAATAAGAATACTTTGCTTTTATTTTTAACTATTGGGCGCAAAATTGCATGTTTTATCAAGGCCCCACTGCTTTTATTCTATAACTGGTATTTTTTTATTATCTATGAGTTAAGTGACATTTTTATAAAGTAATAGATTAGGACGCTTTACAAATGGTGTCAGAGACGATCGTTCATATTTAAAAGGACCCTCCCCATACATGGAAAAGACGCAAAAATCTCACCTCAACGTGTCGTAAGTACTTGATTTAAATGTTTTCTGTTTTTTTTTTAATTTTTTAAAATTTTGTAGTTTCGTAATGGCAGTTTAGAAAAATGCCTCCTGTTATTAGAACCACTAAGAAACAATTAATCAAAGAGATCCACGCTATACATAAGGTACAACTTGACGAGGATCATGACAATTGGAGGATTGCCACACTGAAAACGACAGTGGTACTTTGCGATCGTATCCAAGGATTGATTAACAAAAGAGGGGCGTTGCTTTGGCCCATTGAGCAATACTAGGTGTTGAGGGAGTCACTGTCTGTATATCCTGAGACTCTCCTTTTGTTGACCATGGCATGGCAAGATGTCATCCAAGATGATTTGGACTTCGGCACGTTCGAATACACTATTTACGACCTCGTAGAAAATTATGATTTTTTTCGTTTGGAGGCGGTCATGGTAAAGAAGGATGACGGAAAGATGGAGAAGCGATTTGAGACGGTGCATGATTTGAAAAGGGAGATGGCGCATCAAGAAGTAATGCACACCATACCAAAAGTGAGGGCCAAGATGAGGACATTGGCTAGCACTCCTGACTACTTCCACATTTCGGATGACGTCTTTGATTACAGCTCGGGGGGTGAGTCCACGGTCGAGGACTAGAGTCCATCTCAATTTTTTTCCTCAGTAAATGTTAATGAATAAAATGGGACTTCTTTTAAAAACCCTTAGAAAAACTTATGGATTCTTTTATGGTTTTATTTAAACACTTTGTCGGATGTTTGAATTTATGGGATAATTTTTAGCAAATTTTGGATATTATGGAATTAATTTTTTCTCTCTTACAAACTCTGAATGGTGTGGATATAGGATTATATGACAACTTTTGTGAAATACTATAAGTAACCAAACCATTATGTGATTTATCCTCTCTTATGACTTTCTTTTGGTGCCTTAGAATTTCATACTGTCAACAAGAGGAAAATGAGCAAGAGGAGGCAAGGGAAGAGGGAGAGGCTGAGAAAGAGATGCCTCTTCAAGTCCTAACACTGCAGAAATCCCTGATTTGAGAATGCCACCAGCCAAACAAGTAGCCCCAGGTGCACCAACCGTGTATTTGGCTGCAGAAATAGCGAGGTTGAGGGAATAATTTAGACCGAGGGATGGGGAATTGCTAAAGCCCCCCAAGTTCCCCAAGCGCCCAGATACCAGTGGAACAACCTGGGCCTCCCGTACTAGCACCTGCACCATTTCCTATGGCTTATGGATTCGAGCCATGAGTGTTTCAGAAAGAAAGCCCCACCTAGTTTTTAAGGGAAAGCTGACCCTATGGTGGCAGAAGATTAGTTGAAGTTAGTAGAAGCCATCTTTGATCACATGGTTTTGAATGATCATCAAAGGGTTTCATGTGCAACACACCTACTCAAGTTGAATGAAATAATAGGTGGGATGTGGTGAAGTAGACTCGTGACCTAAACACTATAACCTGGGCAGACTTTGTCCAAGCTTTTGGCAAGAAGTATTATAGTGTAGATACATTGGCAACCAGAGTGGACGAGTTCATGACCTTGGTTCAATGGAACCTTTTCGCTATCGACTACGCACAGAAGTTTGACAGGTTTGCACCTGAAATAGTACCGACGAAAGCCATGCGGGTCCAAAGGTTTATGAGAGGACTTAAGTCGATAATTGCTAGAGATATCAAGATGACTAGTGCTGAGGTGGTCAGTTACGTTGAGGTATTGGATAAGGCACTTGAAGTAGAGTACTTGGAGGAGCGTATATGGAAGGATAGTGCTGCAAGAAGGGAGGCCAACAGAAACAAGGGCTTCCATGAGGGTTGTAAGAGGAAGGCCCATGAAGGGCAGAACAGTGGCAATGGCAAGAGGCCTAGACTCCCGGCCACAAATGGCAATAATCACAACAATAATAACTACCACAACAATTGTAATAGTCACAACAATGATCATAACCACAGAATCCACCAAGATGACAAATTTTAACCCACCGGCTGCCCTAAATGCTCGCGTCGACATTTGGGAGAATTTCAGGCTGACACCAACAAGTGTTACAAGTGCGGTCAGACAATCCATCTGAGGAAGGATTTCCCATGGTGGAAAGCAGGGCAAGGCAATAACAGCAACCTATTATCAACACGAGTCTTTGTATTAACCCAAAAGGAAGCAACCAATAATAACACCATGGGCATAGGTCATCTCCCTATTTCTGGTATGATATGTAGAGTCCTTATTGATTCTAGAGCGACTCACTCTTATGTTTCTATGAATGTAATTAATAAAACCGGATTGCCTTGTAAACTATTTGAGCTTAGTTTTAGTACCATGTTTCGATCAGGAGACATTATGTCGTCAACTAGATGGTTCCAATTAGCTTCTATAATAATTGAGGGCAGAGAGTGCCCAGCAGGCCTCATAGAGTTAGACACACCAAACTATGACGCTATACATACCATGGATTGGTTAGCCAAATACAGAGCAACGATAGATTGTTGGCAAAAGACAGTAGAATTTAGATCGGGAAAAGGAGAACACTTTTCTTTTAAGGGAGAAGTGGAAGGATTTCGTACACCCATTATATTAGCATTGGAAGCTCGGAACATGATGCAACATGGGTGTTCAGCATATCTGGAAAGTGTGGTGGATAAATATAAGGAGACAGAGTTGAAACCAGAAAATGTCCCACATTGTTTGTGAGTTTCCAAAATTGTTTCCTGAGGATTTACCAGGATTACCCCCAGACAGAGTAATCGAATTCGTGATCGAACTTGCACCAGAAACAACACCAATATCTAAAGCACCATACCGAATGACACTTGTAGAGTTGAAGGAACTCAAGACCCAACTACATAAATTTTTGGATAAGGGCTTCATACGACCTAGTCATTTGCCATGGGCAGCAACAATCTTGTTTGTGAAGAAGAAGGATGGAAGCATGAGAATGTACATCGATTACCGAGAACTCAATAAGGTCACAATTATTAACAAATATCCTTTGCCTAGGATATATGACCTTTTTGATCAAGTGCAAAGGGCAGCAGTGTTCTCAAAGATTGATCTGCAATCCGAGTACCATCAGCTGAAGGTAAAGGAAGGAGATATTCCTAAGATAGCTTTCAAAACTTGCTACAGGCATTATGATTTTCTAGTGATGTCTTCTGGACTCACTAATTCCTCAGTGGCATTCATGGACATGATGAACAGAGTATTTAAGGACTACTTGGATAAATTTGTAGTAGTGTTTATAGATGACATCCTTCTCTACTCAAAGACTAAGGAAGAGCATGAGGAGCATCTGAGGTTGACGCTAAATAGACTTCGAGTGCATCAACTATATGCTAAGTGTAATGCCCCGAAATCCCTAATGCGGTTTAATGGCTGGATTAGTAGGCCGGGAGGGCCATAACTATTTAATTATGCCATTAAATGAATATATGCATGTTTATGTGAATTATATTATAATATGATGTTATATGCATGCATGTGGGTCCACATTTGAATATTAGGGTGTTTTGGTAGTTTGGCCCGTTGAGGGCTTATTTGTATGTTTGGGTGCATATTGTGATTTGTGAATGAGATCCCATTATTATGGAGATATATTCGAGCTATTCGGCATGAGACGGTATTATATTACGGATTAGCGGTTTTGTCATAACGGGGGTCTTTTATTGGGATATTGAGTTATGAGAATGTTATTTGATGATAAATTGGGAGTTATTGAGATCAGGAGGAAATTATGGGAATTTTGACTATAATGTCCCCAGGGGTGTTTTCAGCACCCCGAGCACTAGGTTTTATTTCAGGTTACTTAAGCTTAAAGTAGCTTGTTAGATAGAACGTACGTTAGAAAACCTCTCGTTCTTTCCCGTTAGTTCATTTTTACCGTTCGAGGTATTTTCGAAGAATCTCGAGTTCTAGGAGTCGGAATCAAGCGAGGATCGAGGCATAGCGATCCGAGGAAAGATTAGAAGCTTCTTGAATGAAGGATTTGATGAGAAACAACCCAATGAAAGGTAATTTAAGTTTTAATTTTTGAGTTTTTAGAGTTTCTAAGCTTATAATTGGATTTTGTGAATCGTTGAGTTTTTGGTTCGTTTGAGCCTTGGGATTTGATGGTTTTGGTTCGTTTGAGCATTGGGAAGTTTGGGAACTTTGATTTGATGATTTGGAAGTGTTTAGGTATGTTTTTGGAGGGTTTGGGATGAAGGAGAATGTGTTTGTAGATGGATCTAGGTTGGGGGCCGCGACCCTGTTCTTGGGCGCTGCGGCCCTAGCTCGAAGAAGCAGGTGGAGCAATTTAGCCTTTGCTGGGCGCCGTGGCCCTTGGTGTTGGGCACCGCAGCCCTTGCTCCTGAAGTGGCTAGGGGCCACGACCCAAGGTGTTAGGGCCGCAGCCCTTGAGCAGGGTTGAGCTCGTTTGAGTGTTTTGGCCCTGGGAATTAAGCTTTAGGCCTCGGGATCGATCCTACTACCCGGATTAGTGGGGATTGATATCCCGGAGGCTAGATCTTGGTTTGAGAACCTTTTTTAATCATTTTATTGATGGTGTCCCTTATTTGGTTATGATTAGGTGACTGCTAAAGGACTAAAAGTCAGATCGTTCTCAAGGGTCGTTCTTTTATTTATTCACGCTCGAATCAGAGGTAAGAAAACTGCACCCCATATGTGACATGCATGGTTATTCTTGAAGCATGTTGATTGTGTAAATGTGGACATGAATTGATTATTGAATGCTTAGCAAATCTTGCTCACTTGTGCATGGTACTGACTAATTAGTCAGATTTGGCAAAGGTGTCTGTATCAACTATGAAGCTGGGACTTATTAGTCAAGTTCGGCAGTGGTACTGGGCACTGGTCACACAGTGCTGACTTATAAGTCAGGGCGGCCTTAGCGTAATCAACGCAAGCCAATAAAAACTAAAAGCGAGTTAATGCCGGACCGACCTCAAGTTCGATGAAAACTAAAAGCGCTTGTGTGACTTACCCATCATTCACTCATTTGTTTAAGCTAGTGACTTACCCAGCAGTGACTCATCTGTTTAAGCTAGTGACTTACCCAGCAGTCACTCATCTGCTTAAATTAGTGACTTGCTTGTCAGTCACTCATTATGGTTTACCAGAACCTCAAGTGATATTCACTCATTTGTTTAAGAGCTATAAGCTCTGTGTGATTATAATAATAATCAGTTGTTAATATCTATATGCATTATTGTGTTTTCTTGCTGGGCCTTGGCTCATGGGTGCTATGTGGTGTAGGCAAAGGGAAAGAAAAGCTCACCCGGCCTTGAGTGGAGAGCTTAGGTGGTGATGTGTACATATGCGGCCGCTTGACCACCACGGCCAAGGAGTTCTCAGAGGAACTAGGGGGTTTACCCTATTTTTGCCGCTTAGGACGGCGGGTTTGTAAATTTGAAACAGTAATGACCATTTTGAACTATAAATAACTTGTAAATGTTTTTGATGGGCCCATGAACAGTTTTATGTATTTAATAAAATATATCCTTTCCTTTTTATTGGTTTTCCACCTTAGCCTGTTAATAACACTTAGATGCACGTTTTTAACCAAAGGACTCGGGTAGCGAGTCAAATTTCCGATTCACCGTTCACCGTAACTGTTCTGGAGTAACCAGGGCATTACACTAAGTTCTCTAAGTGTGAATTTTAGTTGGATCAAGCGACTTTCCTAGGGCATATAGTGTCCAAGAATGGAATAGCAGTGGATTCAGTAAAGATCGAGGCCATTAAAGACTAGACCCTACCTAAGAATGCCTCAGAGGTTCGAAGCTTTTTAGGGTTAGTGGGTTATTACCGGAAGTTTGTTTAGGGTTTTCTAAAGAAGGTCACACCCTTGACCAAATTAACCCACAAGCACCAAAAGATCACATGGATGGATAAGTGTGAAGAAAGCTTTCAGACTATGAAGGATAAGTTGATCTCGGCACTTACCCCATGTCTACCTGCAGAGGGCGAAAAGTTTGTGGTGTACTGTGACACATATAAGAACAACTTAGGTTGCATATTGATGCAGAATGGGAAGGTGGTAGCCTATTCTTCAAGGCAGCTCAAGGACTACGTGCATTAGTATCCCGCCCATGATCTTGAGTTATCTGCAGTGGTGTTAGCATTGAAAATATGGAGACATCACCTTTATGGGGAAAGTGTGAAATTTACGCCAATCACAAAATTCTGAAGTACTTCTTCACTTAGAAGAGTTGAATATGAGGAAACTGAGGTGGTTAGAATTAGTAAAGGACTATTATTGCGAAATTCTATACTACCCAGGCAAGGCCAATGTGGTGGCTGATGCATTGAGTAGGTCAGGTCATGAGACTATCTCAACTCTGAGCACGATAGAGACACCTTTGCAAAAAAAGATCAAAAATTTCGGTATTGAGTTCTTAATAGGAGGCCTAGTGAACCTCACTCTACAGTCTTCCCTATTAGAATAGATTAGAGAAGGGCAGAAAGTGGATGAAGCCCTAATGAAGCAAAGGGCTTTGGTACAGAAAAGTGGTAGCAGTGACTTCACTATGTCTAACGGTGGATTGTTGCGATTTGTGTGCCTAACAATGATGAGATTAAGGAAAGTATTATACATCCAAGGTTAACAAAGATATACCAAGACGTTAAGGCGTTGTATTGGTGGCCTAGAATGAAGAAAGATGTTGCTGAGTTTGTCACCAGATGTTTGACAAGTCAGCAAGTCAAAGTAGAACATCAAAGGCTAGCAGGGCTACTTTAGCCACTTTATCTTCTAGAATGGAAGTGGGAAGACATAGCAATGGATTTTGTGGTAGGGTTACCTAGGACCACAAAACAACATGATTTTTCTTGGGTAATAGTGGTTAGGCTCACTAAGTCTACCCATTTCCTGCCGGTTAGACCACCTACTCGGCGGATCAGTATGAAGAGTTGTATGTGAGCGAGATAGTGAAACTTCATGGGGTTCCAAAGTTGATTATATCTAATCGAGGGTCAGTATTCACATCAAATTTTTTAAAGGGATTATAGAAAGCTAAGGTTACAAGGTTAAAGTTCAATACCACTTTCCATCCCATACCGATGGGCAGTCTAGGAGGACTATTCAAATTCTACAGGATATGTTGAGATGTTATGCATTGGAATTTTCAGAATCCTGGAGTCGATATCTACTGCTGATGGAGTTCTCTTATAGAAATAGCAATCAGTCCACTATTGGGATGGCTCCCTATGAAATGCTTTATGGGTGCAAGTGTAGACCTCCCTTGTACTAGGATGAGGTTGGGGAGAAGCAAATATTAGGCCCCGAGGAAGTTAGGGAAGCCAATGAGACGATCGAGAAAAATTGAAAAAGGATGCTTACCGCTCAATGTAGGCAAAAGAGTTACGTTGACCTTAGAAAATTCCATATTTATTTATGAGGATATGATCTTTTATTAGTACGAGAGAATTAAGATCATAAACAATGAATAAAATGTCAGTAACATATTAAAGTATGGAACCATTAATAAATGGTTACTAGTACAGTTTACTATGCATATGGGATGCAAGTAGTCTAGATTAGGATTACTGATGTGGATAGACGTCTTGGTAAAGGTGTTGTATATAATAGTGATTATATATGACATGATCGATATGAATTAACTATCTTTTTAAACTTACCGTTTTCCATAAAGATATAATTGTTATAATAAAAGATGATAATTTGTAGATCAGTCTAAATCCTGAGTGATCATGAACTCATTCGTTAAGGTCTCTTGATGTAATGAGGAGATTTAGTATCATGAATGGTTGGGATCATAATTTTAAAATAATGGAATCCATGCTTTCCTAACTGATCGAATATTGTTTCCCTAAAGGGTTAATTCTAGAACTTAATTGTTATTGAGCTCAAATCTATAATTTGATTATAGATTAATTATTCGCTAGTGAATTAATGGTACTTAAGGAACAAGAGGTAATTAGACGGGTAAAATGGTAACCTTCACCAGCTCTAATTAACTAACCAATAAATGGTGGACAGAACTACAATTATTGATTATATCAATAGACTACAAGGGTAAACTCTGTAAATATAATTCTATAAACACTTAGAGTGCAATTCCATATTTATAGTGGAGTAATCGTTGAATTAATAAGTAAGATTATTGAATTAAATAGTTTAATTCATAATTCGTCTTATTAGAGCTTCGTATTATAGGTCAATGGTCCATAAGTCACCTCTATCCTAGACTTTCAAGGGTAAGGATGTCATAAGTAAGATTTATAGAAAGAATGACTAAATTGCAAATGAATTAATTTTCTAGGTCAAGGAAATAATTATGTGAAATTAATTAATTTTGAATTAATTAATTAACTATATAGTTTTTATGTAACACCCTAGATAACTAAGTTCGTTACACTGTGTGATTATAAAGGTGCAAGACTTGATAATCAAGTCATATAGTTGAAAACGTGACCCTAAAGTCGTAATTAGGTTAGGGTTAAAATGTTTCGGTCATAAACAGAATACTTCTCAATAAAATAAACGTTTAATGCATGGGATCCCAAAATAGGTTTTAAAGGACAGTTTACAAGATTTCAAAGTTTATGTACAACCACAAGCCACTCTAATGGATAAATAGGCACTTTAGGTTCTCTTGTCCCTGTACCACTCCTTGGCCATGGCGGCCGATCAGCTGACTATGTACATTTTGCCCCAGAGCTCTCCAACTTAGGACTGGTCCACTTTGCCCTTGCCTTTACCTGCACCACGTAGCACCTGTGAGCCAAGGTCCATCAAGAAAACCATAATAGAGAGCATTAACAATAATCAACAGCCAGATAATTCACAAATCGTCAATCAGATATTCAGCAGGTCACATTGTTAACATAATCAATGGTATCAATATGCAAATCAATAATCAATCATCTAGATAATAAACATGCCATAGTCATCAGATTAATAACAATAAACATGTCACATAATATCCTGGGTCGACGCCCTTATGCCACACCCTCTGATTGTCCCACTGACTCCGGCTCGCTTAGGCCAAGATTAGTGAATATATATTTAACCTCAGCTACCAGTGGTCGAGCCCTGTCCTGTGCGCAAATATTAATTTCGGCACTCTTAGGCCATTTATCTCATGTCCCCATGGCATAATACCATCATATGACATCACATACCAGTATAGGGAACTCTTAGTCCCAACATAATCACATAACCGGGTGCAGTTTCCTTACCTTTGATTCCGAGCACTTCGGCTAATTGAGATTATCCTCGAGCACGATCCTGATCCTAGCCCTAGCGAACACCTAGTTTACAACCGTAAAATATAATCCTCATTAACAATCAATTCCGTAACCTAACTTTGGAACAAATCCTAAGCTCTCGTAAAGCCCAATTCCACCAAATGGGGTGGTGGAATTGACCCCCGAGCCCCCAAGCGAAAACCCTAAGAAAAATACCCAAAACCCATCTCTGGAAGCAGGGTAGCGCTACAGTGCCACAAGAAGGGCGCTACAGCGCTACATGCAGAGACAAAATCCTCCAGAACGCGAAGTATAGCGTTGTAGCGCTCCAATGCTAGCGCTAAAGCACTACAACCAGTACAAGCGCACTTTCTGTGATTTTCCTTCAAACTTTCCCAAGCCAAAGCTCCACGAAACCATTCCAAACCTTATCCGACCTCAAAATTAAACCTACAATTCACTATAACTCAACCAAATCAATCCATCAACATCAACACCTAGCTAAAAACATCATCAATCACAAAAACTAAACTTGGGCTTAAAAGCTCAAGAACATCATCAGAAAACCAGAAACTCAGAACTTCAAAGTTAGAATTTGTTACATTAGCTGAGGGAATTCGACTATAGGTTGCTTTCAATTCCTTTCCAAACTTTAGTTCCTCAAATCCCCAAGCTCAAGTCCTTAAATTCCCATAAAAAATCCAAATTCAGAGATTTACCATAACAAACCCAGAAAAACTCAAACAAAACCTTTAACCCTTACCTTAATTGATAGCTAATTCCAGTTAAGCTCCTTAGCCACTCCAAGGATCAAAGTCCCAAGACCTATCCTAGACCTTCTTGAGTTCACAGCTCCAAAATCCACAAGGAAGAGAGAGAGGAAGAGGAAATCGAGTGGGAGAGTAATGGTGAGTTGCATGCTTTGTTTTGCTTTTTCCTTTTCTTTTCCTTCAGTTTCTAACCCTTCTACCATTTTCCACTAGAGTCTAAATGAGCAGAATGTCACTTATCCGCTTTTTAAACATCCAAAAGACCCTTTTGCCCTCCCAATTAAATCCAAGTCTTTAATCATTCTAAGGGCATTTTGGTCATTTGCTCCCAATTCCAGCTAATTCCTCGAGTGTCCCTAACGTTTACCACTTAAATCCCGTCATCTAATTAATCACCAATTATTTTCCCCAATGTCAAGTAGTCTCTAATATATTTTCTAAATTCACAGAAATACCCCTAGGCTCCCCCGAGCCGGGTATAAACCCTCGTTGTGACTATTTTGCTAAACCACTCACTAGGATCGCCTCGAGCTACAAGCTGAAAATATATCCACATAATAATGTGGTCTCAATAATTTATCACAAATAATCACGTTTATGCCCTCAACGGGCCAAAATTATGAATATGCTCTTATAAGCTAAATAGGGCCCATATGCATACTAATACTCGTAGTCATGCATTTCACAAATCCATATAATCATATAAGCATGCTTATCACATAATCATTCATTAAACCATATAAATCACACATAAACCAATTATGCCATCCAGGCATACTAATCAAGGTCCTTAAGACTTATCAGTGATTTTTGGGTCGTTACATTTTATTTTGAAAAACTTTATGTTAAAATAAATATTAATCATGTTTGGTATAATATTTGGGAGAGTTTAATTATTATCTTATAATAAGATAATTTATTTAAAACTGCTATTTTTTAAGATAAAGTTAATTTTTAAATTAACTGATATTTATTTTTGGATAAATATCTTGTCTTAAAATTAATTAAACAAAAAAAATGAGAAAATGAGGAATATACCATTGTGATGGAACATGTAAATATTTTATGTCCCTCAAATTTAAATTTTGAATTTCAAATTAATTTGTTCATTTAATTATTTAGTTATTCCATTTTAAATATGATTTAAATTAAGTAATGAAAAAGGTTTTAACTGATAAGTTTTTATTTTAAATAAAGATTAATTAAATTAGTTAATTATTTTTATAAACCTGAAAAGAAGCGATTATTTTCTAAGTTAGTTGTTTCTATGATTATCAGACTCTCTCTAAAGAAAGAAACGATAGAATTCTCTATACCTGAAATTCTAAAAGTTTCTATAGCCTCTTTCTTCTCAAACATCTCTAAATCTCATGTGCTAAGTACATTAAGAGAGTCTACAATCAACTGGTGAATCCTTCGTGCCCACACACGTCCTTGTATATTAGAGAATTGACTTGGAGGGCTAAGGTGTGAGCTTTCATCAATATAGGAAGATCGTTGATTTTACTAAAAGACTGAAGGACACTTGATAGGCTTCAAGAGGTAATCTTTATTCCTTGTATGTGTTATTTAATATATCTATATATGTATGATCCTGGCTAGTATTAATGAATTTTTGAAAATCCATTTCCTATACATTCCACTGTGTATTTTGATATTTTTCTAATTAATACTAACACGATTCCATTACTGTGTTGAATGGAGTTAGAGGTTACGAGAGCTAGGGTTTAGTTTTGGGACCCGAATTCAGACTTACTTTTTAATGAGTGTTTCGTTGACGTTGTCACTAGGATTTTTTAGGGGCTCGAGGAAAGGATCACACTCGAGGTCGTTCAGTGTTCAGCACAGAACTCGAGGTAAGAAAACTGGCACATGCACCTAGAATTGGGCATTGGCCATGGCATCTTAACATTGTAATTACTGTGCATTGAATCTATTTAGGGTTATGTACTCGTGTTTTATAATTGTACCTGTTGCATCTAATTGCTTTATAATTATCTGTGGTTGATCGGCATGGGTCGTATTAGGCCATAATCATGTGGAATGTAGGCTGTGATGGCAGGGCCAACATGGGGGTGATGTACACACTCGCTCGACAGAGGCCGTAGGCTTAGTGCCCCAGTGATGCGCCTCGCTCTGAACAAGTCGTACAGGTAAGGGCAAGGGGAATGTTGACCAGCCATGAGTTGGAGGGCTTTGAAACAACGTTTACATATTTGGCCTGATCGGCCACCACGGTCGGGATATTTTGAGGGACTTAGAGTAGAAGTTAACTTTTGTCGCTTAGGTCGACTATTTTGAGAAAATTAAATGTAATTGTATTCTACTTAAACTCTTTTGGGATCCCTTATAAATTTTTAAGGTTTAAATGAAAAAGTTTATTCTCTTTGGCCAAAAAAATTAGTACATATTCCTTCTTTAATTTTAATTATACTTTTGAGTCCAAATGACTTTTTTAACGAGATAAGCACTATTTTAAACACACGGTGTAATGGTCCTGGATTAGTAGGGTGTTACATTGCTTTTGCGAAGAACGAGCTGACCGAGGCTCAAGGGAAACTATCCTACTTGACAGCTGCCGCCAACTAGAGGACTTCGCTGAAAAAGAAGCTCATGGATGCAGAACAAAAGTTGCTCCGTGTTCATTCCCTCAAAATAGAACGGGATCAGCTAAAAGAAGAACTCAATGTTGCAAGGATAGAAATTTCTTCTCTAAACAACCAACTTTTGGAAAGACTGCAAGTTATTTAACAGCAAGATGAATTGCTTTCTTCAAAGACGCTCCTCATCAAGAGTCTAGAAGATAATTTGGCTACAATGACACTTAAAGTTCAGATTGTCGAGAAGAATTGGAAAGAGAAATACTCCATTGGGGCTGCAGAGTTAACATGTTTAAGGGAAGCTACTCTTGAAGCCAACACGAAATACTTGATGCTCAAAGTTGAGGTATCCCAATTAAGAGTGGAGTTGGGTACAACACATAGTTTGTTATCTGCTTCCTTTAATGAAAGGCGTTCATTATTGAAGGTAGAACATTACTTTTTTATTTCTTCTGTTCCATTGTGTCGGTCAATAGTTGCACTTTATCATTTAGTTTTCAGTTGTGAATCAGGAGATAGAAGAGGACCATATCCAAGCCACAAGGGAGCGTATCAACGATCGCGTGAAAACAGAAAAGAGGATGGATAGGTTGGTTGATCTTAAATTGCTTCCTATTTGGACACAATGGCTCAGGATAATGACCTTCCTACTGAGGAGAAGATAAAAGTTGTTCAAAGGGTCTGGACGCAATTTGGCATTGAATATGGGCATTACGATTTCAAAGAATATGTTGCTGCGTTTGGTGACATCTACATTACCTATCTTGCCAACCACTTGGAAGAATTAAAGCATAGGCAGGATGCCTTGGGGTTTATATATTTGTCTAACGACAAACCTATGAAGGACCATTCGTGAACAAGTGAGGCTTTCTCTACTACTGCTCCAGTTGCTCTAGAACCCAGTGCTCCAGAATCACCAGCAGCTCAGGGATCCTCTTCAAAAAGGGACGATGCAATTGCTCTGCCTGTAGATTATTCGACTGTTCCCACTCCTCATAGTGTAGATTTGTCAATTCCTGAGGCTAGCTTAGGCCCCTGATTTCTTAGTAGTTCATCACTCCATTTTTCGTATATGTAATTAATCAACATTACGTGGCTTGCACCCTGCCTGACATTATTAATTTCTATTTTATTTTCGTGTATTTAGGTGTAAATGAACACCTCCACCCTTTATACTTTGATTTGACACTCCAATAACTGTTTAGACCCTTTTTCAAGGGCCATATGTATGCCAAATATAGGTGGTGGGAATCGTTTCCTCGTATTTCCTTTTGACTGATTCTCTTTGTGTTTCTCCTTATAGCATCAATTTCTCTTCTTCTTAGTCAGTGTTTTATCGTTTAGGTGAAGCGCAAAGGAATTGGAGACACTCGGGTCGCCTGCGCTCTATCTTTTACAATGAAAAATTTCATCATTCTTCTAAAAACAATAAGAGGACATTCTATTCGGGTTTCCCATGGCTCTTCTCTGGCCCACGACATGGTTTAGGTTCTGTGAGAACACACCCAGGTCTTTCAGGACTAAGAACTCTTTAGCTTCGGTCTTTGTCAAATTTAGTGCCTCTTCATGATTTGTAGTTAGAGGCTCCAATTGAATTTTTTCAAGCAATATCTTCTCGGTTTTAGACATGATTAATCTCATCATCTTTTGCCACCAACTTTTCAATTGTGTACTGTTCAATAACTTAGTTTAATTCATATTTCGACAATTATTGAGTTCATAACACCCTCATATAAAACAAACAATTGCAATTTTCCATGCTTGATACGACTCTCAAATCATTAACTGCGATATACAAGGTAAGCATTGCCTCTTCTGGGCAATTTCATCTGCCAATTACGGCTCGTAAATCGTTCACCATTTTATGGTTCATCATGATACTTCCCAAAAAATCATTTGTGCCCAAAATAGCTCACCAAATACTAAACATTTGGTTAATTAATCAATCTCGACCAATAATGGCTCATAAGACATCATTCAATTTTCCTTCACATCGAAGTCTTACATAATATTACTTGCACTTCCCTCTTCTTTTTTTTAAAAAATAATGTCAGTTGGCTCTTACACCGGCAAATGCCTCTTTTGTATCTTGATAATCTTTTGGCATGAAATAATTTTCATTGGCTCGACGAAGTTTATCACTCGTCTTCTTAAAGCAAGGTTCTTTACAATCTGTGCTTTATAGATCGTTTTCCTCAATCTCTATTCTAGTCGGTTCTTCTAGAATTTTAACCAGCTTTAGAATGCTCTGGCAGAATAATTCACTTCTTATGTAACCAAGAGGTCCTCTTTTGCTTCAAAAACTTCTTGTGTCCGAAGTAGGTTACTTTGTTGTGCGTTCTGTCATGAATTATTCATTTGGCTTTGTGGTCCATGACTTCTTTAGTTTATTTTGGACTCACAATTTTCTTTCACATTCGAGCGTACTTTTGCTTCACTTTGGCTCGTTTATGTCTCTTGGTTGATCAGTCTTTGTGTATTTAGTGCTCGGATAAGCTTTACTTTCATTTACAATGGTATGAACTTCATGTTCTAATCCTCTTTTTCTGTATATCACATCCTCTTGAACATGGATCACATCAGTGCTTTGTCATACTATGTTCCTTGCTAGGTCGATTTTGCACTGCTCCAAGCGTAGGAGTTTTTTGACGTATAGTGTTATTCCCCTCTTGACTTCATTCTATAGTGATGTTTCTACTTTATGAATCTAATCGTTCTTTTAAATTTCCATTGTTGCCAATGGACATGGTCTTTGTTCAAATCCGTTCAAGTAAGCGATTAAGCATTAGGCTCTGCTTGAGGCTCACTTTTTCCTTCATTTCTATGGCACATCTCTTTCACAGCCTTCTGGCTCTCATTTTCATTCATTTTTTTGTTGTGTTCTTTGATTCTCATGTTTATCTTTGATATATGCATTATCTGGTAGACCTATAATTCAGAGGAATAAGAAACAACTTTATTAGAATTTGCTTTGACACTTTATCTCCTCTAAAATTTCTTCACTTTATTTATATTCATTACAACGGTACATCATTATAAACACATCAGTGATCTTATGCTCGTATTACACTTTTGTCTTTTCTTTATCTCTGCTACTCAAAATTTCTTTGGCTGGCTCAGTTCTGCTACTCGAACTTTCTTGTCCTTCGACTGAGTGGCTTCAACAAGCTATATCTTCAAGCCTCCCCATCTGGAATGACTGGGGTAACTGTCCACCATATGCATTTCATATCATCTTACATCCCCCTTCGTTGAAATATAGGTTCAAAATTCTTCAGCTATCCAAAAGGGAAGAAGTGGACCATCCAGCGTGCATTCTCCTCGGTTCGTCAACCGGAGCTCACGAAACTCCTAAGGAGTATTGTACATGCTGGTTGTAACCTAAAGGGGATGGGTTTTGTTGGATGGGCTGCATTGGCAGGAACGTAAAGACGCTTTTACAATAATGGTTAGGAACATGATTTTACAATAATGGAATCTATGATTTGCTAACAGATTGAATATTGGTTTCCTTAAGGGTTAATTCTAGAATTGAATAATTATTGAGCTCAAATCTATAATTTGATTATAGATTAATTATTCGTTAGTGAATTAATGGTACTCAAGGAACAAGAGGTAATTAGAAGGAAACAAACATTAACTTTGACCAGCTCTAATTAACGAACCAATAAATGGAGGGCAAAACTACATTTATTGATTATATCAATGGACTACAAAGAAAACTATGTAATATAATTCTATCAATACTTAGAGTGCAATTCCATATTTATAGTGGAGAAATCATGGAATTATGAAATATGATTATTAGATTAAAGAGTTTGATTAATAATCTGCTGTATTGGAGCTTCATATAACAGGCCCATGGTCCTAGATCACCTCTGTGCTACACTACCACGGGTAAGGATGTCATAAGGAAGCTTTGTAGAGAGAATGAATAAATTGCAAATGAATCAATTTTTTAGGGCAAGAAAATAATTATGTGATAATTATGAGAAATTGGTTCATCGTGAATTAATTAATTATTTAACTATATAGTTTTTATAATATCGTTATTTATAATAACATATTTATTTATTTAAACTGATATTTGAATGATAAAGTTAATTTTGAATTAACTTATATTTATATTTGGATAAATATATTATCTTAAATATTAATTAAACAAATAAAAAAGAAAATCAGTGGGAGCAACTAAATGGCTCACGCCCCTCTTTGTATTGTACAGTGAGTGGTGCCACTTTCAGGCATATCCTATCCCTGGGATTTGAATTTTGAATTTCAAATTATTTTGTTCATTTAATTATATTTATTCTTTTTAAATATGATTTAAATTAAATAATTAAAATAGATGTAACTGATCAGTTTTATTTAAATAAAATAAAAATTAATTAAATTACTTAATTATCTTTATAAACCTGAAAAAAGAAGCGATATTTTTCATATGTTTTAAGAAGTTGTTAATTTTTTACTGTCAGACTCTCTCTATGAAAAGAAATGATAGAATTTCCTTAACCTGAAATTCTAGAAATTTTTATAGCCTCTCCTTTCTCAATCCTCTCTAGATCTCGTGTGTTGGATCCTACGTGCCCAGACACATTCTTGTGTGTTTTTTTAAATTTATGGTTGAATGATGGATCATTGATTATATGGTGCTATTGGGTTATGAATTTGAATTTTATTTTCTCTTAGATCTTGTGTAAGCCATAAAGGGCATATGATTTTTGTACTTTTATTTTTTAAATTTAAATATAAAAATTCTGGTCAAAAGAAAGAAAAGAGGGACCCAAGCCAAGAGGCTCGAGCCTCGTAGCAACCATGCACGTGAGCCCGAGCCCCTGCCACTTGTCGCATGTGCCCTTGAGCCGAGTGCCCAGTTGCTAGCGTCCTTCACCCCTGCTACGTGCATCCCTAAGCCTTCGTCCCTATCAGAATGCATCGCTTCTGGCGTGCCCTAGCACCCCGCGTGCGCCACCTAGTCATGCCCTAGTCCTATGCTCCCGTGCTCATCCACGAGCCCAGGCACCTACTATGACTTAGCCTTGTCGAGTCTTTCTGGATCTCCTAGCCCCTAGCCTTAGAGATCTAGGGCACCATTCTTGGTGCCCAAGCAAAGTCTTATTTTTGTTCTAAAAATCTTTCATTTAATTATTTTAAAATTATTTGAATTTGAAAGATAATTATCTCATTTTATTTTTGTTAGAAAAATAAAATATCTTTTAGTTGCTTAAGCTCTTATCTTATGTTATTTGAATTTGATTCCTTAGTTCTTTAAACTCAACTAAATTCAAAAGAGGACAAAAATTATTATTTAATTAAAAGTTAGTTTTAATTAAATAAATTAGTTAGAAAGTTAGTTTATAATTAATTGTTTGGGCCTAATAAATTCCTAAGTGTTTACCCAAAAATGGACTACCTAATGACGTGGCAGGATTGACCTACACGGGGATGCATGTGGCAGTTTAAGTAAGTATAATCTGTGCGACCATCGACCAAAAGAGAATTGGCTCATCAGACATCATAATTATGGACGATTAGTCTGGTCGCATATTTTTATTTATTTCCTTCAGATATGTAATCTCACAATTATGCATTAAATGTAATTTCCATTATTATTTAGATAGGTCTGTATTAGATATAATTAAGGCCCATTGGCCCATGTAGAACTCCTTGAGCCTATAGATAAGAATCAAAATGCTCAAGAGATGGGACTTTTTTTTTGGACTTTTAACTTTGGAACTTCAGAGTTCTCAGAGAGAAATAAAGTGTTTTTATCCAGCATAATTGTATTCATCCGAAAGCTTGTGAAACTCGTGAACCCTAGTTCACTGATCATAATTCTTGGAGTTCTACATCAATAAGAACACTAAGTGGACGTAGGTCATTACCATCTTATTGGGGTCAAGCCACTATAAATCTTTTGTGTCGTTTATCTTGTTGTCTTGATCTCATCTCATTTTCTATCGTTTTACTTGACTCTGTGTCATTGACCGATTTGAGGGTCAACATTCTAGTGCTTTCATTGAGAGTTGAAATCAAGACGTTCAAAAAGATCAAATGGCGAAAAACAACTAGAAAGATTGGACAAACCTCCGGTGCTGCACCATCTCAGCCTCCTCCACAAAATATGGCGGAGGATGAGCTACAAGTGGAGTTTGAAGAGGAGGAAGTGGATTCTGAGACCTTGAGGACGACACTGATTGTGTTGCAGAAATAGTTAGCCAATCTGAGGGCTAATCAGGAATATGTGGCTCAAACGATGGCGTTGCAGCAGAGAGAAATTGATTGGCAACACTAAGAACTGAATGAGAGCAGGCCGGCATGAATTACCGACAAAGGGACGCCACTGCCGCCCTGGAGGCAGCCATTCAGTTGGCTCGAGGACAGCCTGCGCCAGCTTCTCAGCTAGATCAGCCACCCGGTGTACTGCCACAACCAGTTCCACATTCAAATTATCCACAACGTCTTGAGCAACAACCTCCCTCTCGCGCTGGTCGAGATAATCCCCAGTAGCAAAGGCAGAATAGGGTCGGGCAGCCTCCCCGAATCCCTAGATGCCAAAATGTTGAGGAGCCAAACCCACTGAGCAGGGGACAACATCCTTCTACTGGCAGGAGACAGGTCGAGTCAGGCTTTGCGGTCAGGGGTGTCCCACGACATAATAATGTCCGAGGACCCACCGACCAACGTAGGCCTCCACCTGATAGACGAGACATGCCAGTAAGGGGAGGGGGAAATAGTGCGATAAGCAGGTCACACCATATTTGGTCATGTTTTAGGGATCTCCATGACTACAATGAAGCTGATTCCGGTAGAGGAAATGCTAGTCAAAGGCAAGGAGAGAGGGGTGGGAAACGGACTCCCCCACCAAGAGAAAATCAGCCGACGAGCCAGAATGCTGGGGAGTAGGCTAGGTAGCCTAACATCTTTGATTGACTCTGCGCTAGCGAGCAAAGGCGTAGGGATGATGATTTGAGGGATGTAGTCAATGACAGGCGGGAAAGGCATGATGAGTATGCCCTTCCAGCACCGTTCTCCCCAATAGTACCAGACACTATACAGGCCCAACTTGATGCGCTGAATCAGGTCGTCCAACAGTTAGTGGGAAGCCAAACATCCCACATTGAATATGATCAGAGAAGAGGCACTCTGTTCATACAAAGGATAGCAATGGTTAAAACCCCAAGTAAATTTAAGATGCTGGCATTACCCAACTTCAATGGATTTGGAGACCCAGTATCTCATGTGAATAAATTCGAGATACAAATGGACATTCAGAAGGTGTCAGATGATGCTCGATGCAGAATCTTTCCGGCCACCTTATCCAATACTGCTCACGAGTGGTTCTTCAAGTTCCCTCCTACTAGCATAGTGTCTTGGGAAATTTTCGTGAAAGAATTCTACGGGCAATTTTACGCTGGTCGAGTACATCCGACCGAAGCCAATCAACTGGTCGAGATACGCCAGAAGTAGGGCAAATCCTTGAAGGAGTATGTCCAACATTTTATGCGAGTCACTGCTGGGGCTAAGACAGTTGGTGATGAGGGGAGGATGATGGAACTTACTGCTAGAGTATGACGCCATTCATCCCTCTAGAATAGTTTAAGGAAAATGGGGTGAAGAGCACCCAAGAATTTTTCGATTGAGCAGACCGCTACATCAAGCTTGAAAAGGCAATCGCCAACGAAGGTAAGGCACCCACAGATGACCAGGGTCCGAAGGAATATCCCACCAAAGCTGCCAATGGGTTTGGAAAACCCAACAGCAACGGCAAAAATAATGGGAAAAACAGAGTGAAAAGAGCGAACCACGAGCCATCAGCATTTGAGAATAAGTGCCCTAAAAGTAATAGATATGAGTTGAGGTTTACTAATCACATGGACCTAGTCGAAAGTAGATAAGAAGTGTACCAAAATACCAACACCATTGTCCCCTACAAGCGACCAGCACCGATCAGGAAAGATATCTCCAAAAGAGATACAACCATGTTTTGTCGTTTTCACAATGACTATGGTCATGACACCAATGAGTGCAACTAGCTTAAAGATGAGATTGAGCTCCTTATCAGGCAAGGCCACCTAAGAAGATATGTACAAGCCATTGGAGGTTCCCAACAAGAGACTCAAAAAGGCAACGAGCAGGCACTGGTACACCAACGCTCGCCCTCTTTACTGCCAAATCCGGTGGTGGGTACATGGCTGACCATCTGTGGCAGCCCACACCTAGCGGGGGATAGTTGGAAGGCAAGGGAGCGATACACCCGAACCTTACATCATGACCAAGACATTGAAATGCTGAACGTAGAGGAGAGAACTCCCAAAAAATCTCGAATAGAGGAAGAACTCATAACTTTCTCTAAGCTTGACTCTCAGCATGTCCGGTTTCCCCATTCGGACCCTCTGGTCGTGGACATCCAGATCGCCAATATGATGGTTAAGTGGGTGTTAGTGGACACAGGGAGCTCAGTAAACATTTTGTACAATTCTTCGCTGGAGAGGATGAAGTTGTTAATAAAGGATTTGGAGCCATGCAACCAAACCATTTATGGTTTTTCTGGCGAGGGGCTCGTGCCAATGGGGTCTATCAGGTTCCAGTCACAGCAGGAACTGCACCTGTGAACAGGACATTACTCCCTACTTTTATAGTAGTAGATTGTCCTTCGGCATATAATGCTGTGATTGGAAGGCCTATTCTAGTTGGCCTACGAGCCGTGACCTCTGTCTGACACCTGGGCATGAAGTTTCCAACCGACGTAGGGGTAGGATGCGTGTTAGAAACCAACGAGAAGTGCGAGAATGCTATAATTCCTTGATTACCAAGGCGAAAAGGGGTGGATTAATAGAAAGAGCCGAGAAAGGGTTGTTATTGGCCAATGAGATACATGCACAATGAGGTGAGTAGGTCACCAAATAGGGTGTTGCCCGAAGTGAGGATAGAGATTTAGATCCTTGATTTGGGGGTTTAGAAGAAGACGTAGGACCAGTCGACGACCTCGAGGAGGTCCAACTTGATGAGGCAGATCCGACCAGGGTTGTGAAAGTCGGTAAAAACTTAGAGACAACGACAAAGTAAAAACTGGTGGAATTTTTAAAGAAGTACCAGAAGGTTTTTGCCTGGTTGCATAAGGATATGGTTTGGATTGACCCAATAGTTATCATCCATGTCATGAATATAGAAATTTTTTTTCCACCAGTACAACAGTAAAAGAGGTTGCTCAGCAAAGATAGATCAAAAGCTTTAAAAGAAGAAGTTGAGAAGCTAAAGGAGAATGGATTCATCAGGGTGGCGTTTTATCCATCTTGGGTCTCTAATCCTGTGTTGGTTCCCAAGCCGAATGGCAAGTTGAGGACATGCATGGATTTCACAGACCTCAATAATGCCTGCACGACGGATTGTTTCCCGCTCCCAAGGATCGATCAGCTGGTCGATGCCACTTCAGGGCATGAGATCCTATCATTCATGGATTCATACTTTAGATACAATCAGATCAGTATGCACCCACCTGATGAGGATCACACTAGCTTTTGAACTGATACAGGGCTTTACTGCTACAAAGTAATGACTTTTGGTTTGAAAAACGCTGGTGCGACTTACCAACGACTAGTCAATCACATGTTCAAAGAGCTGATCGGTGTTAATATGGAGGTATATTTTGATGACATGCTGGTTGAGTTGAAGAAGGCAAAAGAACACATTGGGGACCTGCAAGGGTGCTTCAACATCTTGAACAAATATCAGATGAAGTTGAATCCCCTAAAGTGTTCCTTCGGAGTTGGATCGGGGAAATTGTTGGGATTCATAGTGAACTCGTGAGGTATCGATGCTAATCTGGAAAAGATTAAGGCCCTGATCGAAATGAAGTCGCCAACTAAAATTAAAGATGTTCAAAGTCTAACCGGGAGGATTGTCGCTTTGAGTAGATTCATTTCCAAATCAACGGACAAGTGCGTTCGATTATTTAATCTGCTTAGGGGCAATAAGAAATTTGAGTGGACAGAAGAATGTGAGAAGGCTTTCCAGGCTCTGAAGTCTCATATGTCGCAACCACTGATTTTGTCCAAACCGGTCGAGAAAGAAACTTTGTTCATCTATTTGGCGATCACCGAGTATGCTGCTAGCGATGTCCTGATCAGAGAGGAGGAACATGTTCAAAAAGCTGTGTATTATATAAGCAAAAGGCTAATAGGAGCAAAACTGTGATATCCACCCATCGAGAAATTAGCTTACTGCTTGATTTTAGCCTCCAGAAAGCAGCGACCATACTTCCAAGCTCACCCCATCGTATTACTTATTGACTAACCAATGCAGCAAGTCTTGCAGAAACCCGAAGTCGCCGGTCGATTATTGAAATGGGAAGTTGAACTTCGTTTGTTTGATATTTCTTACTCGCCACGAGAAGCTGTGAAGGGACAAGCTCTAGCAGATTTTGTCGCAGAGTTTACTAGGCTCCAGGATATCGAGCCGATAGAAGAGCCAGAACTCCAAAGCCAAACTCCTTCCTGGAAATTGTTTGTAGATGGCTCTTCCAACGAGCACAATGCTGGAGCAGGTTTAATCTTAGTCACACCCGAAGGACATCGATTCCACTATGCAATAAGATTCGACTTCACAGCGTCCAATAACGAAGCCGAATATGAAGCTCTGCTCGTAGGATTAAGATTAACCAAGGACATGGATAAAAGTCACTCAAAATCTACAGTACTTAGAACATGGAGTGCTGCCGACAGATAGAAACAAAGCAAGAACACTCCAAAGACAGTCAGCTCAATTCATTCTGGTTAAAGGAGTTTTGTACAGGTTAGGGTACTCAATGCCACTTCTAATGTGTGTTTCAAAGGAAAAGGCCAAAGAATTAATGCGAGAAGTACATGAAGGTTTCTGCGGAGATCATGCTAGGGGCAGAGTTTATCAAAAAAGATCCTAAGGCAATGATACTTCTGGCCAACGATGAATGAAGACTCTGTGGATTTTTTTCGGATGTGTGACAAGTGCCAGAGGTTCTCCAAGATACCGCGAGTAGCCCCTAATGAGCTAAAATAGATGCAAGGCCCGTGACCATTCGTAGTGTGGGGAAGATATTTGATCGGGTCTTTACCCACGAGAAAAGGCAACATCAAGTATGTTGTGGTTGTTGTTGACTACTTCACAAAGTGCACCGAAGCTGAACCGCTTGCAACAATAACGATCGAAAAGGTGCTAGATTTTGTGGTCAAGAACATTGTGTGTCGCTATTGGTTGCCAGGAAAGATTGTCTCAGATAATGGCACACAATTTGACAGCGATTTATTCACAGATTTTTGCGAAAGGCACGGGATTATCAAGAGTTTTTCTTTAGTAGCCCATCCGCAAGCAAACAGACAGGTTGAAGCTATCAATAAGACATTGAAGGATACCCTGAAGAAAAGGCTTGAAGAAGAGAAGGGGGCATGGCCAGAACAATTACCTGAAGTCCTTTGGTCGTATAAAACGTCCCATTGAACAGCAGCAGGCCATACTCCATTTCCCTTGGCCTATGGATATGAAGCTATGTTTCCTGTTGAATTAGATCCACCATCTCATAGAAGGTTGGCATACGATCAGAGTGTTAATAGTCAGTTATTAATGGAGTCCTTGGATTTGGTCGATGAAAGGCGTGAACAAGCTTAACTCAGAGTAGCAACTTCCCGGTTAAAGGTCGCTCGGTATTTCAACTCTAAAGTACATGAAAGAAAATTTAACGTGGGAGATTAGGTACTTAGAAGATTTTTTCTCAACACCCGCAATCAAGCTGCTGGCGTGCTTGGACCTAACTGGGAAGGTCCGTACCAAATTGAAAAAGTCCTCCAACCAGGCACCTATAAACTTGCTCGCTTAAATGGAGATCTCATTTCTCGCTATTGGAATGGAGAACACCTACGGAAGTATTATCAATAAAACAGTTCTTTTTAAAGAATTTGGTTGTATTAATTTCACTTTTTACAAGTTTATGAACAAGAGTTAGTCAATAATATGACTAATCTCTTATAAGTGTAAGATCAATTTTTTGATCACTCGTACAAACACGATTGTCCATTTACTACGAGAAATAAAAGTAATGGTGCGCAACCAATTATTCTTACCAATTATTGTATTTATTACAAATATTTGCTCATTATGTGTGTTGTTTTTCTATATAATCACTTTTTATAAGTATTTTTACGAGCAGTAATGTTCGAACAGGTCTTGGTCTTGGCAAGTGACCGAGGACCTTAAGCTCATCAATCACTTGGGGGGCATATAAGGTACTAAGCAAGCAAAGCATATCAATAGGAATATGTAAACACACAAGAAAAATAAGGGAAATCATACTATGGTACTTAGAGTATTTTTCAAAATTTTGTTTAATAAAAAAAAAATACTATGCTAAGTTCGGTCATGCGAACAGATGTAATAATAAAGTGCAAATATTATAATATCAAAATTAAAATGTTTTACACCGCGAGTAGTTTCTGTTCGGATGTAATTGTTAATTAAAAGGAAAGCTGCCTACACAACAAAAAACTGTCTTGACATCACGAACCGTGGATCGTGTGTCCTAGTTACAAATTAAATAAATAAAGTTAAGAAGTAGCAGGAGCGGATGGAGGATTTGGCTGAGGCTGCTGGTCAATTGCGGTATCAGCACCCTCGTCAACGCCTTCAATACCCGTGGCCAAAGAAATCTCAGGGGATCCCTGAGCTGTCTCCTCTTCAAGGCGAGCAACGCACTTTTCCAGCTCAGCCTGCTTCATACTCTCTGGTAAATAGTAAAAGTTCTCCTCGCAGCTATTTTTCCAGAACATATAAAAGCAGTTAAATGTTGCTCTCCTGAACCTCTCCAAGTCACTTGTGTTGGTGTCTTCGAGCAATTTAACTCGCTCCTCCAACTCAGCAATTTCTTTCCTGATGATAACCAGTTCGTCTTGGAGTTTGGAGGCCTCCTTGTAGTTCAACAATGAAGACTCCTTGTATCTCTCTTTACACTCCATGACTTTGACCAGGGTCTTCTTATGTTGTTTCAACTCCTCGCCCAACTTGGCAATCTTCTCCTCAGCAGCTCTTAGTTGTTTGGCATTTTTCTCCTCGGCTGCCATGAACTGCTCGGCGTGTTTGGCCTCAGCCATTTTGAGCTGTTCGCCAAGCCTCTCCTTAATAACTTTAGTCTCTTTAGCACATTCGGCAGCCATCGCCTTCGACCTACGCCAGCTAGTACTCAAGGTTAGAACTCCTTACGATCAGAGAAAAGATGAAGCTGTTAGTAGAAATAAAAGGACAAAGTAAACAATTAAAGCACAGCAAAAAAAATGGTAACTTACACTGAGTACTTCGTTCAAACCGCGACTGAAAATCTGGTCGACCTTCATGGAGCTAGTGTTGCAGATGGCCTCTCGACTGTGTCGATGGCTTGATAGCTTCTTCGGCTTGTCGTTGGATGAATTGAAGGCTAGGTTCATGATAGCCTCTCCTTGAGTATTTCCTGACTGATCAGGAGGATTCTAGTCGATGAGAGCTAGTGGAGGAGTCGGGTCGACGGGAGCTGGTGGAGGAGTTTGGTCAATGGTAGCTAGAGGAGGAGTAGTTTCCTTGGAAGGTCCAGGTGCTGGAGGTCCTTAGTACTCACCCTTTTCTTGGAAGGTTTGCTGCTACCTTCCCAGGGTGTTGTCTGTTTTCCTTCTTCCTACTCGCAGGAGCAATAGTTTTGGGTTGGCTGTACAGATCAAATGCGTCGTCGGAAGGCATGACTGCATGATATAAACAAACGATCAGGTAATATAAATTGACATATTTACTAAATCAAGGAAATAAGAGTAAGAAAAATTATAAGTAGTATACCCGAGCTAGTATAACTGGTCGATACATTATTTATGGTACTACTTCTACACTCACTCTCTACTTTGAAGAAGTTTGAATTTAAACTAGTCGCATATTTAAAGTTGTCATCCCCGTCAAATAAATGATAGGGAATGGGAAAACTATCTAAGAGTGAGAAGTCAATACCGTTCTCATCAGACGACTCAAGTATGGGCTCGAGGTGTTCTGAAAGATTCTGCTTGCCCTTCCCCTGTTGGGTCGGAACAGCAGCAGCTCATGGAATATTGGAGGGTTCCCTGATGGTCACTCCTGTAGCCTGCCTTCTCGGGGGCTGTGACACATCCTGATGCTGCTCGGGGAGATCTTCTCCAATTGCACTCCCTTACAACCTAGTGAGGCACCAGAAGGCTGACCAACCTTAAGTTGCTCTCTGTGACTAGCTCTTTGAAGCTTTTTTTGATGTTCGTCATGCTGGCCAATGCAGCTTCCCTTATCTCCATCTCTGGAGTAGGGACTGGTCGGTACCGTGGACCTAAAGAACACCAAAAAATCTAAAGATGGTATGGAGAAGCTAGAAGAAAACAAGTGACCAGTGAGCAAAAGAATTACCTCCTCAGGTGAAGGCCGGGTTGTCAGCGACTAGGTCTATTGTAAGGAAGTATTCCTGGAAATACTTCCCTACATTGGACTTGTGGGTGATGTCGCTCAGGAATGTGCGAACAGACTCCTGGTGGTAAAAGTGGAAGAACCCCATGTTGTTGTGGTGGGGGTTGGATTTGAGATTGAACAAGTAGTTGATCTCATGTGGCGTTGGCACTGGCCACTTCTTTTGGTTATAAAGGATATATAGCATAGATAATACTCTATACCCGTTGGGGTGATTTGGAAGGGGGCGATCTCAAAATAATTGGCCACCCCTTGAAAGAATTCGTGCAGAGGCAAGATTGCCCTTGCCTCGATATGATACCTCGACCAGGCACTGAAGGCGCCCCCATGGACGTTTACCCGGTGGTTGGGTGAAGGTTTGATGAGGTTTATCCCATGAAGACACTTCTTGAGACAGTTGTTTACCATCCTACTCGAGCTACATACCATTCGACCTCTGGCCTAAGGCCGTCGCGAGGTCGGGCTTTAGTTTGGATTTCAGGTGGTACAATATTTACAGGCTGTGGCTTTGTGGAAGTGTCCTCGGCGTAAGGGGAAGGTTTGTTAGAAGAAGGGTTGGCTGTCTTCTTCCTTCTTTGAGCAATATATTTTATGCGACCCATGTTCAGTTGACTAGTCTGAGGTCTAGTCGCTGAGTTGTGTTGAGAAGGTGGGACTTCTGAAAATGGCAGTGACGGCTATTCTTGATCCTCGAACAGCAACGCAAGAAAGTCGTCGTCAATCATCCTCTCACCTCCCTAAGTATCATGCATGAAAACCTGGGAACAGAAAAGTGGAGATGAGAATCTACAGCGAACAGACAGAACAAGTGGAAACGTTGGGATAACGTTGCTCGTGTATAAAAGATAAGCTTTTATACGAACAACAACATTCTAACATAAACACTAAAAACATGCGAACAAATTGAAAAAATGGATTAAAAAGCAGAAGTGAAAAGTTTTTTCAGGGAAACTTTTCGACTCCAAAAATAGGCGGGCAAAACCTAGATTTTTCCGAATGCATAGAAATCGAATTTTATTTCGATTTTGCGCCCAAATCAATATTCCTACTTCCTAAGCCTCATTTAATGTTTTTTCGAATTTAAACTCCTATCCTACCATGCTACTACCTATGAGCCCAATTACCCCAAAAATTTTTTTCCTCAAGAACATTCAAAAACTCAAAGCATCGAATATTAGAAAACCAGAGAAGTAGACGTTGCATGGCATAGTAGAGATGAATCGATCAAGAGACTTACTTGAATGAAAGATTGAAGTGAAGACACGAGTGTTGATTCAAACGGCTGCATAAACACACCACGGATCACCAAAGCTTTTTGAGTTTATCTGAGTTCTTCTTACGTTGTTCTTCGGAGTTCTTGAGAAAAATAATAGTAAAAAATGAAAAGTGAAAAGAAGGGGTTATTTATACTGATTGAGGCATGGATAAAAAGGTAATGATGGGGAGTGATTTTTCAAAATGTGGGGAAACATGTTAGCCGTCAAAACATTTTTGGGAAACTGCAATGACATGATTAGTTAATTTTTCGAAAAGGTGATGATAGATGTGACAGACCAGACGAAAGGTGAGTCGGTTAAGTTTACTATATGCTTGTCGCAGTAAAATAAACTTAGGGGGCAAATGTTTACCCAAAAACAGACTGCCTAATGACGTGGCAGGATTGACCTACACGAGGGATGCACGTGGCAGTTTAAGTAAGTATAATCTGTGCGACCATTGACTAGAAGAGAATTGGCTCATCAAACATCATAATTATGGACGACCAGTCTGGTCGCATATTTTCATTTATTTCCTTCAGATATGTAATCTCACAATTACGTATTAAATGTAATTTCCATTATTATTTAGATATGTCTGTATTAGATATAATTAAGGCCCATTGGCCCATGTAGAACTCCTTGAGCCTATAAATAAGAATCAAAGGGATCAAGAAATGGGACTTTTTTTTTTTTGAACTTTTTGGACTCTTAACTTTGGAACTTCAGAATTCTCAGAGAGAAATAGAGTGTTTTTATCCACCATAATTGTATTCATTTGAAAGCTTGTGAAACTCGTGAACCTTAGTTCACTGATCACAGTTCTTGGAATTCTACATCAATAAGAACACTAAGTGGACGTAGGTCATTACCATCTTATTGGGGCCGAACCACTATAAATCTTTTGTGTCATTTATCTTGTTGTCTTGATCTCATCTCACTTTCTATCGTTTTACTTGACTCCATGTCGTTGACCAATTAGATGGTCAACACTACGAATTATAAATATAGGCCAATATGAGAAGAGAATCATTCTTGGAGTCTTGCAAACAACTAAAGGTCATTTTATAATTTTAACTTCTATTTTTTAAAGGGTTGTAAATTTAGAAATATCCAACAGTACTCAATTCATCATTTAATGTATAATTATTTATTTATTGTATTTATTTAAATTAATGTTTGATTGATAACATGATCATGCATTAGTGAGTTACATGTCATTCATGAAACCCCACAAAGTTTTGATTGATCATGCATCTTTTAGAAACATGATTATCTAGGATTGTCCTAAGTGTTTATATGATTTTTTTTTTTTGAGAAATCAATTGCATGTAAACTGCTAAGTCTTAAATTATTTAAAACTTGGTAAATCACATCATAATAAAGACAATAGTATTTATAGGCCTTTAAGATAACCAAATTTATTTAAAAAGTGTTTTAGTAAAGTGACATGAATGTAATGGGTAATTATCTAGATCACATTAATTGTAGAAACATGCTCTTTTAAAATTAAGTGTATTTTGTAATTAATTACATTCATATGTTTAATAATAAACTAGTAATTAATTTAAAATTAAATGATTATTTTTAATAAAAAAAATTATTCTCAAATAGTAAATGGAAGAAGGTGAACCTCTCAATGTGACCTATGATCACCATTATTAGTACAGCACCGTGAAATATGAATAGGGCCTCCAGGCGGCTTTGTTTCTGTCCCCCTAAGGAAGGTTTCTAGACATATTAATACCATGGTGGGCTTCTTATGAAGATAGGAAAGAGTGATGTATTTTAGGCTTGACCAACCCTAAGGCAGTACTCTTTAAGTTAAGTTATGAATTCCAAAATAATGGGTTACACTTACAAAGATGCAATTAAGATTTTGCGGTGGATAATTGTATCTTGACCAAACCAGCGACACTTTATTTTTAAAAGAAAAAATAAGAGTTCTTTTAAGTTTTAGATAATAAAGATAAGATTGTCATATAAGGTATCTGAATTTAACTTGACCGACCCTAAGACGACACTTTATTTGTTGGGTAGTTTTATCGTGCAATAGTAAATTCTAAGTTTACGTGTTTGAATATTTTCATTCATGCATCATATTTACTTTCCAAATAGTTGATTTTTTTTTTCAAATAGTAATATTATTTGTATTTTATTTCTTTTAGTTAAAATGTCTCAAAATGATTGCAATGTAGTGATTGAACTTAATGATGAAAATATAATATTTTGGAGACATGATATTGATATATTATTACTAAGAGAGAATTTTATGTATGTTGTTAAAATACTACCTATGCAAGAACCACCATTACAAGCTTATGTGAATGATCAGTTTCGAGTATTCCAAGTGGTTAAGGATAAATCACATGACAAGGTATTATGTTCTCAAATTAGTAAATATAGAAACACAAAATATTCTACAATACCTTAAATCTTCATACGATATATGGGACGCCATCCATGTGACATATGGATACATTTATGATATTGGTTTTATGAGAATTAAATTCTATCTGGTAAGCATGAAATAATCACTAAAATTATGAATAATAAGAAAGGTAAACATGATTTATTTATTCTTTAAACTAAGTGGAAAAATATGTCTTCCTGAATATTACACTTAGGGTCCACTAACAATATAGTTAAATCTTATGATTCGAAGAAGGTTGCTGATGAATTCCATGAAATCAAAGAGAGAGAAAGCATCTAGTTAATGATAGTGTTGAATAAAGTCTGTTTATTTTATAGTTCTTTTGTTTTACTAAAATAAAACTATTTTGTTGTTTTGAACATTTCTATTAGTTTATTTCTTTTAGTATTCTAAATTTGATTTTATTGCTTGTATTGAATTTAGAATATATTTTTGTATTTGATTATTCTTAAATTTTCTTTAGACAAGCAATTAAAAGTTTGGACTTTAACGCTTTTATAAAATGAATGATTGCTAATTAACTCAAAATTATTTAAAGTAACTAAATATAAAAGAAAACAAAAGACAAAAGGTTTCAAATGAGGACAACACATATCTTTGGCATCTTAGACTTTGTCATATAGGACTAGACAGGATAAACCGTGACGACGCAGTTTTTTGCCAACAGTGAATTAAGAAAATAACAAGGTTCAATTAGTTCTTGATGATAAACCGAAGTAAGAAAATAACTCTCAAGAACACTGGTCATTTTACGTTATTCAGTGGTTAAAACCCACCTATTCCACGAGTCTATATTATTACTGCTTTTCTCACTGTATTTTGACAGAGTTTCAGTATTACAGAATAATCCTCTCCTTTCCTGTGCAATATTCTCAGTATTTATAGAGAAATTCCTTGCACAGGTTTGGGTAACCGTGTGAGTCAATCACGAATTTACTCATTTATTACCTTTAATATGAAATATTCCCATTTATACTAGGATATGATCTAATCATGAAATAAATAGTCTCCTAATATTTGGGACATTAAATATCACAGGCTGGCCATAAACGATTGTATACAGTATCCGAGTCTTCGGGGATCTGCAGATACGCCATATCTTCAAATTACCCCAACTGGATATACCATCGAGCTCGTACTGAGGAGGTTGTGCCTTATAAATATTATAAGCTCACGCATATCAATTTATGCATCCCTAGCTCGTACAACCATCATGAAAATTGTGCTGTCTATATGGAAAATACATGGACTCCTTGGATATTTCTTCCATGCATTTATTTGCCAGCTGTACACGATCTGAGTGAAAGACCTGTGCTAAAATCAGGATACATATTTGCCCCCCAAGTCCCTGCTCGTGGTTTTTGACGTGGCCTTCTGGCCTACACAGTTGGGACTTTTAGACTTCTATAGCAATAAACCATGCCTGCCCACTACTCGAGTAGTGGACACGTGGAACACTACGATTGGCGCTTGTTCAGTTCGAGGACTGCAATAATTTTCTTGTCAACTTTTTGCCGCCGTTTTGTCTTTTGAAACATAGCCCTTGGATCTTGTACTGACCAAATCAGATGGTTCAAATTGATCTATGCTATTTACGTATAAATAGGATAGACTATTTCCGCAGTTCACCACCTTTTATTCGAAATCTTTCATCATCTTCTCTCTTCTGCATTTTCAAACCCTTTTTCTTTCTCGGAGAAAAGAAACCCGAAAACCTTTTGTTGCAATATCTCTCCGAAATCTAGTTGCTCAATTACTCAGGAGTCTTCCAGGAATTATTCCTTGTGAAATCTACTTCTTCCATCGACGAACACACTGTAAGTCTTATTGTTTTGAAGAAACTTTGTCTTTATTGAATTCTGTGCTCTATTTACCATGCTCACCCATGCTTCACCATAGTTAATATTAGGTTGTTTTCTCAATGTTTTTGGCACATAGGCTTTAACTTAGGTTTACTGAGAAGGTCTTAGAATATTTCTTAAAACTATGATATTCACAGAATTGGGTCATTTTTGGGTAAATGTTTGTAGCTTATGGCGAATTTTAGGAAATACACATTCGGGATATAGAAGATGAAAGGTTAGGGCTCAAAACCAAATTACTTAGGGAACACGCTTCTTGGGTGGTTTTTCTCTCAACCGCCCCCCAAGGATAGTAGTGGTCGAATTTTTTGATACACGGATCCCTAAACATCAGGGGTCTGTTGGGAAACTGAGGCGCGTAGTGTAAGGTAGTGCATGGGATCACACAACGGGCTGAGACTAACCCAACTCGTATATTAGAGATAGCATTCTCCCCAGTACCTCCGTGTCATAAGCTTTACAAAATCTTAGATTGCATAATAAGTAACTTATCATTCTTGTTTGTTAGGCGATCTAATGGCATCCAAGAAGAGCGTTCCAAAGAAGAGCATACCGAAGAAGAATGTATCTGGCTCGCCTGCTCAGTAAACAAACAAGGGAAAAACCTCTGAATCTCCCCTTCCTCACTTCGGCCTACTAGTGGGGAGGGAGATTGTGGTCGACCCCAATGCGTTCTTTGAGGCAGAGACAATTACCTCCAAGATTACAATCCAAGGAAGGGTCAACAAAATTATGCTGAGCCATTATATAGAGGTCAGGTCTGGAGTCCTTATTGCCCGACCTCCGTTCCAAGGGGAATGGAGCTGCGCGCCTCTCCAGAACGACTTCGCGGCCTGGAGCGATGAGCATCTAAAAGTTGGGGCCTTCCTTCCCCTGGATCAGTACTTCGCTGAATTCCTGAACTATGTGAAGTTGGCACGTTTTCAGCTCACCCAAAATTCATACAGACTTCTGGCGGGGCTGAAATATCTCTTTTTGAAGCACGAGTGGGAGGTCCCCACTCCGGAAGATAATTTATACTTCTTCTTCCTTAAGGCTATCCCAGAGCAAAAGGGTCGAGGTGACGGATTCTACTACCTCACCAAATTGCCGAACTCCACTTCGGTCATCGAGCTCCCAAGCCACCCCAACGACTACAAGGACCAATTCTTCATGTCCAATGGGTTCCGAAACTGTGAGCATCGGTACATCAACCGTCCTCATAAGTATTTTTTCTTTTCTTAGGTCGTAAAATCATTCTTTTTCCTTTTTAAAGACATACTCCTTGTGCATATGTTAATTGAGTTAATTTTTGTGCAGCCATATTCGCGAGGACGGGGAAGTCAATGACCCTCGGGGGTCAATATGAAACACTGTCTGGGCTTCCACCCAGCCAGAAGGACTACCACCAGCTCGTGAATCAATCCATGATGCTGGCGTGTAAGCTGATGGGCAAAGGCCAAATGCTAGCCATAAGGACCCAAACTACCCTTCCGATAGTCCATGAGCTCCCGCCTTCCCAAGAAGAAGACTCAGAAGTTTTTGAAGGAGATGAGCGAGAGGAGGATGAGGTACCTTTTGTGTGGAAGAGACAGGTTCTTGATGCTGCTTGGGAACTTGATTTAGAACGAACTGCATCGGGGGCAGCAGCCGGCCCCTCCTGCCAAGGTAACCCATACCATTATAGGGAATTATATAGGGTTGTTGCTGACTTTAGGCTAGTTAGATTTAACCCAAATTAGCTCGTCCACCGCCACCCTAATAATCCAGATCGTATATATTACACTACTCCAATGCATGGATCATTTAGTGTTGCGCCATGATATGAGTTACCCTAGAGGTACTATTGTCGTAGATAATACCTGAACCTTTAGGTCAGCCATTTTTGAGGAGTATGGGACCAATCGTAGGTCGTGGCCCTCTTTGCTCCAGGGTGCCTTTGCCCCTGGATTTAGGCAATATGTAGACAAGTCTATCCCCGAGGTAGAGCTTGAGCCCGAACCTCCTATAATCCAAGAAATTCTAGACTTAGATTCCCCTTCTCCTCTAGTAATCCCAAGGCCGGAGGTTGTGATAATAGACTCCTCCCCCAGCCCGGAGGGTAGGACCTTTATTTATTTCTTTTGTGTGAGTTTTTGACTTTACTTGTGATTTAACTCCCTTCTTATTCTTTTCAGGTGAAGAGATGGAATGATCCGAAGCTCCTGACCTCCATACAGCTTTCCAGGGCGGAAAGTCTGGCTCGGGACCTGTCATAAAAAAGCCCTATTTTACAAAGAAAACCCCCTGCAGTAGGAAACACCTTAAAATCCCCTGCTAAGGGGAAATGCGCGAGCTTAACTACTCCGGCGTCTACCGTGACAGAGAAGAGGATTCCTCCTCCACCTCCTCCTACTCGGTTCGCGCCTGCTCAGGATCAGGTAATACAAGCTAATCCCCTAGCTCCTCGTGTCTCATCTGCAACTGTGTGCATCCCAATTGATCCCCAGGGCTTGGAGAAGATCCTCGATGCCTTTCATGGAATCCTCTATGAGATAGCGGGCCACATGGTGGGGCACGCTTATAAAGCCAAACCAAGGGATCTGAAAACGATAGAAGAGCGAAGCCCGGAGAACGTCTTGGAGTCAACCTTGGGGATGACCCACACAGTAAGAAATTATTCCTTAGGGAAAAAATTTCTTTTCATCTTGCCAAAGTATACATGTAACTTGTTTTTTTTTATTTTGTAGTCTGCCCTGGCTCAACACCACAGTATAGCCCAAGCTAGGGCTAGAAATGACGAACTCCAAGCTGAGCCGCAAACCACCAAGACCACCCTGACTGCTGCTCAAAAGGGCGAGTACGATGCCAAGTTCGCCCTTGCATCGTCTCAAGATAGCGAGTAGCCTGCAAAGATAGCCTTGGCTACTCTTCAGGTCGAGGTTGTTGAGGCCAAAGCAAAGTAGTTAGAAGCTGAGGCTGCGGTTAAAGAAGAGAAAGCGGCTTCACTGTTCGCCATGGAAGACATGTTGTATCATTGCTGGGCTTTTAACTAGGATGGAAACTTTTCTTTCTTGGCCCCCGAGCGGTGGGATCGATACCTTGAAAAATTCAAGGCCTGGATCTTGCAAGAGTCGTCAGAGGCAGGGGACCCCTCTACAATGGGCGAGAAAGAGATCGAGGAGGTCACGTCATCAGAACGTCCTGGAGGGGCTTAATGAAGCCTTCATTGTTATACTCTTTCCGTCCATTTTTTTATGTTTGTAAACAATTGCCCTTGGGCTTAGTTCGAGGTTTTTTTTCTCCTCAGGACAACTTGAATTTCAATTAATTTATCTAACTTTTAATCTATTTGTCTTTTCCTTGATTATCTCTCATGTTTATGCTTTCTTAGACTTGCACATTCCAGATTTTAGGAATCAATTTTTAGATCAGACTAGATATTTTGACTTTGGTTATATCCAAATTTAATGTGTTGCTTTATATCATACCTGTTAAGTGTCAGGCCTTGGACCCGGTTGTATCCAGAATTTGAAGTATTTTAAACTTAGTTCGTGTTAGGTTTATTGACATCTCGAGCTTTGGAAAAAAAGCCATTGAATATTCAATTTTGCTAACTTCTAAGTTTTGTATCTGGTTGTATCCAGGATTTTAAATGATTTGAACTTAGTTCGTACTAGGTTTATTAACACCCCGAGCTCTTAAAAATTCGTCGGATAATCAATTTTCCAAGCTTCTAAGTTTCTGACCTGATTGTATCCAGGATTTTAAATAGATCCACCTCGGGTTATATGCCCCCCAAGTAACAAGAATGTAAACACTTTCTTGGTTGCTCTTACAAACATCAATACACGAGCTAATTGATAAATAACCTTATAAAGAAAACTTATTTAAAAACACGCTAACAAGAAAAATTATATAATAATTCCCCGTTATTTAATTACATGGCTTGTATAACTAAGCCTTACATAAGTGGTTGGTAATACTGTTGGTAATACTTCTTTAAGTGCATGGCGTTCTAGGTCCATGGGACTGCTTCTCCACTAAGCCAAGCTAATTTGAAAGTTCCCTTATGCAACACTTCCACAATCTGATAAGGTCCTTCCCAGTTCGGGCCTAAAATGTCATCCTTAGGATCCTTGTTTGCCAAAAAAAACCCTTCGGAGAACTAGGTCTCCTAATCCAAAACTACGTCTTTCGACCTTAGAATTAAAATAACGAGTGATTTTCTGTTGATAGTGCGCAAGCTGTAACTGTGAATCCTCTTTCTTTTCATCGATCAGGTCAAGAGACGCATTAAGTAACTCATCATTTCGCTCCTGGCTGAATTTCCTTAGACTGTGCGTGGCTACCTTTGCTTCAACGGGAAGGACGGCCTCACTTCGGAAGGTTAAGGAGAAACAAGTATGTCCCGTGGAAGTCTTGTGGGAAGTTCGGAATGCCCAAAGTACTTGGGAGAGCTGCTCGGGCCATATTCCTTTGGCCTCATCGAACCTTTTCTTAAGGCTCATCTTTAGGGTCTTATTCATAGCCTTGACCTGTCCATCGGCCTGTGGATATGCAATCGAAGAAAAAAATTTAATAACTCTGTGCTTTTCACAAAAATTGGTGAAGAGATCACTGTCAAACTGGGTTCCATTATTTGACATGAACTTTTTAGGAAGCCCAAATCGGCATACAATGTTTTTCACCACAAAGTCCAGGACTCTCTTTGAAGTGATGGTTGCCAAAGGCTCGGCCTCTACCCACTTTGTGAAATAAGAAATTGCCACCACCGCGTAGCGAACTCCTCCCTTTACCATAGGTAAGGATCCTATTAATTCAATTCCCCATACTGCAAATGGCCATGGGGATGAGATCATTGTTAGCTTGATTGGAGCATCTCGTGCGACTGTGGCGAAGCGGTGGAATTTGTCGCATTTCTGAAGATGGGAGATGGAATCTTTTGTGAAAGTGGGCCAAAAATAACCCTGCCATAATATTTTTAAAGTTAGGTTTTGCCCCCCAACATGATCTCCACAAAAGCTTTCATGCACCTCTTGCAGAATTGTTTTCGCCTCCTCAAGTAGAACACACCGTAGAAGAGGTAGTGAATGGCCACGTCGGTATAGTGTTCCATCTGTAATCACATACCTCGGAGCTTGATAGAGTATTTTTCTCACGTCCTTTCCTCAGGTAACCTTTCTTTTGTAAGATATTCCACTATGGGGGTCGTCCAGGTCGACCTAGTGTCAATCATCTCGACCTCTACCATTTTTTCTACCAGGCTGGGACTTTCCAAGAATTCCACTGGTACTACATTCAAAGTCTTAGCTTCCTTGGTGGTGGCAAGTCTTGCCAAAGCGTCAGCATTAGAGATCTGCTCGTGAGGTATCTATTCAATAGTACTGTATTCAAACTCTGATAGCTCTCCCTTCGCCTTAGTTAGATAAGCCACCATCTTGGTACCACGCGCTTGATATTCTCCCAACACCTGATTGACCACAAGCTGGGAATTGCTATAACACTGGACATCCCTTGATTTCAATTCCTTTGCCACTCAAAGTCTGGCTAACAAAGCTTCATATTCGACTTCGTTGTTGGATACTTCAAACCTGAATCTCAAAGATGTATGGAATTTATGCCTCTCTGGAGAGATTAGTATGATTTCAGCTTTGAACCCATTCTCGTTAGATGAGTTGTCCACGAATATTCTCCACAACTCTTGCACTGGTTCCTTCAAAAAATCCTCTTGAAATCCAGTACATTCAGTCACAAAATCAGCCAGGGCCTGGCTTTTGATCGAGGTCCATTGTATGTACAGGATCTCTAACTGGCTGAGTTCAACCGCCCATTTTAGAAGACATCCCGACGTTTCAGGTTTTTGCAATACCTGCCTTAGAGGTTGGTCAGTCATGACATTGATTGAATGGGACTGGAAGTATGTTCTAAGCTTCTTGGAAGATAACATCAGGCAGAATGCTATCTTTTCTATCAGCGAGTATTGTGATTTAGCCCCGACAAGTCTTTCGCTTATATAGTACACCAGTTTTTGAGCACGATCTTCTTCTTGAACTAACACGACGTTGGCTGCATTTTCTGTCACGGCCAAATAAAGGAAAATGGGCTTTCCAGATACAGGCTTAGACAATACTAGGGGCTCAGCCAAATGCGTCTTTAGGTCGAGGAATGCCTGCTCACACTCCTTAGTCCATTCAAATTTCTTGTTTCCTCTGAATAAGTTGTAGAATGGCAAACACTTGTCAGTGGACTTTGAAATAAATTTGTTTACTGTTGCCACCATTCCAATTAGGCTCTGAAATTCTTCACGCGAGCTGGGAAAAGGCATATCCAATAATGACCTAATTTGATATGCGTTCGCCTCTATTCCCCTTGTATTGACTATGAATCCCAGAAACTTGCCCGACGTCACTCCAAAAGTACATTTCTGGGGATTCGGCCTCATATTATATTTCCTCAAGATTTCGAAACATTCATTTAGATCAGAAACATGGTTATCGGTAGTCTTGGATTTGCCTAGCATATCATCGACATACACTTCCATATTTTCCCGATTTGACCAACGAACATTTTGTTGACTAACCGTTGGTAGGTAGCCCCTTCTTTAGCCAAAGGGCATAACTTTACAACAATACACATTTGTTGGAGTCATAAAACTAGTATGCTCCTGGTCTGCAGGATTCATCGCGATCTAGTTATATCCAGAGTACACATCCATAAAGGACATGAGCTCATGTCTCGCGGTGGCATCTGTGGCATCTACCAACTGATCAATTCCTGGAAATGGGAAGCAATCCTTAGGACAAGCTTTATTCAGGTCAGAGAAATCGATGCAGGTCCGCCATATTCCATTTGGCTTCGGGACCAGAACAGGATTCGCAACTCAGATCGGATATTTATCCTCACGAATGAACCCGCACTTTAATAACTGAGATACTTCTTCTTCCAATGCCTCAGCTCGGACTGTTCCCAAACGTCTCTATTTTTGGGATTTCGCAGGCATGCTTTTATCCAATTTTAGGGTGTGCATGATCACACTCAGGCTTATTCCCACCATGTCTTCATGAGACCAGGAGAACACATCTAGATTCCCTTGTAAAAACTTAACCAGCTCATTTTTCCTATCATCGCAAAGATTTTTCCAAACCTTAACGACTCTGAAGGGTCTTTGGGATCTATATTTATGTCCTCGAGCTCCTCAATATCTTAGAGCTCTGACCCATCCTCGCCAATACGTGGGTCAATATCATCACTTGGGGCGACGTCTCTATCCTTTTTTTCTTGAGGTTCTTCCGTCTCGTAGGTAACTTCCACTTCCTGGGACTCCTCACCTCCATCACTTATGGCAATTGCTTGCTTCCCGGGTTGTGTTTTTCCCATCATCGAAATGCTATAGCATTCCCTGGTAGCAAGCTGATCACCTCTAACAATGCATATTCCCACATATGAGGGGAATTTGATTGCTAGGTGGCGAATAGAGGTTATGGCCTCAAATGCCATCAACGCAGGTCAGCCCAAAATCGCATTGTATGTGGCTGGACAATCGATGACCACAAACTCAAGAAGCTTGGAGACAGTCCATGGACCTTCACCCAATGTTACCACTAATTCGATCGTTCCGATAGCGGCTGGCCCTTCACCAGAAAACCCATATAGAATCATGGAAGTTGCCTTCAGCTCGGTTATAGACAATCCCATTTTTTCAAGGGTGGACCTAAAGAGTAGATTCATAAAACTTCCATTATCTACTAGTGTCCTCCTAACTCTCCGGTTAGCAAGCTGAATTGTTATGACTAGAGGATCGTTATGTGGGATCTGGACATGGCTGGTATCTTCTTCCGTAAAAATAATTGGTTGTTTTTCCAATCGCTGCTATTTTGATAACTATTGTTCTGGGGCGAACTCTACTCTGTTGTGGGAATTCAGTTCGTTGATATATCTCTTCTGGGCACCTCTACTCATGCCTACCAGATGAGGTCCTTCCGAAATGGTGGCTATATCTCCTCCTGTTATCGGAGGAGGATTGTCCTGATTCACATAAGCTCCGGCTTGATTCACTGGAGCTTCGAGAGCTGATGAAGTGTTTTATCCAGTGGGCTGACTGGGAGCTGTTCGACTCCGAGCGTACTGAGCCAAAGGTCCTGCCCAGATGAGAGTCTCGATCTCATCCTTAAGGTGTCTACAGTCATCAGTATTATGACCAATATCATTGTGGAATCGACAAAATCTCGAAGGATCTCTCTTCACCCTTTGATTCTTTAACGGTTCTAGTTTCTTCCACGGAAGGTGAGCTGAATTTTCCAAAAAGATGCATTCTCTAGTATCCGTGAGATCGGTATATGTTGTCTACACCGGTTTAAATTTCTCCACGGACTTGTTTTTCTTTGTTCTGTTCTGGTCGTCCTCACCATTTCCCTTTCTCTTATTATTTCCTCGATTATTCTGGGCAACGGTTTGAGCCGTAGCTGCTACATCCGTTACCACTCCAACGGGCTGGATAGGGACTTGGCTGGTTACTACGATGGAAGCTCGTGCCTCTTCTAGGTTCACCCACCTTTGAACTCGGTTCAAGAACTCATCAACAATACTAACTCCTTTCCTCTGTAGCTCTTGCCACAGGTCGCCTCCAACAAGGATTCCCGTCCTCATTTCCATGAGCTTAGAACTCTCGTCGACATCTTTAGCCCGCGAAGCAACATTGGTGAACCTACATAGGTATGCTTTCAAAGTTCACTGGTGTTATCCCAAAAATTTGAAAAGGATGATGTGGCAATAAAATTAACACATGGCATGAGTTAGTTGGGCGATCTGGCTTAGCAGTAGCCCAATACATCAGTTAAGAAGTTGGACTGCTTGAGAGATGCATAGTCAAGTCAAATACACCCGAGGAGAATATTTGGTCTAAGGAGTGCTTGGCTCAAACCCCAGTTTGAAGACCCAATTGATTGGTTTAAATCCAAGTCCAAGGAGCTTAAAGGAGGGGTTTGGATTTTGGATCGAGGGATAAAGGCAGGGGGTCCGATCGGACCTTAGCTTGGGAGCCTCTCAAGCATTTGGCACGGATGTGTATGAGGTAAGAAGGCTAAGGAAAAGAAGTCCCATGCAAGCCAAGGATTGGGACTTAGATTTTAGTCAAGGGAAGGCCACATAATGTCCGATCGGACATGGTTGAAGATGCCAAAGGGAGAGATGCCTCGGACTTGTCCGAGGTGGAATGCCAGGTAGGGTGGCTCGGACCACCTTGGTCTGAGGAGAAAGCCACAAGGTCCGAAAGGACCTTGATTGGAGGAGGTATGCTCGGACTTGTCCGAGGTGAGAAGCAAGAGAGAAGGTTGGCTCGGACCACCTTGGTCCGAGGAGAAGGCATGAGAAGGATGGCTCGAACCACCTTGGTCCGAGGAGAAGGCTACAAGATCCAATCAGACCTTGAATGAAGGAGGTAGGCTCGGACTTATCCGAGGAGGGAGGCCAAGGGAGTTGGCTCGGACCACCTTGGTCCGAGGAGAGCCAAGCATGCATGACCTTTGGTCCGAGGAGAGCCATGCATATATCACCTTGGTCCAAGGAAAGCTTGAAGGAGTAATCAACATGCATGTGAGACTATGTCAAAATCCCCAGAACGGCTTCAGCAAGAATTGGTCTAAGCACTCGGGAATCTCTCATTCCTCACTCAAATTGAGGAATCAGTTGTATTTTAAATATTTCTTGTAATATAAATATAAGATGAATAATAAAATATCCCGATCTAAAGGGGATATCAGTTGAGGATCCCAGAAATATAAATAAAGGGTTGGGAGGATCGTAAAGGGACTTTTGGAAAATTGGGAGTTAATCTGTGTTCTAGAGAGAGAAAGTGTGTTTTTCTTGAGAGAACCCCTTTTTTGTACTCTGGAATATTTACACTGAAGAAACTCAGTTGACACTGGTTCATCTGATGTTGAGTGTGAAAGCAGTAATAAAATCTCTAAGTGGATTAGGCTATTACCGACTATCGGGGCTGAACCACTATAAAAATCTCTTGTGTTATTTATTTTTTGTTCATGAACTGTCTGTTGTTGTTACATTCTCTTGAAGGCTTGTCGTATTAGAAGTTCTCACGTCGTTGGCTAAAAACACAGTCAACATTTTGGTGCTTTCATTGAGAGCCTGAATAGAAAGACAGACAGTCCCTGAAGTAATATGGCGCCTAAGAACACCACTGCGGCCTGCAAGAGGGCAAGCACCTCTAAGGAGCATGCTAGATCAGAGGGTCCCAGCGTTCAAGATCGTGAGAATGAGCCTAGGGTCATGCTCGAGGATGTAGCTCCAGAAGTTGAAGAGCTCCAGGAGACCATGAGCGCATTCCAGGAGGAGCTAGCTCAGTTCAACGCTAGGCAGGAGGCCTTTGCTGAGGAAATGGCCAAGCAGAGACGGGAGATGGACGCTAGGAGCGAGGAGATCCGTCGACAGCAGGAGGAGGCCGACAGGCGACATCGCAAAGCTGCACTTGCTCTGGAGGCAGCTACGCAACTGACCAGAGCCAATGCTCAAGCTGCACCTGGGGTGACACCCACCCCAGAGGCAAGGACCACAGAAGCTGGTCGTAAGAAAACTGATAGGCCAGGTAGGGATGGTGATAACCCACCTGGTCACGAGGAGGAGGGAGTTCGTTCGCGCACTGCCTCAACCCAGAGGGGAAACTCTAAGACCCCCTCAAGGAGCCACAGATCAGAAACTTCCAGGTCAGGGAGTCATAGGTCAGGCAGCAAGAAGACACCTTCTGAGCAGGAGCACAATAAAGCTCCTCGTGGCAAAGAGACTTCCCAATTCAAAGATGGACATGGGCGTGATGAAGCTGACAGTCACCACACCAACCAGTCGAAGGAGAAGAATAATAACCGACGAGGAGGAGAAGGTTAACCAACTCAAACAGGAAAGCCACCACGACATCCCAACCAGCGTAATGGCAAGGAGCATGCTCCACCTAGCGGACCTTCTGAGAAGACTCGGAGTACGGTGTTCGACCGGTTGGGAAAGAACACTGCTCAGAAGGACCTGAGGAATGTCATAGATGACAGAAGGAGGACTATCCCGGTCGAAGGGCAGGAGCCAATCCGTCCTACCAGTCGAGTAGAAATACTCGATGATGGTGTGCCGGATAGGAGTGCCCGACCAGGCGGTCCTGAGGGTGCGTCCCCACTAGTGGCCCCCGGGCATCCAAGCCCAGCTTGATGCTTTGACGGCGGCAATCCAAAGTTTGTCAAAACAACCAGTTATTGATTCGGTAGACCACAGAAGTGGTAGCCTTTTTTGCGCCAGAATAAGAGCAGCCCAACCACCAAGGAAATACAAAGCACCGGTATTGCCAGTTTATACAGAAAAGGCAGACCCGGTAAGATACGTTGGAAAGTTCGAAGATCAGATAGAGCTGCTTGGTGTGAGTGATGACTACCGCTGCAGAGTCTTCCCCACCACGTTATCAGGCACTGCCCAGGAGTGGTACTGAAAGTTCAAACCAGACTCCATCACCTCTTGGGAGAGCTTTAGGAAGGAGTTCTGCAGGCAGTTCAGTACTGCCCGAACCCCTCCTGTTTATGCCAACCACTTGGTGGATATTAGGCAGGGTAAAGATGAGTCTCTCAAGAACTACATTCAAAGGTTTATGAAAGAAGCTAATCGGGCTACCGCGGTTGGAGATGAAGGGAAAATGGTGGCAATCTCCTCCGGTATTATTTATCGAAGTCCTTTATGGGACAGCATCCACCGCCATCCAATTTCAACTTTACAGCAGTTTTTGGACCGGGAAGATAAGTACATGAAGTTGGATGATGCTATTGAAAAAGGAGAAAATGGGTTGAACAATCCAAGTGGATAAGATGATACTCCGAAGGATAGCAGAAATGATCAAGGCGGTAGTAAGAAACATGGGAATAACGGGTCTGACTCCGTAATGAGAAAAAGGCTAAGTCAGGATCAAATGATAAGCCAACGAAGTATGAACCTCGGTTCACCAACTACACCACTCTTTCGGCGACCCGAGCGGAGATCTATCTAGCCAGTCATCAGGAGGTCCCTTACCGAAGACCCCCACCAATCAAGAAGGAGATGAGTAAGAGGGATAAGAACAAGTTCTGTCGATTCCATGGAGACTATGGTCACGACACGAATGAGTGTAATCACCTTAAGGATGAAATAGAGTTTCTCCTCCAGTCGGGAAAACTAAGAAAGTACAGAGCAGAGAAGACCCAAGGAGAGGGGAGCAGCAATAATCCTGGGTTCAAGGTGCCAAGGAGAGGACCACACTAGATACTATATGTGGAGGACCACATCTTGCTGGAGATAGCAACAAGGCGAGGGAGAGGTATGCTCGCACCCTTCGTCATGAGTTGGATGCGGCATCCACCTCCGAGGTTATGACGGTAGAGGAGAGACCATCAAAGAACCCAAGGTATGAAAGTGAGTCCCTCACTTTCACTGAGGAAGATGCTAAACACATGAGGTATCCTCACAATGACCCTCTTGTTGTGACAGTCCAAATTGCTAATATGAAGGTGAAGAGATGTTTGGTTGATACAGGAAGCTCTGTAAACATTATTTATAAGTCCTCTTTTGAAAAGATTAAGCTATCCATCAATGATTTGAAGCCTTGCTCTCACGTCATTTATGGGTTTACTGGAGAAGGACTGTCACCAACTGGGACAATCAAGTTACCAGTTACGACGGGGGAAGCCCCCAAGCATGAAACCGTGATGATTGAGTTCTTGATTGTTGACTACCCATCCGCCTACAATGTGGTTATTGGTCGACCCCTACTCACCAACTTGCATGCATTAGTTTCAATCTGGCACCTATGCATGAAGTTCCCGACCAGCGCTGGCATAGGCTGTGTCCAAGGAGACCAAAGGGAGGCTAGGGAGTGATATAATGCCTCGATAGCCAAGGCTAAGAAAGGTGCCAAGGAGAACAACATGATTGTGTGTGTTGAGAAAGAGGAGGGGGATGAGATGGATGTAGACCAGAGTCTTGTAGTAGTGAACGATGAAGAGATGTTAGAGGAGAGTAGCCAGAAGAGCACTCCTAGTTTAAAAGAGCAAAAGACCCCATCCGGTGAGGAAGTCACCAAATAGGGTGTTGCCCAAAGCGAGGGAAGAGATATTGATCCTCGTTTTGGGGATTATGAAAGTGATGTGGGACCGTCCGAGGAGTTGGAGGAGGTCCCTATAGATGAGAATGACCCGACGAGAGGGGTCAAGATTGGAAAGAAGTTGAAAGCGGAAGTGAAAGTACAGCTGATAGAATTCTTGCGAAGGAATCAAGATGTCTTCGCCTGGTCTCACAAGGATATGGTGGGTATCTCACCAACTGTGATCAGCCACATGCTCAACGTGGATGAAAGATATCCAGCAGTACAGCAGAAGAGGAGGTTTCTTGACAAGGATCGAGCAAAGGCTCTTAAGGAGGAGGTAGAGTGATTGAAGGAGAACGGGTTTATCAGAGAGGCATACTACCCAACTTGGGTTTCAAACCTAGTGTTGGTGCCTAAACCCAATGGAAAGTGGAGGACCTGTGTAGATTTTACTGATCTGAATAAAGCATGCCCAAAGGATTGCTTTCCTTTACTGAGAATAGACCAGTTAGTAGATGCAACCTCTGGTCACGAGACCTTGTCCTTCATGGATGCGTATTCGGGGTACAACCAGATCAACATGCATCCTCCTGATGAAGAGCATACCAGCTTCCGAAAAGATATAGGGTTGTACTGCTATAGAGTGATGCCCTTCGGATTGAAGAACGCAGGAGCTACCTACCAGCGCTTGGTGAATGGGATGTTTCGTGACTTAATCGGCAAGAGCATGGAAGTATACGTAGACGATATGCTGGTGAAGTCAAAGGAAGCTGAGGGGCACGTGGGAGACTTAGAGGAGTGCTTTGCAATATTGAGGAAGTATAACATGATGTTAAACCCCCTCAAGTGTTCATTTGGAGTGGGTTCTGGAAAATTCCTTGGCTTTATTGTTAACTCCCGAGGAATAGAGGCAAACCCAGAGAAGATCAAAGCTCTCATAGAGATGAAGTCTCCAACAAAAATAAAGGATGTGTAAAGCTTGACTGGGCGGATTGCGGCTCTAAGCAGGTTCGTTTCGAAATCAATGGACAAGTGCGTCCCGTTTTTTAACCTGCTTAAAGGAGGCAAGAAGTTTGAGTGGACCGCAGAGTGTGAACAAGATTTCCAGGCAATAAAGGAGCATTTGGCCCAACCTCCTGTTCTTTCTAAGCCTGTTGATGGAGAAGACCTATTTATGTACCTAGCAGTCACGGAGCACACTGTTAGTGCTGCCTTAGTACGTGAGGAGGATAAGGTGCAGCACCCAGTATATTATGTTAGCAAGCGATTGATAGGAGCGGAGTCCCGGTACCCCATGATCGAGAAGTTGGCTTACTGCTTAGTACTTGCATCACGAAAGTTGCGGCCATACTTCCAGGCACACCCCATCAAGGTCCTTACTGACCAGCCTCTTCGCCAAGTTTTACAAAAGCCGGAGTCATCTGGTCGACTACTTAAATGGGCGGTTGAGCTAGGCCAATTTGAAATCAAGTACCAACCAAGGACTGCTATTAAAGGTAAAGCTTTAGGATATTTCATCGCTGAATGTACCGGAATCGCTGAGGTCTCCGACGAGCAAGAAGGTGTTACTAGGCAGAAAGAAGAAATTCCTACTTGGCAACTTTTTGTTGATGGGTTGTCGAATGAACATCATTCAGGAGCTGGGATAATTTTAGTCACACCAAAGAAGCACCGAATTCATTGTGCACTAAGATTCGGATTTAATGCTTCCAACAATGAGGCAGAGTATGAAGCCCTTTTAGCAGGCTTGCGATTGGCTAAAGATGTACGTGCCCGATCGGTGGAAATAAATAGTGATTCCCAATTGGTGGTCTATCAAGTATTGGGGGAATACCAGGCAAGGGGCCTACGCATGGTGGCATACTTAAACAAAACCAAAGATTTGTTAGCCCAGTTTGAGGAGTATACCATCAAGCTAGTACCACGGGAGCAGAATTCCAATGCCGATGCTCTAGCAAAGCTTGCTAGTGCAAAAGATGCCGAAACTCTGAATATAGTACCGGTAGAACACTTGGCGGAGCCGAGCATTAATAGGCAAGAGGCCATGCCGATCACAATAGCCGACACCTGGATGACTCCCTTCATTACTTACCTTGAGCAAGGGACCCTCCCAGATGGTCGTAATGAAGCAAGGAAGGTTATGAGGCAAGTTGCTAGATACACCATGGTGGATGGGGTGTTGTATAGGAGAGGATACTCCTTACCTCTACTCAGGTGCATAACGCCCGACCAGTCAAAGAACTTATTAGCTGAGGTGCATGAGGGGTTTTGTGGAGATCATGCTGGGGGGCAGAGTGTATCTAAAAAGATCTTGAGGCAAGGCTTTTTCTGGCCTACCATGAACGAGGACTCTATGGAATACGTAAGGAGATGTGACAAATGCCAAAGATTTTCTAAAGTGCCCAGAGCGCCCCCAAATGTTTTGAAGCAAATGCAAAGTCCGTGGCCTTTTGCAGTATGGGGCATTGATCTGATCGGGAAGTTGCCTAAAGGAAAAGGAGGAGTGCAGTTTGCAATGGTCGCGGTAGATTATCTTACTAAGTGGACTGAGGCCGAGCCATTAGCCACGATCACATCAAAGAAAGTATTGGACTTTGTTGTTAAGAACATAATATGTCGCTATGGTCTGCCTAAGAAGATAGTGTCTGACAATGGCACCCAATTTGACAGCGACATATTTACCGATTTTTGCACTCGGCATGGCATCACCAAAAGTTTCTCCTTAGTAGCCCATCCTCAAGCCAATGGGCAGGTTGAAGCGGTGAACAAAACATTAAAGGACACTCTAAAGAAGCACCTGGAGCAAGCTAATGGTGCTTGGGCAGAAGAGTTACCAGAGGTCCTTTGGTCATATAGGACTACTACTTGGATGGCAACTGGTCATACCCCATTCTCTTTAGCATATGGGTATGAAGCCATGTTACCTGTGGAGATAGACCCACCATCTCATCGAAGGACCATGTACAACCAAGAGGAGAACCATAAATTGTTAGTAGAATCATTGGACTTCCTCGAGGAGAGAAGAGAGGAGGCAAACCTAAGAGTAGTTGCTCATCAGCAAAAAGTGGCACGCTACTTTAATTCCAGAGTGCGGGATCGAAAGTTCCAGGTCAGAGATTTGGTCCTAAGAAAGGTGTTTGTTAGAGGCCCAGCAGCTGGTGTGCTAGGACCAAACTGGGAAGGACCGTATCAAATTGAACAAGTCGTACCACCCGGCACCTACAAGCTTGCTCGGTTGAATGGAGAGCTGATCAGGAACTATTGGAACGGCGAGCACTTGAGAAAATATTATCAATAAATACTGCTTGCAGAGTAGTAGCTTTGTATCAAGTGCTTAACTTGTTATTTAAGTTTTTTGTTTGTGAACTGGTTATTTGCTACCCAGTCACATTATTTTGAACAATGTTATTTTGTTTGGAACTCGTTGTTACACACGTTTTGTCACTTATTATTAGGAGTAATAAAAGAGACCACGCGCAGCGTGGTCGACTCTTGCTACAAATTTTGCATATGTGGTGATTATTTTTTCTTGGTAGTGTTCAACTGTCATAATAATTTAAACAAAACAGGTCTTCAAAAAACTAAGTGTAAATGTATACCGGACAGTGTTCAACTGGTCGGTATCATGATATGAAGGACCAACGTTTAAATAATATTTCAGTGGTCAACTACTGAAATATGTTCGTATATTTTATGTGTTTCACGAGTAGTAACTACTCGGACAAATTCGGTCAAGTAGCAAGTGATCAAGGATTTATCAACCCTCAATCACTTGGGGGGCACATAGGGTATACTGGTCTGTATTTCAACACAGGCAATAAGAGCATGAGCAAATATATTTGCTTTTGGGCTGACTTGTAAGTTTGGAAGTCTAAAATGGCCATTAAGCTAACTTGTTTTACAAAGCTTAAGTAACTTAGAATTTTTAACAATTTTAAGTTAGAAACAGATATTTGTGTAATGATAAAATTTATGCTCATAAAAAGTTAGAGCAATAAGAGCATGAGGAAGTATATTTAGTATGGACTTATGGAATGGTTAAAATTTCTAAGTTACTATGTACAATAAAAACTTAAAAGTTTAGAGTTGTCAACAAAGAAAAAAGTAAAGTGCTAATTGTCAAAATAGCTCACTAGTCCGAGCAACAATATACAAAGTAAAGCAAACTATGATGAACTACGAGAAGGAGTCACTGGCGTGCTTCTCTGGTGGGTTGATCGACCCCCTCCTCGGCGTCAGCTGCTCCTCTAGCTCGGAATGATAAAGCAGAGGAGGCGAGAGCAAGTGCAGGAGGATTGGCAGCTTCTTCTACAGCCCTTGCTTCACATCTAGCAAGCTCTTCTGCCTGAACCTCCTTGGAGAAAAAATCGAGATTGAGAGGTTTGTTCAGCTTCCAGACTTGATAGAAGCAGTCGAAGCTGGCCTCCTCAAAGCGAATCAAATCAAGCTCCTTTTCTTGTTTCAACTCTTCATTTTCGCTGATCAGTCTCTCATTATCCCGAGCTAACTCTTTGTTCTCGAGGGACAGCTTCTCCAGTTGGGTTGTCAAGGAAGTGTTGCTTTGAGCCTGCTGTTGATTCTCCTCAGAAAGCTTCCTGAGAGACTCGTCCCGTTCAGCTACAGTTTTCTCTGCCCGCTCCAGCTTGGATTTGGCCTCCACCAGTTGATCGTTTAGCACCTTGATCAACTCCTTGTAATCAACTGCTCGGAGCTGAGCGTGACCGATGGTGACAAGTGACTGCATGGGAGACAAAAGGTTATTACAAGAAAAAATATTAATAACAAATTGTCTTAAGACAAAATACCTACCTTCATCAGTTGAGCAAGCCCTCTTCTCAGTACGACTTCAACGCTAAGCCGAGGGTAGGATTCGAAGCTTTGATGCATTGAAGCGTCATGGTTGATCTCCTCAAGCAGTCCCTTTCCTAGGTCACTAGCAGCACGAAGGATCTCACTTGAGCTACCCAGGCGGGTAGGGGTTAAGCTCGCAGAGGGAGGAAGCGAAGAGGGAGTCAGTGGCGGGAGTGTAGTCGGTCCCTCAGGTTGCCTCCCCTGACTGGGCGGTACTACCTTCTGGATCTTCTGCGGGGGCATAGAGCCACTTCCATCACCAATTTTCCTCTTTGAAGCAACACACTCTCTGAACATGTCTGGATCTGTAAAGGAGGAAAACACAAGGTTGTTAAAGATATAAACATAATGAAATGTGCACGAGTGTATACTATAATTTTGTTACTCTCGAATCACCAAGTTATAAAAAATATTCCTGTGTTCACTAGACATATGTTACCTGCGTTGACGATCTGATCGAGGAACTCATTCTCATCGTCCGAGGATGAGCTAAGTTCCTCCTCAACCTGGATAGCCTTTCCTTTCCCAGGCTGAGCAGGAATGGCAGATCTGCGCTGAGTTTTGGGCTCCCTAATGACTAAGTCGCCAGGTCTACGCGAGAGTAGAGAAGGTCCAGGAGAAAGCTGATCAGTCACTAGCTCCGTGCCCGCGTTGGACAAATCAGTCGTGTTGTTCTCCTCGGTGGTACTTTCCGCCGCCAGATCTTGGTCACATGGCACCAGACCCACCATTTGAAGAAGGTCCAGAGTGACCAATTTTTTCACATCCTTTTCCCTAAGACTCATCCCAGCCAACTTCTCGGCCCACTTAAACATTCCCTTAGTAGGCAACAGTCGCTCGAATGGACTCGCACGTGTAAAAGCCAAGTTGTTGGCCTCAATGTCCGATGTAAGGAAGTATTCTTTGTGATACTTCCCGGGGTTTGATTTGTGAGAGATACCATTAAGATATGTAATCCCCCTATGCCTATGATAAAAATGGAAGAAGCCCGTGTTGTTGTGGGAGGGATTGGTCCTAAGGTCAAACAAGTAGTGCACCTCATGTGGGATGGGCTCATCCCAACCATGTAGGAAGTAGAGGATGTACAGCGCAGAGAGTGCCTGGATCCCATTCGGTGCGATCTGGAATGGGGAAACATTGAAGTAATCCGCTACAGACCGGAAATATGGGTGTAGCGGAAGTGTTGCTCTGGCGTGCACATGGTGCCTGGACCAGGCACAGTATGTTCCACCAAGCCTGTTGGCTCTTTGATGAGAGCTCAGACATATCACGTTTGCCTCGCTCAAGCCTAAAGCTTCAATGTGTTTTTGGAACAGTGCGGGATTAAGTGTTGAAGCTTTGGCAATGAACCAGGAAGGTTCTTCTTCTCCCTCCTTACGTGGCTTCTGAACAGCTAAGTCCTGGATCGCAGTAGCAAATTCCTGAGAAGGTTTTTCTAGAGCTATGGCATTACGAGTGTGACTGCGCTTTACCACCTTCTGCACCGCCCTACGGGCAACCTGTGGATCGTGTTCCTGAGGAAGTCTGTTGGATTGTTTCACCCTCATCGTCGACTCAGAAACTTGTTGAAGGAACTGTTCCTCGTGAAGGAGATACAAAGCTGAGCGAGGGAGGATTTGCTTGAAGCGGCGGAGGCGGTCCTCTGGAGTGCAACCGGTGGACGAGTTTGATGAGGAATCGCTATTTAGAGGAGTCTCGATTGATTGCGGGATTGATATATCAGAGTCCGTATGGTTGTCACCTCCGCTATAATCAGAGCGATTCATCTACAAAAATGAATAAAACATGGGGAGGTGAGTAACCATACAGAAAAAATTCACCAAGAATAAAATTTATTTTTATACTTAGAAAAATTTATCTAAGTTATAAAAATATAACACATAAGGAAAAATAATCTTAATGCCCAAGAATGCCTAAGAAGTACTTAAGGAGTTGGGAGTTATTAAAGTTTATGTAAATGGAAATTTTTGGGGTTTTCCTATGAAGCTAAATTCCCTATGCGTGTGAGTATGCATGCCAAAGGATTGGGTATGCATTTGAAAGATAGGAAAGAAGGCCAAAGCCTAGGAGATTAGGTGTGGTCCAATCGGACCACGTTTTTCACTCTAGGAGGTGACCTAGCCTATTGCATCCAATCGGATGCCTAGGCACGCTAAGTACGCGTGACCAAAGAGGCGTTCGGCAGGGAGCTGCCTCCGTGCGAGCCCAGCACCAAGCAATTTACAAAATGTTCGATCGGACACAGCCTAACCAAGGAGACGTTCAGCCTTGCATCCGTGCGAGCCCAGCACCAAGCAATTTACAAAATGTTCGATCGGACACAGCCTGACCGAGGAGACGTTCAGCCTTGCATCCGTGCGAGCCCAGCACCAAGCCGTCCACGGTACGCCCGATCGGACATGACGCGATTGAGAGGATATGCACCCCACGGTCTGAGGCATCTGGCGTGCCTTGTGCCTCCGAGGCTCCTAGCCAGCAGCAGCCCGTTATGTCCGATCGGACATGGGCATCCAAGAGGGTTCAAAATGTGGTCCGATCGGACCACATACATGCCTAGATTTTTCTTGGCAAATTAAATGAGCAAAATCATTGACTATACACTTTTCCTACCTCAAACCCAAACCGTGTGAGCAAAGCCCTAGAACCCCTATTTTAAACACATTTCTTCATTCACACATACAAAAACAAGATCAAAGCATGGAAATGAAAGGTTTTTCTTATGTTCTTGAAAACCCATTATACTATCAAAAAACCCAAAACCCATACTCATATTCATGTCAAATTAGCCCATTTGTCTTGAAATTCCTATGAAATGAAAGGCAATTTCGGGTTACCCATGCCACAAACATCATCAAGACAACAAGGTAACACATTGTACAAAGCATTCACAAGAACTTCAAGAACAAGCAAAGCAATGGGGAGTTTCGGCCATGGCATGTTTTTCTTAGAAATATTTTGAAAAATTATAACAATGTAAAGGCATGGAAAAGAAGACTTACTCAAGGATGGAGGACCTTTGGTTTGCTTGAAGATGAAGAGCTCCCCTTGAAGTTTTTGGAATCGGCAAGGAGAAGAAAAATCTTGGGGATTTCGGCCAAAAGGGAAGGAAGAAGATGAGAGGTTTTTGAAGATGTGATTTTTTGCTTGTGTGAAGAAAAGTATGTAAAGTTGGGTTATTTAAAGGGAAAAAAGTGGGTTTTTTATTTACTTTTGGACCTTTGGCATTCTGGGACTATTTTTCTCTCCACGATCATGGGAGTTTTTTTGCAGTGATCGTGGGTCTGCTGCATGGAGATGAACAGTTATTATTGTTTATAATGACGTCAGCTAGAGAAAGAGTTTATTATGTGAATGTATCATATAATAAACTTGGGGGGCAAATGTTATCCCAAAAATTTGAAAAGGATGATGTGGCAATAAAATTAACACATGGCATGAGTTAGTTGGGTGATCTGGCTTAGCAGTAGCCCAATACATCAGTTAAGAAGTTGGACTGCTTGAGAGATGCATAGTCAAGTAAAATACACCCAGAGAGAATATTTGGTCTAAGGAGTGCTTGGCTTAGACCCCAGTTTGAAGACCCAATTGATTGGTTTAAATCCAAGTCCAAGGAGCTTAAAGGAGGGGTTTGGATTTTGGCTCAAGGGATAAAGGCAGAGTCTGATCGGACCTTAGCTTGGGAGCCTCTCAAGCATTTGGCTCGGATGTGTCTGAGGTGAGAAGGCTAAGGAAAGGAAGTCCCATGCAAGCCAAGGATTGGGACTTAGATTTCAGACAAGGGAAGGCCACATAATGTCCGATCCGACATGGTTCAAGATGCCAAAGGGAGAGATGCCTCGGACTTGTCCGAGGTGGAATGCCAGGTAGGGTGGCTCGAACCACCTTGGTCTGAGGAGAAAGCCACAAGGTCCGAAAGGACCTTGATTGGAGGAGGTATGCTCGGACTTGTCCGAGGTGAGAAGCAAGAGAGAAGGTTGGCTCGGACCACCTTCGTCCGAGGAGAAGGCATGAGAAGGATGGCTCGAACCACCTTGGTCCGAGGAGAAGGCTACAAGGTCCGATCGGACCTTGAATGAAGGAGGTAGGCTCGGACTTATCTGAGGAGGGAGGCCAAGGGAGTTGGCTCAGACCACCTTGGTCCGAGGAGAGCCAAGCATGCATGACCTTTGGTCCTAGGAGAGCCATGCATATATCACCTTGGTCCAAGGAAAGCTTGAAGGAGTAATCAACATGCATGTGAGACTACGTCAAAATCCCCGGAACGGCTTCAGCAAGAATTGGTCTAAGCACCCGGGAATCTCTCATTCCTCACTCAAATTGAGGAATCAGTTGTATTTTAAATATTTCTTGTAATATAAATATAAGATGAATAATAAAATATCCCGATCTAAAGGGATTTCAGTTGAGGATCCCAGACCTATAAATAAAGGGTTGGGAGGATCGTAAAGGGACTTTTGGAAAATTGGGAGTTAATCTGTGTTCTAGAGAGAGAAAGTGTGTTATTCTTGAGAGAACCCCTTTTTTGTACTCTGGAATATTTACACTAAAGAAACTCAGTTGACACTGGTTCATCTGATCTTGAGTGTGAATACAGTAATAAAATCTCTAAGTGGATTAGGCTATTACCGACTATCGGGGCTGAACCATTATAAAAATCTCTTGTGTTATTTATTTTCTGTTCATGAACTGTCTGTTGTCGTTACATTCTCTTGAAGGCTTGTCGTATTAGACGTTCTCACGTCGTTGGCTAAAAACACAGTCAACAACTGGGCTGCTGCTTTACATTTGTTAGAGTGTTAGCCTTAATTCGAGATGCGTGAGAAGCCTTGAATGCTCTCTTGAAATCGGTAGAAAAACTCTTCCTCGAGCTGATTGAATGCCTCCTGTACTGTTTGAACCACTGCCTAGCTGGCCCAATCAGAGTCGAGGGGAATATTAGGCATCTTAGCTCAGGCCCGATGTTGTGGGCCATCATCATGGTGTTGAACATCCCCAAGTGGTCAGATGGATCTCCATCTCCGTCAAACTTTGACAAATGTGGCATCTTGAAACCTTGTGGATATGCAGTCACCGCAATATTCGGGGCGAAAAACTCAAGTACATCCTCTGAATCACACTCATCTTTCTCTTTTTCTGACAGGAACCTTTTCATTAGCTCCTCCATCTGAGCTATCCTGTCGAGGGTTGGGTCCTTGGTTCCTTGTTATTCTGGGCTGTAAAAAACTCCCATCCCATCGTACGCATTCGGCGGGTTGTAGTCCCTCCATGTTCAGGCCTGGTTTGGTGGGATATTCCCGTTATCACGTACTTCGGAAGGACCTCCCCCTTAACGAGTGTAACTGACTCCTTCATTTCGGGCAGAATTTCTTCACTGTGAGTTTAGGCGATCTCCCAGATCAGGCTATTGATCGAATCGAGGACTCTGAGTCGAACTCAGGTGATTTCTTAGATCACCTTCGAACTTGCCACTTCGATGACTTTCTGTCCAATAACTTCCATTAGCGAAGCTCACTGCTCGCGGGTGAGGCTGAGGATCTGGATTATTAACACGTGTATGTGGGACATAAGTAGGGGCAGACGGAGGAGGATTTCTCCTGTTGTCCCCATAAGAAGGAATGTTCCGTGCCAAACGAGGCGATGTCAGATGTCTTATGGGTGATGGGGGATGCCTGACTGGCGAGGAAATTCTAATCCCATCAGAGTGAACTAAATTAGCCCGTGGTTGCTCTGCTCCACCATTTGTAACTCTTTGTGTCTGGCGATTCGATCATGACGCAGGAGGGTTGGTCGGAACATTTTGTCTCTGTAAGCCTGCTCTGGCTCCTCCTTATGGGTTTCCATGGGTATTCCCAGGCACATGTGACGTTGGTACTAAACTTGGGATGGCGGTTCTAACCGACCGACTGACCTGCCGATGACACCTGGGAGGGCCACTAGGCTGAGCATTTTGGCGATCTCGTGTTGTTGGCACAGAACTTGGGGTGGCAGTTCTGACTGATCGACTTGGTTTGGATCAGTTATTCCTGTGGGACTTATGAGACCCACTTTGCCTCTTTCCGACATTAACTTCGGTTGCAAGAGGGGGTAACCGAGCCAAAACCACCTTGATTTGCCTGTTTTCCTTAGCAAGATGGCTCCTTAACTGCATGTTTTCCAGTTTTACTGCAGTTAAGTAGTCTGGGTTTTGATTGGGCGGCAATGACGCCGAACTCCCAGTATCGTCGTTGCCCACCGGTTGCTTTCCCGGTCGTTGCTGAACTTCAAGGCCATGCTCATTTGAAACAATGGTATGGTGGGCCCCCTGCCCACCAGGCTGTTCCATCTCATTTTCATGCATCGAGCGATTGACCACCATGATGAGATTTGATTGGGATTTTAATGAAAGCACTAATTTTCCTCGCAATGAAAGCACCAAACTGTTGCCACAATTTTTTGCCAACAGTGAATTAAGAAAATAACAAGGTTGAATTAGTTCTTGATGATAAACCGAAGTAAGAAAATAACTCTCAAGAATACTGGTCTTTTTACGTGGTCCAGTGATTAAAATCCACATATTCCACGAGTCTATATTATTACTGTTTTTCTTTCTCTATTTTCATAGAGTTTCGGTATTATAGAATAATCCTCTCATTTCTTGTCCAATATTCTTAGTATTTATAGAGAAATTCTTTGGACAGGTTTGGGTAACCGTGTTTATTACCTTTAATATGAAATATTCTCATTTATACTAGGATATGATCTGATCATCAAATAAATAGTCTCCTAATATCTGGGACATTAAATATCACAGGCTAGCCAGAAACGATTGTATACAGTATCTGGGTCTTAAGGGATCTGCGGATACGCCATATCTTGAAATTACCCCGAGCTGGATATATCATCGAGCTCGTACTGAGGAGGTCGTGCCTTATAAATATTTTAAGCTCACGCTTATCAATTTATGCATCCCTAGCTCGTACAACCATCATGAAAATCGTGCTGTCTATATGGAAAATACATGGACTCATTTGCTATTTCTTACATACATTTATTTGCCAGTTGTACACGATCTGACTGAAAGATCCGTGTTGAAATCAGGATACACAAACCGATTAACAAAAGATGGACCATTGAGAGAACTATGAGATGGAACTCTTCCGGTTATTGAATCTTGTCTAGAAGGAAAAATAACTAAACATCCTCTCTCAGTGAAAGTAAATAGAGCTAATAAAACCTTTAGAGCTTGTACACAGCGATGTCTATGGTCCAATCAACATAGAAGCTAGAGGTGGATATGAGTATTTCGTCACATTTATTAATGATTACTCAAGATATGGTCATACTTACTTAATGCTTAGGAAGTCTGAAACCTTTGGTAAGTTTCAAGACTTCAAAGCTGAAGCTGAGAAGCAAATATGTAAGACTCTTAAAACACTTCGATTAGATTGAGGTGGTGAATATTTTGATTTGGAATTCCAAGATTTCTTTTTGGAGCATGGTATTCTATCCCAACTCACACCATCTGGAACGCCACAGCAAAATGGTATTTCTGAAAGAAGAAACAAGACCTTGTTGGACATGGTCAGGTCTATGTTAAGCTACTCTTCACTTCCCCTATCATTCTGGGGATATGCACTTCAAACGACGACTTACATTTTGAATGCATTCCCATCTAAGACCATAAGAAAAACGCCACTGGAACTATGGAATTGTAACAAACCTAATTTGCACCATTTCTACATTTAGCGTTGTCCTGCTCAAGTTCTTTGACCTAAATCAGGGAAACTTATTTGATGTCTGAAGTGTGCATTTTCGTTGGATATACTCCAAAAACAAAAGGCAGTTATTTCTATAGTCCCAAGGACCAAAAGGTATTTGTTTCAACAAACGCGACATTCCTTTAAAACGACTATATGAATAACTATAAACCTCAAAGCAAGGTAGTTTTGGAAGAACTCACAGCTGATAAGAATCCATCACTTTCATCATCATCATCATCATCAAACGATTAATGAAGAACCGAGGAAACCACTAATCCTGAAAAGGAAAAGTCAATTCAAAGTCATAGTGGGAGGATTGTGAGACATCCTGTTCGCTACCAAAATGAGGCACATGTCATTATTTCTAAAATAGACAAGGATGATCCATTAACCTCAAAAGAGGCAATGGATGATCCTGAAAATGAGAAATGGCAAGAAGCCATGAACCATGAAGTGGAATTGATGTATTCCAATTCTATCTGAGAATTTGTAGACCCACCTGAAGATGTCAGGCCAATTAGGTGCAATTGGATCTTCAAGAAGAAAAGAGGTGTAGATGGGAAAGTAGAGACTTTCAGGTCAAGGAAAGTAGCCAAAGGTTACACTCAGAGAGAGGGTGTTGATTAAGAAGAAACATTTCCTCTTTTGTCCATGCTAAAATCTACTTGCATCCACTTATCCTTAGCTGCCACCTATGAGTATGAGTTATGGAAAATGGACATCGAGACAGCTTTTCTAAATGTCCATCTTGATGAAAGTATCTATATCATAAAACCAGAAGGGTTCATTAAGAATGGAGAAGATCATAAGGTGTGTAAGTTGTTGAAATCAATTTATTGATTAAAGCAAGCATCTAGGTCTTGGAATATCACTTTTGATGAGACAATTAAAACATACGACTTGAACAAAAGGCCAACGAAGCATGTGTGTATGAATATGTCAAAGGTAAAGTGGTGATTTTCTTAGTTCTTTATGGGGATGACATTCTCCTCTTTGGTAATGATGTAGAGACACTGTAAAACATGGAGAAGTGGTTAGTTGAAAAGTTCCAATTAAAAGATTTGGGTGAAGCGAGCTATGTTCTTGGAATCCAAATCCTAAGGGATAGGAAGAAGAATCTCTTGGAACTTTATCAGGCTAATTATCTAGATAATGTGCTTGAAAGGTTCTCTATGGAGAATTTCAAGAATGGTCAGTTACCGACCAGACATGGAATTACTCTTTCCAAAGACACCTCAAAAGAAAGAGGACATGAGAAATTATCCCTATGCTTCAGCAATTGGAGTCTAATGCATGATATGTTGTGTACTAGGCCCGACATATGCTATGCAGAAGGGAATGTAAGTCTATATCATTCAAAGTCTAGTTTTGAACTGGATTGCAGTAAATCTTACTCTCAAGTATCATAGAAGAATGATAGAATATATGCTTGTGTATTCAGGGGGCGAGCAAAACCCTACTAGATACACTAATTATAATTTCCGATCAGACAAAGACAATCATAAGTCGACATCTGGGTTAGTGTTCCCTCTTGGTGGAGGAGTTGTATTCTAGAGAAGTATTAAACAATCCAGTATTTCAGATTCAACCATGGAAGTCGAGTATATAGAGGCTTGTGAAGCAGCTAAGGAAGCAGTTTAGAAAGTTCTATGTTGATCTGAAAGTAATTCCAGATATGGAGAAGCCACTAATCTTGAACTGTGGCAACAGTGGAGCAGTAGCTAACTCTATGGAACCCATAAGCCACAAGAGAGGAAAAAATATAGAAAGGAAATATTCTCTGGTTAGAGAGATTGTGCATCGAAGTGATGTGACTATTATGAAGATAGCGTCAGAAAATAACCTGGTGAACCCGTTTACCAAGACAGTTCATGCAAAGTCGTTTATGGGTCATGTATGCAACATGGAAATAAGGGAGATGTCGCACTTGCTATGAGGGAAAGTGGGAGATTTTTAGAATTTATGCCCTAAAATAATGTAAAGACATCTTATTGATTTATATAAAAGTGCAATTTTATTGTATTTGAATGTTATAATTATTGTTTGAATAATTTATATGAACATCAAGAAAATTCCATACTCATTTATGAGGATATGATCTTATATTAGTACGAGAGAATTAAGATCATATACAATGAATAAAATAGTCAATAACATACTAATGTAAGGAATATTTAATGAATGGTTACTAGTATGGTTTACTTTTGCATACAGGATGCAAGTAATCTAGATTTAGATTGATAGTGTGGATAGACATCTTGGTAAAGTTATTGTATATAATAGAGATTATATATGGAATGACCAAAATTAATTAGCAATTATTATAAACTTACAATTTACCATAAAGAATTAATTATTATCATAATAGATTATCATTGTTAGATTAGCCTAAATCCTGAGTAGTCATGAACTCATGTTTGTGTTTATTGGATCCTTTTATTCACTCGTTGAGGTTTCTTAGTAAAATGAGGCCAGTGACTTTTTTTGGAGATTCAATATCATGAATGGCTTGAAACATGATTTACAATATCGGAAGTCATACTTTCCTAACTGATCGAATATTGGTTCCCTTAAGGTTTAATTCTAGAACTGAATAGTTATTGAGCTCAAATCTATAATTTGATAATAGATTAATTATTTGCTACTCAATTAATGGTACTTAAGGAACAAGAGGTAATTAGAAGGGAAATGGTAATTTAGACTAGCTCTAATTAATGAACCTATAATTGGAGGACATAACTGCATTTATTGATTATATCGATGGAGTACAAAGAAAACTCTATAAATATAATTCTATAAATACTTAGAGTACAATTCTATATTTATAATGAAGGAATCATGGAATTAATATATAATTTTATTAGATTATAGAGTTTGATTAATAATCTGGTTTATTGGAGCTTCGTATTATAGGTCCATGGTCCCCAGGTCAACTCTGTCTTATATTGTCAAGGGAAAGGATGTCATAAGGAAGATTTGTAGAGAGAATGACTAAATTTCAAAGGACTTAATTTTCCAGGTTAAGGAAATAATTATGTGATAATTATGGGCAATTGGTTCATTGTGAATTCATTAATTATTGAACTATATAGTTTTTATTCTGAAAAATTTTATGTTTTAATAAATATTAATCATGTTTGGATTAATATAGAGATAGTTTATTTATTATCTTATTTTAAGTAATTTATTTATTTAAAACTGATACTTTAAGATAAATTAAATTTTGAATAAATTGATATTTATTTAGGGATAAATATATTATCTTAAATATTAATTAAAAAAACAAATGAGAAAATCAATGACAGCCAAATAATGGCACACGCCACTCACTATGCTGCTCGGTGAGTGGCGCCACTTTCAGGGATATCATATCCCTGGGATTTGAATTTTGAATTTCAAATTAATTTGTTAATTTAATTATTCTTTTTAAATATGATTTAAATTAAATAATTAAAAAAGATGTAATTGATAAGTGTTATTTAAATAAAATAAAGATTAAATAAATTTGTTAATTATCTTTATAAACCTAAAAAGAAGCCATATTTTTCTTAAGTTACAAAGTCGTTGATTTTGAGTATCAGACTCTCTCTATGAAAAGAAACGGTAGAATTTCCTAAACCTGAAATTCTAGAAATTTCTATAGCATTTCTCTTCTCAATCTTCTATAGATCTCATGTGTTGAGTACATCTAGAGAGTCTAGATCAACCTTTGAACCCTACGTGCATACACACGTCCTTGTGTGTTTGAAGATTGACTTAGAAGGCCAATGTGTGAGGTTTCAGAAAGGATAGGAAGATCGTTGATTTATACGAAAAGATTCAAGGACACTTGATAGGCTACTAGTGGTAATCTCTTATCTATTTATGTGTCATTTAATATATATTTTTAGATGTGTGATTCTGGCTGTTATTAATAATTTTTTTAAAAAGATCCTATTTCACTGTTGTTGTCTGTATTTCCACCCAAGGACACGTGACCATTCGATTAGGACATGTGGCAGTTTGAGTAGGATATGTGCTCCTTTTGACAAGGCCACATCCAGAGGATAAGTCCTCGGGAGATCGGTTCTAAAGTCAGAGATCATTCTCATCGGATATAGGGAGGATGTCGATGTCGATGTCTCCCTAGGGGCATGTCCAGAGAGTTATGAGCTTCTTTCTATGGTTATGTCCCGAAGGTGGTTGGAAGTCCATCGGTTTTCTTGTCGTTATTTTAATTACACGCCAAGGACCCAGTCCTCAGGATCCAAAGGATAAGTTAGGCGCCAACCAATGCAAGATAGCAGTATCAGAGGAAGACTTGACAACCCTTTTTAGGTGATCCACCTATAGTATTGTCATTTGTACGACTCAACAGGTCGCACTCCTACTACATTGCCTGATACGAAGTATGTACAGTGTGCCCCTGACAGTACCAGGGGCTTGTTCCCCATGAAGTAGGCACTTTTCTGCAGTGGGCCCTACAAATCTCACTTGGTCCATGGTCTATATTCATTGCAACCCTGTGGATTGAAGTGTATTAATCCCCCAATAATGGGAAGAATGTGTATTAATTACTTATGATTAATATTAATGACCCCAGCCACTATAAAGAGGGCTGGGAGTTTATGGTAAAGGGTTCGATTTTTTAGAGAAAAAACACCTTCTACTCAGAGCCATCTAAATGCTGCCTGAGAATACTCAATTGGAGCTTGCCTTTACAAGCTTCCATTCCTCTTAATACCAGATACTCATTGACTAGGGTTCCTTTATAACCTAAACCACGTAAAACTCCTTGTGTTTAATTAATATATTTCTTTAATCTCTCTTTTTAGGGTTGATTTCGAAAAAGGCAGTCAAAATTTTGGTGCTTTCATTGAGAACTTGAAGAAAGCATTTGAAACACTCACAGCCATGGTAACTACGTGAAGAAATGTTACAGAGGATGTGCTCCCTCCTACTAGAGTTGAAGGAGGAGAACCCAGTAAGCAACCACCTTAGGATGTACCTGAGATGATGGAGGACCACGATAAATATATCGAGTATGACGACGAAGATAATGGTGTTGATCAAGGGTATTATGAGGATGAACACCCTCAGCCCATGGAAGCAGAAGAGACATCAGAGGTTGTGGTGCTTCGTGAGTAGGAGGCCACCCAGCAACAAAAGATTGATGCTTAAGAGGGTAATATCGCCGCCCTTTAAGAGATGGTACTTGCGATGAAGGCCACCCTTGCAGCCCAGGGCTGGCGAGTGGTTCTTAGTGGCAACGTACCAACTAAGCACCCAACTGGCGTGCCACCTGCGCACCCCGTTGGAGTGCCACCTATCAATGCAGCTGGAGTGCCTCCCAAGCACACGACTGTAGAGGCACAAGATTCGCCAGCTGAGATCCCGCCGGGCATCTGCAAGAGTTGGAGCCCCAACGCCACCGCAGGACTGTCGTAAGGGAAGGCTGAAAATAAACCTGCCCCAAAGTAAAATATGGCTCGTCAAGATCTCGAAGGCCACCAGGTTCCACAACATGCTGGCAAAGGTAATGACACAGGGGCCCGAGGACGCCTCCAGGCAATCAGCGCATGTGGAGCTCAAAGCGTTCTGCCCCGACGCGCCCTTACGGACTGCGCAAGGCCTGGAGCTGGTGTCCACTCAGGACATAACTAGGCTCCTGGGAATAACGACCCAGGGTGTCGCCCGAGGAATGCCCCACAAAACCAAGAATTTGGCATCAATATTTTGGTAAATGAAAACGTTGAGTCTGATGGAGAGACCGAAGTGGCTCGCCCAGGTAACGGTGTGTTCCAAGGACGGGCCAACATGTGAGACAACCTCAATGCTCGGAGGTGCAATAAAGCAGGAGGATGCGAGTCCGTTGGGAAAGGCCTGTCAGATCTCTGAGATAATCTCAAAACTCGGAGAAGAGATAATCTAGCTCAGTGCGTCAACCGGGATACCGACCCGCTACATGCATAATTAGATAGTCTGAAACAAATAATGCTCAGGATGGCCAGGCATCAGGGCCATGAGTCTGACCTGGAGGATGAAGAGGTAGAGCCATGTGCCCCACACCTTGTTGAGGCCCCGCTACCTCTAGGATTCAAAATGCAATCAATACCATCCTATGATGGTGGTGGGGATCCCACGAACCACCTGTCTAAGTTCAACAGGTTAATGTCGGTGCATTGTGTCTCCAACGACGCTAAGTGTCATGTGTTCCCGCTCATCGTGATGAGGCCAGCAGATGAATGGTTTAAAAATCTCCAACCATTGTCCATTCACTCATGACACTAGTTATCATCTGCCTTCCGAAGACAGTTCATAGGAGATCGGAAGGTAAGCTTTGAGCTCAATGCCTTGGTCAACATAAAGCAAGGGCCTTTCGAGACCCTCAAGGCCTACATCAAGCGCTTCAAAGAAGAAGCAGTGAGAACCAAGAAGGTCGATGATGGACAGCAATTGATGGCACTATAGGCTGGCATACGCGTGAGGTCCCCACTTTAGGATGATCTCCAAAGGGATGCTGGCTTCTAGACGATTTCATTCGTTGAGCACAAGAATACATCAGCTGGGACGACATTCAGATCGAGGCATTTGGAGTGCCCGCCCTCTTCCCTACGCCGGCCGCACCTGGCCCCATGGTCTCGGGGATCCAATACTTCCCCTATGTTCCCATCCAACAGGTCTCGGGGGGAGTCCAACCCAGCCAGAGTGCCACCCCTTCCGCTTACAACATCATGTATACTCCTGGATTTGGTATGGCTCTAGCAAGGTTCGGGGCAGCACCCACTAGATATAGCGCTTTTCAGCCTGCATTCAATGCTGGAGTTGTTGCCCCCAACTAGCTTGCTGAATTCAATAGAGTTCCCAAAGACACTAAGCATGGAGGGAAGGGGAAGGGTAAAGGCCGCAAATCCAGAGGGATTAGAACCACACAGCCTGAGCAGGGAGTCACATCAGGGAAGAAGTACGTCTCGCAATATTTTGAGTACACCGATTTGGTAGAGTCTCAAGGGAATATCTTTGTGGCCACGACATAGCACATTCATTATAGGAAGCCACAGCCCATCCAAAGAGACAGGGAAAGGTGGGACCCTGGTAAATTTTATCATTTCCATAGGGTAGCAGCTCCAGTAGCCCCCCAACATCCAATGGCCCAATGACCTCCTCCAGTAAATAGGAAGGTAGGAACCATTTCACGAGGGCCTCATTTGTAGGGGTATTCACGAGGCTCATAGAATAGATATGTGCGGGCTTTGAATCACAATGATAAGGTCATGGCTTTCGCCCAGCTACCTACCCAAATGCCACAAATGACTAACCAAGTCATAACATTCTCCAAAGACGATGCTCAGAGAATGCATGTCCCACATGATGACCCATTGGTGATTGAGAGCCATGTCTCCAACAAATTCGCTAATAAGGCTTAAGGGCCTTAATTAGTGTGCCTGGAGGGCATATTGGGATTTATGTGTGACTTTAATGAGTAAAATGCATGGTTATGATTTAAAGCATGTTATATGACTATTTGACTATTTGAGATGCATGACTATGTGTATTAGTATGCATGTAGGCCCTGATTGTGTTAAAAGGGCATAATTGTAATTTTGGCCATTTTGGGCATAACTGTATTGATATGTGATGATTGTCGAGACCACATTGTTATGTGGATGTACCTATGATTTGTGACTCGAGACGATCCTAGAGAGCAGACTAGCGGTAAAGTCAAGGCAGGGATTTATACCCGGCTCGGGGCGAGCCTTGGGGTATAAATAGGAATTTTATGAGTATATTGGGGTCTATTTTGATATCGAGGAATATTATTGGTGATTAATCAGGTATTGGAAAGCAACGGGAACATATTAGAGACACTTGAGGAATTAGTGGGAATTGGGTAAAATGACTAAAATGGCCCTACATGGACAAAAGGGTTTAGATTAATAGGGAGGGCATTTTAGTCAATTGGCTTCTTAGAGATAAGTTTATTGAGGCTTTATATACTTAGTGGGATTGATAGAGAGAGTTAGGTGGCTGTGGAAAAGAAAGAAAATGGAAGAAAAAGAAAAAGAGAGAAAACATAGGGGTTTTTCCAAAAGGGGCGGTTTGTGGATTCTAGCACCATTTCTCTTCAAATTTCTTGGAACAAAGCTCAGTGGAGAGCTAGGATAGGCTGAGCATCAAGGATCCTAAGTTAGACTTGAATATTTGGCAAGGGATTAGCAAGAACACATCAACTTTTGAGGTAAGTTTTTAGAGTTTTCAGTTTTGGGTTTGGCTTGTTTAAGCTGTGTAATTAAGCTGAATGATGGGAACTTTAGGGGAATTTCTGGGCAAGCTTTGAGGAAGAGCAAGCTAAGGAGGTCTAGGAATTGAATCAAGGTCGAAATTGCATCAACGGTATGAATTCTAAGCCTTTAACTTTGATGTTTGACTGAATTTCTGGGTTTAGGGTTAATCATGGTAAATTTTGAGATTTGGGATGAATGTGCTTGGGTTTTGAGGATTTGGGATGCTTGGGATGAGTGGAGAGTGTTTATAAGCTAGATTTTGAGTTTGGTAAAGATTTGGGGAAGTTTGGGTTGAGATTGGCTCAAAGAAATCGCAGAAAAAGAAAATGAGGGTTGCCTGCCTGCAACTAGTGCTGCAGCGCTAGTCTTTGGGCACTGTAGCGCTAGGCCCTGTTTCTGGGGTGGTGCGGTTCTGCTTGTAGCGCTATAGCGCCCTCTTTTGAGCGCTGTAGCGCTACCCTGTTCCCAGAAAGGGGTTTTTGGGTTATTTTTAAGGGATTTTGACCTAGGGTTCGGGGTTCGATTCCACCATCTTGTTTTGTGGATCTAGGACTTCCCGGGGGGCTCGAGTTTGGTCCCGAGGCTAGGTTTTCGGACTAGATGTTCGGTGATGACTTTGACCTATGACTGTGTTTAGGTGTGCGCTAGGGCTCGAGTGGGATCGTGCTCAAGGAGTCAAGTGTTGAAAGCTATCAAATTGACAGGTAAGAAAACTATAGCACCCGTAGGACAGGGCATGGGCCCATAGTGTGATTGCAGGGCACGGCCCTATATTGCATTACATGTTAGGGTGCAGACTTAATTGAATTGATGTCAGGGCACGACCCTATATTGCATTACATGTTAGGGTGCATACTTAATTGAATTGATATATGTTTGAATGTTATTCGAGTTATACTATTTGTGATTATAGTAAGAATGAATGGCAAAAGATCCGGGAACGGCAACGGAGCCGGGGATGGCAAAAGAGCCGAAACGGCAAGGAGCCCAGAACGGGGAAAGGCCGAGAACGGCAGCTGGGCCGGAAGTAACACTTAGCACGTGAAGTGCTTGTAGACAGGTTGGGACCCCAATGGATACAGGGGATATCCTTACGGTGAGGACCGAGACCCCAGGCTTTGGTAATGCCTCTGGGACGGCATGGCCGTGTTTGTTTAGTCTGATGGAATACTTGTTTATCTGTGGATTATCTGATATGTTAACTATATAAATCGCATATGTTATGTACTGTATGAGTTTTCTTGCTGGGCTTCGGCTCACGGGTGCTCTCTGTTGCAGGTAAGGGCAAAGATTGAGTCAACCAGCCATGAGTACGGAGAGCGTGAAGCGACGCGTACATGTTTGGCCTGCCCGACTGCTTTGGTTGGGGGTTTATTCGAGAAATGGCTATAATAATCTGTGATTTTAATAACTAATCAACCGTAAACTTATTTTAAGTTGTAAATTGTTTTCAAACTTTATTTTGGGATCCCAAATGTTAAATACTAGAAGTTTTCAATGAAACAATGCATTTTTAAAGATTACAGCCTTAACTTTTGCTTAGTCACACTTTTGTTTTAAAAACCTCGGTTAGCGAGTTCATTGCACAAAGTTTCTTTTAAAACTCACTTAGTAACGACTCTAAGGTAGTAGGGCGTTACAACTTGGTATCAGAGCGAGCCAAGGTTTATTGGTTCTGGAGAATGACCGAAAATGTACTCTCGCTGTCATTGACAAATTAGACCCGGGGGTTCAAGAGGAGAGGTTCGTTGAACCAATAGAGGAGGTGAAGGAGGTAGTTCTTGATACCTCCACCTTGACAGGAAGATAAATGTTGGGGGAAGCTTAAAAATAGAACTTTGAGAGGCATTGGTGGGATTACTCTAAGGAAACCAAGACATGTTCTTTTGGTCAAATTACAACACGAATGGCATTGATCCGAATATCATATGCCATGCCTTGAATGTCGATCCTAGCTTTGCTCCCGTCCAGTAAAAAAAAACGGACGTTTGATCAAACTAGGAAAGAAGCTTTCAAGCTCGAAATTGACAAGCTCCTCTCGAATGGATTTATCTGAGAAGCCCAATATCCCTGGTGGCTATCCAAACCTGTCCTCGTGCCAAAGTCGAATGGAACTTGGAGGACATGCATTGATTTCTCGGACCTTAACAAGGCCTGTCCGAAGGACTGCTTTTCGCTTCCCAAGATAGACCAGATGGTCGATGCCACCTCTGGTTACAAGTTGCTATGATTCATGGATGCATACTCAGGATATAACCCGATATCCATGCACGTCGCTGATCAAGAGCGCACTAGCTTTTGAACCGACAAGGGTTTCTATTGTTACATCGTGATGCCTTTTGGGTTGAAAAAAGTTGGTGCCACCTACCAAAGGCTGGTTAATAAGATGTTCAAAAACTAGTTGGGACGGAACATGGAGGTCTATGTGGATGATATGTTGGTCAAGTCTAGGATCGCCCCAGAACACATGGGCGACCTGACTAAGGCCTTCACTGTGCTCCACCAGTTCAGGATGAAGCTGAACCCCAAAAAATGCACATTTGGGGTTGCTTCTAACAAGTTCCTAGGATTCATTGTTAGTTCTTGGGGAATTGAGATGAACCTTGGGAAGATTAAGGCTCTAATTTAAATTTTGTCTCCCCAGAAACATAATGATATTCAATGCCTGACAAGAAGGATCGCAGCTTTGAGCCGTTTTGTCTCCAAGGGAACAGGTAAGGGAATCCCTTTCTTCAATGTTCTTCGAGGGAGTCAGAGGTTTGAATGTACAGAAGAGTGCGAAAAGGCATTCCAACAACTCAAGGTGCACATGAAAAACTCGGTGATCCTATCAAAGCCAATAGACAGAGAACCTCTCCTGCTCTACATGGTGGTTTCGGAAGACGCCATCAGTGCCGCATTAGTACGGGAAGAAAGCCGTATGTAGCACCACATATATTATGTCTACAAAAGACTCCTCAGAGTAGAGTCTAGATACCCGCTAATGGAGAAGTTAAGCTTTTGCTTAATGGTTTCCTTTCGGAAGCTAAGACTCTACTTCCAAGCGCATCTGATTAAGGTCCTCATAAACCATCCCCTTCGACAAGTCCTTCAGAAACCAGAATCATCGGGAAGGCTCTTGAAATGGTCGGTGGAGCTGAGTTAGTTGGACATCATCTATCATCCAATAATTTCCATAAAAGGTCAAGCACTCGCTGATTTCATTACCGAGTGCACCAGGAATCAGGAAAGGGCTGAATACACCCCAGTGGTCGAACTGTTGGAAACTTTATACAGGATCTTTATTTATTATCATGTAGATCTAATATTAAAAAAATTAAAATGAGATAACCTAGAACATGTTTCTAAAATTGAATTCAAAGAGAAACAAAAATAAGAATACTTACAGTATACGCAGCAGAATGAAAGAGTCCTCCCTTCAGTTTCTCTAACTCTTGTATCCTTTCTGTCGCAGAGTGTTATCAAGAAACTGAACTGTTTTTCTAATTTCTTCACAGTCTTCCAATGTATCCTTAGAATCACCAGACTAGAGTGGGAAATTCTCAACACATGAGATAGAAATAGAGAGAAGAAGAGAAAATAACTAAGAGGCTTAGAAAAGGACTTGTGTTTAGAGGGAATCCAAAAATATTAGAAAACTAGTGACTCAATTAGGCCATGTAATTTAATTAAAAAATTCAATAAAATAATAGCCAATTTGAAGCCCTAGGTCGAAATTGTCATGGGCTTTAGGTCCGTGAAATTTCCCATTTGATTATAAGTCCATTGGACTTAAAATCAAGGCATGTATTATTTTCTATTGATTTAATTAATTAAATAATCATTTAAATCCTTTATCAAATTAATTATCAATAATTTGAACCTTGATTTAAACTTATTTATCAATTTAGATACCAATTTATCTTAATTAATAAATCTGCCGTAATTTATCTTTTCTTCTCAAAATTACATAACTCTGTGAAACTATCCAAAATTGACCTGGTCAACTTTGATAATTCTAATTGAAAATTAATTAAATTAATTGAGACTATCTAGATGATTTTATCCAAGGTACAATGGGGACCATGGGCCTATGAAATCAAGCTCCAATAAGTTATCATAAATCTAACAAATAAATTTACTAGCTTATTAATTCCTCATGACTCCACTATAGACTCGGAATTGAACTCTTGAATTCATAGAATGCTCTATAACAAATATAGATATGCTATTAATTATCCATTGTTACTACCACAATTGTCACTCAATCCCCTATGGATGGTCTACAATAAGATATGACTAAATTACCGTTTTACCCCTCATTATATTTTATCCTTAAAACACTTAGTTCCTTGTAAATGATATTTCAATAAACTAATTTAATTACTCAAATGACATCTCTATCATTTAACACCTTGAACCAAACTAAAAGGAAACCATCGTTTCACTTCTTCATCAGAAGCTATAGATGTTCATATCTATGATTAACACCCCCACTCAATTATACTACCGAATTCCCAACATGTAAGTAGGGGCTAGTCCGTAGAGTAAGCTGGTAACGAAGAAGTAAAAGAACTGAAATAATACAATCTGTTAGAATACTAACCACTCAGAATGGAGATTGAATTGACCAATGGTCAACTATATGATGTGACCAGAATAGATAATAACGATATGTTTGCTTATCTTATAAACTGTCAATATCAGTCTAGTCCGATGTAATAAATACATCTGATCTTATCTACTTTGATAATGTTCTGGAAAGAACATTACACTGTAATGTGTAAGTAGATCATATCGTAGATTGGCAAGTCAGTGTAAATCCTGTGCACTGACTAATCTTAGGACTAACTTATTTTGAACATATAATCATATTTATATTCCACTGTGATTACGTCACTGTAAATACGATTAGCTATATGCTCGGGATTTAATAAAAGTTTATATTAAACAAATAATCATGAAAATAAAACATGTGAGCAAAGTGATTGACCAAGTTAAAAAATGATTTCTATTCTTTTATTAATAATAAAATGAGATTACAAAGAACTTGGGTTTTAATTAGGGCATAAAACCCCAATAGGGACCAGCATGGAAGTTGTTCGTGGATGGGTCTTCAAACAAAAATGGTGCCGAGGCAGGACTTATTTTGGTTCCCCCCAAGGAGCATAGGGTTCATAGTTCCCTCCGCTTTGGGTTTAGTGCCTCTAATAACGAAGCAAAGTATGAAGCCTTGATCGCAGGGCTCCGCATGGCACTGGAGCTCAAGGGCAAAGGACTTAAAATTTTTAGCGATTCCCAACTCATGGTGAACCAAGTTCTTGGATTGTACCAGGCCCGAGGGACAAAGATGGCAGCGTACTTGGCAAAGGTGCAAGAAATGATGCATAAATTATGAAGATTCACTATTCGGAAAGTACCACATGAGCAAAATTCAATGCGGATGCCCTGGCTAAACTGGCCACAACCAAAGATGTTGAATTTCTCAATGTGATCCCCATTGACTATTTGGAGTCTCCGAGTATCTCGACTCCAGACGAGGTGGAATCAGTACAACCCCAAGATGGGTGGATGGAGCCAATAATAAAATACCTCGTCTCTCGAGAGCTGCCCCAAGATAAGAAGGCTGCTTGGAAGTTGTTGTACCAAGTACCGAGGTACATAATTATGGATGGTAGGCTTTACATGCAAGGTTATTCTTTGTCTTTTCTTCGATGCGTATCCAAGTAAGAGGTCGGGTTAATACTACGAGAGGTGTACGAAGGATTTTACGAAGATCACGCTGGGCGGCAGAGCCTTTCCAAGAAGATCTTAAGGCAAGTGTATTTTTTTTTCCCACCATGAATATAGACGCGATGGATTACATCAAGAATGTGACAAAGGCCACCGCTTTGCCAATATCCCTAGAGCGCCTCCAAATGAGCTTACTCAGATGACTAGCCCATGGCCTTTTGCTATCTGGGGCATCGACCTTATAGGGACCTGCCTACAAGGAAGGGAGGGGTGAAATATTCCATAGTCCAACGCTGATGTGGGATTGGACCACAACGAAGGAGTACTGGGGAAGCCCAAACATGCTCGAGAATTATCCTATCACCTACTCAGGAAGCATAAGTCAAAGTGAGAAGTGATTTACCCGAGTCAAGGTGGGAAGCTTCCATCCCTTACTGAAGCTCTTGATCCTCTTGTGCCACTCGAGCCTCTTCTACAGCGCGCATGTTCAATAGCCTCTCCTCTGCCAATCATTTATGAGGCGCCCTCTTGGAAAGCCTGTCTATGTAATTGATATGATGGGACGCCAATTCCTGAGACTTCTTGGACTGGCCGTATCTTGTAAACTCCAGGTTGCTGATTCATTGTTCAACACTAAGAAGCCCCGTCCTAATAAGATTCGCTTCTATTACCAAGACGCTAAGGTCCAGGTCCCGCTTGGGGAGAGCCTTCACTGCCTGGAGATGATCCTCGAAGAGCTGGACATATTGAGTTCGGTGGAAAGGACCTCTTTAAAAGGAAATGACTAAGTATTGAATACAGAAAAGACCTAGTGAGGTAAAGGATAGCGTGTTTAGAAAGATACTCACCAACTTGGGGGAAGTTGAGAATCAAGGTCGGTTTGCTTAGGTCAGGAAGCTGTCCGTGAAGAAGAAGGCATACCTGTAGTCTCGAGAGTGATTCTCATTATGGTGGGGAGCCTTGTAGATTAGTGACGAAGCCAGATACTTTGCCAGGGCATAATTCCCTTCTCGCTTAGAGCCTTTCTTCCGAGGAGTGGTTTTGAAGCTGTAGAATTAAAGAATCTTCGCTTGCCATTTCTACTTCCAGTACAGAAAGTACATCCCCGCGAGCACTCTGTAGCCATTGGGGGAAAGCTGGAAGGGGGCTATCTCTATGAACTTCAAGAAGTTTGCGAATTATTATTTGAGGGGTAGGGTAGCCCCTGCCATCAGGTGCGTCTGGCACCAGGTGCCCAGGGGTAGAGGCCCTATTAACCTCCTCCACAATGAGGCCTCAGTCTTCAGGCATTTTGGGCCTCACCACCACCTGATGATTGGGACAAACGATTAGCTCCCCAGCCAGCTGTTGGATTCCTGTTTACCAGAAACATTTCATGCTCAGGCCATATCGGAGATGTAACGCCCTAATCTCCAGGGACCGTTACGATGCGCATTTTAAATAGTGCTAAACTCGCTAATCGAGTCATTTAGCCATAATCATATAACTAAGTATGATTAGCGTTTTAGGATTAAAATTGTTGGTTAAGATATAACGTTTCACTAGAACGTTTGCTGTATACATTGGGATCCCAAAAATATAATTTAAAGGTCTATTATAAGAAAATATTTACAACCAGCCGATCTAAGTAGCAAAACAAGGTTTAACCCTAGTTCCTCGTTTATCACTAGGCCATGGCGGTTGAGCAGCCGCATATGTACACATCGTCACCTAAGCTCTCCAACTCAAGGATGGTTCAGCTTTCTTTTGCCCTTATCTGCACCACATAGCACCCGTGAGCCGAAGTCCAGCAAAAAAACTCAATATGCTCATTAATAGTCATATCATGACATCAAATCATATTTGGCATGCCTAGCAAATATAGCTCCATTCAAGCATGCAATTAAGTTTAGACAATGCTGGGGAATATAGGATAAGAAATCCTTCCCTTCTGATTGGATGACTATCAAGTAAATCCTAATCAGATGAGTGATTTAACACTGGTGGTTCCATTAACCATAATGAGTGACTGACAAGCAAGTCACCATGGGGCTCAGCACCCACAGCCATGCAAATGATGATCATTACGATCATATAGAGTTTATAGCCCTGAACAGATGAGTGAATACACTTTGATGTTCTGCTAAACCATAATGAGTGACTGACAAACAAGTCACTATGGGGCTCGACACCCATAGCCATGTGACAAAGCAGTCACCTGGGCTTTCTTGCAATGGCTCTAATCAGATGAGTAATTAACGAACAAGTCACTACGGGGCTCGGCACCCCTAACCATGTGACAAACCGGTCACCTGGGCTCAGCACCCATAGCCATGTGACTAAACAGTCACTGGGGCTCTCTGGCCCTAGCTCTAAGTAACTAGCCTTTGGCTAGACAAGCGCTTATAATTTTCAACGAACTTGAAGTTGGTTGGCATTAATTCTCATTTCAGTCATTCAATGCATTCAATGCAGATGTCGATTTGATCTAATCTTTTATCGGATCTGCGTTCATGATGCTTATGTCGTTCTTGACTTTTTAGTCAATACCAGGTGACCAGTGCTCAGTACTACTGCAAACTTGACAAGTAGGTTACAACTTCACAGCTAATACTGACACCATTGACAATTCTCACTAGTTAGCCAGTACCACGCATAAGTAAGCAATGCTACCAAGCATATATCATATGCCAAATATCCAAATGTAGGGCATTCGGCATGCTTACTTAAGAATTGCTAGCATAATTATGATCACGCATAAACACAGAGACTCAAGCTCTGATCAATCTCATATTCAATATTCATGGCATGCCCTAATCACACGTTTCTCATGCATCACATGCATCACATTTAAACACTTAACATGCCTCAATAATAACCATGCACAAGTGAGCAAGATTTCTAAGCATTTGATATGCTATAAATGTCTACATTTAAACATCAAACATGCATCAAGAATAACCATGCATGTCACATATGGGGTGCAGTTTTCTTACCTTTGGTCTATGCATAGGTTACCAATAAATGAGCCACAAGCACGATCCTGATTCCAAGCCCCTAGTGATAACCTCCGATTAAGTTGTTTCCCAACTAAATCCTCCAGCTAATAAGCTTCTAATCTTTCCTAGGATCGCTATGCCTCAGTCCTCACTTGAATCCGAGTCCTAGTACTCAAGTTTCCTTAAAAAATGCGATCGGGAGACAAAAATGGAACTTAGAGGGAGAGAGAACGTTCTGAACGTTCTTTTTATTTCGTAACAGGTTACTTCAAGCTTAAGTAGCCTCAAACAAATCCTAACGCTGGGGGTCCTGAAAACGTCCCCAGGGACAAAATAGTCAAAACCTCCCGAATTTCCCCCTAATCTTACTAACTCCCAATTTATCATCAAATTCTTATTCCCATTACCCAATAACCTGATAATGCACTAAATACCCCTAGCTCACACAAGAATTTTTAATCTCAGATGATATCAGAGGGATTTGCAGTCGTTGTGGAAATTCCATTTTCCCTACGATTAATATCTTCTTTAAAGGGGACAGAAGTCATAAAATAATATAATTTACAATCAATTCATTCAACATTTCCTTTTTTCGAGGAAAAATTCCTCCATTTAAATTATGTATCAGATGTACTAATACCCTACCCCATTCATCTGGAAATCTTAGTTTAAACCCTTCGTCACTGGGTAAAAGATGTCTCATCTTTGCATTTATTATACTCATTCGCTTTTTATTGATTTTGTATATTTTTTATCCTACTTTATTTAATTTTATAATTTCAAATTAGTTCATTGCATTAGAATTTGATTCTACTTTATTGGATTTGATATTGGAATTGATTCTTTTTCGATTTAATTTGAATCGTCATAAGCAAAAGTAAGGTGTATAAACAGAACTTCTAACCCTAGCATAACCAAATAATAATCAAGCACCACACACATATATCACATATATGCCAAATATGCTTGAAATGGCCAAAATATGAAAATGACCCAATTTATCAAAAATGGGTTCACATGCATATTTAATACACCTAAACATGGATATTATCATTTAATAACATAATAAATAAATTATGGCCCTCCTGGCTTCCTAATCAAGGTCCTAAACCTTATTAGGAAATTTGGGGCATTACAGGAGATCTCATGATTGACGAGATAAAACCCATGTTCATGTAGTTGTTGGAGTTCCTCAGACATCTGAGAAAAAAAACTAAGTTGTTAGTATTCTGACCGAAGGAAAGATGGCCAAAATACGAATGACTCTAGGGATACTTCTTGGGAAAAAGATGGAAGTTTTGGAAATGCTGGGTATCCCCGTACTTAAGGGCAGGGCGTAGAAGATGGAACCTACCGGAATCTGGGAAAACCTCAGATTCTGGTCTCAGGTTCAGGAACATAAAGCAGACATAGAGACTCTTGAGGGTCATTTAAAATGAGCCTAATCTCAAAATGTGCCTAAAATGACTCGTGAAAACTAGAAACAAACCCCAAAATTCCATACCACTAACATTTCTAAACATATATAGAAAAATCCCAAGCACACACAAAAAACAGAAAAATGAGTTGAAGGTACTTAGACGAGGTGAAGCGAAGATAGGTGCTGAGGTAAGTCCTGACTTTGAAATACTGTTTGTCATCTGACCAGAAATATGATGATTCACACCAGTGATCCACATCTCCAGGAAAGGGTTGTAGATGAGGGGTAGGCGAGAGGGAAGAAAGTGTTCTAGGAAGGTGTTTGATTTTCATATGGTAATCGTGTGAGGCTAAAGATGGTTTTCTGGGTTTTTATACCCAGTTAAACAAATGAGGGAAGCAAATTCCCCATGGTCGTTGGATGGCTTGCCCTAGAAAGTTCATGAGGGTGATACAACGGTCAGGGTTCAAAAGGCGCGGATCGTAATCATTTTTTCATTTGGAAAAGACGCCTCAGGTGCAGAGTAGACGTTTCGGATATCAGATTTGACCCCTAATTAAATGCACGGACTGATGGGCCCTGCAATGGGGCGTGGACATGTGGGTTTTCTTTTTAGAGTGACATCAGTAGAAGTACAAACGTTTCCTACCCAAGGAGTCTTCGAAGTCTCCCTCAATCTTAACTCTCCACTGTCCGAGGAGGTTTAGAGACTTGGGGGCAAATGTTTCACCCAAGGACATGTGACCATCTGATTATCACATGTGGAAGTGCGAGTAAGATATGTGCTCCTTTCGACGAGGCCACGTCCCAAGGATAAGTCCTCGAGAGATCAATTCTACAATCAAAGATCATTATCCTCAGATATAGGGAGGACGTCAATGTCTCCCCAGGGGCATGTCCAGAGAGTTATGAGCGTCTTTCCAAGGTTATGTATCAAAGGTGCTTGGCAGTCCACATGTTTTCTTGCTGCCAGTTATGTTACAGGCCGAGGACTCAATCATCAAGATCTAAAGAATAAACCAGGTGTCAACCAATACGGGTTAGCAGTATCAGAGGAAGACTTGACAACCCTTTTTGGGTGATCCCCCTATAGTGTTATCAGTTGTACGACTCGACAACTCGCACTGCCATTACACCACCTGACAAGAAAGTATGTACAGTGTGCCCTTGACAATACTAGGGACATGTTCCCCATGAAACAGGCTCCTTTTTGCAGTGGGCCCTACAAATCTCACTTGGGTCGTGGTCTCTATTTACTGCAACCCAGAGCATTGAAGTGTATTAATTCCCCAATAAGGGGAAGAATGTGTAATTATTTATGATTAACATTAATGACCCCAGCCACTATAAAAAGGGTTGGGAGTTTCATGGTAAAGGGTTCAGTTTTTTAGAGAAAAAACACCTTGTACTCAGAGCAATCTAAATGTTGCCTAAGAATACTCCATTGGAGCTTGCCCTCACAAGCTTCCAATCCTCTTAATACCATAGATTCGTGGACTAGGGTTCTTTTATAACCTGAACCACGTAAAATCTTTGTGTTTTATTATTATATTTCTTTAATCTCCTTTTAGGGTTGATTGAGAAAAAGACAGTCAACAACTGCGTATTCTTATCTTTCTCATTTAATACCAACATATATTGTATTTGATTTCTAGGGATTGTTGATATTGGTTAAATACATGGTTAAATTGTTTAGGCATGAAGAGGTGCAATAACGATTTCAGAAAAGTCAACATGTGAAAGTTGACTTTCAATATAGGCATTTATAAATCAACTTTTTGGGTCCAAAATGCTTATTTGGCAACATTTGGAGGTGTTTTGAGAGAATTCTTTGAGTGCCAAAACAGAGGTGGCGGCGATGCATCACCCCTTAGGAGGCAACACATCGCCCCCTAGGAGGCAACACATCACCAAAACCTTAAAACCCTAGGCTTAGACGAACCAGGCGATGCATCGCCTGGTTATAGGTGATGCATCGTCTAGTGCTGTTGATGTGTTACTTGGGTTGTTACGGAAAGTTCCTACAATTACATAAATATCCTTCAAAACTTAAATTTAAATGCTCTAACCTCATTAGTTGAGCCTAATGAGGGTCCTATACGATTTAAGGGGTTTATACGAGTTAATTGGTGAATTTATCACTCTCCTCTCTCTGTCTAAAAAAGAAGAACTCTCTCTCTCTCTAACTCAAAGATTACTAGTTTTCTCCAAGATCTTTATCAAGAAAGCTTGGCTTGTATGAAGGATCAAGGCTTGTGTATCCCAATCTCATTCCATTGTTGAAACATCAAGTATTTCCATAGAGAAGGCTAGGAATAATGATTTTTGGACAACAAATCTTCATTTGTGTCAAGCCTTGCAAATTTTGTGTTTCACATAAAATCGTAGCTTGTGACTTTATGTTCCTAGGGTTTGTTCTTCAAGGAAGATCCACTCTAAACTCTTATCTCATTGCTTTTATGTAATTTATGTTTAACTACTCTCAAAGATTAATTTACTTGTATTTTTTGTCTTGACTTGTATCACAAACAAAAGGTTATCTATAGCCTAATCCCCAACAATCAAAAATCTCTAAATCTTTGTTTTGTGTCAAAGTTTGTGTATTTCTAAAGGTTTTTGTGCTAGTTAAAGTCATGGAAGAAAGCTCATCAATCTTAGCCCTCAAGTTCATGTCTCAAGATCTAGTTAGATTAGATAGGTTTGATGGCTCATACTTTGTAAAATGGCAAGAGAAGATCAAGTTTCTCCTCAGAACATTGAAAGTTCACTACATTCTTGATAAAGAATTGAAATCTTTGGAGCCTCCAGTTATCAATGAAATGAAGAAAATTGAAGATGATGAACTCATTTATAGAGGCCACATACTCAATGATTTTTCGGATTGCCTATATGATCTCTACACAAACACTACATCGGCAAAGTAGATATGGGAAGCTCTTGAGAAGAATACAAAACGTAAGAAGATGGTACCAAGATATTCCTTATCACTCAATACATAAAATTTAAATCCTTTGATGCTAAACCCTTACTTCCCCTAGTACAAGAGCTTTAAGTTATTGTGAATAAATTGTCTACTCTTAAGATAACATTGCTAGAACCCTTCATTGTGGGAGAGATCATAGACAAAATACTTTCATCTTGGAGAGGCTATAGGAAGAAGATTCTCCATAAGAATGAAGATATATCTTTGGAAGAATTATTAAGAAACCTAAGGATTGAAGAGAAGTCTAGGTCTAGAGATAAGAGTATGGAAGAGTCCAATGTTGGGACATCCAAGGCTAATGCCATAGAGAAACCCTCTCAGTCCAAAGGGAAGACTCACAAGAAACCCTAATCAAAGAAAGATACTCTTCTACCTCAAAGGAAGAATAAAGGGCAATTCAAGAGTGGGAGAGGCCCTTGTTTTGTCTGTCGCAAGAGTAGTCGCATGGCTAGAGAATGCAAGTATTGAAAACCCCATAACCATGGATCCAAAGTCAACACAACCAAAGAGAAGTTGGTTGCAACTTTGAGTGAGGTGAATGCCATAAAAGGAAATGTGGCAAGGTGGTGGTATGACATTTGTGCCACCATTCACGTAGCCTATGATAGAGAGGTCTTCAAGACCTTTGAGGAATCAAAGGATGGGCATGAGATCTAAATGGAAAATGAGAAAAGGTCCAAGGTGTTGGACAAGAGGAACATTGATCTTTACTTCACATACAGAAAGAAGGTTCTCTTGACCAATGTGTTGTATGTTCCAAATATGAGTAAGAACTTTGCGAGTGGGCATTTGTTGAGAAAACCAGGCATTTCTATCCAAAGGCAATTACATTGTGGGAAAAGGGTATGTTTGTGAGGGAATGATAAAATTGTGTACCGATGACAATAATTTTGATAATAATGCATGCTCATCTCCCTCTTATGTGCTTGGTTTTGATTCTATTACTTTGTGCATAATAGACTTGCTCATATAGGATTTAGTACAATTAAAAGAGTTATCAAATGTGGTTTAATTTTATGCAATGATGTTAAGCATGATAAATGTGAATTATGTGTTAAATCCAAGACGGTAAAGAGATGTTTTCCTAGTGTTGAAAGGAAAACTAACTTGTTAGATTTGATACATAGTGATTTGTGTCAATTGAATGGAATAATTACTAGAGGACATAGGTATTTTATTACCTTTATTGACGATTGTTCTATATTCACATATGTATACTTGCTTAAGAATTAGGATGAAGCCTTTAGCATGTTTAAAATCTATAAAGCTGAAAATGAAAATCAATTGGAAAAGAAAATAAAAGTGATTATAAGTGATATTGTAACGACCCAAAAATGCTAATAGGATTTAGTGCCTTGATTAACGTGTTGGAAGGGCATAATTGGATTTATATATATATATATATGTGTGTGTGTTTAATTGGTTAAATGTGTGACTATGTGGCATGCATGATTTATGTTATTATGTGAATGTATTATATGCATATTTATGAGTATTGGATATGCATGTGGGCCCTTTACTGTTTGTAAGGGCATATTTGTAATTTTGGCCTGTTAAGGGCACAAATGTGATTATATGTGATAAATGGTTGACACCACTTTATTATGTGGATGTATTTGTAGTATATGGCTCGAGACGATCCTAGTGAGCGGATTAGCGAAATAGTCACCGCAAGGTTTAATACCTGGCTCGGGGTGAGCTTAGGGGTATTTTGGGAACTTGGAATATATCTTGGGGTTTATTGGGTAACAAGTGAGTTTTTGGAAATTATTGGGGCATGACGGAATTAATTGGAAATTGTTAGGATGACTCGAGGAATTAGCGGGAATCGGGGGACGTCATTTTGCCTTTAAGGCCAAATAAGAGGCTAAGTTAAAACCAAGGGCAGTTGGAACTTTTTGGTCAAAGGATAAGCATAATATGATTTATGAAAAACAGATAGATTTTACCTGATAACTACAGAACTCTCCCTCTCTCACCATAAACGTTTTCTCTTTCCCTCTCTAGAACTCAAGGGGAAATTATGAGATTTGAAGGAGAAAAGCCAGGGATTCAAGCTGGGAATTGAACTGGCGGTAGCTGGGAAATTAAAGCTAGGCAACTGAGTAACTTTTGAGGATTTGAGCTGCAAATTTAGGTAATATTTCAGGTCCTAATATGCTGAATTTTGCTGAATCAATGTTGAGTTTAGAGCTTGCATAAATTCTACGTTTTACCTTATTTTGGGTGTTTAATAGGTGTCAGAATTGGTTTATAGGCTAGTTATGATATTCAGGTTGTAAGGATGAAATTCTTGGTTCAATTATGAGGTTAGATGAAGGTTTGGGTTGGATTTTAAGGTCAAGGCTCGAGGGAAATGCAATAAAAAAAAGGAAATCTTTGGGTTTGGGGCCTCGAATCGCGGCCCTGTTCTTCAGGCGTCGCGGCCCGTGTGCTTGAAGAGGCTAGATGCCTCTGTTCGCCAGGCGCATCGTGACCCAGGGGTGCAAGTCATGGCCCGTGCCCTCCAGCAGCGAGGGCCTGGCCTCTGTTTAAGGGGCGGGTCGCAACCCTTAAAAGAAAGTCTCGGCCCTAAATAGGAAATAAAGGGCAGCTAAGGTATTAGGCTCGGGAATTCAATTCTAAACGCTCGGGATGAATTCTACTACCCAATTTAGTATAATTTGACGTCTCGGAGGCTGGTATTCGTTTCCTAAACATTTATTTGGATTAGAAATTGATAGTTACCCATTGCTATTGTGACTAGGATTATCGTTAAGGCTCAGGACTGAGGATCGTGCTCAATACCGCTCTTTATTTATCGCTCGGGATTCGAGGTAAGAAAACCGCACCCATGTTGTTGCGAACGGGACTGAGATTCCCAATAATTGAATATATGTATTGTGTGATTGTATGGTTGTTATGCATTATATGAAAGTACGACCTAAGGGTGCTGGGGCTGATGATAAGCGTACTAAACGCAACTCGGCCTAAGCGAGTCGGGATCAACTAGATAAATAGAGGGCTCGGCCTAAGGACGTCGACCCTGAACATTTTTATTACTGATATAGATGTATGCTTGAGAATGCTTACCATTGCTTAGCTTAAATGTTTGTACTCTGGTGAGTAATTGAACTAGTTGGATTAAAGTTGATTGAATTCTATTGTTGCTATATGTGTATGTTGTTTATGGTTTTCTTGCTGGGCCTTGGCTCAAAGGTGCTACATGGTGAAGGTAAAGGCAAAGGAAAATTGGACCAACCATGAGTTGGAGAGCTCCGGGGGCGGAGTGTACATCATTAGCTACTCGACCGCCACGGCCGAGGGAAAGTTACAGGAATAGAGCTCTAAATTGTATTTGTCCATTAGACTGGCTTTTGTTGTAACAGCTTTTTGGAGTAGTATTTACCACTTATACCCTATTTTTGGGATCCTATGTATCAAACATTTGTTTTAATGAAAATTAACTGTTTATGATCAAAATCTTCTTATCCTAGCCTAGTAGTTGACTTTAGGGTTACGTTTACGTTCAAACAACTTGATTAGCAAATCTTGCACTATTTTAAAATACATAGTGTAGCGGTCTTGGTTATCCGGGGCATTACAGATAGGGATGGTGAATACTTTTCTACTGACTTTAATGTGTTTTGTGAGATGCATGGTATAATACTTGAACGTACATCCCCTTATACACCCAACAAAATGGTATAGCGGAAAGAAAGAATAGGACATATGTTGAAATGATTAATGTTATGCTATTACATGCGAATTTGAGTTTTGTGTTATGGGGAGAAGCCTTGCTTAGCGCTTGTCATATTATAAACTGGATTCCTCTAAAGAAGAACAAAATTTTACCATATGAGATATGGAAATGAAAGAGGCCCAACCTAGGTTATCTCAAATTTTGGGGGTGCCTTGCTTATTGCAAAAGCCTAAAATGAACAAGTTGTGTCCAAGGGCCATCAAATGTGTGTTTGTAGGCTATGCCTCAAACATCAAAGTCTATAGGCTATTAGACTTGGAGTCTAATGTGATAATTAAATCAAGAGAAGTTGAGTTGTTTGAAAAAAAATTGTATAGTGACAATAATAACCCTCAAGAATCAATCTCATTAAAAGGAACTCAAAAGGAGTTACCTTCAAGGGTTGTAGAGCAATAGATATTGCCTAGAAGAAGCCAAAGGCTTAAAGAGAGTGGATCACAAAATCAAACCTCTTAAGTGGAGACTCTTTACCTAGTAGAGGGATAGCATAAGGGAGTTACTTGGAAGTATCCTATGGTACTTCAAGTGGAGGATGATTCTAAAACTTTCAAAGAAGCAATGTCTTCAAAGGACTCTATCTTTTGGAAAGTGGCAATAGATGATGAGATGGATTCAATTATGTCTAACCACACTTGGGAGATTGTTGATCTACCACAAGGATCAAAGCCAATTGGTTGCAAGTGGGTATTTTGAAAGAAATACAATACTAATGGGACCATTCAATCCTATAAGGCAAGATTGGTGGCCAATGGGTTTAGACAAAAGAATGGCATAGATTATTTTGATACCTATGCACCAGTAGCAAGGACAACATCTATAAGATTGTTGTTTTCCTTATCATCAATACACTACCTATATGTTCATCAAATGGATGTCAAATTTTTTTTTTTAATTCGTAACCTCAATGAGGAGGTGTACATGGAACTGTTGGTATTATATATAATAAATAAGGATAGACATCAGAATGGATCTTTTAAAAAAATTTATTAATACCAACCAGGATCATACACATATATATATATTAAATCAAACACAAATAGATTAGATATTACCTCTTGTAACCTATCAAGAGTCCACGAATCTTTTTGTATAAATTAACAATCTTCCTATCTGTATTCTAAAATCTCACACCTTGATCTTCCAAACCAATCCTTAAAAATACAAGGACGTGTGTGGGCACGTACGATTCAAAATGTTGATTTAGAACTCTCTAGATGTACTCAACACATGAGATCTAAAAAATTTTAAGAAAAGAGAGGCTATAGAAATTTCTACAATTTCAAGTTTAGGGAATTCTATCGTTTCTTTTCTTGAGAGAGTCTGATAGTCAAAAACAACTTAAAATTCTTCTAAAAATATCGCTTCTTTCAGGTTTATAAAGATAATTAACTAATTTAATTCATTTTTATTTTATTTAAAATAAAACTGATATGTTACTACTTATTTAATTATTTAATATTTATTATATTTAAAAAGTATAATTAAATAAACAAATAAGTTTGAAATTTAAAATTCAAATCCTAGGGATATCTCTATCCCTGAGTGGCACCACACACACTCATTATACAGTGAGTATGTCGTGAGCCACATTAGGGGTTTCCCTAATTTTCTCATTTGTTTGTTTAATTAATATTTAAGATAATATATTTATCCCAAAATGAATATCAGTGAAGTCAAAATTAATTTTATCTTAAAATATCAGTTTTAAATAAATTAACTTTAATCTAATAATCTTATTTATTAATTACATGGTTACTCCACTATAAATATGTAATTGCACTCTAAGTATTTATAGAATTATATTTAGAGAATTTTCTCTTGTAGTCCATTGATATAATTAACAAATGTAGTTTTATCCTCCATTTGTTGGTTCATTAATTAAAGCTAGTCAAAATTACTGTTTTATCCTTCTAATTACCTATTCAGTTCTACAATTAACCCTTAAGTACCATTAATTCACTATTCAGTTTCAGAATTAACCCTTAAGGGAACCAATATTCGATCTGTTAGGAAAGTATGGATTCTGTTATTGTAAATCATGTTCCCAGCCATTGATGATATTGAATCTCCAAAAAAAAATTCATTGGCATCATTATACTAAGAAACCTTAACGAGTGAATCAAAAGATCTAATAAACACAAACAAGAGTCCATGAATACTCAGGATTTAGACTAATCTACAAATGATAATCTATTATGATAAGAATTAAATATTTATGTCAAACGGTAAGTTTATAAAGATAATTAATTCTCATCGGTCCTATCATATATAATCTTTATAATATACAACACATTTACTAAGATGTCTATCCACAACAGTAATATGAATCTAGATCATTTGCATCATGTATGCTTAGTAAACCGCACTAATAACTATTGATTAAAGATTCCTTACTTTAATATGTTACTGACTTATTTATTCATTATATATGATCTTAATTTTCTCGTACTAATGCAATATCATATTACCATGAATGAATATGGAATTTTCTTCATATTATTATATAATTTATTCAAACAATAATTATAATATTCAAATATAATAAAAATGTACTTTTATTTAAATCAATAAAATGTTTTTACATGCTTTTAGGGCATTAATCCTAACAGGAACAACTGGAAGGGTTTGTTCTAAGGAGAAATGAATATAAGGTGTGTAATGTTGTTAAATCATTATATGGTTTGAAGCAAGAACCAAAACAATGGCACGAGAAGTTCGATGAGGCCATTGTTTCAGATGGGTTTAGACACAATAGTGCGGACAAGTGCTTATACTCTAAGACTTGTTATGACTATGTCATCTTAGTGTGTCTATATGTTGATGATATGTTAATATTGAGTAATGACATGAAAGGCATAATAGAAACAGAGATGTTTCTATCTTCTAACTTCAAGATGAAGGACCTTGGAGAGGTTGATCGTATTAGGTATTAATGTTAGAAGGAATGTTGATGGATATGCCTTAGGGCAAGCTCATTATGTGGAGAAAATGCTTGAAAAGTTTTGTCATCTCAATATCAAAAGGGCAAACACACCCTTCGATTCATGTCAAAAGCTTGAAAAGAATGAAGGGAGGGTGGTGGCTCAACTTGAGTATGCAAGTGCAATTGGGAGTTTGATGTATGCCGCTCATTGTACTAGCGCAGACATTGCATTTTTAGTTAGTAAACTTAGTAGGTTTACTAGCAACCAAAGTATCTTTACATTGGAAGGTCATTGAAAGAGTATTTGGATACCTTAAAATGACCAAATAGTTATGCCTCCAATATTATAAGTTTCCTAAGATACTTGAGGAATATTTTGATGCAAGTTGGATATCCGGTGTAGAAGATAATCTCTCCACAACCGGTTGGGTGTTCGCCCTTAGTGGGGGTGCAGTTTCTTGGGGTTTTAAGAAACAAACATGTATATGTCACTCAACCATGGAGTCTTAGTTTGTAGCTATAGTGAAAACCAACAAAGAGGTCGAGTGGCTAAGATATCTCATGTTGGAGATTTTGAAAACCGTTGTTGATGTATCGACAATTTTGATACATTGTAATAATCAAGCCACTTTGATTAGAGATTACATCAAGATTTATAATGGGAAGTCTAGACATATAAGTCTAAGACATGACTATATGAGGTAATTGATTGATAAGAGTATCATATCAATTTCATATGTGAAATCATGTGAGAACTTAACAGATCCATTTACCAAACCTCTTCGAAGAGATTCGGTTAGTTCCACAAATAAAGGGATGGGACTAAAACTTCTTGATATATAGATTCTCCGATGACGACAACCCAACTCAAAACTTGTTTACATCAAGTGTAGAGTTGAATGGGTAAGAACAAGTCCTTCGATAAGGGAATAGTTTCAACATTGACAACATAAAAGTCTCATCAAGGGTGAGTTAATGTTGGTTGCTACCAAAGTGAGGGTTAAGCCTAGGTCTTTTAATGAAATTTCAGTTGAAGAGCAACAAGCATCTCCTAAGAGAGTAGGAGTTTTCTCTCTAGATGGTTTATGAATAGATCAAGCACAAGGCCATTAATAATGCTAAGCATTAACAGTGGGAAATATATAAGTAATCAGATAGAGGTGTGTGAGACATTGGCGGTTCTTATCACTAGGAATGTTAGTTCAATCTTTTAAGAATACCCTTAGCATTTCGATTTAAGCTTTGTAGTGTTTTCACTAAGGTAAAGTTCAAACCCAAGAGGTACTTTACTTTATGCACTAATATCATTGGCTAGAGAAGTGAGGATGTATTTAACCAAGTGGGGGAATTTTGAGATAGGTTAAATACATGGTGAAATTTTTTAGGCATGGAGAGGTGCTAAAGCAATAACGATTTCACAAAGTCAACATGTGAAAGTTGACTTTCAGTATAGCCATTTGTAAATCAACTTTTTGGGTCCAAAATGTTTATTTGGAGTATATAAGAGAATTCAAGAATTTTGGAAGAATTTAGAGGTGTTTTGAGAAAATTCTTGGAGTGCCAAAACAGAAGCGTCGCCCAATAGGAGGCGACGCATTGCCAAAAGCTTGAAACCCTAAGATGAGACAGACTAGGAGATGCATCACCTAGGTTGTTACAGAAAGTTCATACATTCACGTGAATAACCTCCAAGACTTAAATTTAAATGATCTAATTTCGTTGGTTGAGCCTAATGAGGGTCCTATATTATTTAAGAGGTTTATATGAGTTAATTGGTGAATTTATCACTCACCTCTCTCTCTGTCTAAAAAAGAAGAACTCTCTCTCTCTCTAGCTCAAAGATTACTAGTTTTCTCCAAGATCTTCATCAAGAAAGTGTGTCTTGTATGAGGGATCAAGGTTTGTGTATCCCAATCTCATTCCATTGTTATAGCTTCAAGCATTTCCATAGAGAAGGCTATGAATAAAGATTTTTTGAAAACAAATCTTCATTTGTGTTAAGCTTTGCAACTTTCGTGTTTCACTTTAAATCGTAGCTTGTGATTTTATGTTCCAAGGGTTCATTCTTCAAGGAAGGTCCACTCTAAACTCTTATTTTTGGATTTAATGCCCTTATAAATCCATGTCGAATATGTAACGTGATTTTATATTGTCAATAAAAGTAGTAGCAATCATTTAGTTTGACAACTGTGTTGCATACTTGTTTTATTACATGATTATTGAAATAATACAAACATTTATAAAATCACGAACATATGGATCGTTACAATTATAGTTACTAGGTCACAGTGGATTATATTTGTAATTATATGTTCAAAAGAACGAATCCTAAGATTAGATTAGTGCATAGGATTTTCACTAATTAGGCAATCTACGATATGATCTACTTACACATTCGGGGTGTGATGTCTTGTCTAAGGCAATGATGAAGTAGATAAAATCAAATGTATTTGGCTACATCAGACTAGGACTGATATTGATTATTAATAGATAAATAAGTATCGTTGTTATCAAATCTTATAAATGTCACAACGTTGACTATAGGTCAATTCGATCTTAATTCTGAGTGATAATATTGTGCTTAATATATTATTTAAATCTTTTGACTTGTTCGTTACCATCTTACCCTACTGGTCTAGCCTATACTTACATCTTGGAGATTTAGTAGTGTAATTAAGTGGGAATATTATTCATAGATATGAAATCTATAACTTCTGTATGAGAAGTGAAAAGATGATTTCCTCAATTGCTATGTTCAAAAGGTTAAATGATTGAGATCTCATTTCTGTGATTACGTTAACGGAAATATCATTTATAAGGAACTTAGTAAGAGTTAAGGATAAAATAATGATGAGGGGTAAAATGGTAATTTTCACCCAATACTAAGTCATCGATAGAGGATTGATTGGTTGTAATGGTTATAACAATGGATAACATATTTGTGGTTTGGAAAATATGCTCTATTAATTCAAGAGTTCAATTCCGAGTCTATAGTGGAGTCACAAGGAATTAATAAGGTAGTGAAATTATTCGTAAATAGATTCACGGTAACTTATTGAAGCTTGATTTCATGGATCCATGGTCCCCGCATCTCCTTTGAGTAAATCATCTAGAATGTCTCAATTAATTTATTTAATTATCAATTATGATTTTTAAAGTTGACTAGGTCAATTTCAGAAAATTTTATAGAGATATGAGATTTAGAGAATAAAGGATAATCTTTGGGCAAATTTATTAATATTGATAAATTGGTGTCAATATAAATAAATAATATTAAATCAAGTTCCAAATTATAATTAGTTAATTTGAATAAGAATTTAATTAATAAATTAAAAAATAAATAAATAAAAAGCTTTTGAATTTATGCCGAATTGTGATTTAAATTCAAAACATAGAGATTAGGCCCAAGTCCATTTGTGGGAGCCCAAGACTTTTATTTTCTTATTATCTTTAATTAATTTAAATTTAAATAAAGCCTATTAAGCTGCCTATATAAGGAATATGATATGAAGGGTATTCAGAGGTAAGTCTTTATTGATTCATTGGGTAAGTGAAAACCTAGGTAGTCTAATCCTTTCTTGGTCGTTCACTCTCTGCTTCTTCTCTTCTAGATCTCTATCTCATGCGTTGAAAACCAACTCACACTAGTTCTAGGTTGATCAAAGGCTTGGTGAGGAAGACTGTGATTGCTGATCTAGTTCAATCTCTTGATAATACTCAGCTATAGAAAGGAATCAAGAGTTAGAGAGATTGAAGGAAGGAGTTGTTCCAGTTCCATTGTGTAATGTAAGTTTCTTTACTTTACTCTATTTTGTATCAATTTCATAGGAGCATGTTCTAGGTATTTACATGTTTTTTTGATAATATGTAAATTACATGAAAATAAACAAAAATCTTGTTATATACAATTTCCAACAATTGGGCTCAGAGCTTTAGGTTGCTAGTTTATTTTCATGAATGAACATGTATGAAATTGAAGTATATGCTAGTGTTAATTGGATGGTACATGTTATTTGGTGCATGTTTATTTTTTTTATATGTAAATTTAGAAATAATTTGGTTGTTTTTTGCTAGTTTTAGGATTGAAAAATTGCACAGAATTTAAAAAAAAAAATTGAATTGATTGGGTAGTATGTGTGCTGGGTACGTATGAAAATGTCGTTGTGACCTTGGGGTCGTACGTCGTCCGTACGGATCCATTCGACGCCCGCTGCGGGCTTTCACAAAAAAAAAAATTCTTTTTATTTTTTAATATTAGATATTTTGTGTCATTAAGTTTAAAATATTTAAAATTGATTATCTGATTATTTTAGATATTTTAGCTTTTTAAAATATTTTGAATTGGTTATCTGGTAATCATGATATTTTAAGATAATTTTTTATTTTGTTATAATTGAAATATTAAGATTGGTTATCTGATTATTCAAGATATTTTTATTCTTTAAAATATTTGAAATTGGCTATTTGATAATTTTGGATATTTTAGATCTGGGTAAAAGATATTTTGATATTTTAAAATTGGTTAAAATATGTTATCTTGTCATTTTTAACAACTTAACAACCTAGTTTAAATTAATTATTTGAAATTGAATTTTGTTTGATAAATTCTATTTTAATTAATTTAACAATATGCAACTTGTTAAATTAATTATATTGAATTTCATCTGATGAATTCTATGTTAATTAATTATGGTATTTTGCAAAATAGTATATTGTTGTGATATATTTGCATAATTTAACAATACATGTTTATAGAGTAACATGTTAGGCCTATCCAATTATTAACATATCAAGCATCATTATTAAGTTATTTTTTGCATTTGGGCTCAAATATAAGTATGATGATGGCCCAATTTTTGTGTTTGAAAAACGTGGGAAAACTCAAATAAAACTTTCATAAAATGTTATGTTTTATTTAGGCCCAATTGAACATGTAAAGCTTAAATTCCTCACTTGTGGGTGGTTCCACTTGTGAATGTCTATTTGCTTTGCATTACTAGATTGTGATTAATCAATTGAATAACAATTAATAAAATGAATGCTCAAATTCCTATCTTTTTTAGCTTTGTGTGGAAGTTAGGGAGCCTTGGTAGTGGATTGATATACTGAACTTAGCTCTCCTCCATGCAAGCTCGAATTGTAAAGGCTCATTTACCAAAGTTAGACTTAATTGTATTATGTTATTCTTTTTAGTTGGACCTAATAATTGATTAGAAAAAAATTAATTCTATTTTTTGGATTAATTTTCAATGGTAATTTTAGAATTAATTGGAAAATTATAAACTATGGTTTATTGATTATTTTAATAATTTGGCAAACCTAAGTTGGTTTATTAATTATTTTAATGATTTGACAAACCTTAGTTGGTTTATTAATTATTTTAGTAATTTGAAAAAACCTAAGTTGATATCTTTCAAAATAGAATAAAATACTAAAAGATTTAATAATGAGTTTTAAAATTTTGAATTCGATATCCACCGTTGATATAACAAGGTTAGAGTTCAGTGGGGCCTTATGGTGCTTTGATTTCGTCTCCCTACGGAACGTGTTCACTGGACTTCTTAACATGGTTAATTTTTTTAGGATTGATGGCTATAGATGGATATTCTATAAACTCATCTCTACGGTGACTATAGGAATTAAGTCTATAATAATCAAAATCGTGGGTCAAATTCATAAAGTAAGAAATATTTGTGACTCTCGGCTACCGGGACACATGGGTTTTCGTTACTTTGATCGGATGGATTGGTAGTTAATAAAAGTCTAGGACGTTTTACTAATTGAGATGTTTCTCTATTTAAATATGTGAATATTTGTGACTCTCGCCTACCTCGAGACATGGGTTCATGGCTAGTTAAAGTACCTAAGAAATAGAAGATAAGTGTTTTAGTATTTTACATATGTTGGCAATAGTTTTGGCCAACGGCGAGTAGACACAAAAACGACAGAAAGTAAGATTGCACTTAATAGAAAATAAACGACACAGAAGATTTTATAGTTGTAACGCCCTGGATAGCCAGGACCGCTACACTGTGTACTTATAAAGGTGCAGGACTTGCTAATCAAGTCATTTAGTCAAAACGTGTCAGTAAACCCATAAATGTGCTAGGGTTACAATGGTTTTGGTCTCAAAAGATACATTTCATATATTTAAACAGATTTACATATGAGATCCCAAAAAAGAACAGTGTTTAAAGGTTAGTTTACAAAATTTCCAAAATACAGACTACCATCAGCCACTCTAAGGCAAAATAGACATTTATAGCTTTTCTATTCCTGTTATCCTCTCAACCAGGGCAGCTGAGCAGCTGGTCATGTACATTCCGCTCACAGAGCTCTCCAAGTCAGGGCTGATCAAGCTTGCCCTTGCCTTTACCTGCACCACGTAGCACCCGTGAGCCAAGGCCCAGCAAGAAAACATAAAACACATCTCAACAAACATAACAAGAGTATAATCCTTTTAAGCATGATCAAACACTTAACATTCCACATTAATCACATAGCATGTAATCGGAATCAAGGATGCTACCAATCATTAATAACAGTCAAATCACATAATAACTAGGGCCGACAACTTAGGCCGCACCCTCTGTTTACCTCACTGACTTCGGCCCGCTTAAACCGAGCTCAGTGCATAATAAGCTGTCCTCGGCTACCAGTGGCCGAGCCGCACCCTGTGCGCAAGTGTAACCTTTGGCACTCTTAGCCCATTGGTTTACTGTTTACATGGCATAATACCATCCTTTCAAAGCATACATATTAGGGAACCCCTTAGTCCCATTACAAATACACAACCGGGTGCAGTTTTCTTACCTTTGGCTTCCAAGTGTACTAGCTACGAGCGATGCTCCTTGATCGCGATCCGATCCCCGAGCCCTAGCTTAGCACCTAGTCATAACCAAGATAAAGGATACTATCAACAATCTTAAAAGAGTTTCTAGACAAAGTTCTAGTCTCCGGAACATTGAACTTCACCAAACATGGTAAAAGATTCAATCCCGAGCACCCCAGGTTAAATTCCCAAGCCTAGAATCTCAAAATCCCAAAATCCCTTAAGGGCCATGGCATTAGCCACCCATGCCGCGGCATGGCCCCAACCAGAGGCCTCCCAATACCCAAAAGCAGACAAGGGTCGCGTTCCTACTCAGACCATGCCGCGGCCCGCCCTCCTTCCTCAGCACACATTAGCTTCGAAGGGCCGCGGCTCACCAAGAACTATGCCGCAGCTCGACCCCTTCGAACCCAGAAAAACCACCATTTTTTACTCTCAAACCTCATGCAAACTCAGCCAAAACAACCCCAATTCCACAACTCAATTACCCAAAACTTCCCACAAGATTCCAGCAACACAACCCAGCTGAAACCTAGACTAGAAACCCATCAAAAATCCATTTCAATCACTGAAACTTTCTAACTCAAGAACACAAAACCCAGCCATGGAAACACTATAACTCAGCCATTAAACCTTGAATTAGAGCTTACCTCACTTGCAGAACCAATCCTCCAAGAGTTTTCTGGGCTAACTTCCATGGTTCTAGCCTCAATTTAATCTTCAAATCCAAAACCCAAAAACCACTTAGAACACACTCAAAATCACAAAATTTCAACCACAGAAAATGGGATTCAATGCTTACCTCATCCTTGATTATGTTCCCTTGACAATCCTTGAGCTAATCCTCTAAATCCCAGCTTTTAATTCTTAGAATTCCAGCCAAAACCTTTAAGTTTCTATGTTTTTCTTTGGGAGAGAAAGGAAGAGGGGGTCGGTTTGCTATATTCCATAGTTTTCTAAAATTTTCCTAAGTCTATCCTTAAGCAATGAAGTTAATCCCAAGGCTCGGGATACCGGAAACGTCCCCGAGGGAAAAATGGTAAATTTCCCCAATATTCCCACCTAGAATTCCTAACCTCAAATATATCTCCAATTATTTATTTTCATAACCCGGTAATCTAAATAACCACCCGATACCTGAAATACCCCTTGACTTTTCCAAAGTCAAACATTAGGCCCCGTTATGACTTTCCCGCTATCTAGCTCCCTAGGATCGCTTCAAGTCGCCCGCTGCAGATTTACCCACATAATAATGTGGTTCTCACAGTTATAACATTTAACCACATTTATATACAGATAATAATACAAGCATGCTTATCATGTAATCATGCATTAAATCAATAAATTCACACATAAACCAAGTATGCCCTCCTGGCACACTAATCAAGGCCCTTAAGCCATATTAGTGATATTGGGTCGTTACAATAGTGGTTCAGCCTCAAAGAAATGGTAATAGCCTAATCCACTTGGTGTTTAAATATATGCTAACCTACACTTAAGATCAGATGAACCTGGGCCAACTAAATTTCTTAAGTTCAAGCAGTAAATACATAATCTCTATCTAAAGAATACAAGCTTTTCTCTTAAAGTTCCCCAAGAGTTCAAAAAGTCCCCTGAATGATCCGATGATCCCTCTATTTATAGGCTCATGGATTGTACAAGAAGATAAGTGTTTTTTTTTAACCAACTCTAATTAATAAAATAATAAATAAATTCAAAATACAACAACATGGGCTATTATTTTGAGATATTTGAGAAAATCCCACAGTAGTTACAGACGATTTTGGCTGAAATCATTACTGAGATTCTGTAGAAAAGTTACTGGGCAATTAGCCCCTGAGATTTTGACATATATGGTTGGATACGCTCATTTACTTGAAATATTTGGTTGGATATGTCTCTTTCCTGATATATCTAGTATGATATATATCTGGTCGACTAAAATCCTTCCTGACCAAGTAAATTTATATTTGCCACCCTAGATCAATAATTTGCCTGACTAGAGTGAACCATCCATGCAATCATTGGTTAGTCTTTTTCCCAACCAATGATGCAACAACAACTCTATGCAGTAGGTCATTTCCTAACCTTTGCACTTCTTTTGGGTGGTACATTTATTGACCATTAATGTGCCACTTGATATAAATGCATTGTCAACTGTCACTTCAAATTGCCATGTCATTGCACTGAAAGTTTGGGGATAACATGTGTCCCCCATGTTTATTATATAAATTACTTATATGATGAACTTTTTCTTTGGTCAGTAATTATCCAGGCTGTCCAAAAGCATATGTCTGACCAATAACTTTCACAAATATTAAAGGTCCGACCAGGTGCGTCCACAAAAAGTAAATGGTCGACTAGGGATTTAGTGAATATCCTAGAAGTATTCACTAAATCTCCAAGCGGTAATCCCTGTACAGAAGCCCCCACGTAGTGATTCAATATTAACCTCAGTACTTTTTGTTTATGTTTTGATGTTGTTTAGGCTTTGGGCTAGCCAATTTTGCCTCCAATTTCATGAAATCTTAAAGAAAAAATTATCTCCCATTCCACTTTATGTTTTCGGGTTCATGGGTATAAGATGAACATTGAAGCTTCCATGAGAAGCTTTATAAACCCTTTGAATTCCACGTTTTGATCTCGTTTTTGTACTACTTGGGTTGGAAACATTGTTTGCCCTTTCCTAGCAATACCCATTCTTTTAGACAATTTAACTGCTTGGATAGTGTTAATAATGCGAATTTGTGTTTGAGTTGTTCGAGCTTAGTCTGTACTTCTAGGATTCTGTTTGAGCTACTTGGGAGACGTGTCAGTCACGAGAATGTCGTTTTCACTGTCCAATGTTGTTTATCCCGCCTGGATGTGGCTTGAGGTTCTCAGATGTCATCCGTAGTGCTCGGATATAATTTGTTTTGCTTGAATGTTGTCATGCTGCTCAGATTCTATTTAAAGCAACTACATTTATTACTTTAGTCCTTTGTGAATGGCTTAAAAAAAATTCCTACTCGGAAAATTTCCTTTGTCACTACTTGAAAACGTTTTTCACTGGGCAGTAAAAAATTGTTAACTTCTTGGAAAAGTTTTTTAACTAGGCAGTAAATTTTTTTTACGTTGTACCCATTTTCTATTTGGTTTACTCACCTCCCCCATATATTTTGTAGATGAATCGCTTCAAATATAGGGGAGGTGACAACCAAATAGACGTCGGTAATTTATCTCCTGAGTCAAGCGACACCCCTTCGAGCAGTGATTCTTCCTCCAAATCTCCAAGCAAACAAGCTCCCGAAGACCGTCTTCGTCATCTCAAGAAACTCCTTCTCCGATCATCTTTATACTTCCTTCACAAAGAGCAATTCCTTAGGCAATAGCATCAACACCATCCAATCAGGGTAAAAAAGAAAAGTTGACTTCCCCAAGCACAGGACCCTCAAATAGCTCTTCGGGCAGTACAAAAAGTAGTAGAGCGAGAGCCTTCCGTGGGAGAACACCTAGTATAAGAAGTCAAGACTGAAGCTTCTTCATGACCTCTCCGCCCAGTGAGAAAAGTTAGCAGACCAAAGAAAAAGAATGCCCAGACCTTTGCAACAGAGAATCAAATTGTTCTTTTACTCAAACAAGGAAAGAAGAAGATCAAGTGCCCTCTTGGTTTGTCACCAAAGCCTTCAAATTGAATCCTAAAGTTATTGAGAGATACTCCATACTTTGGGCCTTAAAAGAGTGAGCTTGATATGTCCTCGCCCTGACCAGAGAGCCAACAACCTCGAAGGAATTTATTGTGCCTGGTCAAGATATCACATCTATGCTAGAGCCACTATCCCTCTGCATCCTTTCTTTTATTGGTGGCAGATTATTTCAATGCTTCTCCATTTCAGATAAATCCAAACTGGATATAAGCTTTGTCTTCCCTATAAATACTTTACTGTCTTCAGAAATGGAGTCCACCTACTCCTCACGAGGTGCACTATTTTTTTTATTTCAGAACCAACCCCAGCCATAAGATCATAGGTTTTTACCACTTTTTTCATAGGAAAAAGGGGATTAAGTACCTTCATGGTATCACCATTAAAACAAACCCTGGGAAGTATTACATAGAGTACTTTCTTACTTCAGATGTTTAAGCTAATAACTTAGCTTTCACACATGCAGGTCCCTTCCACCGACCTCTCCCGACCAAAGAGATGCATGCCCGGGAAGAGTTTCTTGCCAATATGCTTATTGATGAGAAAGATTTTGAGCAGCTGGTCAACTTGGATAACCTTAGATTGGCGGGGTTGTTGAAGAAAAACCAAGACATTGGTATAGGAAGTACCACTGATGAAGTGAACATGATCGACCAATCAAATGTAGACATTGAAGTAGATACTGGGCAGTTTTCTCCTGAGCCATCTTCTCAGCTACGTTGACTGGGTAATCTTGTTATTAGAGAGCCTCTTCCCGAGGAGCCTCATCATCCCATCTTTCCAACCAGGCCTGGAAATGGAAAGAGCATTAAACTTCTCAGAGAAATCAACTCGTCCTTGGAAGACGACGATGACATCTATAGTTTATTTTTATCTAGATAAATCTAAAAATGATTGTGCTGAAATTCTGTAGAGAAATATGGTCATGGTAGAATTTTTCATTTACTTATAATTATTTCTTTTTTTTGCTGACCGAGAATTTGTCTTACTTCCTTGCAGATTCAGGCATGTTCAAGCAAATCAATACTCCGTCTGCCCAGAAAAGGAAAACCGATGAAGGTAGCAGCGTGAATCCTTTAAGCAAAGTCGCGAGGACTGTCCCGAGCGACCAGGAAAGACCATCCGACCAGGATGCTACTCTTCCACACTCGACTTCTCCGTCTGTTCCACCTCCTACTCCAAAGAAAAAATTTCGACCGGGAACAGGCATCGAGGGCATAAGTGAACCTCTTTGACTTGCTGGCGAGTATGGTAGGGAGCTTCTCGACCCGACCAGACACTTAACCATGAGAGGATGACTTGTACTTTTGACAATCTTCCTCGGTAAAGTGTTGAATTCATTCTCAACAGAGGCCTTGTTGAATGATGAGCATAAGTATATTACCATAACCATGTGTATTTTCCTATCGATTGGCCTCATACTAAGTACCCCTTTTATTTTGATTTTCAGGGACTTATCACAATCAGTCATGCTCAACACTAAGTAGTAGAATACAAAGAGCTGGTCAGGGTTTTAAATGAATAGTTGGTGGAGGCCCAGGCAAAGAACGAAGTATTGATTAAGTTTGAAAATGATCTCCGAGAAAAGACTGAGTAGCCAGAAAAGACAATAATCGACTGGGATAAATCTCTGTAGGAGTTGGCTGATGAGAATAACAACAAGACCCAGGTCATCAAAGCGTTAATCGACCAGTTGGAAAAGAAGAATCAAGAGATTAAGGAGTTGAAACAAGACAAGGATGTTGATCTCACTCGTTATGGAGAGATCTGCTTCAACTGCATCTATCAGATATGGAAGATGAACAAGCCTCTCAACCTCAAATTTCTCTCTGAAGAGGCAAAGGCTGAAGAGCTTGCTAAATTTGAAGCTAAGGTCGCTGAGGAGGCAGCTCTTCCAGCTGGTACCGTGGCTTCTTCTCCTACCTTATCTATCCGACCAAAGGAGGTTCGGGATGCTAATGACGGAGTTGACCAGCCTGGCACTAATGTACCCGACCACTGAGCGTATGCATCACTGACCAGGGAACTTTGTATTTGACCAGTAGTTTTCTTTTTAGTGCCCTTATAAAGACAATTGCTGCTTAGCAGCTTTTATATTTTGCTCATATGGCCGAGTTGTTGGCATTTATGCTTTACTTTTCTTTTTTAACTTAAAACATTCTAAGTCTTTTTATACTTTCAACATTATAAGTTTTTTGTTAATAGTAAAGTCACTCTGATTTATGCCTTGTATATTTTCGCATGAGTGCTTAGTTTTATTTAATATAGAAATTATATACATTTCACAAGTTTTTACTAAGTATACTTCCCCACACTCTTATTGCTCTAAATATTTTGTGAGCGAAATAATTATATTCACACGAATGTTTGTTTCTAACTTCAATTTTTCTAAAAACAAAAAAATTCAAAGTTACTTAAGCTTTGTAATATAAGTAAGTTTAATGGCCATTTTCGACTTCAAAAATTTACAAGTTAGCCTAAAAAAAAACGCCTTAGCTTGTGCTTTTATTGCATGTGTTAAATTATATATTATTATACCCCATGTACCCCCCAATTAATCGAAGGTTGAAAGATCCTTGGTCACTTGCTACTTGACCGAATCTATTCAAGCAATTAATTACTTGAGAAACACATAGAATATATGGAAAATATTCGAGCAGTTGAACACTGCTTGAACGTACTGACCAGTTGAACACTGTCTGATTTTACCGTCTAGTTGAACACTGTTCGAATAATTAACACACATGCATATTTGTAGCGAGAATCGACCACGCTGCGTGTAGTCTCTTTTATTACTCATAACATAATAGTGACAAAACATGTCTAGAAATGAGTTTTAACCAAACAATAGGCAACCGGTCGGCTAATGACCAAGACCTTAACAAACTTAAATAACAAGTTGAACACTTGAAACTAAGCTACCACTCAGAATGTAACGCCCTGGATAACCAAGACCATCACACTGTGTGTTTTAAATAGTGCAAGACTTGCTAATCAAGTCATTTAAATAAAAATGTGATCCTAGAATCATAAAAATGTTAGGGTTAAAATATTTTGGCCATAAATGGATAATTTTCATTAAAAATAAATATTTAGTACATGGGATCCCAAAAACAGGGTTTAAAGGATAGATTTACAAAATTCCAAAAAGTTATATACAATCAAGGCCAATCTAATGGCTAAATACACATTTTAGGTTTCCGTCCCTGTACAATCCCTCGACCGTGGCGGACAAGCAGCTTACAATGTACACCTTGCCCCCAGAGCTCTCCAACTCATGGTTGAACCATCTTACACTTTCCATTACCTGCACCACGTAGCACGCGTGAGGTGAGGCCCAGTAAGAAAACCATATAACTTAGCATAAACAATCCAGAAAATAAAATAATTCATAAAACATTAACCAGATATTTAGCAGTCCATAGCATTCACATAATTAGTGTTAACAATTGACAAATCAACAATCTATCATCCAAATATTCAACATACCATAATCTTCAAATTAACAATAGTAAACATATCATACAATATTCAGGGTCGACACCCTTAGGCCGCACCCTCTGTTTAACCCACTGTCTCTGACTCACTTAGGTCGAGCCAGCGTTTAACCCACTGACTCTGACTCGCTTAGGCCAAGCTCAATGATTATTTAACTAACCTCAGCTACCAGTGGCCAAGTCGCGTCCTGTGTGAATATATCATTTCCGGCACTCTTAGGCCATTAATTTCATGCTTACATGACATATCATAATCATACAACAATTTTATTCAAATATAGGGAGCCCTTAGTCCCATCACAGCCACATTCGGAGCTAAGGACCGTGCTCGGAACCATTTAACCCTCTTCGCTTATAAAGTAAAGGTAAGAAAATTGTACCCATTTCTTGGTGATAAACCTAGTAAGAAATCTTAAATTGAACCATCATTGTAATTCAATTCCATAAACCAACTTCAGGGCCAATCTCAAGCTCTCAGGACCTCTAATTCCACCAAACGAAGTGGTGAAACCGTTCCCCCGAGCCCCCAAGAAAAACCCTAAAAGGTACCTAAAAGCCAAGTTCTGAAGGTAGGGTAGCGCTACAGCGATACCAGAGGGCGCTTCAGCGCTACAATCAAAATCCTAAGCCCCCCAGAAACGCAGCCTAGCGCTGTAGTGCTCCTAACTTAGCGCGCTGCAACCAAAAAATGCATATTTTTTGGGTTTCTCCTTCGAATATCCCTGAGCCAAAGCTCCAAAAATCCAACCCTCAAAACCTCCAAACCCAAAATTAACTATGGAACTACACTCTACTCATCATATGCAACAAAACCTAACCAAGTTTCTCTCAAAAACTCCAATCAATCCCTAAAACCCATATTCAACCTCTCAAACCCAAACACCATGAAAATAGGATAAGAACTCAGAGATATTAAGAGGTTAAAGCTCAAATTCAACCTAAACTACTTAGCAAAACTCAGAGATTAAAGCAAGATCCTTACCTCAAATTGTGACCCAACTTTCCAACAGAAACCTCACACGAACTCAGCCAACTTTCTTGAATTTCTCCCCTGTTTTCGCCGAATTCCCCCTAGCTTGCTTCTGTTTTCCCTTCACTTTCCTAGAGCTCCCAACTTAAGCTTCCTGCCCCCTTCTTCTTCCTTAGCTCCCAAGCCCAGGTTCATCTAAGTTCCATCAAAGGTGAGAGTGAGGAACAGAGAAATCGAGGGAGATGAGAGAGGGTGAGCTGAGAGTTTTTTTTTTCTTTCTTTATTTCCTTCAGTGATTCTACAGCTTTCTCCTATATTCTGAAATAAATCAGGTTATATCTTCTAATAACCAAAAGTCCCTTTTGCCCTCCCAAATAAACTAATCCTTTACTAAACCTAAGGGTAAAATTGTCATTTGTTTCAAATTCTCGCTAATTCCTCAAACATTTCTAACATTTACCAATTAATCCCATCTTCCAATTATTTACCCAATATCTAATAATTCTCAAATTATTCTCCCAAATTTCCAAAATACCCCCCAGGCTCCCCCGAGCTGGGTATAAATCCCTGCTGTGACTATTTCGCCAATCCGCTCACTAGGACCGTCTCGAACCATATGTTGCAAATATATCCACATAATAATGTGGTCTCAACAATTCCTCACATATAATTACATTTATGCCCTATACGAGCCAAAATTACAAATATGCCCTCTACGAGCCAAAATTACAAATATGCCCTTATAAATAAAACAAGGCCCATATGCATATTTAATGCCCATAAACATGCACTTAATCAACTCCATATAATCATATAGTCATACATACCACACAATCACACATTAAATCATTTATCCACATAAATACCAATTATGCCCTCCAAGCACACTAATCAAGACCCTCAAGCCTTATTAGCAATTTTGGGTCGTTACAATTATCCCCTCCTTATAACAATTTCGTCCTCGAAATTTATTCAAACACATCAGGTAATAAATATCATACCTTTGACCATAACTCCAGAGTCTAATTCTTTACCTTTAATCCTACAATAACACTCTTACTAGAGTGACAATCGTGTTCCATAAGATTTTATATTATAACCATACTCTCATTAACCTTTCCTTACTCAATAGTTCTGCTGAAATTTCAAGGTCTGCTTATCTCATCAGTGGTCGTTTTCCTGTATTGTCATTGACACCAGTAATACCCATAAGCCACCACCCACACTAGGGTAGTGAAAACTTGTAGGCCATTGGCCTAATCCTTGGTACGATCTCGGGATCCTTCTCAAATAAGAAATCCAAAAATCTTTCTTTCTTTCTCAAAGTATCTTACTCTTCCTTGTTTACAATGTTTGGAGAAATACAAATTTCCTGTCCTGGAACTTCGTATTCCGATACTTGAAATTTGCGAACTCTTACGTCCTTTCAGATAGGCAGATACTTTTTCCTTAATAATTCTAACAACTTCATTTGTTTTCCCCCGAACCAATACTGAACCATAATACTCATTGCCTTTTATTTCCTTACTTAGAACCAGCACTTCATGCTTTCTATCTTACAATATCTTATGTCGTGTCACCTTAGCTGTAAGCCAGCATTCATCACTGTGACTATTCATCAAGGGACTATACTTTTCTTAATATCCCAGACACTTGCACATTCAATGCGTAATTCTTTAAAATAACCATTAATTCTTTAAGTTTCCATTCTATCTGTAGACAACCAATAATTCTAGGTTCCAACCTTACTCCCTTCGTTCTCTATTTCCTTTCCAGAACTTGAAAAATTTAAGGGTCTCAACCCAACACTATCACTTATCATGCTGTATCACCCATTCACACGAACCAAAGTATGTTAACTCAATCTTCTAAGATGCAACCTTCCATGTCCAATCATCTTACTTGTAGTCTATTGTGGTCCAATCCTACGATCCCCCACTATACCCTTTTAGCTTCCAACATCCGAAAATTAGATCTTACCATCCATATAAAATTCTTGGTTACATTATGCTTAAGGAGGTAATACAATGTTTATTTAGGATCTCCATCTCAACACCAGGTTCCATCGGACCACTCATCCGATCTTCATCCCTTAATTCATGCTACGATGGTAGAATTCTTAACCATTCTCACAATATCTTCTTTCTGAATTTCACTGTCCATAGAGATATATATCTGTTGACAACCCATCATAGGCGCTATAGCAATCTCAATTGTTACCTTGTCTGACCTTGCTATAATCTGTGGCTTCCTATCCAACCGACACTGACCTTCCCAAGTAAGAGATCAGCTTCCAAATTAATTTTCCTCTTATACAGTCAAGGATTTTTAACATGAATTACCCAATAAGTCTCACCGGATCCTAATCTCAGGGTTATTCCTCGACAAATGACCAAGTGCTCAAATCCCTTACGCTATGCATTTACCATCAACTTAATATTCGTTGTATACCAACCATGTTCCAATTCTTTCACCTACAGTGAGCCTCAAACCATCATCCCTTCAGTCTATATCTGGGTGTGTCTCAAACTTAATGCACCGCTTACAGTCTCATGTTTTTAAACAAAGTCAAGGTCCTTCACACTACCCTTCCATATCCATCCATTACACACGGATTCCTATACACAAGGTGTTAACCAATCCTTATTCTGTCTTATGAAAATTATGTACAAGATTATCCATTCAGTCTAACTTTAGGTTCCTCTGCCAACCCAATCTCTGGTGTAGCTGTCTTTGAAGATACTTCAGGTAGTAGATGACATGTTCACCAGTCTCAGTGTGTCTCTTATCCCTCAGACGTTCTTTATTAATTTCTTTATCTCTTCTGATTGAATATTTTCATTATCGGTCATTTCTCTTCCTGTAGCATGACCTTAAATACCCTTGGTGACATCGAAACTCACACCTTCTAGAGCCTTACATGTGACCCTGATTCTTTAGTCCTGGTATCATCAGTGTAGTAGTCGTTCGCATTCTACTTCTAATTAGGAAGTAGTTAAACATATGCTTGATGAACCTGGATGTGACTCGTTCATACCATTCTTGTACTCTCTGCTTGTCGAACTACCTATGTTGTTGAAGCATAAGTCAGTTAAGAATCCTCACAAATAATCCATCACGCCCACTTGGTACAAGTAATGATTCCTGAGATGGCTCTTTCCTTGATCCTCAGCTGGTAATAACAAGATCGAAGATCAATTCCTAAAGACATTGTCCTGTCTTGTAACCGAGCATTTAAACTCTTCATCCCTAATAGGCAATGTCAACGAGTCCCATGATACAACACTCCGTCTAATCAATCCCTAAGTCAGATATCTCTTTAAAGTAATTCTTTCTGCGAAACTAATACCATTCTTCATAATGCCCCTGATACCGAATCTGTCCATACCAAAATTTTGTAGTGTACCCAACAATTCCCTTGCGCGCCCATCTTAATCCTTACTGACCAACTCAGTTTCCTTTCAGCCCAATCAATATACTTCAAGTGATGTCCTCAACAATCCATGGTTGTCTCTTATATAATAAACTAGCTCTCACCCAGGACCATAACAAGACTCTCACATGAGAAGCTTAATCACTTCCACTACGAACCCCTTACTACCTGTATTCCAATTCTTCTTTAGGGAGATTCCAATTCATCCCCAACAAGCATTAATATCTCAAGCCCTTCGTGCAATAACCTTGAGACATATACTTCATATCGGAATCTCTCTTGGGGATATGTAGCACTGAACTCTTTCTGCTCGTGATATAACCAAGAACGGGAACTATCAAGTCAACTAGTCACCTATGAAAAACTAGCCTCGGCTTCTAATGTAACAAGGTATTCTAGTTTTCCATTCTCTAATCCTGGGCAATCCCTAATCCGCCCTAACATACTAAACCATTCCATGTGGATAACGTGCCCTTACCTGGTGTCTTTCTAGATAGCGTCTCTTGCTTCTGATGCATACTAAACAACTTCACTAGGCCTCATCACTGTCCTGACAACTAACCTGTAAACCATACCCATTCTTGTCAAAACGAGGAGCCATATATTTGTCAGAGGTTCTTCTTTTCCTATTACTGAGCATCTGCCCTTATAAAATTCAACATATGGAAATACCGTCATCTGCATTTCTTGCCCTACGGCATTTGCGCTCCATACCTCATTCCTTATATCTTAAATAACTTGGCCCTCCCTGCTGCCCAAGTATAGATGAAAAATCTCATGCACTGGAGCGGCCTTGATGCTCTGGGCCATCCCACAGTTTAATCCCTAAATGAATAATCATTCTTAGCTACATCTACTTGTATCAATTTCCATATTGACATACATTGCCATTGTCTTACCATTCCAAACCAAGTTCATAAACTCATTAGTCTCCGCGGCTCAAACTACGTCATAGTAATCTTTTATCAAATCAATGCCTGAATTCCTCCCAACCCATCGTGACAACATTTTGGGTCTGAGTATCAGGTCTCCCTCTAGTTCTACGTCCTCAATTTTGATCGGTACGCCTCGTACTATCCGTGATGATAGGACTACTTCACCCGAAGGCAACTATGTCACAAACCTAGTTCTATAAGGTTTGTCTAATGTCTTTATCATTCCTAACTAGATATACGAGTATGTTGTTCTCGAATCAAATAACACTAGAACATATACTATCGAGGATAGGAATCTGACCTGTAACTGCTTTGTTACTAGCATGGGCTCCTCCTTGGGTCAAGGCAAAGAGTTTGGTCTGGAACCATCGTGTTAGCCATCTTCTCCATTTGCTTGAGCTGGGGACATTCCCTCTTTCGATGACTTTCCTGGCCATAAATGTAGCATTCCTTGTATTTGCACGACACTCCCCAAGATGTTTCTTTTGGCATTTGGAGCATTGCAAGTATTCTACATAACCCGGCCTATCACTTGCTCATAATCTTTTGTCACCATTGGCCTGCTTACTATCGGGATGCTTTCTCTTCTACCTATTATTGTTGCTATGCTGCGGCTGCAGCTGAGTCTATTGTCATTGTTGTTGTAGTAGATCTTCCACTTGTTGTCGTAGGTAGACAATTTCTGCGGTCATGTCAACCGGCGGTGGCGGCGCACTTTGAGTAGCAGTAGTAGTGGTAGCACGTGCTTCTCTTTTGTGAACTGGAAGGGCTTCATTAGTCTCATGAGCGGCGGTAGAGTCATCGGCATTGGTGCGTGCAGACCTTCTGAGTGACATCTTCAACAAAGTTCTAATAGTCGAGAAAACATATTAGAACTTACCCTAATAGGCTCTAAGGAAAAATCTTAAGCTAAGCAAACATAACTCGGACCTATTAATTATGATTTCTTATGAAAAATTATATAAGCCTTCTTTATCATTAGGGTGTGTTTCTATACTTAGAAAATAAGCCATCATTATTATTTTCTAAGTCTATTTCTAATCATCCTATATGACTTAATTCTCAGGCTCGAAACTCGTCGTTGTTCCAAAGTTAACCATATTGAGGAAGGGCTAAGATCAGTAAAATCGTTCCCATACTATGGCCCCCTAACTCTCAATATGGAACCCGGCCCATTGATTTGTATCCACCCTCACCGAACTTGGTCATTATTTATTAAATTTATTATTTATTATGATTGCAAAATAAAAATCAAACCCATACATGTCATCTAAATAACAATGATATTTATTTGGAAAAATAGCTTTCACTAAGTACAATCATAAAAAAAAAAAAAGTAAATAAAGAAAATAATCTATTCTAAAAATCAGGATCTTCTACATCTGATCCCTCATCTAACATATCATCATCTATCTCCTCATAGTCATCATTATCTTGAGCCTCAAAATGCCCTCGAGGAAGATTCGTAAAAATTCTATGTTTTTGCCCGTTTGTGAATTAGGATTCCATTTTAAAAGTGAACCTAAGTATGAGAAAATAATATCTCATAGCTACCGGTAATTCATCTTCATCATCTATAGTCTCCCATATATCTTCTAAGGCGTCAATTACAGTAGGATAATCTTTAAAAAGTCTAATCACTAAAACATATTGCTCCGTAGCTCTCATCATGATTTGCTTAGTTGCTTGTAGGCGACCTATCTCCCTTGGAATAAGTGTAGTCTCCGAGTGATTCTTTCTAGCACTCCTACGACATTTCTTGGCTCTCTAATTCTTTTCAAAACCTTAATGGCTTTGTTATCCTCATAAATTAATACTCCATTCATTCTTAACTGAAAACATAAGGCTAAAACGTTAGTTGTACATACAACCATAATAACTATAACATAAACACTTACATTGGCGGTTAGATTCGGATCTTGAGCGTGTGTATCAAGGAGAACTTCATATGAATGAACTGTTTGCTCTGATACCAACTGTAATGGCCCAACTAATTCTAAGACCTTGGACCATTAAAACTACTAGACATAGCTACAAATTTAAATAAAACATACATAAGGAATATTCACAACTTTATTAAAACTTCAAAGTAAATATTGAAATACATGAATGAGCGGTATGGGATCCCATTGTTTTAAAATAAAACATAACTTTAAGCTAAAGAAAATTGTTTACAAAGCTAAATGCAGAAAAATACATAATAAAAAACATAATTTAAAAAGACTAAAATAACGTCGTCCTCAAATCGTCACATAGTCCATCGAATCCCTTCATCCTTAATACACAAACCAAGCTACCAAGAATCCTTCCGCCACCATAACTATTTTCCTGCATACATAAAATAAAGGAATGAGCCTAATGCCCAGCAAGGAAAATCTACTAGCACATACAACATAAAACATAACATAAGACTACAAAACATATACTATAAAACAATATATACTATAAAACATATATCACAACTCTGACCCATGTACATGGTAAACATTAGGGTTTCCTAGCTAAGCAACTATGATCCTCAAAATACATTGAGGTTTGCTAGCTAAGCAACTATGAGCCCTAAATAACATAAAAACATTGGGGTTTACTTAGCTAAGAAACTATGAGCCTCAAAATACATTGAGGTTTGCTAGCTAAGTAACTATGAGCCCCTAGCAACATAAAAACATATTCATATTTATATATATCATAACATATAAGCATATAGAAACTATCCTATTTTCCTTACCAACACCGGGATATTTAAGAAAAAGGACGGGATTTTGAACACTCTTAAAACCAACAATAAGAATGGTGAGTGTTTCTAAAGATAAGAGATGATAAAGAATAGAACTAAACCATCAAGAAGAAGCTTACCGAAAAGAAACCTTAAGTTTAGAGAACATATATACCTAACCAAGAATCGAAAACAACGAGTTAGGATCTGAATGAAAACTAAAGAAAACTAAGGAACCATACAGAAATGAACTTGAGAATAAGAATACCTTTGGATGTACTAGAACCGATCTACACCTCGATATAGAAAACACACTCTATATCTCACTTCCTAAGTGTTTATAAAGCTTAAGGTGATAAAGCTTTTATCCCAACCCAAGTGTTTATCACTCTATAGTAACCCTAGCAGCTTGAAGGCCTGAACACAGCTTGAAGAATGAGAAAAATGGCTAGGTACTAGGTCCTATTTATAGAGTTCAAGGAGTGAAACTGCCTCCTTTTATCTTGAATAAAATAATGAATATTAATTTTAAAATATTTGAATATTCGTTCAACAGGTGCTGAAGACTCGGTCAAAACGTTCAGAGGCTAGTAAAGAGGTAAAGGAATGAATCAAGCTCGGTTTCTACAACATTTGAAAAAGTGGTCCTAGGGCCAATATATCGCCCACCCTAGGCGATATATTGCCTGGCCCTATGTCCCGAGTGCTCGTGGTTTTGATCGTGCGAAGTTGACGTGTTTTTCGTATCTCTCATGTGGCGATATATCGCCCTATAGCTGCGATATATCAGAATACGTTGAGATATTAGACACGTAATTGCACTTTATCAACTTAATTTGAATTGATTAATCAGGTTTGACTTAGTAACACGAGATTTCGGCAAGTTCTGGAAGGGTCTAGAGCTTCTAGAAACTTATATTTTTGAATTATCCACTTAAAATGCTTAAATTCTCAAAGAAACGAGATTGTGACAGGTGTCATGCTCTTAATAGTCTTGGAAGATTCTAGAGTTTCTAGAACTTTCTTTTATTTAAACTATAATTAAATCCTTAAATAAACATGCACACGACAAGTGTCATGATCTTATTAATTCTATCGAAACCTTATAGTATAATAAATGAAATCTTTATAATCAGCTATATTAATCAAACCTTATGTTATAATTAATATTCTTAGACTATAGGTTAAACTTATAAAATCTATAAGTGTTACTACGAGTGTTCAACTAAGTCCCGGCTTGAACCAAAATCCACAATAACTATCATACTATAACTACTACTAGCTACTACTACTATTACTACTACTACTGCAACTACTACTACTACTACTACTACTGCTGCTGCTGCTACTACTATCTAACTAGCTAAGTAAAGTTTTGGGACTTTATAGCTGTAGCACTCCTAACCTAGCGCTACAGCGCTGCAACCAAAAACTGCATATGTTCTGGGTTTCTCCTTCGAATCTTCCCATGCCAAAGCTCCAAAAATCCAACCCTCAAAACCTCCAAACCCAAAATTAACTATGGAACTACACTCTACTCATCATAGGCAACAAACCTAACCAAGTTTTTCTCAAAAACTCCAATCTATCCCTAAAACCCACATTCAACCTCTCAAACCCAAACACCATGAAAATAGGATAAGAACTCAGAGATATTCAAAGGTTAAAGCTCAAATTAAACCTAAACTACTCATCAAAACTCAGAGATTAAAGTAAGATCCTTACCTCAAATTGTGACCCAACTTTCCAGCAGAAACCTCATACCAACTCAGCAAACTTCCTTGAATTTCTCCCTTGTTTTCCCTGAATTCCCCCTAGCTTTCTTCTGTTTTCCCTTCAATTTCCTACAGCTCCCAGCTTAAGCTTCCGGCCCCTTTCTTCTTCCTTAGCTCCCAAGCCCAAGTTCATCTAAGTTCCATCAAAGGTGAGAGTGAGGAAGAGAGAAATCGAGGGAGATGAGAAAGGGTGAGCTAAGAGTTTTTTTTTCTTTCTTTCTTTCCTTCACTGATTCTACAGCTTTCTCCTATATTCTAAAATAAATCTGGTTATATCATCTAATAACCAAAAGGCCCTTTTGCCCTCCCAAATAAATTAATCCTTTACTCAACCTAGGGGTAAAATAGTCATTTGTTTCCAATTCCCGCTAATTCCTCAAATATTTCTAACATTTACCGATTAATCCCATCTTCCAATTAACTTCCAATTATTTACCCAATATCTAATAATTCCCAAATTATTCTCCCAAATTTCCAAAATACCCCCAGGCTCCCTCGAGCCGGGTATAAAATCCCCCCTGTGACTATTTCGCCAATCCGCTCACTAGGATCGTCTCGAGCCATATGCTGCAAATATATCTACATAATAATGTGGTCTCAAAAATTTCTCACATATAATTACACTTATGCCCTCTACGGGGCAAAATTACAAATATGCCCTTATAAATGAAACAGGCCCCATATGCATATTTAATACCCATAAACATGCACTTGATCATCTCCATATAATCATATAGTCATTCATGCCACACAATCACACATTATAATAATTTATTCACATAAATACCAATTATGCCCTCCCGGCACACTAATCAAGGCCCTTAAGCCTTATTAGCAATATTGGGTCGTTACACAGAAAGTGGTATTTATTGATAATATATCCTCAAATGCTCGTCATTCCAGTAGCTCTACTTTAATGCTCCGTTCAGCCAAGAAAGTTTGTAAGTGATGGGAAGAGAAACTTGCTCAATCTGGTAAGGTCCCTCCCAATTTGGTCCTAGCACTCCAGCTGCTGGGTTTTTGATGAACACCTTTCTCAAAATCAAATCGTCGACCTGGAACTTCTAATCTTTCACCTTGGAATTGAAGTAGCAAGAAAATTTATATACCAATATACCCTATGTGACCCCCAACTGGTCAAGGGTTAATTGCTCGTGAAACACATGGGAATATATGGAAAAAAAATTAGCAGTTGAACACTGCTCGATTTTACCGAACAGTTGAACACTGCTCAAGTACATGTCGACCAGTTGAACATTGCTTAATTTACCGACCAGACGAACATTGCCTGATTTTACTGACTAATTGAACACTGTTCAATTTTACTGACTAGTTGAACACTACTCGATTTTATCGACCAATTGAACACTGTTCAATTTTACTGACCAGTTGAACACTTCTTGAGTATACCAACCAGTAGAACATTGTTCAAGTATATCCAAAGGGCTGACACTCATATGGTCGACGTCATCCAACCCAGTACGTCGATTTGTCTAGCCATGCACCGCAGCTGCCAGTGCATCAAGATAAGCTTGAATAACTGATGATACTAATGATGTTTCAGCATCTTGACCTCCTAGTCGGGCATTCATGATCAGCGTAATTCCATCAAGTATTTCTACTTGATCGTCAGGGCAGACAGAACCTTTCCCTTCAACCAGGGGGTTTTCCTTTTGTTGCTGATGAAATTTCGCAGATCCTTCTGGGTAGCATGTCCACCTAGCCAGTTAAACATTGTACTCTTGGTCCTTTGGGAGGTTTGTTGACTCTCATATAGTTACCTTTTAGGAGGCTTATGCTACGAGACTTGTTCTTTCCCATTGCGCTGCTGATCAAAGTATCGAGGGACATTCTCAAGACGAGTCTAACAGACATCTTGATCATTTGACTAGTCAGTATGATGACTGTCAGCCTCATCTCGACCATGCCTATATTTGTACCGAGAATCTTTTTTATCTTGAGGAGCCTTAGCCTGATTGTTTCTGAGCGGGGCTTGCGGATTTCCCGATCGGTCATATCTTGATTGGGGATTTCCTAACTGGTAACTTCCTGAAGGGGTTCTGGAATCTTCTCTCTGTGTGGATGCGATTCTAGAGTGGAGGTCATCATCCATCTGATCGACCCGATGACTTTGACTCTAACCAGGTCCTCAAGAATTTGTCTTCCTAGCAGGGGCTTTCGACCAGCATTGTCATTTCGAGCTCCCGGGAAGCAGTTCGTACCGTGGCTTGAGCATTGGATTGGGCCAACTAGGTAGTCGCTTCTAGAGCAAGTGCCACCTTGCAATGTCAGTGGTCGGCCTTCTCTTGGCGGTTTATGATCTTTTCGCTTCTCGCATCTATATCGCATCTTTGCTGATCGAACTCGGTCTTCTGCCTGGCTATTTCTTCAGCAAAAGACTCTTGCTAAACATTGAATTGCATCATCTCTTCCTGAAAAATCCCCCTGGCTTCATGGAGTTGTTCGACCTCTAGTGTTATCTCCTCAAGAGTAACCCCAGGTTCAGTTTCAGGATTCTCAGGTGCAGCAGAAATCTCTGGTCTGACAGATTCTTTTGTAGTCGGTGCAGTGGGCTTTTTGGATGCCATAACCAGTAGGATGGGAATTTTGGTGTGCTTTTCTATTCAGGATCTCAATGAAAGCACTAAAAATGTTGACCATAGTTTTGGCCAACGGGGAGTAGACGCAAAAACAATAGAAAGTAAGATTGCATTAAATTGAAAATAAACGACACAAAAGATTTTATAGTGGCTCAGGCCCAAACAAATGGTAATAGCCTAATCAACTTGGTGTATGAATATATGCTAACCTACACTTAAGATCAGATGAACCTGGGTCAACTGAGTTTCTTAAGTGCAAGTATTAAATACAGAATCTCTCTCTAAAGAATACATGCTTTTCTCTTAAAGTACCCCAAGAGTTCCAAAAGTCCTCTGAATGATCCCATGAGCCCTCCATTTATAGGATCATGGAACGTACAAGAAGGGTCTTCCATTTTGACTGAGTCTTTGGTTTCTTTAACCAACTCTAATTAATAAAATAATAAAGAAATTCAAAATACAACAACATGGGCTATTATTTCAGGATATCTGAGAAAATCCCACGATATTTACTAATGATTTTGGCTAAAATCGTTACTGAGATTCCATAGATTTGTTACTGGGCCATTAGCTCTTGAGATTTTGACATATCTGGTCAGATACTTTCCTTTACTTGACATATCTGGTCAGATATGTCTCTTTCTTAACATATCTAGTCGGATGTGTCTCTTTGCCTGATATATCTGGTCGGCCACAACTCTTCCTGACCAGGTAAATTTATGTTTGCCACCCCAGATCAATATTTTGCCCGACTAGAGTGAACCATCCATGCAATCACTGGTTAGTGTTTTTTCCAACCAGTGATGCAACAACAACTTTACCCAGTAGTTCATTTCCTAACCGTTGCACTTCTTCTGGTTGGTACCTTTATTGACCATTAATATGCCACTTGATATAAATGTATTGCCACCTATCACTTCAAATTGACATGTCATTGCACTGAAATTTTGCCCATAACAACTTGTCTCAAAATAATTTTTGTATGCTATGCTCTTTCTAGAATTTTGATGAATAAATGTGTGTCAAGCAATGCATTAATTTCTACTTAGTTGATAATCGTAGCTCTAGGCTTACCACCCCATACTCTCTCTAATCTCTAAAAAATTTCTCTATGGTGAGAACCTCATGAAATATTTGTCTAACATCAACATGGTGTTGATCATGGACAACATCGACTTTGTGATAATCGAAGATATTCCTACTTTTCCTATGCAATGATCACCAAATTATTCAAAGAGGATTTTTGGGGGTGGACTGAGTAAACAAAAGAAGGCTAATACTACCAAACATGCTCACGGAGAAGCTACCTTAAGCTTCTTCATCAAAGAGAAAATGAGCAAGAAATTCAAACAAAAAGAATAAGAAAACCACTAGCAAGGCACCAAATGCTGCAAAGCATCATGGAGCAAGGCCAATTTATAAGTACACCAAAGGGGAGTGTTAAAGGGTAGTGTTTCCAACTGCAAGGAGACTGGGAATTGGGACAAGATTTCCCAGTACTTAAGGCATATGAAACCCAAGATAATGAAATATTTATCTTGGATGCATGTGATTTTAAAGGATAATTCTTCAGTTTTGGATCTCTTAATCAAGATCTATTAAAGAAGCATGTACTTTTTACACCTTTTTAGCATTAGGAAAGTCATGAAGGATAAAATCCCAAAGTTTGTAATCCATCAAGGGTTGTTTGTATCAAACAAGGCAAAAGGATAAGCTTAAATGAATTTTGGAAATAAATATATTATTTTATGAAAATGTTTATTTTATTATGTTTTTCAATGGAAATTTTAATTTAAGTTTTTCTTATTACATCAACAACAATTTGTAGTTACTTTCACAAGTAATAAAATCATATTTCTATAAATTGATGTGAACAATGTGGTGGATGTATGGAAAATGGGTTATACCTTTTTCAAAGATAGCTAAATCTAGGACCGTTAATGACAAAATGTCAATAACGTTAGAAATGACATACCTTTGGCATCTTCGCTTTGGTCATATTTTCTATGATAGGATTTAAAGACTAACAAAGGTTGGGCCTTTGAGAGAACTCACCTAGGGTGACCTACTTGTTTGTGAATCTAATCTTGAGGGAAAACTGACAAAGGGTCCATTCTCTATTATAGGAGAAAGGGCCAAAGAACCATTAGGGCTAGTATATTCAAATGTCTGGGGACAAATGAATGTTCAAGCAAGAGGTGGTTATAAGTATTTCATCACCTTCATTATCTATTGCTCTAGAGACTCATGTAATTGCCTAAAGCATAGGAATTCTAAAAATTTGTTAACAAGTTCAAAGAATTCATTATTATGCCTTTAAAACCATATTAGGCAAAATGTTAAAGATCTTGCAATCTGATTGGGGTGGAGGATATTTGGATAATCAAAATCAAGATTGTAACATCCCAAATTACCTAAAAGTGTCAAGGCCTTGATTAGGGGGCTAGGATGGCAATATATGGAATTATATGCTTATATGATATATTTGTGTATGATTATGTGATTATGTGATTATGTGAGTTATATGATAATATAACTAGTTATGCATGTTTAGGAGTACTAAATATGCATGTGGGCTCATTTCTTATCAGAAGGGCAATTTTCGTAATTTAGCCTGTTATGGGCATAATTGTATATATGTGCATATATGTGATTTATGTGAGAGACCACATTATTATGTGGGTTCATTTGGGTTATTATGCACGACGCGATCCTAGGGAGCAAGTTAGCAAGAAAGTCATAACAAGACCCAATACCTGACTCGGGGTGAGTCAAGGGGTATTTTAGGTATTTAGCACAGTATCGGGTTATCAGGAAACTTCAATGAATAATTAAGGTTATATTTGGAGTTAGTGAGATTAGGAGGGAATACCAGGGATTTTGATCATTTTGTCCTCGGGGACGTTTTTGGTACCCCGAGCCTCAGGATCAGCCTAACTAACTTAAGCCTTAAAGGAACAAAACATAAAATAAAAACAAAAAACCCTCTGCTCACCAACCGAACCTTTTTATCTCCCTCATTCTCTTTTATTTTCTAGTGAATTGCTTGAGGAAACCAAGGGATTTTTGGCTGAAAACTTGGAGATTGAAGGCTTGAACTTGGGAATTGGATTGGCTACAACTAGGGGGACTTAAATCACAGTTGGGGTAAGGTTCTAACCTCTGTTTTTACTTAATTTTGTTAGATTTTTTCGTGTTCTTGAGCTTGTAGCTCAAAAGTTTAATTAATGAGTTTTGATGAGTTTTTCATCAAGTTTTAGTTCGGTTTTGTTGCTGGAAAGATATTAAATCTGTTATGAGGATTGAATTGTTGTTTTAGGGTGGATTTGGGGTGGTTTTGAGTTTGGCTAGAGAAAAATGGAGGGATTCTGGGTTCACAAGGTCAAGTCGCGGCCCTGTTCTTCGGGCGCCGTGACCCAACCGAACCCAAGGTCCTTGGGGGTTTCTGTCTGGGAGGCGCGCTGCGACCCTCCAGGGTAGGTCGCGGCTCGTCACCCATTCCCAGGAAGAAGGGGCCCTCTAACTTGAGGGGCGCGCCACGATCCCCAAGGTCAGGTCACAACCCGCCTAGGCTGTTTTGGCCACCATGGGTTTTTAATGACGAGAATTTATTCCTAAGGGCTCGGGATCGATTCTACTGCCCAGTTTAGTAGAATTCGAGGTCCTAAAGACTAGGAATCGGTCCAGAAGCCTTTATTTGCTCATTATTAAAGAAATCCTATATTATGGTTGTGACTAGATTATCGCCAGGGGGCTCAGAACCGAGATCATGCTCGAGGGTCATTCTTATTTTACGCTATACTTGGACCTGAGGTAAGAAAATTGCACCCAATTCGTGATATATGTATGATTACGCCTTGGCCAGGTTATTGACTATAATTATGAATAAGGCTCAAGCCCTTGTGAATGAACATGTTTAAGTTATCATTTTCTTGTTAATTAAACATATTTTAATATTTTGTACCTGATTAAGTGTTACATGACTATTCGCATGGTTTGCGTAGCTAGGGCTTGGCTCCATTAAGGAGCATGGTTATTACCATGTTTCCAATTACTTGATGATGTTATGTGATTAACATGTATGGATATTTTTATTGTCTGAAGTATGCTTATCTATATTTGTTTTTGTATCTGAATACCTGGTTCAAGGCTTGACTTATTAGTCAAGGACAGCAATAGTGCACTGGGCGCTAGTCGAAAGGCTTAGGCCCAAATCAACAACGTACTATTACATTGGTCGACCCAATGGTCATTGGAAAACAAAAGTGTTCGGCTAGCTCTATGGCTAGTTACCCTGAGCTAAGGGCGAGGGACCCAGGTGACTCTATGGTCACATAGCTAAGGCATAAGGCCCCGGGGTTGACTCTATGATCAACTATTAAGGACAGCAGCCCCCAAATGGTCTAATGACCATTTATTTATAACTGTAGGCCTATATGAGTAGTTTATTACTGTTTGACATGCTAGATAAGTATCTAGAAATCTATATTTTCTCTTCATGCACATGTTTAAGTTTTCTTGCTGAGCCTTGGCTCACGATGCTAAGTGGTGAAGGTAAGGGGAAAGGAAAGCTTGACTATCCATGAGTTCGAGAGCTTCGGTAGTGGCGTGTACATATGCGGCTGCTCTTCCATCACAGTCGAGGATATCTTAGAGGAACTAGGGTTGTAATCCTAATTTTGCTTCTTAGGTCGGCCAGTTGTAAATTTTGATGTATATACACCCTTTTAAACACTTGTTTGTAATATTTTGGGGATCCCATGTACGTATGAAACCTTTTAAATGAAATTCAACAGTTCCTTAACCAAAAATTTTAACCCTAACACTTGATGTTAACCTTAGTTACACATTTATAACCAAATGGATTGATTAGCAAGTCTGCCACTATTTAAAGTACACAATGTAACGGTCCTGGATTAGGAGGACGTTACAAAGATCATTTAATTTAACTTGGAGAATTCTCTAAAGCAACTTCCCCAAGGACTCCGCAACAGAACAGTGTTGCTAAGCGGTGTGAATTGTGTGTTCTATGATGAGCTATTCAACTCTACTGACTTCATACCCACATCTTTTCTAGAGACATACTACCTAGACTACATGTGACATTTTTTAAAGGCTGTGCCGTCTCAAATCTGTCTCCAAGACATCGCTAGAATTATGGAATGGTCATGAACCTGGTTTACATTATTGTGGAATTTTGGGGTGTCAAGCTTATGTCCTGAGGGAAAATGTAGGAATGCTAGAACAGTGAACTGAGGTTTGTTTGCTTGTTGGCTATCCTACAGCTACTAAAGGTGGTCTGTTTTATAGTCTACAAACGCTACTTTTCTAGATAACGACTACATATGAATTTCATGCCTCGTACAAAAATAGTATTAGATGGAAAAATGATAAACTACTGTTCCATCCTCACCCACGCAAGTCGATGAAAACAAGGTAGATTTAGAAACCACTAATCCAAGTCAGAAGGTTACGATGCCTCATCATAGTGGGCGGGTTTCTTAGAACCCGGTACTTATGAGAAGGATAATAAAACCCACAAGTTGGTTGGGGACACAAGTAACAATGATCCATTGGCCTTTAAACAGGCAATGGGTAAGTCTGAAAAGGATCTTTGACTCGAAGCAAGTACCAGGAAATAGAGTTTAAGTACTCTTAATTTGTCTGAGATCTAGTAGATGTGCCATTGGACTTTAGTCCAATGGGGTGCAAGTGGGTCTATAAGAAGAAGAGAGGAGCTAATGGAAAGGTCAAGACATTTAAAGCTCAACTCATGGCAGAGAGAGAAAGTTGGCTTAGAGAAAACTTTTTCTTTGGTAGCCATGCTAAAATTCATTTAGTATACTCTTATCCATAGCCACAACTCTTGATTAGAAGATAAGGAAAATGGACCTCGAAGAAACATTTATAATGGCTGTCTTGATGAGACCATTAACATGGATCAATTAGAAGGATTAAAAGTAGTTAGACAAGAAAGTCAGCTCGCTGGGTAGGTCAATCTATGGACTTTAACAAGTTTCACGCTCTGGAACTTGAGGTTAAATGGAAACATTAAGACCTGTGGTTTTGAACAAAATGTAGTTGACCCTTGTGTTTAACAACTAAGGGAAAAATACATTGTGGTGTTATTAATACTTTATGTAGATGATAACTTACTCATTGGAAACAATTTCAAGAAATTATCAGACATAAAGAATTGGCTGGAAATGAAATTTCAAATTTCGTTGTATCAAGTTGTGATCTTGGTATCCAGATCATCAGGGGTAGAAAGAACTAAATTTTGGCTCTAACTCAAGCGACATGTTTAAGTGAGGTGCTTGGGTGTTACTTTGTAACAAATTCTGAGACAGGATGTTTAGCGTCTTGACATTGAATTTATTTTTCTAAGCAGTAGTCTCCACAGACTCCTCAAGAGAAACAAAAGATGTAACGAATTTCTTATGCATTTGCAATTAGAAGTCTAATGCATGCTATGTTGTGTGTAGTGACTGGAGATCTGTTATGAGTGGGAGTGATGAGCAAGTGCTAGTAAAACCTTGGAAATGAAGAATATATAGTGGTTGGTATCTTTGTTCGACTAGAGACTATGTGTTAATCTTTTTAGGTGGATCTTTGAACTTGTTAGGCTACACATATTCAGATTTTAGACTGATGTTGATGACGGGAAGTCTACTTCTAAAAAAGGTGTTTACTCTTGGGGGCGGAGCTATGATTTGGAGAAGCAATAGGTTGTCTACCATCTTAGTGGCTGTGATTTAGAGAAGCGTTAGGCTATCTACCATTTCAGATTCCACCTTGGAGGCTGAGTACATAGTTGCGTCTATGGCAACTAAGGAAATAGTCAGGTTGAGGAAGTTCCATACGAATCCCGATGTTCGTCCAAAAATGGATAAACCACTCATTTTTTCTAGTGACAGTAATGAGGCAATAGCGAAATCGAAAGAACCTCGAAGCCACAAAAGAACAAATCATACAGAAAGAAAGTACCACATTATCGAGGATGTGTGGCGAATGTGTGATGTAAAGGTGATGAAGATAGCATTTGAAGGATATCTTTCATATCCCTTTCCAAATATATAAGCAGAGAGCATAATTTTGAAGCATGTAGAATGAAGGGTGTTGAGAAACATGTCCCATTTGTTTTAAAAGGGCAAGTGGAAGTTTGTTGGGTTTTATGCACTTATAAAACCATGTTAGACATGTAACGTGATTTTATATTGTCAATAAAAGTAGTAGAAATCATTTAGTTTGACAACCATGTTGTTTCCTTGTTTTATTACATGATTATTGAAATAATGCAAACATTTATAATATCCTGAACATATGGATAGTTACAATTAAAGTGAGTAGGTCACAGTGGATTATATTTGTAATTATATGTTCAAAAGAATGAGTCCTAAGATTAGATCAGTACATTGGATTTTCTCTGATTAGGCGATCTATCATATGATCTACTTACACATTCAGGGTGTAATGTCTTGTCCAAGGCATTGACCAAGTAGATAAGATCGGATGTATTTAATTACATCGGATTAGGACCGATATTGATTATTGATAGATAAATAAGTATCATTGTTGTCAAATATAATCAATGTCACAATGTTGACTATAGGTCAAGTCGATCTTAATTCTGAGTGATAATATTCTGCCAATAACTATATTTAAATATTTTGACTTGTTCGTTACCAGCTTACCCTACAGTCTAGCCCATACTTACATCTTGGAGATTTAGTAGTGTGATTGAGTGGGAGTATTATTCGTAGATATGAAATCTATAACTTCTGTATGAGAATTGAAAAGATGATTTCCTTAATTTCTTTGTTCAAAAGGTTAAATGATTGAGATCCCATTTCTGTGATTAAGTTCATGGAAATACCATTTATAAGGAACTTAGTTGGAGTTAAGGATAAAATACTGATGAGGGGTAAAATAGTAATTTGCACCCAATAGTAAGTCATCGATAGAGGATTGATTGACTGTAATGGTTATAACAATGGATAACATATTTGTGGTTTGGATAATACGTTCTATGAATTCAAGAGTTCAATTCCGAGCCTATAGTTGAGTAACGAGGAATTAATAAGGTAATGAAATTATTCGTAAATAAATTCATGGTAACTTATTGGAGCTTGATTTCATGGGTCCATGGTCCCTGCATCTCCTTTGAGTAAATCATCTAGAATTTCTCAATTAATTGATTTAATTATCAATTAGGATTTTTAAAGTTGACTAGGACAATTTTGGAAAATTTACAAAGATATGAGATTTAGAGAATAAAAGTGAATCTTTGGGCAAATTTATTAATATTGATAAATTAGTGTCAATATAAATAAATAATATTAAATCAAGTTTCAAATTATAATTAGTTAATTTCAATAAGGATTTAATTAATCAATTAAAAAAATAAATAAAAAGGTTCTGAATTTAGGCCCAATTGGGATTTAAATTCAAAACAAAGAGATTGGGCCCAAGTCCATTTGAGGGAGCCCAAGGCTTTTATTTTTTTTTATTATTTTTAATTAATTTAAATTTAAATAAAGCTCATTAAGTTGCCTATATAAGGAATATGATATCTAGGGTTTTCAGAGGTAAGTCTCAGTTGATTCACTGGGTAAGTGAAAACCTAGACAGTCTAATCCTTTCTTGGCCTCTCACTCTCTTCTTCTTCTATTCTAGATCTCTATCTCATTTGTTGAGAATATGCCCACATTAGTTAAAGGTTGATCAAGGGCTTGGTGAAGAAGATTGTGATTGTTGATCGAGTTCAATCTCTTGATTATACTCTGCTACAGAAAGGAATCAAGGGTTAGAGAGATTGAAGGAAGGAGTTGTTCCAGTTCTGCTGTGTAATGTAAGTTTTTTTACTTTACTCTGTTTTGTATCAATTTAATAGGAGCATGTTCTAGGTATTTACATGTTTGTTTGATAATGTGTAATGTAATGCCCCAAAATCCCTAATGAGGCTTAATGGTTGGATCAGAAAGCCGAGACGGCCATAATTGATTTATTATGCCATTAAATGATTATATGCATGATTATGTGAATTATATTATTATATGATGATAAATGCATGCATGTGGATCCACATTTCATTATAAGGGTATTTTGGTAATTTGGCCCGTTGAGGGCATATTTTTATATTTGCATGCATGTTGGTGATTAATGATGAGGCCACATTATAATGTTGATTTGTTCGAGTTATTCGGCATGAGGCGATCTTTGAATACTAGTTAGTGATTTGGTCATAACGGGGTTAATTTTGGGGCTCAAGGTGAGTCTCGAGGTAATTTGGTGATTACAACATTACCGGGAATTAAAGGGTAATAGGATATGATTTATTAGCATTTGAGAATATTGGAAATAACGGGAATTGGAGAGCGTTAATTATAATTAACGAGATAGGCGGGAAAGGACGATTTTTCCCTTGGCGACTGTTAAGGGTTTTACTTAAGATTGGGGGTATTTTTGTCTTTTGACCTAAGGATATATATCAACCATAGAAGTTGTAGAAAGCTTAAGAAACACAGAGCTTCTTTCTTTCTTCTCCCGATCATCTTTTCATCCTCTTTTCTCTTTGAATTTTTTGAACTCCATTTGAGGAATCAAGCTAGGGAACTAACCCATGAGGGTCTAGAGTTGTGTTCCACCATTTTAGAGGGTTCCGTATTGAGCTTAAGTTAAGATTTTAACCATATAAACTCTATACTCTGTTTTCTTTTGATTTTTAGTTGGGATTTATGACTTGGATAGTGAGAATTCAATGGAGTTTTCGGCAAAGATTGATTAGGTTTTGATGCCTAGGACTTGTATATTTGGTTTTTGGGTTCATTTGTGAGTTTGAATGAGGTTTGAAATCAAGTTTTGAAGCTTGGAAGTGGAGAAATAGGAGGAAAAAACCAGGGCTGAATCAGCCTAGTTCTAGCGCTACAGCGCCCAAGGGATGGCGCTACAACGCTGTCCAGGGCAATTCATTTCTGGGTGTAGCGCCTAGGAACTAAGGGGGCAGCACTACAGCGCCACCCTATTTTTCCAGGGTCCTATTTTGGGCACTTTTGAGGGTTTTTGGCTCGGGGTTTCAATTCCTAAGGCTCGGGAATGAATCTACTAACCATTTGAGTACGATTTGAGGTCCCAGGAGTGAGGTTTAGATCAAGAACCTGTTATTGTTGATTTTTCATTAATGAAAGTTATATTTGGTTATGACTAGGTGACCGCTAAGGGACCAAAGGATCGATCGTTCTCAAGGGTCATTCTTTTATTATTTCACGCTCGAACCAGAGGTAAGAAAACTGCACCCAGTATGTGACATGCATGGTTATTAATGAAGCATGTTGAATGCTCTTTATGTGGACAGTGATTGCATATTAAATGTTTAACAATCTTACTTGTCTTTGAATGGCACTAACCTATGATTCAGGAATCGACAATGGTGTCGTTGTGACTCATTAGTCAAGTTCGGCAGTAGTACTGAGCACTGGTCGTATGGTATTGGCTTATGAGTCAAGAACGATATTAGCGTGTTTAATGCAAGCCGAAAACATTAGATCAAATCGACATAAGCATAATCTTCATAAGCATGAAATGCTTAACCGACCTTAAGTTCGATGAAAATAATAGCGCTTGTCTAGTCTAAAGGCTAGTTACTTAGAGCTAGGGCCAGAAGGCCCACGTGACTACATCGTCACATGGCTAAGGGTGCGGAGCCCAAGTTTGTGACTTACTCATCAGTCTCTTATCTGATTCAAGTTTGTGACTCCATAGTCACTCATCAGTTTTAAGTTTGTGACTTACTCACCAGTCACTTATCTGATTCAAGTTTGTGACCCCATAATCACTCATCTGGTTTAAGTTCGTGACTTACTCATCAGTCACCATCTAATTAGGGCTACAGGCCCTAGCATGATTATTAGAATCTCGATACCATCTGATTAGGGCTACATGCCCCAGCATGATTATTAGAATCTCAATATTATCTAATTAGGGCTACAAACCCAATATGATTATTATAATCATCAATTGATATTGTACACATGCAGTAATGAGTTTTCTTGCTAAGCCTTGGCTCACGGGTGCTATGTGGTGTAGGTAAAGGGAAAGAAAAGCTCTCCCAGCCTTGAGTGGAGAGCTTAGGTGGCGATGTGTACATATTCGGCTACTTGACCACCACGGCCAAGGTGTTTCTCAGAGGAACTAGGGGTTAACCTTATTTTTGCCGCTTAGGTTAGCGGGTTGTAATTTTCACACTATAATGACCATTTTTAATTGTAAATTACTTGTAAACATTTTTATGGGCCCATGTACAGTTTTATGTTTTAAATAAAATATATCATTTCCTTTTTATCGATATTTCTTTCCTTAGCCTATTAATAACATTTAGATGCACGTTTATAACAAAATAACTCGATTAGCGAGTTAAGCACAATTTAAAGTTCGCAGTAACGGTCTTGGAGTAACCAGGGTGTTACAACTTGGTACCAGAGCGTGCCAGGTTTTAGGGTTCCTATAGACTAGCTGGGCATGTACACTCGCCACTGAAGACAAGCTCAACTCTTGGTTTGGTAACTATTTATGTTGTTATATATTTAACTGCTTAAATAAAGTATAATTGCTTTACCTGTCTACATGAAATACATTAATAAGGCTGGACCTTGACTGCTGCATCATCAGCAAGAACGTGCTTATTAGTACCTATATTGCTAGAACATACTTATTAGTATTGTTCATTGTGAATTATTAACCAATACGTGTTAAATGCTAAATGGTATGATCATGTATCCATTTGTATATCTGTATAATTGTGGAATATGGGTGATTATCTGTTGATCTTGGACCATGAGGCGGCAAGAGGTTTAGTTATCACTGCCTAACTGGCCGCATTGACTATTGCGGTAAGGTTTAAGTTGATAAGAATGATTCCAAGACAGACAGCTTCACCAGCTGGCCAGGAAGATCAAGGCCAGAATAATAGACAGGGTCAAGAGAATGACCAGAATCAGATTCCACAGCTAGCTCTTGATAACTAGCAGCAGTTGTTTAATGACTTACAGGCCAGAGTTTTGAGGTAGGAAGAAGAAATCTTCCTCCTGAGGTTTTTTCAGGGGCTACAGCCTAGATTAGCCCGGGATGTTCGTATTACCATTGTGGCTGGGGTTACTACCTATGCATAGGTGGTTGAGAAGGCGCTCACAGCTGAGAGCGCAGAAAACAAGATCTGGAAAGACAATGCAGCCAGAAGAGAGTTGAGGAGGATAGGTCCTCCATTTGTGGGTTCAAGTACGGGTGGAGGCCCCGGTCATCAGAAGAGGAAGGTTCCTAATACCTTCCCAGATCCAGGTCCTGATAGGGAACCACGTTGTATTACAATGGGTTGTCAGGGTGGCAGTGAGGCCTGGAAGACTTATCCTGAGTGTAGGGCAAAGGACTGCTTCTAATGTGGGGCAGTGGGTCATTTCAAGAAAGACTGCCCAAAAGCAAGAAAGGAAGAACCCAGAAAAGCAGATAGCTCGGCCCCAGCTCGAGTGTTCGCATTGACACAAGTAGAATCTGGGGCTTCACCCTTAGTAGTTACAGGTCAGCTTCTTAGTATTGGAACCCCTTATACTATTTTGATTGATTCTGGTGCTACACATTCTTTTGTTTCTATTAGAATTATTGATAGACTGTGTAGACCATGTGATTATTATGTTTTGGGGTTTGGGACCTTGTTACCCACTAAGGAGTTGGTAGTATCCAGGAGATGGGTCAGATCTTTGCCAGTGACTATGGAGGGCAGAGAGTTGTCATTGGATTTGATAGACTTAGTTATAACTGACTTTGACATGATTCTGGGTATGGATTGGTTAATGAAGTATGGGGCAACCATAGATTGCAGAAGGAAGATGGTCACCTTTGAGCTTGAAGGTGAGGATCCTTTTGTGTTTGTTGGTACTGTGCATGGACCTCATATACCTATGATATCTGTTTTGAGGGCTAAAGACCTATTGCAAGGAGGTTGCATAGGATTCTTAGCCAGTGTGGTTGACACCACTTAGGTCATGCCAGTGAGACCAAAAGAGATCAGATTAGTTTGTGAGTTTCTGGATGTGTTTCCATAAGATCTACCGGGGTTCCCACCATACAGAGAGATTGAATTTGTGATAGAACTAGCACCAGGGACAGAGCCAGTGGCTATAGCACTTTACAGAACGGCCCCAGCCGAGTTAAAAGAATTTAAAGTACAATTGCAAGAGCTACTGGATTTGGGTTTTATTAGACCTAGTTTCTCACCTTGGGGTGCGCCAGTTCTGTTTGTGAAGAAGAGAGATTGTTCTCTAAGGATGTGTATTGATTACAGAGAACTGAATAAGTTAACAATTGAGAACAAGTATCCTCTGCAAAGGATAGATGATCTGTTTGATCAGTTGCAAGATAAAAGGGTATTTTCAAAGATAGACCTTCGTTCTGGTTATCATCAGTTGAGGGTCGAGGAGGGAAATATACCAAAGACTACTTTTCGCACTAGATATGGGCATTATGAGTTTTAGTCATGTCTTTTGGATTGACTAATGCCCCATCTACTTTCATGGATTTGATGAACAGGGTGTTCAAGGATTATTTGGACAAGTTTGTAATCGTCTTCATCGATGATATTCAAGTTTATTCTCAGTCAGAGTCAGAACATGAATAGCTTCTGAGGTTGGTTCTACAGAGACTGAGGGAGCACAAATTGTTTGCAAAGTTCAAGAAATGTGAGTTCTAGTTATCTCAGGTATCTTTCCTTGGGCACATTGTCAGTAAGGAGGGGATTAAGTTAGATCCAGCCAAGATTGAGGTAGTCAGAGATTGGCCAAGGCCAAAGAATGCTACTGAGGTGAGAAGTTTCCTTGGGTTGGTAGGTTATTACACACATTTCATGGAAGGGTTCTCTAAAATTGCTACTTCATTGATTGAGCTGACACGGAAGAATCAGAAGTTGGTGTGGTCAGACAGGTGTGAGAACAGCTTTCAGGAACTGAAATAGAGGTTGATTACAGCTCCAATTCTGAGTCTCCCAATAGATCAAGAGAAGTTTGTGATATACTATGATGCCTCACATCAAGGTTTGGGTTGTGTTTTGATGCGGGCAGGAAAGGTAATTGCTTATGCCTCACGTCAGCTGAAGGAGTATGAACAGAGATATCCCACACATGATTTAGAGTTGGCGGTTGTGGTCTTTGCATTAAAGGTATGGAGGCATTACCTTTATGGGGAGAAGTGTGAGATCTACACTGACCACAAGAGCCTGAAGTACTTCTTCACACAGAAAGACTTGAACATGAGACAAACACGTTGGCTGGAGTTAGTAAAAGATTATCACTATGAGAAATTGTATCACCCAGGAAAGGCCAGCGTAGTAGCTAATGCTTTAAGCTGGAAGGGTCCGGAACAGATTTATAGTGCGAGGCTGATAGCCAGAGAATTAGCAGAGGATATGACCAGAGCTGGTATGGAGTTGTTGGTGGGCCAGTTGGCCAATATTATGCTACAGTCTACACTGTTGGAGAGAATCAAGGAAGGTCAGTTGGGTGATCCACAACTGATCAAGATCAGAGAGGATGTTTTGGCTTGAGCATACAGAGATTATACAGTGTCCGATTTGGGCTTGTTGAGGTACAAAGGTCAAATATGTGTTCTGTTAGACACTGCTATGAGGTGAGAGATTCTGGATGAATCCCATACTACTCCTTACTCTTTGCATCCCAACACCACAAAGATGTAGATGTGAAATCATTGTATTGGTTGCCTGGGATGAAGAGGGATGTAGTGGAGTATGTGCCTAAGTGCTTGACATGTCAATAGGTCAAGGCTGAGCATCAGAGGCCAGCAGGGTTATTGCAGTCTCTAGACATCCCAAAGTGGAAATTGGAAGACATTACGATGGATTTCTTGGTGGTGTTACCCAGGACTGTTGGTCAACAGGATTCAGTATGGGTTATTGTGGATCGTTATACCAAGTCAGCTCACTTCTTACCAGTGAGGACTACTTATACAATTGACCAGTATGCTGATCTCTATGTGAGAGAGATCAGGCGCCTCCATGGAGCACTGAGGTTGATCGTGTCAGATCGGGACCCCACTTTTACTTCCAAGTTCTAGGGGACTTTACAGAAGACCATGGGGACACATTTGAAGTTCAGTACTGCTTATCATCCTCAGACAGATGGACAATATGAGAGGACGATCCAGATACTAAAGGACATGCCCCAAGCATGTGTGCTGGACTTTGGTGGATCCTGGAGTAAGTATCTACCTTTGATAGAGTTTTCCTACAACAACAACTATCAGTCTATGATCGGGGTGGCACCTTATGAGATATTGTATGGTAGGAAATTCAGATCTCCCATTCATTGGGATGAGACTGGAGAAAGGAGATACTTGGGTCTTGAGGCAGTTCAGAGGACCAGTGAGGCCATTGATAAGATTATAGCTTGGATGCTCACTTCTCAAAGTAGGAAGAAAAGATATGCAGATCCCAAGCGCAGGAATGTGGAATTCCAAGTGGGAGACTATGTCTTCCTTAGAGTTTTGCCATGGAAAGGGGTGAGAAGATTTGGGAAGAAGGGAAAGATGAGCCCTAGATATATAGGTCCCTTTGAGATCGTGGAGAGGATCGGTCAGGTGGCGTACAGGTTGGCCTTACCACCGGCATTGTCAGCCATGCATAACGTATTTCATGTTTCAGCTCTTCGAAGATATGTATCTGATGTGACTCATGTTTTGAGTTACGAAGATCTGGAGCTTGAGGCAGATCTCTCCTATGAGGAACAGCTAGTCTAGATACTTGACAAAAAGGAGAAGGTCCTCAGGAATAAAACGATACCTTTGTTTAAGGTATTATGGAGGAATAGCAAGGTCGAGGAAGCGACCTGGGAGCTGGATACAGATATGCAGAATCAGTATCCCAAGTTGTTCAGGTAAATTTCGAGGATGAAATTTCTATAAGGAGGGGATAGTTATAATGCCCCAAAATCCCTAATGATGTTTAATGGTTGGGCAAGAAGGCCGGAGGGCCATAATTGATTTATTATGCCATTAAATGATTATATGCATGATTATGTGAATTATATTATTATATGATGATAAATGCATGCATGTGGGTCCACATTTCATTATAAGGGTATGTTGGTAATTTGGCCCATTGAGGTCATATTTGTATATTTGCATGCATGTTGGTGATTATTGATGAGGCCACATTATAATGTCGATTTGTTCGAGCTATTCGGTATGAGACGATCTTTGAATACTAGTTAGCGGTTTGGTCATAACAGGGTTAATTTCGGGGCTCGAGGTGAGTCTCGAGGTAATTTGGTGATTATAACATTACTGGGAATTAAAGGGTAATGGGATATGATTTATTAGCAATTGAGAATATTGGAAATAATGGGAATCAAAGAGCGTTAATTATAATTCACGAGATAGGCGGGAAAGGATGATTTTGCCCTGTTAAGGATTTTACTTAAGCTTGGGGGTATTTTTATCTTTTGACCTAAGGATATATATCAACCATAGAAGTTGTAGAAAGCTTAAGAAAAACAAAGCTTCTTTCTTTCTTCTCCCAATCATCTTTTCCTCCTCTTTTCTCTTTAAATTTTTTGAACTCCATTTGAGGAATCAAGCTAGGGAACTAAGCCTTGAGAGTCTAGAGTTGTGTTCCACCATTGAAGAGGGTTCCATATTGAGCTTAAGGTAAGATTCTAACCATAGAAACTCTAGTTTATACTCTATTTTCTTTTGATTTTCAGTTGGGATTTATGATTTGGATAATGAGAATTCAATGGAGTGTTTGGCAAAGATTGATTAGTTTTTTTATGCCTAGGACTTGAATATTTGGTTTTTGGTTTCATTTGTGAGTTTGAATGAGGTTTGGAATCAAGTTTGGAAGCTTGGAAGTGGAGGAAAAAACCAGGGTTGAATCAGCCTGGTCCTAGCGCCCAAGGGAGGGCCCTACAACGTTGTCCAGGGCAATTAATTTCTGGTTGTAGCGCCCCTAGGCAGCACTAACCTATTTTTCCAGGGTCCTATTTTGGGAACTTTTGAGGGTTTTTGGCTCGGGATTTCAATTCCTAAGGCTTGGGATCGAATCTACTAAACGTTTGAGTACGATTTGAGGTCCTGGGAGTGAGGTTTAGATCAAGAGCCTTTTATTGTTGATTTTTCATTGATGGAAATTATATTTGGTTATGACTAGGTGACCGCTAAGGGACCAAAGGAACGATCGTTCTCATTCTTTTATTATTTCACGCTCGAACTAGAGGTAAGAAAACTGCACCCAGTATGTGACATGCATGGTTATTAATGATGCATGTTGAGTGCTTTATATGTGGACATTGATTGCATAGTAAATGCTTAGCAATCTTGCTTATCTGTGAATGCCACTGACCTATGATTCAGGAATCGACAATGGTATCAGTATTCACTGTGAAGCTGTGACTCATTAGTCAAGTTCGGCAATAGTACTGAGCACTAGCCGTATGGTATTGGCTTATGAGTCAAGAACGGTATTAGCGTGTTTAACGCAATCTGAAAAGATTAGATCTAATCGACATAAGCATTATCGTCATAAGCATGAAATGCTTGACTGACCTTAAGTTTGATGAAAACAAAAGTGCTTGTCTAGTCTAAAGGCTAGTTACTTAGAGTCGGGGCTTGAAGCGTCAAGTGACTACATCGTCACATGCCTAAGGGTGCGGAGCCCAAGTTTGTGACTTACTCATCAGTCACATATCTAATTCAAGTTTGTGACTCAATAGTCAATCATCTGGTTTAAGTTTGTGACTTACTCATCAGTCACTTATCTGATTCAAGTTTGTGACTCCATAGTCACTCATCTGGTTTAAGTTCGTGACTTACTCATTAGTCACCATCTGATTAGGGCTACATGCCTCAGTATGATTATTAGAATCTCGATACCATCTGATTAGTGTTACACGCCCCAGCATGATTATTAGAATCTCAATATTATCTGATTAGGGCTACAAGGCTAGTATGATTATCATAATCATCAATTGATATTGTATACATGCAGTAATGAGTTTTCTTGTTGAGCCTTGTCTCATGGGTGCTATGTGGTGCAGGTAAAGGGAAAGAAAAGCTCACCCAGCCTTGAGTGGAGAGCTTCGGTTGCGATGTATACATATGTGATCACTTGACCACCACGGCCAATGTAACGCCCTGGATAGCCAAGACCATTACACTGTGTAGTTATAAAGGTGCAGGACTTGCTAGTCAAGTCATTAATTTGAAAACGTGTCACTAAACATATAGAAGTTAAGGTTAAAAAGGTTTTGGTCTCAAAAGACTCATTTAGCATATATAAACTGTAGTAACATGGGATCCTATACAAAAACGAAGTTAAAGAAAGTTACAGACTCCCAAAAGTACATGAGAAACCACTAGCCATACTAAGGCAAAACAGACAGTCTTCAGGTTCCATGTCCTTGCCTAGACCTCAACTGTGGCGGCCGAGCACCTGGCTATGTACATTCCACTCACTGAGCTCTCCAGTCAGGGCTGATCTAACTTTCCCTTGCCTTTACCTGCACCACGTAGCACCCGTGAGCCAAGGCCCAGCAAGAAAACATCATAGATAACTCAAACAGTAACAACAGACAAATAGCTCAGTAAGCATGTATACTCATCAAATAATCCACAACAGACATTCAGCATATACAATCCAATACAAGATACATTCTATCACATATAATATTCATATCACATAGTATTCAGGGCCGACGACTTAGGCCGCACCCTCTGTTTAACCCACTGACTCCGGCCCGCTTAAATCGAGCTCAGTGCATATTAAGCTGTCCTTGGCTACCAGTGGCCGAGCCGCGCCCTGTGCGCTAGTGAGACCCATGGCACCCTTAGGTCGTTGGCTCACTAAATGGCTTGCATGGCATAATACCATCTTTTCAAGAATCTACAATAGGGAGCCCTTAGTCCCGTCACATATATTCAACCAGGTGCAGTTTTCTTACCTTTAGTCTGTACGATTATCGAATTACGAGCAACGCCCCTCAAGCACGATCTGTTCCCGAGCCTAAGCTTTTATCACCTAGCCACAACCACTCTTAAGCCCCCTACTCCAACACCCAACAAATCCAACACCTTTAACATGATTAAAACAACATAATTCCCAAGAAAACACAGCCTATCACACTCTAATCTCCTCCTTTCAATTTCTGAAACCCAAGTGCTACAAACACTCAAACCAGCCACTCAAACTCAGTTTAAAACCTCTAAACTTGGAGTTGAAACTTACCTTTGCTGTAGATTCACTTCACCAAGCTATGGCCAAGCTAAGCTCCCAAGTTTTTCCCTCTTAATTTTGCCTTAGAACATCAAAACTATACTTGTTTCAGCACTTAACTAAAACCCAGCTAGAACTTAGAATTCAACCACAGAAAAGATGTTTAGATGCTTACCTTAATCCCTGTTTTAGTGCTTGATAAATCCCTGAGCTAGACCCCCAAATCCACACCACAAATCTCAGAATTCCAACTTGTTTCCCCCTTAAGTTTTCTGCGATTCCTTTCCTTGGTTTCCCTTAAGCGTGAAAGAGAAAGATGAGACTAAGTTTAAAGTCGGTTTATGTTTTTCTTCTAAAGGCTTCCTTAAGTCTATCTCACACATTAAGTTAATCCCGAGGCTCGGGGTGCCGGAACCGTCCCCGAGGCCAAAATGGTAAAATCCCCCATTATCCCCACCTAGACATTCTAACCTCAAATATATCTCCATATATTTATTTTCATGACCCGATAATCCAAATTGCTACCCGCTATCTAAAATTATTCCCGACTTCTCCAAAGTCATATCTTAAATCCCATTGTGACTTTTCCTGCTATCTGACCCTAGAATCATCTTGAGTCGTGCTCAGCGAATCTGTCCACATAATAATGTGGTTCTCACATATATCACATATCATATTACCACATAATATAATCAATTATCATATAAACATTATTAAACATATAATTACTCATTAATTCACAATTATTCCATTAATGCCCTCCTGGCACACTAATCAAGGCTCTTAAGCCTTATTAGCGAATTTGGGTCGTTACAGCCAAGGTGTTTCTCAGAGGAACTAGGGGTTAACCCTGTTTTTGCCGCTTAGGTCAGCAGGTTGTAATTTTCACACTGTAATGACCATTTTGAATTGTAATTAACTTGTAAATGTTTTTATGGGCCCATGTACAGTTTTCTATTTTAAATAAAATATATCATTTCCTTTTGATCGAGATTTTTCACCTTAGCCTGTTAATAACCCTTAGATGCACATTTATAACCAAATGACTCGATCAGCGAGTTAAGCACGGTTTAAAGTTCACAGTAACGGTCTTGGAGTAACCACGGTGTTACATGTAAATTACATGAAAATAAACAACGATCTTGTTATATGCAATTTCCAACACTCATCTTTTTGTGTTTATGTAATTTGTGTTTAACTATTCTCAAAGTTTTATTTACTTATATCTTTTGTCTTGAGTTGTATGACAAACCAAAGGTTATCTATAGCCTAATTCCCAACAACTCCTACACATGGGCTCTAGTTCGAGTAAGATTCAATACAATGTTTGTCAATCAGGGAAAACTTGGAGATGTTAAATGAAGACAATGATAATGTAACTACAATTAAATTTAAAGAAAATTAGTGATTAATGCTATCTAATTTTATAGAATATAGGTATGGAGCGATTACATGCTTCTTCGCAACAGTTTCACTAAGCCATGCATCCTTCTTTCGGTGGAGTTGCTAGAAAATATGCCAATATATGGGTCCACCTACCAAGAAACATTATTAGAACATTGTACTAAATATCAAATTCAACAAAATAGATTTCATTGATATTAAAACTCATGTGATCATGAATATGAGCGACAATGGATTTAGAGTCGTGTCCTCCCGGTATAGGCATTTTTTATCGAGCTTCTTTATTCCTCCTTGATATACGCTTAAAACATCCAATGAAAAAAATATTAGAAATTAAAAAAATTATAATTAACTTAAGAAAAAAAAATAAAAGTATACATGTGCTTGCTCGGAACTCAAATAGTCACATAAAGTCACCCAGTCGGTAGGAGAAACATCTCCAAAAGGTTGTGTCATCGCCGAATCGTTGTACACCAATCTGCCAACCTCAGTCCAATGTTTCCTCATGTTATAGTGCCAATCTGACAAATTCTTCTACATTTTCCTGACCATGGCATCAGAAATGATAGGATTGTCTAATGGATATATAAATTTGTCCTACAATCAAAACTGAAGAATTTATGAAAATATTAGTTCAATCTTTATAGTAGTTATTTTAATTTAAATTAAATTAAGTAAGATACTAACCAATAATCTCTGGCAAACAACCTCGAGATCACTCGCCGCCATATCTGCCCAGACATAGTCGTTGGGGGTATGGTCTCACGCAGGAATTGGGCCATAGAGTTGTTGAACAACTTACCATAAGTCTTTACGGAAGTAATGAAATTCAATAGATTAGAAAGTAAGTTACAAACATTGTTTAATATTACAACTCATCATATGTTGGTATTAAATATGAAAATCAGAATACGCAACTCAATAGGATCTTTTAAAAATGTATTAATACCAGTCATGATAATACATATATAGATATATTAAATAACACATAAAAGGAGTAGAGATTACCTCTCGTAGCCTATCAAGTGTCCTTGAATCTTTTCTTATAAATCAACGATCTTCCTATCCTTTCTAAAGCTCACACATTAGCCTTTCAAGCCAATCCTTAAATACACAAGGATGTGTGTGGGTGCGTAGGATTCAAAGGTTGATTTAGACTCTCTAGATGTACTAAACACATGAGATCTAAAGAAGATTGACAAGAGAGAGGCTATAGAAAATTCTAGAGTTTCAGGTTTAGGAAATTATATCGTTTATTTCTTGAGAGATCTGATAGTCAAAAACAACTTATTAAACTTCTTCTTCTGAAAGTATCGCTTCTTTCAAGTGTATAAAAATAATTAAGTAATTTAATTAATCTTCATTTTATTTAAAATAAAACTTATCAGTTACAACTTATTTAATTTAAATCATATTTAAAAAGAATAATTAAATATAATTAAATAAGCAAATAAATTTGAAATTCAAAATTTAAATCCCATGGATTGAAAATATCCCTGGGTGGCGCCACTCACTTTACAATATTGTGAGTGGCGAGATTCACTTAGTGGCTCTCCCTGATTTTCTTATTTGTTTATTTAATTAATATTTAAAATAATATATTTATCACAAAATAAATATCACTTAATTCAAAATTAATTTTATCTTAAAATATCAGTTTTAACTAAATAAATAAATATCTTATTACAAATAAGATAATTACTAATTCATCTCTATATTAATCCAAACATGATTAATATTTATTTTAATATATATTTTTTCAAAATAAAAAATGATATAGTTAAATAATTAATTAATTCACAATTAATCAATAGCCCATAATTATCACATAATTATTTTCTTGCCCCAAAAAATTAATTAATTTGCAATTTAGTCATTCTCTCTACAAATATTCCTTATGACATCCTTACCCTTGACAGTGTAGGACAAAGTTGATCTAGCGACCATGGACATATAATACGAAGCTCCAATAAACCAGATTATTAATTAAACTCTTTAATATAATAATCTTATTTACTAATTCCATGATTACTTCCATATAAATATGGAATTGCACTCTAAGTACTTATAGAATTATATTTACAGAGTTTTCTTTGTAGTCCATTGATATAATCAATCAATGTAGTTATGTCCTTCAATTATTGGTTCATTAATTAGAGCTGGTCAAAATTACTTGTTACACCCAAATTTTGAGAGTAGAAGTTTTTGATCTCGAAAGTTAGGCTCGTAAGGTGCAAGCTCGAAATAAGCCAATTCGTCATAATCAGCTTTAATGAAAATATCAAAGACAATCTCGCTAAGCAGTAAATGCGACAACATTGAAATTGGTGAGCTCGAAAAATATGTGGTCTCGGAGGAGTTCTGAAGTTATAAGTCAAGCTCGAAGCCACAATGGCAATAGTCCAACACTTGTATAAATCTCCCGATTTATTTCCTATCATCAGAGAAGACGGCTCGAGCTCGAGAATTGTGAGCTCGAAAAGGATGATCTCGACAATGTTACTTGTGAAGAACATAGGTGAACTGAGGTATCGAGCTCATGATGGGTGAACGGTCTCAAAGGCGTGTGAGTCCAATGTTCAAGCTGGTAAACTGTGTGTGAACATGTTTATTATTATAAAATCCCTATGTATAAGGGATCAGATGTAATCTATTATTAAATCCCAAATATCATGGGATTTATACGCGTACATAATAACCATACACATTTATTTAATTGATTTGTATCATAACTCCCCGAAATCTATGGGGAGATATTTGGTAAACCACTCTATAAATAGAGTGAAATTATTCATTTGTAGGGAGGGAGAATTTTGTATTTGGGAAAACTATAAAATTGCTTCCAGAAAGCTTTGAGAGAATTCCATAAAGTGAATAACACACACTCGTGGACTAGGTAGATTTTAACTGCTGAACCACGTAAAAATCGTGTCTTTTATCTTTTGTTTCCTCTGGTATTTTGTTTAATTGCACTTCATTTCTAAGTTGACAAAAAAATGGTGTCAACAGTTTGGTGCTTTCATTGAGAGCCATTAAACAAGACGTGAGCCTGTTTAATCAGAAAACCTCCTGAATTATCAATGGTCGCTGGAAGCGATCCCAGTACAGGTGGACGACCATTACCCCAGATACTCGAGGAGTAGACCCCTCGTACCGAGGAATATCCCCGACGACCTGGAAAGCAGCCTATGGTGTATCTAGACCTTGAGAAGAGGAGTGATTCATCCAACTCTCGGGGGCCACCTGCCCCCAGGTCTGACAAGGATTTATATTAGAATCCTGAGAGGTATGTTCCTATCGTGGAACTTGAAAATCGCCAATTACGCAAACAGTTGGCAGAAGTGACAAAACACAATGAGGAATTAGCCAGACAGGCAGCTGACGCCCAGGCACCTCCCCGGAGGCCTAGAGGGCACCCCCATGGGAGCACGACCACCATGAGGGCGGAACAAGCATCACAGTCGAATTAGCCAAGGCCCCAAAGGAGTACCCGGGTTGAGGGCACTGCCAACTTGACTGCAGACTTGCCTACAGGAACTGGTAATAACCGAGCCCCTCCAGTGGCTCAGAACCCAAATCTTGATATTGCAAGAAACAATCCGGAGCCTGTCCGGGGAAACTCTGGGCCATCCAAGCCCGACAATGGGAGACAACCCCCATCATCAATAAGGCATCCACCATCACCAATAAGGCACCCCTCGCCAGTTTGAGAGGTCCCACGAACTGCACCACGGAGGCCATCTCGTAGCGGTAGTCGAGATGGAAACTAACAGGGCAGGCCTGGTCAGGGAAACAAAAGAGAAGCTGCCCAAGATCACAGAGCTCCTCAGCCATCAGGAAGCCAAATGTCAAGATCAAAAACTACTGGAACAAGAAGGCCAACAGGGGACCCACCTCATAATCACCGAGCCACACATCCAGAGAGGGCTACAAGTTACGTAAGCAAAAGCTCGGATTACACTCAGTCTGTAAGCGTTTATAATGCCGAGTCAAGGCATACAGGGAATCGAGGGAACCACCCTAATCTGCAGGATAATATAAACCATAATCGAGGGCGAGATAATCCCCCGAACCCCGATCTGCGCAACCATCTAAATGGCCATAAACAGCCAATATATAACCCTATACTAAGACCTGAGCTGGAGTTTTTATTAACGATAACCAGCCCCCTCAAATCCAAACTAGACCGCCAATGGATTTAGTCCAGGAAATGATTGACCAGTTAGAAAGAGCATTCAGACTCCTATAAGACGAACGTAACAGGGACAAGGCTAAAGAATCCGATGAGGAGTTCAAGCCCTATGCCCCGCATATCTCCAACACTCCATTTCCACAGGGGTTCAAAATACCCCATGTCCCACCATTTGATGGAAACGCATACTCATATAGTTATCTGAGTACCTTCAACACCATCATGCTAGCCAGCAATGTTTGTTACGAACTCAGATGTATGTTGTTCCGAGCCACACTTACGAGACCAGCAAAAAACTAGCTTGAAAAGTTTAAAAGACATTCGATCTCATCCTGGGATCAATTATCTAGAGACTTTAAGAAACAATTTAAGGTTGTGATTGTCATCAGGCCCGAGGCCTTGGCCTTAACCAATGTCTGACAACAGCAAAATGAGTCACTAAAGAGTTACCTCACGAGGTTTAACCTAGAAGTGGCTCGAGCTCGGGATGTCAATGATAGCGGTCACCTGATGGACGTTAGAGCGGGTATTCTATCAGGTGGTCCTCTTTGGGAAGATCTACAAAGGAAACCTATCGGATCACTAACCAAGTTCAATCGGAGGGCCCAGAGGTTCGTCAATGTAGAAGAGGCGACGTTAGCGCTAAACATGACCTCTCAGCCCATAACTACAACGACAAATGTGAACTTTGCCTTGACCTCAGTGGCCCCATCAACTTCAAAACCCTCTGGGGATAACACTTCTAAAAGGACGAAGAACGAAGGGAATAACCCCAAGGCTGATGGAGGGAATAAGAAGAAAGGGGACAAATATTTCTTCGTATACAAAGTGTATACTGAGCTCAATGAGACTCGGGAGAATATTTACCTGGCCAATGAGAACCAGGTCCTGTTCAAGCGACCTGATCCCATGAGGAACCAGAAGGCAAGAACGGACACAAATAAATACTGTAGATTCCATAGAGATATCAGACACACAACCGATGAATGTCGACAATTGAAATATAAGATCGATGGTTTAATCTTGAGGGGATATTCTGGACAGTACGTTAGGAATCGAAATCCCAATCAAGCTTCGATAAGCCAAAGGGCAGCAGCTGAACAACCTGCCCAGAACAATAACTCCTGAGCTCGGAAGGACTAGCGACCCCCTCCGATTGATGGAAAGGATGTAATAACAATCTCGGGGGGACCTCATATCGCAAATTTGGGCAGGAACGCCCAAAAGAGATACGTGAATGAGCTAAACACTGGAGACATTTCTCCCTATGAACCTGGACCACGAGCTCCAAAACAACAGAGGGTTGAGAGGACCCATAACATTTATTGAAGAGGACGCATCACATGTCCAGTTTCCTCACAACGACCCCCTGGTCATAACTCTCCAACTCGCGAACAAGAGGGTACGCCGAGTCCTAATTGATAACGGGAGCTCGGTGAATATCATTTATAAAGCCACTCTAGAAAAGATGGGGCTCGCGCTTCGCAATTTGAAAGCATGTGCAACAACATTGTAAAGATTTTTAGGAGAAGGGATTTCCTCTATGGGATCCATTAAACTCCCCGTGACCTTGGGAGACTATCCAGTCTCAGTAACAAAGATGATGGAGTTTGTCGTGGTGGACCTCCCATCGACCGACAATGTACTGCTCGGGAGAACTGCCCTGATTGGGCTGGGGGAAGTATCATCTGTTAGGCACTTGGCCATCAAGTTCCCGACTTCTAGTGGCATCGGGACATTGAATGGGGACCAGCTCACGGGAAGGGAGTGCTACAGCATCTCCATAAAGGGAAAAAAAATCAAACAAGTGCACAAGCACTTGTAATTATTCAAGAAAAGGATGGGTCAATCTTCGAGATAGATGAAGAGATCGACCCTAAAATAGAAGAAAGGGCTGACCTCGAACCTCTAGAAGAGCTCGAGGAGGTCAAGCTCGACAAAGTAGATACCACAAAAGTAATAAAAATGGGTAAGAATCTTTCTAAAGAAGCGAGATAGCAATTAATCAGCTTCTTAAAAGAAAACTAGGATGTGTTCGCATGGTCACATTCGGACATGATTGGAATTAGTCTGAATGTTATAAGCCACACACTTAACATTGACAAAAGCTTCCCCCTGAAGCAACAAAAGCGAAGACTCCTGGATGATGATAGAAAGAAGGCTCTCAAGGAGGAGGTCAACAGGTTAAAAGCAAATCGATTCATACGAGATGCCTTTTATCCTGACTGGATTTCCAATCCAGTGTTGGTTCCAAATCCCAACGGCAAATGGAAAACTTGTATCGACTACTCAGACCTTAACAAGGCATGCCTTAAAGACTGTTTCCCCTTACCTCGGATAAATCAGCTCGTAGATGCCATTGCAGGTCACGACATCATGTCATTCATGGAAGCTTATCCTAGATATAACCAAATTGTCATGCATGCGCCAGACCAAGAACATACGAGCTTTGTAACCGATAAAGGGTTGTACTGCTACAATGTCATGCTTTTCGGTCTCAAAAATGCTGGCGCCACGTACCAAAGACTGGTGAAGAGGATGTTTTCCGAGCAAATAGGAAATAACTTGGAAGTTTATGTTGATGACATGCTGGTCAAGTCCTAACATAACAGTAACCATGTGGATGATCTCGCAGAATGCTTTACTGTACTATGAAAGTATAACATGAAACTTAACCCACAAAAGTACTCTTTCGGAGTGTCTTTGTGATATTTTCTTGGGTTTATAGTAAATGCACAAGGAATAAAGGTTAATCTAAACAAGATTAAGGCATTGATTGTTATGCCCTCACCTCGAAAGCATAAGGATGTCCATAGATTAACTGGACGGATGGCGGCACTAAGTAAGTTTATTTCGAAATCTACAGATCGTTGTCTTCCTTTTTTCAACCTTTTAAGAGGGGGGAAAAATTCAAGTGGTTAGAGGAGTGCGAGCTCGCATTCCAAAACCTAAAGAAACACCTCACCGAACCACCAGTCTTGTATTTATACCTCGCTACAACCGAGCACGCCATTAGTGTGGTGCTTGTCCGAGAAGAGAAGAAGGTTCAAAAACCAGTATACTATGTCAGCACAAGGTTACTGGGGGCAGAATCGAGATACCCGTTAATGGAAAAATTGGATCTCAGCCTGATACATTCATCTCAAAAGCTCCAACCTTATTTCCAAGCACACCCCATTCATGTGCTAACTGACCCGCCACTACGACAAGTTTTGTCCAAACCAGAGGCGTCCGGAAGATTGTTAAAGTGGGTTGTCGAACTCGGAAAATTCGAGATCACATACCACCTAAAAACGACCATCAAGGGATAGGCCCTAGCGGATTTCATTGTCGAGTGTACTGGAGTGTTTAATGATGAAGTTGTAACCCCAGCCCGCGAGCTATGGAAACTTATGTCGACGGATCCTCCAATTAAAATGGATCGAGGGTAGGCATTATACTGATTCCACTCTGCTTTAGGGTTCAACTTCAAAGCATCAAATAACGAGGCTAAATACGAAGCATTACTAGCAGGACTTCGAATAGCCAAGGAACTCAAAGCAAAGGCTATACACAGCTATAGTGGCTCACAGCTAGTGGTCAGCCAATTTTTGGGGGAATATCAGGCTCGGGGCATAAGAATGGCCGCGTACCTAGAACATGCAAAAGTTGCGCTCGGACAGTTCGAATTCTATGCTATAGAGCAAGTCTGCCGAGACCAAAATTCAAATACAGACGCGTTGGCCAGGCTCGCTACAACCAGCAAGGCCGATACATTGAACGTGGTCTCGGTAGAGTTCCTATCGACCCCGAGTATCAGCGAGCCTGATAAAGAGGACGTATGCATGATCGATTCACAACCTACCTGGATGACCCCAATAATCGATTACCTCGAAACCGGAAGCCTCCCAGCAGAATGGAACGAGGCTCGAAAACTTATGTATCAGATCCCGAAGTACACTATTGTGGAAGGAAGGTTGTCTCGAAGGGCATATTCAATGCCATTACTCCGATGTGTAACTCCATCAGAGGCAACAAAAATTTTGGAAGAAATTCATGAAGGATTTTTTGGAGATCATACTGGGGGCATAGTCTTCCAAAAAGATGATAAGATAGGGGTATTTCTGGCCCACAATCAAGGCAGACGCGTTCGAGTATGTCAAACGATGTGATAAATGCTAGCGATTTGCTTCAATTCCCCGAGCTCCACCCATCGAGCTTACCATGTTGACCTCCCCATGGCCATTTGCGGTGTAGGGGATCGACCGTGTATATGCGAGCTAAAGCTGTCTAGATTTAACCAGGTTGACGAGCTAAATCTATCTGGATTTAACAAGATTGATGAGCTACAGTTCTTTGGATTTAACCAGAGTCATGAGCTAAAGCTGTCTGGATTTAACTAGATTGACAAGATAAAGCTGTCTTGATTTAACCAGATTGGCAAGCTAAAGTTGTCTGGATTTAACTAGATTGACGAGCTAAAGCTGTCTAGATTTAACCAGATTGACAGGCTAAAGCTGTCTGGACTTAACCATATTGACGAGCTAAAGTTGTTTGGATTTAACCAGATTAAAAATTATAAGTGTATGGATTACAAACCAAACACGAGCTAAATAAGTTTGGAACAAATTAGCTAAAACTAATCAACAGAAAGTTGGAGTGTAAATAAACCAACTGTGAATTAAGTCGAGTCCGAGGCTGGAAAATTTTGCAAAAATAAGTTTCGACCTCACGACCTCGAGGACCTACTCGAGGATGAGAAAAAATGACTAGAAAATTAAGATATAACTAAACTACTAAGATTACATGCCATATAAGTACTTTCAAGTACATGGTAAAAGTAAGGTTTGACCTTGATAATAACGAGGTCGGACATGGATATATCAAGTAAACTGTGCATGAATGCATTGAAACTCGAGCTTAAATCCAACAAATGTGTTTGTACGAATAAACAAACATTAAAGCAAGCATTTAGTATAACATGCTTGAAATATTTTAACCCAGAAATGTAAAGCAAATGCTTAATGTAAAATCAAATGCATGAAGGTTTTCGAGCAAGAAAATCGCGTGCATAAAGATTGAAAGTACAGTCTAAACAATAATGAAATAGCTCTAAAATGAGCTATGTACTGTCTTTTCCCCCAATGGCATATATATAAAATGATTTACAAAAAATAATGGGACACAGCCCATGATTCCACACTTATGGAGCCGTAACCTTCTCCCCAGTCATTTCTGATGCTCCCGCGGTCTCCTCGACCTCAAGCCTTGCGTCTTCCTCATCAAGGCGAGCCTGCCATCTATCGATGAACTCGACCTCCAAGGTGTCTAGGAAGCTTGTATCGAGCTCAGGGTTGTTCACCCAAATTTGATACATTGTCACATCAACGGCATGATCCTTCTTAGCCTTGAACTCCTCCAGGAGGTGAGCCTTCTCACCTTCGATGATGTCGAAAGTGGCTGCCTTTTCTCCCTCCAGCTTGGCATTTAGCTCCTGAAGTTCCTTGATTCTGGAGTCCTTCTCCTTGATATCAGAGTCCTTGGCCTCCAGCTTTGATTCGAGTACGGATATCTTCAAAGTCCCAGCCTTGAGCTCATCTGCGAGATTTAAGTGGAGGTTCTTCGCCTCCTGAGCATAGGCCTGGCTCGCATAAATGTTGTTGTTCAACTTGAAGTTAAGTTGAGCAAATGCGGCGAAAGCCTGTACAAAAAAAAATGGGTTATTAAACATACAAAACAAGTCTGTATAAGCAATGTTACACAGTAAAAGGATTTACTGAGGTGAAGAGCTCGCTACCCTTGTCATAGAGGGTGTTGTTGTCGTTGCAGGAGGTGAGGAACTGCCATTGAGGAGTGCTGAGACTTTGGCCGACTCGAGATAATATATCCGAGCCCAGACTGACTCCATGTGTCCCCACAGCATTATCGATCACATATTCAGAGACGTGGGTCGAGACTAACAACAGACGATCTCGTGTGGGAACCAGTTTCCTTGGGGTCGGAGTAGTTAGTTGGGAAACCTAGACTTCAGAAGGAGGCATGGGGTGTTAGACCTCGACAGATATCCCGACCACGGGGTCTGCAGTAGCAACTTGGCTCAGGCCTTGGAAGTTCAGGGCTAGAGTAGTCACCTCGGCTCTCTTTGGAATCTTCGAGGAGCGCCCTCCTTTCTGTGACGCCCTCTGGCACTTACTCGCCTTCACCCCCATAGGATGGTTCAGTGCGTTGTCCAAGTCGGACTCCATGTCGCCTAAAAATACACAATTTACACATTAGTGATCGAACCTAAACTACAAAAAAAAAAAAGCAAGACTAAGGTCAAAAGAAACCTAACTGGTACTCTCTACCGAGCTTGTGCTCGGCGACCAAGAATTTCCCTATCTTTAGAGGATGCTGGGGGAGTCCCTTATCTATATGTAGGAGATAGCCTCAAAAGGTCTCTATAAACATTGGTCTCGCATTAAACGGTGACCCCGTCCCAAACCTCGTTTAAACTATACATAGTTTGGTACTGACCTAACTAGCTATCGAACCTACGTACCCTCTCATCTACCCAAGGCCAACAGTAAAAGTTATCCCTAGGATCTGGAAAGAGGATCAGTGTGTCGGGCTTCTGCTTAAGCAAAGAAGGGGGCCACATATTGGAGCTAAGTATTACTTTACCTCCACCACCTGAGCTCGAGACCTCATCCTAGGCTTCATTTCCCGAGGCAGCCCAGTCAAGACGGCGAGCCACAGAGGGACAAGCCCGTGAGCTCAAAGACCTCCGTCTTGGGGGAAGCCTCTCAATGGGAAGTGTCACGTGCTCCCTCTTGATGTACTTGTAGTAAGCAGAGTCATCTGTCAACTAGTCTTGCTCCAAGCAGCCACAGGCTCGAAGCCACTCTTCATGAAGGAGATAAGATAAAGAATGTCGTGTAAAAACCCAACTACTCTAGACTTTGGAACATTAACGATAACTATACATAGACACTAATCTTTAATAAAACTTACAAGGGAAATAAATATTACTTCATTAAAAACTTGTAAAAACAAATGTTAAACTATATAAAACTTTAAGTAGGATATGGGATCCCATTGTTTTAAAAGAAAAACATAACATAATTGTAAATAAAATTGATTACATAGTAAAAATGCGGAAAAATACATATAAACAATAATTAAATAAACTTCATCCTCGAATTGAACTCTCGGTCCTTTGAATCCATTCCACCTCAATACACATGCCCAAACTACCAAGAACCTTTCCCGCCACCAAAGCTATTTTCTTGCACATATAAACATAAAAGGAGTGAGCCTAATGCCCAGCAAGAAAAATCTAACACATAAACCATATACATAAAATTCATAATGTAACATAAAACATATCATAAACATATGTCACATGCATACTATAATGGCCATTATTACTTGGGGTCCCATAAACAAACAAGTAATATGCCCATTAGATTTGTGGGGCTTGCTAGCTAAGCAAGTCATATGCCCATAAATTTATTGGGGCTTGTTAGTTATACAGGTCATATGCTCAAGTCTACAAACAAACATAACATCACATAAATCATAGGTTAATCATAACACATATATTATAAGATAACACATAACATAACATATAGAATCCTATCCTATTTTCCTTACCAAAAATACCGGGATATGAGAACAGATTTGGGACTTTGGAACACTCCTAAAAACCATAAATGGAAGGGTGAGTATACTAAAGAGAATGAGATGAAAGTGATGAAAGAACTATACCATCAAGAATATACTTACCAAAAACCTTATGTTCAAGAACTTAGATTTCCTATCCAAGAATAAAGAATAAGGTTAGGATGCTGAGTAGAAAACTATAAGAATTTAAAGAAAAATAATACCAAATGAACTAGAGTGTGGAATACCTTGAATGCTTCTATAGCCAATCTAAACCTTGAACCGAAATGTGCTATAAACCTTACTTCCCAAGTGTTTGGTAAGCTTATAATTCCCAACCCAAGTGTTTACACTCTCACAATAACCTAGCAACTTGCAGCCTCTGAACTTAGCTTGATGAATGAATAAATGGCTGGGTACTAGGTCCTATTTATAGAGTTTAAGGATGAAAAGATCTTCATTTAACTTGAATAAAAATAATGGCTTTTTAAGTGAAAAATATTTGAATTATCATTCAGCAGAGGCTGAAGACTCGTTCAGAAAGATGATGGACTTATCAAGAGGTTAAGGATTTGAATGAGAACATTTTTGAAAACTTTCAAAAATACACTGAAGGAGGCGATATATCGCCCCCTGTAGGCGATATATCGCCTGGGCCAGCATGCCTGAGGTGATCGTGCGAAGTTTCGTGTTTTTCGTATCCCTGTAGGCGATATATCAGCATACACTGAATATTTAAACACAAAATTACACAATTTTAGCTTAATTTGAATTGAGTAAACAGCCTTGACTAAGTCCTCTAACATTTTCAAAGCTGCTAACAGACCCTAGGGTATTCAAATATTACTCTTAATAAACTTATTCCTCAAAAATACTTAATTATCATTAAACATACACATGACAAGTGTTACTTTCTTATTGGGTCTATCTAAACCTTATAATATAATGGATATTACCATCAATATCAGTCATATTAATCAAACCTTAGGTTAAAATTAATATTCTTAAACTATAGGTTAAACTTAGAAAATCTACAAGTGTTACTATGAGTGTCCAAATTAATCCCGGTCTGAACCAAAATCCACAGTCATAAAAATACTACTACTATTACTATTATACTACCATCTAACTAGCTAAGTAAAGTTCTTGGACTCTACATGCCGACCATAGGGCAGTTGGAGCAGAGCTTCCTTATGTTCCACCATCAACTCTGAGGGGGTAGGACGGTGATAGTTGGCTGAAGAGATGGTTGCATGTTATTATTCCAAGCCTAATCATTAAACAAAAAGGAAAGGGATAAGTGTGAGTACTTACGGATGCATTGGAATGAGTAGAATCTAGAAGGAGCAAGGCCATCCGTCCAGAAGAACGCGAGCTTGAAGTTGGGAGGATGGTTTGGCATGTCCTCAAAAAGTTTCCTCTCCTTTGGATAGCTTGACAGATAGTAGAAGCCATCCCTTCCCTGAGCTCGAGAGGGGTTGCTTTTGAGACAAAATAGATACATAATCTCTTGGGGTGAAGGTCCCTTCCACTTCAGCTCATGGTACAGGGACTTGAGGGCGGAAAGAACCCTATATGAGTTGGTCTAGAGTTGGAAGGGAGCGAGCCCAACAAAGTCCATAAAATCCTTAAAATAGGATTTCAAGGGTAGCAGAGCCCCTGCCCTCATATGCTCGCGATTCCAGGCCGTGAGCTTAATCTTGTTGTCGGGATTGCCATCTCTCGGGACAAAGCAGCTCCGCTCGTTCGAAGTCGCAGGTCAGCACATCAGTACACCAAAAAGTTTCAAGCCATTGAAAGCTAATAGCTCAGAAATTTGGCTTGTTGAGGTGACTGAGCTCCAGTAATGCTCAGCCTCAAAAAAACCCTCTCGAAGGGTGGGAATGGATGCAGCTTGAGAAGTGGAAGGACGGTTTGTAGGGTCTTCCATCAATGAGAGAGAAAGTGCACCAAGCTCGTAGGCAATGGTAACTTTGAGTTTGGGAATAAGCGGGATAGGTCTGACCTCGGGGTCCTGATCTGGATAAATCGCGACCTAAAGTATCTTCCTTTTTCCTTCCTCAACATCGTCAATCTGACGTCAAATACGGGGATGTCCTCTCGTTCGCACCTCTCGTTGTGCTTGCGAATCAAGTGCTGGTTCCAAGTGAAGGAAGACTCCAGACTGGGAGTTAATGGAGAGTAAGGAATTGCGAGAATTGATCCCCACCGATTCTCAGAGTTCTATGACATCTAACAAGAAAGAAAAGGGTGAGGGCCAGGCATGCAAGAAATCACAGAGTACAGTTTAGGTGATTCGAACTCGAAAGCATGTGATCACGGAGTAAACTCAATCGAGACTGAGGTCTCGAGAGGATGAATCAAATTTGAAGTGGATCCCTAAAGTGTTGTAAAGTTCGGGCTTCAAGCGTGTACTTAACACGAGAGTGGGGAAGTTTGGATTCATTTTAAGGATCTCGGAATTTCAGGGATAAAGCTGATGGTTACCCAAAAAGGTGATAATTTTGGGATTTGTGCAATTAAAAACCCTAATTCATAATCCCCGTCTATTGGCTTACACAATACGCTATTATACGAAAAATCCTACCTTTGCATTTTTTGCACTGAATCTGGGTTTGAAACCCATGGTTAAAAAAATTTTGAGTCCTAATTTTATGTAGTATCAGCTAAAAAGTATTGCTAAGGCTACTAACTAGTGCATATATTCATATGGAAACAAAGTACGTAAAAATTCATTAAGAAATAAAGATTGAAAAATCAAGGAAAGGAACTTACACACAGAAGCTTGCGGGTATAGCGACATTATCGACTGAAGGATCAGTTGCAAGAATGACTTCACACAGTCGAAAGCGCTGGAATTATTTTGTTTCTGTGGCTTAGATAACATGCAAAGAGTTTCTGGTTTTTCTTCTCTCTTTCACTGGTAAAACTTTTTAAAGAGAGTGAAAGTAAAATGAAGAAGGCGGAGTAGACATATTTATAGACCCCAGAGGATGTCAAAGATCCGACTAATCTGGGTCATTGGTTTGATTTGGAGTCTGATCTAACAGTTGGGGTGTAAATATGGCAATGGCGGAAAAAAGCTGAAACGCAAAAAGACGTGGGCATGTCAAAAAAGTACTCAAGTACTCTGACTGCGCAATCTGTGGCTGACGCATGTCCACACTCGAGTGTGGTAGGTGGCTCGATTTTCGAAAATAGCAGTTCAAAAGTTTCCTTCTCATAGGATTCGAACTAATACTTTTGAGGGGGCAAAATGTTACACCCAAATTTCGAGAATATAAATTTTGATCTCGAAAGTCAGGCTTGTATAGTGCCAGCTCGGAATAAGCAGGTTCGTCATAATCGGCTTCAAAGAAAATATTAAGAACAGTCTCATTGAGTAGTAAATGCGACAACATCGAAGTTGGTGAGCTCGGAAAGCACGTGATCTCGAAGGTGTTTCGAGATTATAATTCAAGATCAAAGCTACAATGACAGTGGTCCAACACTTGTATAAATTTCCAGATTCCTCTTCTGTCCTTAGACAAGACGGTTAGAGCTCGGGCATTGTGAGCTCGGAAAGGATGATCTGAACCATGTTACTTGTCAAAAGTCGAGGTGGACCAAGGTATGAAGCTCGTGATGGTTGGTCGATCTTTAAGGCGTGTGAATTGAATGTTCAAGGTCACGAGCTGAGTGTGAACATCTTTATTGTTATAAAATCCCTATGTTTAAGGGAATGGTTGTAATTTGTTGTAAAATTCCAAATATCATGGGATTACATAAAAACTATATGCATTTAATTGTATTTATTTAATTGATTTGAATAATAACTGCCCGAAATATGAGGGGAGATATTCTGTAAACTACTCTATAAATAGAATGGTACAATTCACTTGTAGAGGACGGAGAATTTTGTATTGGGAAGACTCTGTAAAATTGCTTGTAGAAAGCTTTGAGAGAATTACATAAAGTGAATAACACTCACTTGTGGACTAGGCAGATTTTAACTGTTGAACCACGTAAAAATCATGTCTATTATTGTTTGTCTCCTCAAGTAATTTGTTTAATTGCTCTTCATTTCTAAGTTGATGAAAAACCGCGTCAACAAGAGTCATAAGGTTTGTGAGAACACTAAAGCCCATGATTTCTAGGGATGTAAAGATTACTAGTGCTGAGGTGGTTAGTTACACTGAGATTTTGGATAAGGCTCCTGATGCATAGTACTTAGAGGATCGTATATGCAAGATGTTACTAGAAGGGTGGCCAACAAGAACAAGGGATTTTATGAGGACAATAAGAGGAAGCCCATGAGGGACAGAGCATTGGCAATGACAAGAGGCCTAGAACCATAGCCCAAAATGGTAACAATCACCACAACCATCACAACTATGGTCATAACCATGAAAACCAGCAGAACCGCAAGGTTGAGTACCCTGCCTACCCCAAATACTCGTGTCGAGATCTAGGGGACTGTCAAGCAGGCCCCAACAAGTGTTAAAGTGCGTTCAGGCAGGCCATCTAAAGAAGGATTGCCTACAGTGGAGAGCAGGAGCAGGGCAAGGCAACAATGGCAATCTAGTGCCAACCAGAGTCTTTGGTTTGACTCAAAAGGAAGCAACCAACAGTAATACTATCATCACATGTCATCTTCCTATTTCTGGTATGATATGTCGATTCCTCATTGATTCTGGAGCAACTCACTCTTATGTTGCTATAAATGTAATTGATAAATTGGGATTGCCTTGTAAACTGTTTGAGCGTAGTTTTAGTATCATGTTACCATCAGGAGACATTATGTCACCAACTAGGTGGTTCCAATCAGCTTCCATAGTAGTTGAGGGCATAGAGTGCCCAGCAAACCTGATAGATTTAGACATGCCAGATTATGATGTTATACTTGGCATGGACTGGTTAGCCAAATATGGAGCAATGATAGATTGTCAGAGAAAGACTGTAGAGTTCGGACCTAAGGAAGGATAATTTTTTCTTTTAAGGGAGAAGTGATGGGATTCTGAACCCCTATCATATATGCATTAGAAGCTCGAAATATGATGCATCATGGGTGTTCAGAATTTTTGGCAAATATTGTGGATAAGTATAGAGAAACTAAGCTGAAACCAGAAAATGTTCACATTGTTTATGAGTTCCCTAAGGTGTTTCTCGAGGACTTACTAGGTTTACCCCCAGACAGAGAAATCGGATTTGTGATCGAACTTGCACCAGGAATAACTCAAAACCCAGCTACAGGAATTGTTGGACATGGAGTTCATACGACCTAGTCATTCGCCAAGGGGAGCACCAGTTCTATTTGTGAAAAAGAAAGATGGAAGTATGAGAATGTGCATCGATTACTGAGAACTTAATAAGGTCGTGATTAAGAATAAATATCCCTTGCCTAGGATAGATGACCTCTTTGATCAACTACAAGGAGCAGCAGTGTTCTCAAATATTGATATGCGATCCGGGTACCATCAACTAAAGGTGAAGGAGGGAGATATTCCTAAAACAGCATTCACAACCCGCTACGGGCACTATGAGTTTTAGTGATGTCTTTTGGACTCACTAATGCCCTAGCAGCATTCATGGACATGATGAATAAAGTGTTTAAGGCCTAATTGGATAAATTTGTAGTGGTGTTTATAAACGAAATCCTTATCTACTCAAAGAATATGGAGGAGCATGAGGAGCCCTTGAGGTTGACGCTCAATAAACTATGAGAGCACCAACTATATGCTAAGTTCTCTAAGTGTGAATTTCGATTGGAACAAGTGATCTGCCTAGGGCATATAATGTCCAAGAATGGAATAGTAGTGGCTCCAACGAAGATCAAGGCTATTATAGGCTGGCCCTAACCCAAGAATGCCTTAGAGGTTTAAAGCTTCTTAGGGTTACTGGGCTACTATCATAAGTTTGTCAAGGGTTTCTCCAAGATTGCCACACCCTTGACCAACCTAACTCGCAAACACCAAAAGTTCACATGGACAGAGAAGTGTGAGGAGAGTTTTCAGACTATGAAGGATAGGTTGATCTCTACACCGATCCTTTGTCTTCCCACAGAGGGAGGAAAGTTCATGGTGTATTGTGATGCATCTAAGAATGGCTTGGGGTGTGTGTTGATGCAGAATGGGAAATTGGTAGCCTACACCTCAAGACAACTCAAGGACTATGAGCAAAGATACCCCACCAATGATCTTGAATTAACAGCAGTGGTGTTCACATTAAAAATATGGAGGCACCACCTTTATGGAGATAAGTGTGAGATATACACAGATCATAAAATTTTGAAGTACTTCTTCACCCAGAAAGAACTGAATATGAGACAACGGAGGTGGTTAGAATTAGTAAACGATTATGATTGTGAAATTCTATACCACCCAAGCAAGGCCAATGTGGTGGTCGATGCATTGAGTAGGCGAGGACATGGAAGTGTCTCAACTCTAAGTACAATAGAGGCACCTCTGCATAAGGAAATTATTAACGCTGGTATTGAGTTAGTGACAAGAGGCCTAGCAAACCTCACTCTACAGTCCTCCCTATTGGAACAGATCATAGAAGGGTGGAAGGTAGATGAAGCCCTAATGAAGCAAAAGGCTTTGGTACAAGAGAGTAGTAGCAGTGACTTCTCTATTCTAATAGAGGATTGCTATGATATAAGGATAAGATCTCTGTGCCTAACAATGATGAGATTAATGCAAGAATTAAGAAAGAGGCACATACAACGCATTATTCCTTTCATCTAGGGTCGACTAAGATTTACCAAGACCTTAAAGCATTGTATTGATGGCTTGGAATGAAGAAAGACATTGTTGAGTTTGTTGCCAGATGTTTGACATGTCGGCAATTGAAAGCAGAACAACAAAGGCCAGCAAGGCTACTTCAACCACTTTACGTTCCAGAATGGAAGTGGTAAGACATAGCGATGGATTTTTTGGTAGGGTTACCTAGGACCACAAGACAACATGATTCTGCTTGGGTAATAGTAGACAGGCTCACTAAGTCTGCCAATTTCTCGCCAGTTAAGACAACCTATTAAGTAGACCAAAACACAGAATTGTATGTTAGCAAGGTAGTGAGACTTCACAGGGTGCCAAAGTCGATTATCTCTGAAAGAGGGTCAGTATCCACATCGAATTTTTGGAAGGGATTGCAGAAGGAAATGGGTACAAGGTTGAAATTTAGTATTGTTTCTCACCCCCAGACCGATGAGCAGTCTGAAATGACTATTAAGATTCTAAAGGATATGTTGAGATGTTGTGCTTTGGACTTTTCAGAGTCTTGGAGCTTATACTTACCCCTGATGGAGTTCTCATATAACAATATTTATCAATCCACTATTGGGATGGCTCCCTATGAGATGTTTTATGGGCACAAGTGTAGATCTCCCTTGCACTGGGATGATGTCAAGGAGAAGCAGATTTTAGGCCTTGAGGCTGCTAAGGAAGCCCGTGAGGCGATTGAGAAAATATTCCAAAGAATGCTTACTGCTCAAAGTAGGCAAAAAAGCTACGTAGACCTTAAGAGAAGGGACATCAAGTTTTCAGTTGGCAAGTTTGTGTTCTTGAGAGTCTCACCAATGAAGGGTGTTATGTGTTTTGGGAAGAAAGGGAAATTGAGCCAAAGATTTATAGGTCCATTTGAGATTTTTGGGCAAGCTGCATACCATTTAGCTCCACCCCCAGCACTAGTTGAAATGCATAATGTCTTTCATATATCGATGTTGTGTAAGTATGTGTCAGACCTCTCCCATGTTTTGAGCTACAAGCCATTGCAGCTGAAACTAGATCTAAGTTACAATGAACAGCCTAAGCATATCATCGAAAGGGGAATCAAGGAATTGAGTTCCAAGAAGATTCTACTAGAAAATATCCTATGGAAGAATAGTAAGGAAAGAGAAGCAACATGGGAGCTGGAGGAAGACATGAGAGAAAGATACCCTGAGTTATTTGGTAAGAAAGAATTTTGGGGCAAAATCCTTTTAAGGATGGTATATTGTAGCGCACCAAATTTAGTTTCACTATTTTAATTGTTAGTTTATAATAATTTAAATGTTTATTGTTAAGTGTTAGAATTTTATTTGAAATATTTGAAATGAATAGGTTGATATGTTTTGTTTCCTTTTGGTGATTGCATGTTGTGTGTGTGTGTGTGTGTGTGCTTGTAAAGTTAGAATGCATGCATGAATGTGGTCTTAATATAGACCAAGGACAATGGTTTGTATTACTTCCCTTTGTGAAGATTAGTAGTTATGGCTTTTAAAGAAAAAATCATATTGTTTCCTTTTTCTTGCACAGAAGTGATTGTTTCCCTTTTCTTACACCAAAGTGCTTGCCCAAGAATAGAAAGAAAGGGAGAGGGTGCCGTGTGAATGGCAAGAGAAATGGGAGAAGGCGATTAAGTTATTTCCTTTTTGGTTTAGTGATAACTCCATTTTTGTATTGTTTTAGGATGTGTTTTTGTTGTAATCTTGAGTCTTTTTGTTTATTTTGTGCAAGATTACACTTGTGCATGTCTTTGTTGTAGGATGGTGCAATGAATTATGAGATAAACGTGGAAAGAAGAATAAATGGTTGAAAAATGGAATTTTTTGTGGTTGTTTGAGTCAAATTGGCATCAAGGAGGAGTTAGAAGAAGTTTTGATGAAGTTTTGACGAAGGTAAGACTTAAAATGATCAAGTTTTGAAAAAAAATAGAATTAGAGTCACGGAATTGGCTTAAGGGTCGCGACTCTATTAAAGCCAGAAACTACCCAAATCTGGCAGGAATTAATGTCATGGCATGCACTTTAGAGTCGTGGCATGATGAGTGGCAGAGAGCAAATAAAATATGGATTTTCACATTGGCCGCAGCATGGAGTTTAAGTGTACCGGCACTTGAAGACGGAGGCGCAAATCTCCTGGGAATTTTGAAGACACGAGTCGCGGCACACCTCCCTTAAGAGAAAAAAAATATATCTTATTTCGGTTTAAAACATTATAAATTAATTGATGGATTAGGGTTCCTAATTACGAATTTTCATAGAGTTCTTGATGGCTAAGCTTATTTTCTGCATTTTTCTTCTTTAATTCTTTTCATGTTTTGGATACTAAAGATGATAGCATTCATTTTTATGATGTTAGTTATGTTTGTCATGAACTAAATATTTTTCTCTAGGGTTTAATGTAGTCACTTGGATATTTTTTAATTTTCTATGAAGTTTATATAATTTCTTCTTCTTCTATCCTTTATCTATATGATTTGTGCTTAATGCGTATGGATAATTGATCACTATTTACATGATTTATGATTTTGATTCGAAATCCGAGAGGGGAGAGTTGAATATTCTATAATCATATAGACACAAATTGCATATAGGACGATAGTACCTATAGGGTTTGTGTAGCATTTAGGGTTTCTATGCTTCATGCCTGCTACATGTTAAAACTTATCACAGATATGTAGAAAGTTTGCATATATGTTGAGATCTTTTTAGCTTGAAAAAGAATTAGGATTGTTTTAGTTAACCCGCTATTAGGATAGAAATTGAAGAATTATATGCACTGATTAGTAAGAATAACAAGTTGAAAAGTTGATGAAGTTAATACCTTAGGTTTTTAATTATTTAATTAATCTTTATTATTGCAAAGTTTATTTCAATTTTAAGTCTTAGTTTAAAATCACCCATTTTTCGACTGCCAAATAGAAATTTAATAGCAATTATTGGTAATTTGGTGATAGTCCTTGTGGGAACAATACTTTACTTACTATTTTATTACTTGAATCGATTATGTATACTTGCACATCATATTTTCTCTATCATGTTTTTGGTGCTGTTGTCGGAGACCACAAATTTCTACCAAGTATCTGTGGATGAAGCCTATTGGATGTTGGAAGACATGGTGAAATACAATGAATGGTGGTACTGGAATTGTTCAATGACCAACCAAGGGTGGGAGAGCAATTATAACAATATGGAGCCAACTTTTAACACATGCACTCAAGGACCAAATGAGGATAATTGGGATGATTTTCAAGAAGTAATCATAGAAGAGAAACGTCATCAAGTGCCTCAATCAAGTACATTGGAGATATTGATGATGGAGTAATGGCTAAAAATGACGTCTTAATTAATAGCCAAGCTTCATCCTTGAGGAATTTGGAAAACTCAAGGGGGAAAGAACAAAGTGAGGAGGTCAATTTGGGGAGTGGTAAGGAGATGGAGCTACCAATGGAAGAATTTGTACATCAAATGGAGCCCTCTTCAATTCAAAGTAATGATGAAAAAAGACAGAAAATAATAATGTCGAATGCTATATCTACCCAAGATGTGGATACATTGTTTGAGCAAAGTAGTGAAGAAAGGCTGAATCCACCATCTTCACCTCCATTAGCATCATTCCTTGGCATCCATCATGCTTATTTTTTCAAAGAAAGTCAAGTTGAACATTGGAGCTCATCAATTCCAAATCTATCCAAGCTTGAGGGCATTCACAATGACAACCTTCAAGTTGTCTTGTATGACGCTTATTATGGGCATCAACCACTTATTGATGCGTCAATGAATAATTTTATATATGCAACCTAAGGAGGATAGAAATGAATGTCACTAAAATGGAGCAACGCATTGGATTTCAGGGAAGTTTTCTTTTATTTATACATTGGGGACAATGTTTAGATTAAGTTTGGGGGAAGGGATTTGATTTTTATTGGTTTGCTCATTGTAGATATCTTAGTTGGTTTTTGTTCAAGTTTTGGTAGGTTTATATTTATATTTATTTTTATTTTTTGTTTAGTTTTTGTTTAGAGTGTTGTTGAATCAAGTTGACAATGATTAACCAATGATAATATGATTGAATGATGTGTTGTATAAATTGAATGGGAATGAAGTTATAAAAATACATGTGCTTGGTTGAATATTTCTTACCATTTTTACATTGTCTACTTAAATAATTGAGAGATTAATCGTGATTTTTAATAAATTTTGTGTAATTGAAAATTTTGTATGCTTGTTGAATGTTGAAATAAAAAAAATTATCATGAAAATGTTGTTATCCTAGAACTTGTTTGCTTGCTATTTGAGACGAAATTCTAGATTATGCATGCTTAGGAAAATGATTTAGACAATTCTTTGGAACATTTGAGCCTATCAATCCAACCTTGATTTATTAAATCCTTAGTTACCCAACTTTGAGCATAATTTGATTCTTTTTGTTTGACACTTATTTTGAGCTTATTTGAAACTTTGTTATTTTTCCTTCCCTTTGATATACCATGAGCATATGAAAAGTGATTGGGGGATAATTTGTAATGGGGTTTATATTTGGAAATTTGTGTCGATAGAAGAAGAAAAATTGAGAGAGAAAGAAAGAAAAAGTATATTGAATATGAACTACACTCCAATTGAAAATACAAAGAAATAATTTTGGAGGAGTGTAGTACCATCAGAAAAAAAAAAGAAAAAAAATTCAGTTTATGAATTCTCTCTCAAAATAAGATATATTGGGAAATTTGGGATTGGTTTTTGGGTTTGTGAGTGGATAAAGGTCGAATTGTTTGGTTCAGTGCTTATAGTACATTTTCAGCCTAAATGACTTTTTCATCTACCTTTACCTAAGCCCTTCAATTATAAGTTGTGAAAGTCCTATTGATTTCTGAGCATGTGTTTTCTACATTAGTGGAGATTAGTAAGTATAGCAAGCTTAAGGGATAATGATATTGATTGATTGTAATGAAAAAAATGGTGAGCATGAATTGATTCGAATGCATTTTATTTATTAATCATGATTTTGAGAGCTTTTATTTTTTATTGGACTTAAGTGAATTGGAAGAATGTTTTGACTGAAATTCTGGATTATAAGTGGATTTTCCTGAAGATTATGTAAGTGTGTTAGTCATCATAGCTTGAGGCGTGAATTATTGTTGTCAGCTTGATTGAAGTGTGTTGGTTGTTTAGGTTCTGAGTTTTGTCATGTAAGTTTTGAGTTCTTTGTTCGAGGGCGAACAAAGATTAAGTTTGGGGGAGTTTGATAACTCCTTTTTAGTGTTGTTTTAGGATGTGTTTTTGTTATAATATTGAGTCTTTTTTTTTTTGTGCAAGATTACGCTTGTGTTTTGTCTTTTTTGTAGGATGGTGCTATGAATTACGAGCTAAATGCAGAAAGAAGAAGAAATGGTGGAAAAATTTAACTTTTTGTGGTTGTTTGAGTCAAATTGGCATCAAGGAGGAGTTAGAAGAAGTTTTGATGAAGTTTTGACGAAGGTCGGACTTAAAAAGATTAAGTTTTGAAAAAAATAATAGAATTAGAGTTGCGACATGGGCTTAAGGGCCGCGATTCTAGCTAAGTCAGAAACTACCCAAATCTGGCAGGAATTAATGTCGTGGCATGCTCTTTAGAGCCGCGACATGATGAGCGGCAGAGAGCAAAGAAAATTTGTGTTTTCACATGGGTCGCGGCATGGAATTTAAGGGTCGCAGTGCTTGAAGACGGAGGCGCAAATCTCCTAGGCATTTTGAAGACACGGGTCGCAGCGCACCCCCCTGAAGAGAAAAAAATATCTTATTTAGGTTTAAAACATTATAAATTAATGGATGGATTAGGGTTTCTAATTACGAATTTTCAGAGAGTTCTTGGCGGCTAAGCTTATTTTCTGCATTTTTCTTCTTTAATTTCTTTTCATGTTTTGGATATTAAAGATGATAACATTTATTTTTATGATGTTAGCTATGTTTGTCATGAACTAAATATTTTTCTCTAGGTTTTAATGTAGTCACTTGGATATTTGTTAATTTTCTATGAAGTTTATATAATTTCTTCTTCTTCTATCCTTTATCTATATGATTTGTGCTTAATGTGTATGGATAATGATCACTATTTACATGATTTCTGATTTTGATTCGAGACCCGAGAGGGGAGAGTTAAATATTCTATAATCATGTAGACACAAATTGCATATAGGACGATAATACCTATAGGGTTTTTGCAGCGTTTAGGGTTTCTATGCTTCATGCCTGCTATATGTTAAAACTTATCACAGATATGTAGAAAGTTTGCATATAGGTTGAGATCTTTTTATCTTGAAAAAGAATTAGGATTGTTTTAGTCAACCCGCTATTAGGATAGAAATTGAAGAATTATATGTGCTGAATATTGTAGAGTCCAAGAACTTTACTTAGCTAATTGTTTAGTAGTATTATAGTATGTTTAGTGTTATCATTGTTACTTTGGATTTTTGGTTCAGACCGGGAGTTATTTGGACACTCATAGTAGTACTTATAGATTTTCTAAGTTTAACCTATAGTTTAAGAATATTAAGTATAACCTAAGGTTTGATTAATGTGTCTGATATTAAGGAATATATTATTATATTATAAGGTTTAGACATCAACCAATAGGATTTTAAGCACATGTTTTGAATGGTAATTAAGGATTTAGTATTTTTGAGGATTAAATTAAATAAGGGTAAAAGTTTGAATGTATAGGGTCAGTCAACAGCTTTGAGCACGTTGAGGGCTTAGTCAAGGCTGTTTACTCCATTCAAACTCAGCTAAAAATGTGTAAATTCGTGTTTAAATATTCAGCGTATGCCGATATATCGCAGCTATAGGGGGCGATATGTCGCAGCACGTAGATACGGAAAACACGAATCGATGCACGGTCGCCTCGGGAACAAAGGTCCAGGCGATATATCGCCTATAGGGGGGCGATATATCGCCTCCACCAGCATGAATTCAAATACATTTGAATTCTTTTCCCTTCAGCCATTCAAACTCCTTCAACAGTCCAGCATCTTCTGAACGAGTCTTCAGCCTCTGCTGAACGATTATTCAAATGATTTTCACCTAAAAAGCCATTATTTTTATTCAAGTAAAATCAAGATATTTTCATTCCCAAACTCTATAAATAGGACCTAGTACCCAGCCATTATTCACCATTTGCTCTAAGTTCAGAGGCTGCTAGTGTTAAGTGAGTGAGAGAGTGTAAACACTTGGTTTGGGGAAAAACTATAAGCTTAAACATCATAAGCTTATCAAACACTTGGGAAGTAAGTGAGTGCTATAGTATTTCGGTGGATGTTAGATTGATCTTGCAATCTTTGAGGTAAACCCAAAACTCTAGTCCTTTCTGTATTCTATGTTATTTCTTTTCTCAAAACCTTCTACTCAGTCCCCTAACCTTATTCTTATTTTTGGTTAGGGAATCCAAGTTCTTAAGCACTTAAGTGGTGGTAAGCATATTTTCGTTTAATGGTTTAGTCTTCCTATTCTCTTTCATTTCATCTCCTTTCTTTAGACTCACCCTTGTTCATTGTGGTTTTAGGAGTGTTCCAAAAGTCCTAACTCAGTCCATTTTATCCCGGTAACTTTGGTAAGGAAAATAGGCTAGAATTAATATGTTATGTGCTTATGTTATCTATATGTTTATGTTATTAAAAGTGTTATGATATGTATATGTGTATGTAGGCTTGGGCATATGACCCATATGACTAACAAGACCCCAAATGGGTTATGGGCATATGACCTACTTAGCTAGTAGGACCCCATTAACCCCATGGGCATATGCTTGTTTAGTCTATGGGACCCCAAGTAATAATGGCCATTATAATAAGTGTATGTTATATGTATTATGTTAAGTCTTTATGTTTTCTTATGAAATTGTGTATATGACTATGTGTTAGGTTTTTCCTTGCTGGGCATTAGGCTCACTCCTTTCTGTTTATGTGCAGGAAAATAAGCTTAGAGGCGGTAAGATTCGTGATGCTTGGGAGGATGTGTATCGATGATGAATGGAGTCAAGGGGCCGAGCGTTATCGATTCGAGGATGTAGTCTCCTTTTATGTTTTTTATGGTTTTACATGTATTTTCCGCATTATTATGTAATGTCTTTTATTTTAAATCTTATTTTGTTTTAAAGACAATGGGATCCCAAAATCCTTCTTAGTATTCTGTTTCTTTGTAAATAACTCTTATTTTCAAGTTACTCAATAAATTATGGTATTTTCGTAAAATGTAAGTTTTTATGTATAGTTTCGATAATGGTCCAATTAGTCTAGATTAGTGGGTCATTACAAATATTAAGATTAACAGGTTGAAAAGTTGATGAAGTTAATACCCTGGGTTTTTAATTATTGAATCAATCTTTATTATTGCAAAGTTTATTTCAATTTTATGTCTTAGTTTAAAAATAACTCTATTTTCGACAGCCAAATAGAAATTTAAAAGCAATTATTTGTAATTGGTTGATAGTCCTTGTGGGAACGATAGTTTACTTACTATTTTATTACTTGAATCAATTGTGTATACTTGCACATCATTTAGTCTCTTTTTTCATTTATTGGAAATAAGGAAATTAGGATAAAAGATAGTAGTTTCTCTTTTGAGTGTAGGGTTAGGGTAAGAGAGTATAAAGAGGATATGAGGAGTGCTTGGCTATCATATTTTTTGTGGAGGCGGACTGCATAGAGGAGCAAGAGGGAGAGAGAGGGTTCGACTAGAGAGAAAAAGAAAGAGAGGGAGAGAGAGAGAGCTCGTGGAGGTGAGAAAAGAGAAAAAGGAAGAGGAAAGGTGGTTCTAACCTAGGTTTGTGCCTTATTTCCCTAGTGATTTATCTTTTAAATCATCTCCTTATTCTAAGTTTTCTTGTTGTTGATAAGTGTTATTTCTTTGTAATTTTGTTATTCTTGTTTTGTTGCGGCTTTGAAGACCCTAGGAGTGCCAAGAGGGTGATCATCATCTTTCTTTATCTCTACCAAAGAGTTAGTGGAATCTCTAGCCCTTCTCTTTGTTTTATTGTTGTTCCAAGTTCTTTGAATATGACTATAGAATATTGTCTATGTTGTTTTGAGGTTTTGGATCTTTGTTTGTAGTCTTGTAACATTGTTTGTTGATTTTTGGTTTAGAGATTGTTTATTGTTGTAAAGAGAATTCCATATGCCTTTTGATGTTGGTATTACATTTAGAAACATGTTGATGTTGGGGTTTTATGCCCTAATTAAAACTCAATTTCTTTGTAATCTCGTATTATTATCAATAAAATAATATAATTCATTTTTTGACTTGGTCAATCACTTTGCTCACATGTTTTATTTTCATGATTATTTGTTTAATATAAACTTCTATTAAATCCCGAGCATATAGCTAATCATATTCATAGTGACATAATCACCGTGGAATATAAATATGATTATATGTTCAAAATAAGTTAGTCCTGAGATTAGTCAGTGCACAGGATTTACAATGACTTGCTAATCTACAATATGATCTACTTACACATCACGGTGTTATGTTCTTTCTAGAACTTTAGCAAAGTAGAAAAGATTGGATGTATTTGTTACATCGGACTAGACAGATATTGACAGTAGATAGGATAAGTAAACATACCGTTATTATCTATTCTAGTCATATCATATAGTTGTCCACAGGTCAATTCAATCTCAATTCTGAGTGGTTAGTATTCTAACAGATTGTATTATTTGAGCTCTTTGACTTGTTCATTACCAGCTTACCCTACGAACTAGCCCATACTTACATCTTGGGAACTCGGTAGTATAATTGAGTGGGAGTATTAATCATAGATATGAACATCTATATCTTCTGATGAAGAAGTGAAACAATGGTTTCCTTTTAGTTTGGTCCAAGGTGCTAAATGATAGAGATCTCATTTCAGTAATTAATATTAGTTTATTGAAATATCATTTACAAGGAACTAAGTGTTTTAAGGATAAAATACAATGAGGGGTAAAACGGTATTTTAGTCCCATCTCATTGTAGACCGTCTATAGAGGATTGAGTGACAATTATGGTTGTAACAATGGACAATTAATAAAGTATCTATATTACTTATAAAGTGTTCTATGAATTCAAGAGTGCAATTCCGAGTCTTTAGTAGAGTCACGAGGAATTAATAAGTTAGTAAATTTATTTGTTAGATATATGATAACTTATTGGAGCTTGATTTCATAGGCCCATGGTCCCCACTGTACATTGGATAAAATCATCTATATAGTCTTAATTAATTGATTTAATTATCAATTAGAATTATTAAAGTTGACTAGGTCAATTTTGGATAGTTTCACAAAATTATGTAATTTAGAGAAGAAAATAGAAACTAAGGCAGATTTATTAATTAAGATAAATTGGTATTTAAATTAATAAATAAGTTTAAATCAAGGTTCAAATTATAAATAATTAATTTGATAAAGGATTTAAATAATTATTTAATTAATTAATCTGTAGAAAATAATACAGACCTTGATTTTAAGTCCAATGGGCTTATAATTAAATGGGAAATTTCACGGGCCTAAAGCCCATGAGAATTTTGACCTAGGGTTGATAATTGGCTATTATTTTATTAATTTTTTAATAAAATAAGTGACATAATTGAGCCTGTAAAATGAATGCTAAGTGAGAGATGAAAACACTTATTTTCTGAGAAGATCAGAAGATCTAGTAGGTTTTAGATCCTCTCTACAGCATAAGTCATTTTCTAAGCCTCAATATTATTTTCTCTTCTTCTCTCTGTATCTATCTCATATGTTGAGAATTTCACACCCTATTTTAGGTGATTCTAAGGATACTTTCGAAGGCTGTGAAGAAAATTGAAGAATGGTTCAGTTTCTTGGTAATACTCTGCGACAGAAAGGATACAAGGGTTAGAGAAACTGAATGAAAGACTCAATAATTTTGTTGCACAATAATATAAGTGTTCTTATCATTATCTCTGTATGAATTCAATTTTAGAAACATGTTCTAGGTTTTCTTATATTAATTTGTTTAATATAAGATCTACATGAAAATAAATAAGATCTTGTATAAGTTTTCTCAACAACTAGCCTAAGAGCATTTGGTAATCTTTATTTTCATGCATGAGCATGTTAAAAATTGAATTATTTCATGTGTTGAGTAATTGGATGGATTTCATGTTTTTATGAAGCATATTGAATTTTATATGATTATTATCAATTTTAGGTTATTTTGTTGTGTTTTCTATGCCATTAATTTTTATAAATATTTTATTTTGTGTAAAACATGGTAAAAATTAATTAGAAATTGTTTTGGTTTGAAAAAATTGTTCAAAAAAAAATTTCGAAATTTTTTTGCCTAGCTGCCAACCGTGCGCGCACATGCATGCATGCATCACTCCAACCCGTGTGCACACGCATGCGCGCATCACCCCTCCAGCGCGCGCAGCTCCGCGTGCACACTCTCAGCAGCCAACCCACCTCGCGCGCGCACCAGGCACGTCTCCTGAGCAGCTCGGCCACGGTGAACAGTACCTATGTCGGGTACTGTTCATCCCAATTTTTTTCTTAATTTTTTTTATAAAATTAAAGAAAATAAAATTGTGAAATTGATTTTTATATGTCAAAACAAAAATATCAGATTTATTTTATCTTTTAAAAAAAATTAAATAAGATATTTTTGTTGTTTAATATTTAAAAATTTAGATATTTTCTACAAAGATTCAAATTCAAATTTAAAAATAGGATAACTACTTAATTTTAAATCTTTTAATATATTAAAATATTAGAATTAAGGTATCAAATATTAAAGATATTTATATTTAAATACTTGTTATTTTTATTAAATCTTTTTTTGAAAATATTAATATATGTTTATTCTATAGTTTTTTAATATTTAAATTATTTGAAATTTGAAATTTGTTAGTTAGATAATTTTATGGATATTTGAATTTGTTTAACTGTTTTAAATTTTATTTTTTTTTATCAAGAAAGAAAGAAGCTTCATTGAACCAACCAACAAATACAAACACTAGCTCAAAACGAGCTCAGACCAACTAGAACAAGAACAAACTAATTACAAATGAGACATAAAATCAAAAATAGTCTTCTCTTGTTTCCCCACATTCTTCCTAGCAATACCCAACAATCTAGTCTTTAAGCAAGCCTTAATCAGAAAAAGAACTTTATTACTAGAAATAGCTAAACAATTAAAGATACAAGAGTTTCGGTTCAGCCAAATCAAATAGACAGAAGCAGCAAGAGTAGCTACCACAATTCGTTGTAACAGACCTTTAGGCCTCCTAGCCATCCACGCAGTCCAATCACAATACTTGGAAGGCCAAATAGCAACACCAAGCCACTCTTCAATCTTGTGCAAAAGCTGTTGTGAGTAGATACAATAAAAAAATAGATGGTCATGAGACTCCAACTCTAACTCACAAACTGGGCATAATGGAGACTCAATATGAACATGGCAAACATGTTTTAAAATATTTTAGGGTTGTTATAAATATTAATATTTTTTTAAATGGTTAAAATATTTGCCTATAGTTGTAACAACACAATATATTTTTTTGAAAAGCATTTAAGATATTGATTTTAAAATTTTAAATTGGTTAAATTTTGAAAAATATCATTTTTTTTCAACCAATTAATAAAATATTTTTTTGTATAAATGGGGTTTAATTTAACTATGGTTAATTGTTGATAAATTCTATTTAAATTAAATTAATATTTTTTTTTTCAAATTATCCTAAACCAAGTTCATTGTTGATAAATGAAATTTAAATTAAATATTGTTAATTGTTGATAAATTTCATTTAAATTGACTTATTTTTTGTAAAAATTTAATTAATTCAAATTTTTGATAAATTCTAGAAAATTAATTGTGGTATTTTTGTAATAAAATAAACTGTGGTATATTTGCATAAATTCATAGACTTGCTCATGTAGTAACATGATTAGGCCCATCCAATTATAAAATGTCTGTTTGCATTATATGTGGTATTTTTACAATTGAGCTTAGATGCATATAGTGGCTCATATGTTTGCTTAATATATGGATTTTCCCAAATAAAATATTCATAAAAATTATAGATTTTATTTGGGCCCATTAGAAAATGTAAAGTTTAAATTCATCTCTTGTGGGTGATTCTATTTGTGAATGCCCATTTGCTTTGCTTGACTATAGTGGGCCTAATCAATTAATAACAATTAATAAAATGAAGGTTTAAATTCCCTGTCTTTTGGACCTTGTATGGAAGTATAAGGGGGCTTAGTAGTGGGAACGACATACTGGACCCAACCCTCCTCCATACAAGCCCAATTGTTAAGGCTCATTTGCCTGAGTTGGACTTAATTATATAGGTTCATTATAATAGTTAAACAAAAATATTGATTAGCAACAAAGTAATTCTAATTTATTGAATTTGTTTCAATGTAACACTTTAGAATTAATAGAAAGTTATAGGAATTTGGTTTTAAAAATTTTAACTTTTCAATTTTTTTGGAGAACTATAGTCATTAATTTTCGAAAATTAATAATAGAAATACTATTTTTATAATGAGCTTATTTTAAAAAATTATATTCGATCTCCACCGTTGGTTTAACAATGTCATAAAATAAGATATTTTGTTTTCTTATTTTGATCGAATAGTAGGTTTTTAATGATGGTGTCCATTGTTAAATAAGTTTATAACTTTATTTAACTAGTGGTATTTTTTACTCTCGCCAATCGGGACAAGGATATCATTGATTAGTTAAAAACCTAAAGAAATAGAGATATTATTGTTTTGGGTATTTTTTTCTCATGTCTTACATATTTTTGGTATATGTTGTGCTATTTCTTGAAACTAGAGTGAATAGAAGTGTTATTGAGCAAAAGTGGTTGATTTATATTTTATTGATAATTGGTAGTTTTAAGTATGGTTGTGTCTACTCCCATCCTTTCTCAACTTTTGATGGAGAAACTCACTGGAGAAAACTTCTTTAAATAGAAGCAAAACATGAAAATTGTGTTGATTGGTGACAACTCCAAGTTCGTCATGACTGAGGAATCCCCGTAAGTTCCAGCTGAACGAGCTACCAAGCTATCAGGGATAAGTATGAGTGTTGGCAGGCAGCTAACAACAAGGTGTGGTACTACATGTTGACTAGTATGGTCGACACTCTCAAGACAAAGATTGAGAATGTCGAGACGCCCTACAAAATCATGGATCAGCTCCAAGACATGTTTGGTGCCAAGCCAGCGCAGACTTGTTTTGAGGCCACCAAGAAATATGCCAATGCTTGGATGGCACCTTCTCAACATGTTCGCGATCATATAATCAAAATGACAAACTACTTTCAGGAAGCTGAACTGCATGGAGCAACAATAGATGAGGAAACTCAAGTCGGCTTAATCCTCCACAGTCTTTCTCTAGCTTTCCTGCCATTCACCACCAACTATGTGTTGAATAAGCTCAACTATGGTCTGACGAAGCTCATGAACGAGCTTCAGAATTTTGAGTCTATCATGGGTGGACCAAGTAAAGGAGGATAAAAAGAAGATAACTACTACTATTGCTGCTAATCCAGCTAAGACTGAAGCTAACCTAGCTTCATCTTCGAAAGATGGAAACAAGAGGAAAGGTGGACAAAAAGACAACCCCAAGCCTACAAAGGCTGCAAAGACGAGTGCACAACCTAATGCACAGACGCCTAAGGGGAAGAAAAAGAACAAGAAAGGTAAAGTTAAATGCTTTCACTACAAAGAGAAGGAGCATTGGAAATAGAATTGCCCCAAGTTTCTAGCAGCGGAAAACAAAGCTTCTTGAATCGTGGGAGGAAGTGGACGAAGGCGGCTTAAAGCTTAGAGTTTTGATTTGAGCGTTCATTGCGGTCCAAGCTAGAGGAAGAGCTCATCTGAAGTTCAGAAATAAATATTTAATTTTGAAAGATGTATTTTATATTCATGATTTTAGTCAAAATTTAATTTCAGTTTCCATGTTGCAATTAGAAAAATTTGTTATGACTTTCACAAGTTCTAATATATCTATTTCTTTCAATGGATCACAATTGTGTATTGTGTGTTTGGAAAACAAGCTTTATATTCTGTGACCTAACGAACCTCTCGCTCTTAATAATGATTTATTCGGAGTAGCTTAAACCTAGGACCAATAAACGTCAAAAGACCGATTACGCGAACATGACATATTTATGGCATTTGATACTAGGTCACATTGGCTATGATAGAATTCAAAGACTTACAAAGGACGGGCTTTTGAGGGAACTCACCTTAGGCAAATTACCTATCTATGAATCTTGTCTAGAAGGCAAACTGACCAAGCATCCATTCTCTGCAAAGGGTGATAAGGCTAAAGAACCACTTGGACTTGTGCATTCAGATGTTTGTGAACCTTTCAATGTACAATCCAGGGGTGGTTTTGAGTATTTCATCACTTTCATTGATGATGACTCTAGATGCTCATGTCTTTACCTAATGCATAGGAAATCAGAAACATTTTCAAAGTTTCAGGAATTCTTAGCAATGGCTCAGAACCAATTAGGTAAAACATTAAAGATCTTGCGATCTAATAGGGGTGGAGAATATTTGGATATGCAGTTCCAAGATCATTCAACTGAACTTGGGATTTTATCACAACTTACTGCCTCAGGTACTCCACAACAAAATGGTGTAGCAGAACGCCGGAACAGAACTTTATTGGAAATGGTTAGATGCATGCTTAGTTACTCAACTCTGCCAACTTCATTCTGGGGACATGCAATTGAAATCGCAAACGACATTCTCAATGTCGTGTCGTCCAAATCAATCCCCAAAACACCTTTAGAATGCTGGAATGGTCGTGAACCTAGTTTACGCCATTATAGAGTCTAGGGGTGTCCCGCCCATGTCCTGATGAAAAAGGAGGGAAAGTTGGAACTCAAACTGAAGTTTCCATGTTTGTTGGCTATCCTAAAGGTACTATGGGTGAAATTTTCTATAGTCATTCAGAAAAGAAAGTATTTACTTCTACGAATGCTACTTTTCTAGAAAATGACTATGTCCAAAACTTCAAACCGCGCAACAAAGTAGTTTTAGAGGAGATGGTTGAAGAATTGACTCCAACCAATATTGCATCATCATCAACATGAGTTGATGATAAAATTCCCACTCTTCAAGTCCAACTAACGCAAGTCAATTTAAATGAAGAAAGTACCATTGTTCCTGAGTAAACAGTCATAGAGCCTCATCGTAGAGGGATGGTTTCTAGGAACCCAGTTTGCTATGGTTTGGATGGTGAAACCAATATGGTTGTTGGTGACACTAGTGGCGATGATCTGTTGTCTTTCAAACAGGCAATGGCTAGCCCTGAAAAGGAACTATGGCTCAAAGCCATGAAACAGGAAATGGAGTCCATGTACTCAAATTCTATCTGGGATCTTGTGGAAGCACCTAGTGACTTTAGGGCCATTGGGTGCAAGTGGATCTACAAGAAGAAATGAGGTGTTGATGGAAATATCGAAACTTATAAAGCTCGATTAGTGGCAAAGGGTTATACCCAAAGAGAAGGTGTGGACTATGAAGAAACTTTTAGCCCGGTAGCCATGCTCAAATCCATTCTCATCCTTTCCTATCCATAGCAGCCGCTCTCAACTATGAGATCTGGAAAATGGACGTCAAGACAGCTTTTCTTAATGGGAAGCTTGATGAAGTTATTTATATGGATTAGCCAAAAGGATTTAAAGTAGTTGGACAAGAAGGAAAAGTTTGCAAGTTAAATAGGTCCATTTATGAACTTAAGCAAGCTTCTCGTTCCTAGAATCTTAGGTTTGATGAAATAATCAAAACCTATGGCTTTGAAAAAAATATTGATGAGCCTTGTGTTTACCAACTGAAGGTAAATCAAATAGGGGTATTCATGGTTCTTTATGTAGATGATATCTTACTCATTAAATGTTAAGAAATTGTCAGATGTGAAGAATTGGCTAAACAGTCAATTCCAGATGAAGGATTTGGGTAAAGCAAGTTATGTTCTAGGTATCCAGATCATTAGGGATATAAAGAACAGACTTTTAGCTCTATCTCAAGCAGCTTACATTGAAAAAGTGCTTGAACATTTCTCAATGACAAATTCAAAGAAAGGGCATCTACCATTTCACCATGAAATACATCTTTCAAAGAAGCAGTCTCCCCATATTCCTGAAGAGGAAGATGCAATGAGAAAAGTTATTTACGCATCTACAGTGGGAAATCTGATGTATGCTATGTTGTGTACTAGACCAGATATCTGCTATGCATGGGAGTAGTTAGTAGGTATCAGTCAAACCCATGATCGGAACATTGGATAACAGTTAAGCATATTCTGAAGTATTTAAGGCAAGGATTATATGTTAGTCTACAAGGGTGGTGTTCTGAACCCTGTACGCTACACTGATTCAGATTTTCAGATTGATGTCGATGACACGAAGTTTACTTCTGGAATGGTGTTTACTATTGGGGGTGGAGCTGTGATATGGAGAAGTGTAAAGCAATCTGTGATCTCAGATTCCACCATGGAGGCTGAATACATAGTTGCATCAGAAGCAGCTAAGGAAATAGTCTGGCTAAAGAAGTTCTATTTGGATGTTGGTGTTATTCCAGATATGGATAAACCACTTATGTTGTTTTGTGACAATATGAGAGCAATAGCAAACTCGAAAGAACTTCGAAGTCACAAGAGGAGTAAACATATAGAAAGGAAGTATCACATTATTCAAGAATATGTAGCTAGGGGAGATATGAAGGATATGAAGATTGCATCGAAAGACAATCTTGCAGATCCGTTTACGAAGACGCTACTAGATGCTACATTTGATAAGCATATCAAGGAAATGGGATTAGTAGAATTAAGGCATTAGTTTCAATTAGTGCAAGTGGGAGTTTGTTGGGGTTTTATGTCCTAATTAAAACCCAATTTCTTTGTAATATCATTTTATTATCAATAAAAGAATAGAAATCATTTTTTGACTTGGTCAATCACTTTGCTCACGTGTTTTATTTTCATAATTATTTGTTTAATATAAACTTCTGTTAAATTCCGAGCATATAGTTAATCATATTCATAGTGACATAATCACAGTGGAATATAAATATGATTATATGTTCAAAATAAGTTAGTCCTAAGGTTAGTCAATGCACAGGATTTACACTGACTTGCTAATCTGCGATATGATCTACTTACACATCGCAGTGTTATGTTCTTTCCAGAACATTAGCAAAGTAGATAAGATCGGATGTATTTGTTACATCGGACAAGACCGATATTGACAGTTGATAAGATAAGTAAACATACTATTATTATCTATTCTTGTCATATCATATAGTTGACCATAGGTCAACTCAATCTCAATTCTGAGTGGTTAGTATTCTAACTGATTGTATTATATGAGTTCTTTGACTTGTTCGTTACCAGCTTACCCTACGGACTAGCCCATACTTACATCTTGGGAACTCGATAGTATAATTGAGTGGGAGTGTTAATCATAGATATGAACATATATAGCTTCTAATGAAGAAGTGAAACGAATGTTTCCTTTTAGTTTGGTTCAATGTGCTAAGTGATAGAGATCTCATTTCATTAATTAAATTAGTTTACTGAAATATCATTTACAAGGAACTAAGTGTTTTAAGGATAAAATACAATGAGGGGTAAAATGGTATTTTAGTCCTATCTCATTGTAGACCGTCTATAGAGGATTGAATTATAATTATGGTTGTAGCAATGGATAATTAATAGCGTATCTATATTTGTTATAGAGCGTTGTATGAATTCAAGAGTGCAATTCTGAGTCAATAGTGGAGTCACGAGGAATTAATAAGTTAGTAAATTTATTTGTTAGATTTATGATAACTTATTGGAGCTTGATTTCATAGGCCCATGGTCCCCACTGTACCTTGGATAAAATCATCTAGATAGTCTCAATTAATTAATTTAATTATCAAAGTTGACTAGGTCAATTTTGTATAGTTTCACAGAGTTATGTATTTTAGAGAAGAAAATGGAAGTTAGGGCAGATTTATTAATTAAGATAAATTGGTATCTAAATTAATAAATAAGTTTAAATCAAGGTTCAAATTATAAATAATTAATTTGATAAAGGATTTAAATAATTATTTAATTAATTAATCAATAGAAAATAATACAGGACTTGATTTTAAGTCCAATGGGCTTATAATTTAATGGGAAATTTCACGGGCCTAATCCCATAAGAATTTCGACCTAGGGTTGATTATTGGCTATTATTTTATTGATTTTTTTTAATTAAATTAGTGACCTAATTGATCCTATAAAAGGAATGCTAACTAAGAGATGAAAACACTTGTTTTCTGAGAAGATCAAAAGATCTAGTAGGTTTTAGATTCTCTCTACAGCATAAGTCATTTTCTAAGCTTTGATATTCTTTTCTCTTCTTCTCTATGTATCTATCTCATGTGTTGAGAATTTCTCACCCTAGTCTAGGTGATTCTAAGGATACTTTCAAAGGATGTGAAGAAAATTGAAGAATGGTTCAGTTTCTTGGTGATACTCTGCAACAAAAAGGATACAAGGGTTAGAGAAACTGAAGAAATGACTCAATCATTCCACTACACAATAATGCAAGTGCTCTTATCATTATCTCTGTATGAATTCAATTTTAGAAACATGTTCTAGGTTTTCTTATATTAATTTGTTTAATATACGATCTACATGAAAATAAATAAGATCTTATATAAGTTTTCCCAACAGTTGAGTGCACCACATATGCGATTAAAGAAATAAAAATGGGGATATGGATGCATATGGATTTCGGCCAACATGTGATAATGCTTAGTCTTTATTTTATTCTTTTTGTTTTATTTTTAATATTTTATTATTTGTGTTTCTATGATATGTTGAATTAAAGGATTGTTGAATTTGATTTGAGAGATGGAGTGAGTTACGGCATGTACATGTTTTAGATCTTGTTGTTGCTTTCGTTTGAGTAGTGACAAACATGCTTATGTTTTTGGGTGGTCTAAGTGAAAAGCAGAAGGTATGTTGTATGAAAAGCAATAGCTTGTTAGCGTACAAAATGTGATACAACAAATGAGTTACTAAGGATATGAGGTAACGCATAGGGCAGACGCACCGAGGTTATTTGAGGACCAGAGTTCTTGTTTACCTCATATATGAGGTTTTACAGATTTATGCTTTAACTAGCTACCTCATGATGTGACATGGACAATACGGATGCCATGATAACATGATGTATGATTATGTTATGTTATGATATGGGTTACTAAGGATATGAGGTACCGCATAGGGCAGACGCACCGAGGTTATTCGAGGACCAGAGTTCTTGTTTACCTCATATATGAGGTTTTACAGATTTATGCTTTTACTAGCTACCTCATGATATGACATGGACAATACGGGTGCCATGATAACATAATGTATGATTATTCTTATGTCTATGAAGTCATGTGATTATGATATGAATATGATTATTACGTATGCCATGATTTTACGATATGTACGTAGATTGCTTTGTGTTTCTTGTAAATTGTTGTATTTTGTTTGTACTTCCTTACTGGGCTTTCAGCTCACCCCCTTGCTTTCCCCATTTCAGGTAGACAATAGGGTTTCTTCTTGGCATGCACTATGATGTGGGGAGTTTCCAATGTCTAGTCATGTATGACGTGGGGTGTCCATGAGCGAATAACGTTCTAGATGAACGCCAAAAAAGTTTATGAACTTTTATATTATGGTTTATGTTTTCATTACATCACAGGGGACTTTATATTTTATTTTATTTTCAAGATTGCATAAAGACACCATATTTTTATTTTTAAACTATTGGTCCCAAATTGCATGCTTTGACAAGGCCCCACTGAACATTTTCTCTAAAATGGTATTTTCTAATAAATATGAACTAAGTGTCGTTCTTACAAAGTAAATAGTTTAAGGCAATCTTAAAAATGGTATCAGAAAGGGTCATTCACGTTTCCATGGACCCTCTGCATACAAGCTAAAGACTGGAAAACCTCATGTCATCATGTTGTAAGTATGTTCTACTTGTGTTATTCGCTTTACTTTCTTTTTAAGTTTTAGTACTCTGTTTGTTGCCCTAAATAAATGATTAATGAGTCATACCAGGGCCCAACCCTAGGATATGGGACTAATAAGTCACCCTAGGGCCCATTACCCTATCCTTTGTATAACCAACCTGGAGCTGGCCCAACGCACCTGGCGCTTAATTTTCCACACCATTGGGTCGGACAAGCGTATGATGTGCTCCTGATGAGGTCTAACCACAATGACTAGCGCTCAGGGCGCTATTTCTGCCCTTGACTTATAAGTCAATGCTTTCCTCAATCAGATAATGCAAACAGGCATACATTATATTGCAAATATCCAGATACAAAGCATTCAGCATGCTTAATCAAAAAATCACAGGCATAATTATAATCATGCACATTTATAGGGGCCCAAGCCTTAATCAAGTCTATATTCAACATCCAAGCCAAGTCCTAATCACGTACATCACGTATTCGGTGTAGTTTTTTTACCTTTGGTCCAAGCACAAGCAAATAAGAAAGCAAGCACGATCCCAAGGAAGATCCTCTCCCAAGCCCTAGCGGTAACCTAGTCACAACCCACAAATAACGTTCTCATTACCTTTCGATTCCATATTTGCACCCCGGGACCAATCTCGTGCTCTCGGGACCTCCAATTCCTCCACACGAGGTGGTGAAATCGTCCCGCGAGCCCCTGGGCCTATGCCCTAAAAATACAAAATCAAGGCCCCTATAAATGGCCTAGCGCCGCGGTACAGCCTTATAGGCATCGCGGCACCCAGCCAGGGCCACCTTTCCCTGGACCGCCCCAACACTGCGGCTCGGAAGAACAGCGTCGTGGTGCCCTTACGCGAAACCAAGAAATTATTGGTTTTTCAACCATTTTCTCCGAGCCACAACTCCCAAAATCTCACCCCAAAACTTGCACCAAGATCCCAAATGAGTCTAAAACTCTAACCAAGACATCATAAGTAGTACAAACACCTCAAATCTCTAACCCAAATCAAAACCCAACCAAAGCTTAAAACTTGGATAAAACCTAAACTACAATAGGAATTGTAGTTTTAGACTCATTTGGGATAGAGCATAACCTTACCTTAAAGAAGAATCATGACCCTTATGTTATTCTACTTCAATCCTAGCTCCAATCCCCCTTCAATTCCTAAGCCTTTTCCTCAAAATAAACAAAGTCCTCCAAAGGTATGAGAGAGAGAGAAAGAGTAACGAGAGAGAGTTAAGGTGAGAGTGGTGTTCTATTTCCTTCCCCTGAAGCAAACTAGTGACTAAGTCACTCCAACTTGGCAAAAGACCAAGCTACCACTAGCTAAACTCTTACCCATCAAACGCCCCCAAGGGCGAATCCATCTTTTGCCACTTTTCCCCGTTAATCATAATTAACGTCTCTTAAATTTTATTTATCTCCAATCTCCTCAAATAGTCACTAAATAATTTCCTCTTACCCGATAAACGGCAGTAATGTACTAAATGACCAAAATACCCCTAGGCTCACCCCGAGCCGAGTATTTGACCCCATTATGACCAAACGGCTAACTTGCTCCCTAGGATCACCTCATGTCAAATAATCTAAATATATCCACATAATAATGTGGTCTCAAAATATAACATTTATATATATATTCAAATATGCCCTCAACGGGCCAAAACTACAAAAATTCCCATCTAATAAGAAACGGGCCCACAGGCATGCTTAATACACCTAAACATGCAAATACAGTCATATTATAATATAACTCACATAATTCATATAATCACGCATATTATCACATAATAATACAATTAAATCAATTATTGCCCTCCTGGCCCCCTAATCAAGGCACTAATCCTTATTAGGGAAATTGGGGCGTTACAATTATCCCCTCCTTACATGAATTTTGTCCTCAAAATTTTACCTGAATAGCTTGGGATACTGATCCTGCATGTTTGACTCTTATTCCCAAGTCGGCTCCTCGACCTTGTTGTTCCTCCATAATACCTTAACCGAAGGTATGGTTTTGTTCCTCAGGACCTTGTATTTCCTGTCTAGTATCTAGAGTGGTTGTTTCTCATAGGAGAGATCTGCCTGCAGCTCGAAATCTTCGTAACTCAACACATGAGTCACGTTTGACACATACTTTCAAAGTGTCGAAATATGGAATACATTGTGTACGATCGAAATTGCCGGAGGTAAGGCCGATCTATAGGTCACCTGACTAATCCTCTCCAAGATCTCAAACGCTTCTACAAATCTTGGGCTCAGCTTGCTCTTCTTCCCAAACCTCCTCACGCCTTTTCATGGTGAGACTCTAAGGAAGACATAGTCTCCCACTTGGAACTCCACGTTCCTCCACTTTGGGTCAGCATAACTTTTCTGTCTACTTTGAAAAGTGAGCATCCGAGCTCTAATCTTCTCAATAGTCTAATTGGTCCTCTAAACTACCATGGGACCCAAGTAACTATTTTCTCCTGTCTCATCCCAATGAATGGGCGATATACATTTCCCTCCTCTCAGATTGACCATCCATCTGAGGATGTTAGGCGGTACTGAATTTCAACTGCATACCCAAATCCTTCTGCAAACTTCCCCAAAACTTGGAATTAAAGGTGGGGTCTCAATCTGATATGAACGACCTTGGAGCCCCATGAAGGTGAAATGTCTCTCTCACATAGAGATATGCGTACTAGTCAACCGTATATGTCGTCCTCACTGGTAAGAAGTGAGCTGATTTGGTGTATCGATCCATGATAACCCACACTGAATCATGTGGACCCACAGTCCTGGGTAACCCAACCACAAAATCCATTGTGATATCCTCCCATTCCACTCTGGGTTATCCAGAGGTTGTAATAGCCATGCTGGTCTCTAATGCTCAGACTTGACCTATTAACATGTCAATTAGCCACATATTTTGTCACATCCCTCTTCATCCCAGGCCACCAGTATAGCGATGTCAAATCCTGATACATCTTTGTGGTGCCTGGATGCAAAGAGTAGGGGTAGTATGAGATTCGTCTGAAATCTCCCGTCTGATAACAGTGTCCATCGAAACACAGATCTGACCATTGTATCTCAGCAAACCCATATCTGACACTGCATAGTCTCTAGCCTCTCTAGTTAGGACGTCCTCTCTGATCCTCATCAGTGGTAGATCACTCATCTGGCTTTCCTTTATTTTTTCCAACAGTGTAGACTGTAGCGTGATGTTGGCCAACTGGCCCACCAGCAACTCTATTCCAGCTCTAGTCATATCCTCTGCTAACTCTTTGGATATCTACCTCGCACTGTATAACTTCCCCAGACCCTTCTGGCTTAAGGAATCTGCCACCATGTTGGCCTTTCCTGGGTGATACAGGATTTCACAGTCATAATCCTTCACCAAATCCAAATCCAGCCAACGCCTATGTCTCATGTTCAGGTATTTCTGTGTAAAGAAGTACTTCAAGCTCTTATGGTTAGTGTATATCTCACAATTCTCGCCATAAAGGTAATGCATCCATACCGCTAATGCAAAGACCACTGCTGCTAACTCCATATCATGAGTAGGGTACCTCTGCTCATTTTCCTTCAACTATCGTGATGCACAGGCAATCACCTTCCCCATCTGCATGAGAACACAACCTAAACCCTGTCACGAGGCATCATAGTATACTATAAACTTCTCCTGGTCTATTGGAAGTCTTAGTATTTGAGCTATAATCAACTGCCGCTTCAACTCCTGGAAGTTAATCTCACACATATCTGACCATGCAAACTTCTGAGTCTTGCTTGTTAATTCTGTCAATGGAGTAGTAATCCTTCAAAACCCTTCCACAAAACGTCTGTAATAACCTGCCAATCCAAGGAAGCTTCTAATCTCTGAGGCGTTCCTTGGTCTTTGCCAGTCTCTGACTGCCTCAACCTTAGCGGTATCCACCTTGATCCCATCTCTACTGATAATGTGACCAAGGAAAGTTACCTGTGGTTACCAGAACTCACAGTTCATGAACTTCTCATAAAGTCTGTGTTCCCTCAGCCTCTGTAGAACCAACCTAAGATGTTGCTCATGTTATACCTCTAACTAAGAATTAACCAAAATATTGTCGATTAAGACGATCACAAACCGATCCAGATAATCGTTGAACACCTTGTTCATCATATCCATAAAAGCGACTGGGGCATTAGTCAAACCAAACGACATGACAAGAAACTCATAATGCCCGTATTTGGTACGAAAAACAGTCTTCGGTATATCTCCCTCCTTGATCCTCATCTGGTGATAATCAGATCGAAGATCTATCTTTGAGAATATCGTCTTGCCCTGCAACTAATAAAATAGGTCATCTATCCTTGGCATGGGATACTTGTTCTTAATGGTCAACTTGTTCAGTTCTTTGTAATCAATGCACATCCTTAGATAACTGTGTTTCTTCTTCAAAAACAGAACTGGTGCACCCCATGGTGAGAAACTGGGTCTAATAAAACCCAAGTCCAATAGCTCCTGCAACTGTACATTTAGTTCCTTCAATTCTTTCGGGGCCATTCTGTATGGTGCCCTAGACACTGGCTCTGTCCCTGGTGCCAATTCAATAACGAACTCTGTCTCTCTGTGTGGCGGCAACCCTGGTAAATCCTCTAGAAACATATCCAGAAACTCACAAACTAATCTAGTCTCTTTTGGTCCCACTGGCATGACATGAGTGGTATCTACCACACTGGCTAAGAATCCTATGCAACCACCTCGCAGTAGGTCTCTAGCCCTCAATACTGATATCATAGGTACATGGGGTCCATGCACAGTGCCAAAAAATACAAAGGGATCCTCACCCTCAGGTTCAAAGGTTAGCATCTTATTCTTGCAATCTATGGCTGCCTCATAATTCACTAACCAGTCCATAACCAAAATCATGTCAAAGTCAGTCAAAACCAAATCTATTAAGTCAATGACAACTCTTTGTCATCCACTATCACTGGCAATGCTCTGACCCATCTACTGGAAACTAATAACTCCCTAGTGGGCAATAATGTTTAGAACCCCACAGCATAATAACCACATGGCCTACACAGTCTATCAATAATCCTACTAGCAACAAAAGAGTGTGTGTAGCACCAGAATCAATCAAAACAATATAAGAGGTTCCAGGGCTAGACAGCTGACCTATCACTACTGAGGAACTAGCCTCAGCCTCTACCTGTGTCAATGCGAACACTCGAGCTGAGGTCGAGCTATCCGCCTTCCTCGGTTCTTCCTTTCTTACTCTCAGGCAATCCTTCTTTTAAGTGTCCCACTATCCCACACAAGGATCAGGCCTTTGCCTAACACTCTTTGACATGGTCCCTCCTAGTCCCATTAGTGAGTACCAAATCTGCAGCAAACTTGGCTAATCTGTCAATCTCAGTGCATACTCTGATGCTGACATATTCCCCTGAAGCATTTTACTAAACTCTTCTGCCTTTGCAACCCTAGTTGCATCGTTGTAATACTTTTCATTGAAAAGAGTTCTAAACTCTTCCGAATCTAGGGTATTGACGTTCTTGGTCTGGGAGATCACCTCCCACCGAATTCGGGCATCCTCTCGAAACATGTATGTGGAATAGGCCACCTTCTCATTACCAACCATTCTCATAAAATCCAAGATGGTGGTAACCATACTCATCCATTGTTCGACCTTAGCCGGATTTGTACTTCCTTCAAAGACTAGAGGGTGCTACTTCCTGAACCTTTCATAAAAAGGTTCCCATCTGTTGCCAGCCTCTTGTGGCTGCTCTACTGTCATCACCAACACAAGTGGTACCTTTGACTGAATGTTACCTACAGGAACCTGTTATCTCAAGAGGCATATCTCTTCTTCATACCTCAATAATCTAGCTTTCATACCAGCAAGCTCTTGCTGCCAATTCTTTGGAGTTGGTTTAGATGTTTGGCCCTGAACATCATTCTAGCCATGTCTATCACTCTGACCCTGTTCTTTTTGACCAGCTGATGAATCCGTCTACCTTGGAAACATACTTCCAACTTTTAACTTGCTACTATAATCAATTCGGCTAGTTAGGTAGTAATAACTATACCTTTTGCCGCCTACGCTCCAAGATCGAACAAACAAACATTCACATTCAATAGTCAAAGGTCAGGCCCTATCAGAATATCTCATGCACCCTAATAAGGTAGGCAGATAAGGAATTTATATCCTATTTAAGCAGTTAAACACATAACCACATAAATAGTTCCCAAACCCTGAGTCGAGCTTGTCTTTAGTGGTGAGTGTACATGCCCAACCTGTCTTCAGGAACCCTTAACTTTGGCATGCTCTGATACCAAGTTGTAACGCCCTCGTTATCCAAGATCGTTACCTTATGTATTTTATATAGTGTCAAACTCGCTAAACGAGTCATTTGTCCATAAACTTGGTTAACGACTTAGGGTTAAAAATTTTGGATAAAAGAAACAATGATTTTATTAAGACGTTAAGTTCGTACATGGGATCCCAAAATAAACATTTGCAAAGTCGTTTATATTTCCAAAAGGGGTAATTACAACTTAAAAGTTACAAACAGCCAACCTAAGCGGCAAAATAGGGTTTAACCCTTGTTCCTCATAGAAACCCTGGTCATGGTGGTCGAGCAGCTGCATATGTACATGTCACCACCGAAGCTCTCCAACTTATGGCTAGTCCAGCTTCCCTTTCTCCTTACCTGCACCACATAGCACCCGTGAGCCAAGGCTCAGCAAGAAAATTTAAACATGCTCATACGCAATTAATAACATATTACATAATCATAATAAGCATGCCTAGTAGTAATAACCCTACTCATGCATGCATTCTACTCAGATAAATGACTGCAGCATCACACCAGAGCCCATTTCCCTAAATAAATTATTAATGAGTCATACCAGGGCCCAGCCCTAGGATATGGAACTAATAAGTCACCTCAGGGCCCATTGCCCTATCCTTTGTATAACCAGCCTTAGAGCTAGCCCAGCATACCTAGCGCTTAAGTTTCCACGATTATTAGGTTGGACAAGCCTATGATGCGCTCCTGATTAGGCCTAACCACAACAACCAGCGCTCAGCATGCTATTGCCGCCGTAGAATTATATGTCAATGCTTTTCTCAATCAGATAATGCAAATAGGCATACATTAAATACTAAATATCCAGATACAGAGCATTCATCGTGTTTAATCAAAAAATCATAGGCATAATCATAATCATGCACATTTACAGGGGCCCAAGCCCTAATCACGTACATCATGTATTGGGTGCAATTTTCTTACCATTGGTCCAAGTGCAAGCAAATAAGCAAACAAGCATGACCTCCGACGACGATCATCTCCCGAGCCCTAGCAGTGACCTAATCACAACCCACAAATAACATTCTCATTACCATTTGATTCCATAATTGGACCCCAGGACCAATCTCGTGCTCTCAGGAGCTCCAATTACCCCCACACGGGGTGGTGAAATCACCCCCGGAGCCCCTAGGCCTACGCCCTAAAAATACAAAATCAAGGCCCTTAAACATCCCAGTACAGCCTTATAAGCGCCGCGGCACCCAGCCAGGGCCACCTTGCCCTGGACCACCCCATCGTCATGGCTCGGAAGAATAGCATTACGATGCCCTTACGCGAACCCAGAAAATTTTAGGTTTTTCCACCATTTTCTCCGAGCTACAACTCCCAAAATCTCACCCCAAACTTGCACCAAGGTTCCAAATGCGCCTAAAACTCTAACCAACACATCATAAGCAGTACAAACACCTCAAATCTCTAACCTAAATCAAAACCCAAGCAAAGCTTAAAACTTGGCTAAAACTTAAACCACAGCAGAAATTCTTCAGAAAACAGAGCATAACCTTACCTTAAAGAAGAATCACGACCTTTATGTTGTTCCACTTCAATCCTAGCTCCAATCTCCCTTCAATTCCCAACCCTTTTCCTCAAAATAAAAAAATTCCTCCAAAGGTATGAGAGAGAGAGAGAACTGAGGTGAGAGATGTGATCTATTTATTTTCCTGAAAAAAACTAGTGACTAAGTCACTCTAACTTGGCAAAAGACCTAGCTACCTCTAGCTAAACTCTTACCCATCAAACACCTCTAAGGGTGAATCCGTCTTTTGCCACTTTTCCTGGTTAATCATAATTAACGTCTCATAAATTCCCATTATCTCCAATATCCTCAAATATTCACTAAAAAATTTCTCATTACCCGATAAACCCCGGTAATGTACTAAATTACCAAAATACCCCTAGGCTCACCCCGAGCTTGATATTTGACCCCGTTATGACCAAACCTCTAATTTTCTCCCTAGGATCACCTCGTGCCAAATAATCCAAATATATCCACATAATAATTTGGTCTCAACATATAACACATATGTATATATTCAAATATCCCATCAACAGGCCAAATTACAAAAATGCCCTTCTAATAAGAAACAAACCCACAAGCATGCTTAATACACCTAAACATGCAAATACAGTCATATTATAATATAACTCACATAATTTATATAACCATGCATATTATTACATAATAATGCAATTAAATCAAATATTGCCCACATGGCCCCCTAATCAAGGCACTAAGCCTTATTAGGGAAATTGGGGCGTTACAGTGGTTGTGAAGGTGATGGTGGTGGTGTTGGGGAATCTGTGATGGTGGTGGTGGAGGTATTGGTGGGCTGGTGGCGATGGATCTGATGGTGTTTGAGAGGATTATAGAGAGAGATAGAGAAATTTGAGAGAATAAGAGAAATGGGGAAGAAGGGGTTCAGCGGCTATGGCTATGACTTTTCCTAGCGCATTTTCATTGCACTGGAAAAATTCTAAATTGTGTCGGTAAAATCCGAATCCAAAACGACGTCGTTTACTTAAAAAAGACTTTTGCCGACACAATTTAGACTTTTTTCAGTGCAATGAAACGCGCCGGCAAAAGTCTACCTACCAAACTAATTTAAAACGTGGACTTTTGCCAGTGTTTTCTACCTAACACGTCAGCAAAAGTTCTTACACCAGGGCAAATATGCCCCAGTAAAAGTCTGTTAGCAACGAAAAAAGTCATGAAATTTCTAATAATTCATTTTTTTATTTTCATTTAAAAAAAACTAATAATCGAGCGTCGGGGACAATAATTGAAACATTTATTGTTTTTAAACACAAAATAATAGTTAAAATGCTTAGTACTTTTGGGGTGTTATATCGACCAACAACAATACAAACGCTATGAACGAACTAGGCTAATTTTTCAGTATTCCTTTTAATTTTGAATATTTTAACACTTACTGTTTAATCGAATTATTTATAATTTCCATATTCACTTATCAATACTAAATATTTCTAAAATTTTGTGAATTGGATGACATACAATAAATAATTATAAATCACAAGAGTTTATCTACTTACACAATCAATATGATCATTATTAATTCTTGTTAATTATGATAAAACAATAGTGCTATGATCGAATAATCCTTTATTGGTCAAAAAATGAACAATTATTTAACGTTCGACGCAAACTATTAATACGATTTTATATATCAACATTGAAACCTACATATAATAATAATAATAATAATAATAATAATAATAATAATACAAATGAGTACGTAACATTAATAATGCTCACTGAGAGCAAGATTATAGATATTCATAAACATTGTGTGTAATCAAACCGTTTATTAGACCTATGATAACAAATAATTAAAAAAAATCGTATGGTTAGATAAACATAATCGAAAATGATCACAACTCTGATAGTTGATAATTACAAAGTGGATTAGTATTTTTCGTTAATCTTAGAACAATCTAACGACATTGTATCATTGATTAGATGTTAAATACTCATTAATTTATGAATGATACTACATAAAACTTTAATCACTTCGAAAAATATAAAAATAATTGTGTATTTCTAATATGTAATACTTTTACTGGCGCAATTTTATCTTTTTCTAGCGCATTTATGACTTCTACGGCGTGTTTAAATGACTTTTGTTGACGCAATTGTGTAATGCGCCAGGAAAAGTAGAACCGTCAAAACTCGGTTCAGGAAAAAAGACATTTGTCGGCCCAAGAATGCCTTATGTGTCGGCAAAAAGTATGCCGTAAAATGTTCACAAATCTTTGTCAGCACAATTTCGAATGGCGTAGGAAAAACATCTTTTCCCGGTGCCATTTGGAATTGCGCCGGCAAAAACAACTTATGCCAGCGCAAATTAACATCGACATTGCCGGTGTAATTTATGAATTGCACAGGGAAAAGATGCTTTTTCCATGAGGCCAGCGGACGAGAACGATCCAGAAACGCCATAGAATAATGATTTGTCTTGTTTACCCAAAAAAGACTCACTTGATGATGTGGCAAGATTAGTACGCAAATGAGATGCGCGTGACTATTTAAATAGTTACGTTCAGTCGACCATCGACCAGAGGAGAATTCGTACGGTAGAGGGCATATTTCTTAGGCGACCAAGGCTGGTTGAATTATATCAGATATTTTCTAGAGATATTTGATCTTGCATTTATGTTGTAGACGCTCAAAATTACATGCTTGTAAAAGACCCAAAGTACGCGCTCAGGTCCCATGAGTGCTTACATACATGGATAAGCCGCGGTGTCCTTGGGCCAGCATCGTCTTGCGTCTCGCATGCCCCGTACCTACCTAGATGGCCGAGGGGCCTCGCGCGAAGAAGCATCTCGCACGCACTAAGCCTGCCATGCCCAACGCCTCGTGCCTAGGTCTTCTGAGGGTACCTCGGCCTCGCGCACCTGGCGTGCCTCGCATGCCAACACCCCGCGCGACAGCGCCTCGCATGCCAACGCCTCGCACGAGCTAATAGGCATCATGTGCCAGCGCCTTGCGCCCCCAGCAGGCCTCGCGTGCCAGCGCCTTGTGCACGCTAGTGGGCCTTGCGTACCAGCGACTCGCACACCCAGCACGCCTCGCGTGCCAACGCCTCGTGTGCGCTAGTGGGCCTCACGTGCTAGCGCCTCACATGCCCAGTAGGCCTCGCGTGCCAGCCCCTCGCGCACGCCCAAGGCATCCCAAGTGTCTCGCACCCTGCACCTCAAGTGGATGTCTCCTATGAAGACCTATCAAGACCCCAACATTTAGAAGTAGAAGCCCAAGTGTAATTCAAAAGGATCGTACTAGCACAATCTTATACGAGGTACTACCTTTAAGACCCCATATGTTTGATACGGATACTCATGCCAAACAAGTAGTGGGAGTACTAGGAGAGGGGACATGGCCTGTATGTCTCAGATTAGATGTCAGAGCCGACACTACCACCACCTGCGCCACTACGCCTGGCGCCACTCCTCTGATATTCGTACGAATTGAGTAGTGGAAACATCCTCATGGTATCTTGCCATGTACTGAAGCCAACACCACTACTCCTGAGACCACTCTCTTGACAGTGTACTTGTGTACTACCTGGTCCCCTGGACCACCATGTATCAAGGGCCATTACAGCCCAATATAAAAGGAACCCCACTTCCACATGAGGGGTTTGGAAAAAACACTGTAGCACTACACCATAAAAAATGCAAGTTCATTTCACCATTTTCTTTCTACAACTATTCTATGAGTTTCTGATTAGATCTTTGAAGTTTTTCATTTGATAAGCTCTATATTTCAATTTTTCTAACTTAACTTGGTTGACGAGTTCTCACCGTCAACATATGTAAAAAGTGTAATTTCCATTATTATTCAGATATGTTTGTATTAAATATAATCAAGGCCCATAGGCCCATAAGTAGATCCTTGAGCCTATAAATAAGACTCAAAAGGCTCAAATGAGGGATCTTTTAGGGGGGGCGGAGGGAGAAAAATCAGTGTTTTTGCATAATTCTTTGTATTTATTATTGGATATTGTGAAACTCGGTAAACCCTTGTTTACTGATCGTAGGTTCTCTTTACATTAATAAGAACACTAAGTGGATGTAGGTCATTACCATCACTTGGATCTGAACCACTATAAATTCTTGTGTCATTTATATTCATGACTTTAATTCATCAAATTTCTATTGTTTTATTTGACTCTGTGTCGTTTACCAAATCAAGGGTCAACATTTTGGTACTTTCATTGAGAGCTGAACTCAAGACCTCCAAGAAGATCAAATGGCGAAAATAACTAGGAAAATTGAGCAAACCTCAGGGAGTGTGCCAAATCAACATCGTCCACAAGGTGTAGCTGAGGATGAGCCACAGGTGGAATTGGAAGAGGAGGAGATAGATTCTGAGACTTTGCGGACGACATTGACTGTGTTGAAAGAGGAATTAACTAATTTGAGAGCTAATCAATCAAATGTGGCTGAAACATTGGCGCTGCAGCAAAGGGAGATTGACCGGCAGTGCCAAGAACTGAATGAGAGGCAAGCTGACATGGACCGCCGACAAAGGGATGCCACTGCGGCCTTGGAGGTAGCCATTCAGTTGGCACGAGGACAGCCTACACTTGCCTCCCAATCGGATCAACCACCTAATACTCACCCACAACAAAATCCACATTCAAAACATCCCCAACATCACCACAATCTGCCACAACCAATGAATCCTCAGGGGTCAGAGCAACCCCCTGATGCTCAACAGGAGAGGCCGTTCTATGATCTTGAGCAGCAACCAAGCTCCCGTGCTGATCAAAATAATACCCAGCAGCAAAGGCAGAATTGGGCCAAACAGCATCCTAGAAGCCCTGGACGCCAGATGGCTGAGGAACAAAACCCTCCTAGCAGAGGACAACGTCCTTTGGGGAGTAAAAGTCAGGTGGAGTCAGGCTCTGCGGTCAGGGGTCCCCCACGACATAAGAATTTCAGGGAACCTACCGACCAACACAGGTCTCCGCCTACCTATCGAGACATTCCAGCAGGGAGAGAGGGAAATAGTGCGAACAGCAGGTCGCACCATCATAGGTCACAATTTAGAGATGGCCATGATAATAATGAGGTGGACTCTGGCAGGAGGAATGCTAGTCGACGGCAAGAGGAGAGGGGTGAAGGACAGAACCCTCCGCCTATGGAGAATCAACCAATAAGACAGAATGTTGGGGGACAACCTAAACAGCCCAATGTCTTTGACCGACTAGGTGTGAGCGAGCAAAGGCGAAGGGAAGAAGACCTGAGGGATGTTCTCAATGATCGAAGGAAAAGGCACGACGAGTACTTCCCCCAGCACTGGTCGCTCTAGTAGTACCATATGTGGTACAGGCTCAGCTAGATGCCTTAAATTAGGTCGTCCTGCAATTGGTTGGGAACAGAACATCCCATATAGAATTTGATCGGAGAAAGGGCACTCCATTTGTGCATAGAATTGCTGTGGCTGAGACTCCAAGCAAGTTTAAAAGGCTAGTCTTGCCTAAATTCACTGGATTGGAAGATCCCGTATCTCGCGTTAACATGCAAGATAACACCCTCAGATTTACGAGAAGAACTCGACAAAAAGAGGGTGTGTAAAAGGACCACACCCCCTATGGCACCCCAGGAAGGCAAAGGAAAGGGGGATCCTAACCCATCCACACTAAGAAACTCCTTGAATAAGAGGAGGCAAGACCTGGACACAGAAATGAGGAGCCTACGAAGCAAAATCATCACCGCCTCCGTAGGTCAAGCCTTTGAGGATGAGTTCGACCATGAGTCACCCTTCATCAAGGAGATCCAAGCCATTCAGCTCCTAGCCAACTTCAAGTAGCCCCATATGACCCCCTATGAAGGAAGCATAGATTTGAAATACCATCTGGATGCATTTAACGACATGATGAAGTTGAGGGAAATTTGTAGCGGGGCCAGATGTCATTGCTTCGCTGTCACATTGAAAGGACCTGCGTACAAATGGTTTAAAAGACTTAGACCGGGGTCCATCAAATCTTGGCAACAGTTTTTCGATGAATTCCTCCAGCAGCACCACACCGTGCGAGACTACACGATGCCAGGCACCAACCTCGCCAATGTGAAGCAAGGAGAAAATGAGAGTCTGAAGAGCTACATTCACAGGATCAATATGGAGGCAGCTAAAGTAGGGAGCTTGAACCGCAGAGAGCTGAAAATGGCCATCACAACTGGAGTGCTCCCGGGAAGCAAGTTATGGGATAACATGCTCAAGAGGGAGGTCACAGGCTTGGATGATTTCTACGAGCAAGCGCAAAAACATATTCGCGTGGAGGATGATCACGAAAGCCTCAAAGTCGGAAAAGGTCAGTCGCCACCAAAACCTTCAATCCGAGAAAGCCAAAGTGGTGCAAAGAAGAATAGGGTCTATGAGGGGAGGAGAGATGATCGACCCCAAAAGCATCAACGCTCTGATGAGCGCAGACAAGGCCCCTACACCTTTTATACTGACCTCACCCATGTGAGAGAACATATTTTTGTTACGAACGAAAACCAGGTCCCCTTCAGAAGGTCCCCACCAATGAAAAAGATCGATCTAAAAGAGATCCCAGCAAGTATTGCCAGTATCACAAAGATATCGACCACACCACCACGGAATGCAACCATTTGAAGGTGGAAATCGAGGAGCTCATCCACAGGGGACATTTGGGCAGATATGTGCGCAAGGAGAGCCAAAGGCCAGAAGATGGAGCATTCCCGCCGCGGGTGCGAGAGGTGGCCCCAGAAGTACAGGGAGAGGTCAGGACCATCTTTGGAGGACCAGGATTCGGGGGCAAATCAAGGAAGGGGCGAGATAGATATGCCAAGGAGGCCAGACGAAGTCCACCACTGTGCATCTGAAGTCTGGAGCAACGCCCCCTAAAGAGTTTTAAGGGTTAAAATGACTCAATATCCTTCACCGAAGAAGACGCCCAGGGTGTACACTTCCCCCATAATGATCCCTAGTGTTGACTGTCCAGCTTGCTAACATGAGGGTGCAATGGGTCTTGGTGGATAACGGAAGCTCTGTGGACATCTTATATCGCCCAGCGCTGGAGAAGATGGGACTAAACCTCTGACACCTAAAGCCTTGCAATACTTATTTATATGGATTTACGAGAGATTCGATACAATCCCTAGGGGAAATCGAGTTATCCCTCACTATTGGAGAACAGCCCAGACAAACCACCATAATGGCAAACTTTGTTGTGGTAGATTGCGCCTTAGCCTTCAATGCGGTATTAGGGAGACCTTCCCTAAGAGAATTGAAGGTGATAACTTCTGTATACCACTTAGCTATGAAATTCCTAACTCCCGGGGGAATAGCATGCATGAAAGGAGAGCGGAAGGAAGCGAGAGAATGCTATAATACATCCCTCCGCATAGCCACAAAGCCAACAGCGCCTATGGCGATGGATGTGCATGAAGGCGCGAACCCAAGAGAATTGGACCCATGAGTCACAGAAGAGCCCAGAGCTAAATCGATAGAGGAATTGGAGGAAGTAACAGTCATGAATGAGCCGTTGAGAAAGTTAAAGGTAGGGAAAAACCTTGTCGGTGACATGAAGGAGAAGCTAGTAGAGTTCTTAAAAGCCAACCTCGACGTATTCGCCTGGAGTCACGAGGATATGGTGGGGATAGACCCAGCGATCATGTGCCACCATCTGAACATTGATCCAAAAGCAAGGCCGATGAGGCAGAAAAGGAGAGCGCTGGACCCAGAGAGATACGCGGCCCTAAAAGAGGAGGTTGACAAGTTAAAGGCGAGCGGGTTCATCCGGGAGGCATTTTACCCACTATGGGTATCAAACCCAATGCTAGTCCCGAAGCCCAACGAAAAATGGAGGACTTGTGTGGATTTTACCAGCCTCAACAAGGCCTGCCCTAAGGACAGCTTCCCGCTTCCTAGGATAGACCAGTGGATAGATGCCGCAGTGGGGCATAAGCTACTTAGCTTCATGGATTCATATTCTAGGTATAACCAAATACCCTTGAACCCTGCTGACGAAGAGCACACTTCGTTCATAACAGACAAGGGGTTGTATTACTATAGAGTGATGCCCTTTGGTTTAAAAAACGCAGGTGCCACTTATCAATGGTTGGTGAACAAAATGTTCGCAAATCAAATAGGAAGGAACATGGAAGTATACGTGGACGATATGCTGGTGAAGACAAAGAAGGCGGGGGAGCTCACCAGCGACCTCATGGAAATGTTCAACACCCTTCGAAGGTATAGAATGAAGTTGAATCCACTCAAATGCACCTTCGAAGTTTCGTCAGGAAAATTCCTGGGTTTCATGGTAAATTCCCGAGGTATCAAGGCTAATCCTGAAAAGATCAAGGCCTTGCTGGAAATGAGCCCACCACGAAGAAAAAAAGAGGTGTAATGCTTAACGGGGAGAGTGGCAGCCCTCAATAGGTTCATCTCCAGGTCTACTGACAAATGCCTCCCTTTCTTCAACATCCTAAAAGGGAACAAAAAGTCTGCTTGGGATGACGAATGCGAGGATGCCTTCACCAAGCTAAAGGAACACCTTGGGAAGCCACCCCTTTTGGCCAAGCCAAAAAAAGGGGAGAAGTTGTATTTGTATTTAGTTATATCAGAGCATGCCATAAGCGCCACCTTGGTCAAGGGGGAAAAGAAGCACCAGTAACCTGTCTACTATGTGAGTAAACTGTTGGTAGACGCAGAAACCCGATACCCGGAAATAAAGAAGTTAGCATATGCCCTGATAGTGGCTTCCCAAAAGTTGAGGTGCTCAACACCCCCTGCGTCAAGTCTTGCACAAGCCGAAGACTTCAGGAAGATTGTTAAAATGGTCGATTGAATTGAGTCAGTTCGACATCACTTACACCCCAAGGACCTCAATCAATGGGTAGGTACTTGCAGACTTTATAGTCGATTTTGCATACCGACCCCAAGAGGAGAGGGAAATAGAGGAGAACGAACCGGGGCATGAAGAGGAAAGGCACCATGAAGAATGGAGCCTCCATGTAGATGGGGTATCTAATGAAGGGGGAGCCGGCACTGGCATAGTGATGATGGGACCTGAAGGGCACAAGATGTATTGCGCCCTAAGATTTGGATTCGAAGCTTCCAATAACGAGGCAGAATATGAGGCATTGTTGGCCGGCCTGCGGCTAGCTAAGGAGTTAAAGGTATCCCACTTGCATGTCTTTAGTGAGTCGCAGCTGGTAGTGTTTCAAATGAAGGTCGAATACCAAGCTAGAGGTCCAAAAATGGCTGCATACCTCACCAAGGTGAAGGAGTATTTGGATCAGTTCGAAAAATACACGATAGAACAGATCCCCAGGGAGTATAACACAAATGTCGATGCACTCGCAAAACTTGCCTCCACACAAGACGAAGACATGCTTGAGTCCATACCGGTCGAATATCTCCCCAAGCCAAGCATAGTAGAAGAAAGGATCAACACAGTCAAGAGCTCTGAGGAGTCATGGTTTGCACCCATTGGAAGGTACTTAAATGACGGGACCTTGCCTTTGGATAAAAAAGAGGCCCACTAACTGATTTACAAAGCCACCCAGTACACCCTAGTAGATGGAACCTTATATAAGAGAGGCTTCTCGACCCCGCTCCTGCAGTGCGTAGATAAGGGAGAGGTGTCAAAAAATTTACAAGAGATACACGAAGGAGAATGTGGAAACCATGTTGGGGGGCAGTCCACGGCAAAAAAGGCCATCCTTCAAGGGTATTATTGGCCTACCATGGAGAAGGACGCGAGCGACTTTGCGAGAAGGTGTGACAAGTGCCAGAGACATGCGAATTACCCCCGACAATCGCCAAATGAGCTGGTGAGCATGACCAGTCTATGGCCCTTCACTGTGTGGGAGATTGACTTGATAGGGGCACTGCCAACAGGAAGAGGAGGAGCTAAGTATGCGGTGGTAGTAGTCGACTATTTCACTAAGTGGGTGAAAGCGGAGCCTTTAGTCAACATAACGGCTAAGCAGATCACCACCTTTGTCAACAAGTACATTGTTTGCAGGTTCGGAGTACCTTACAAGATTATCTCCGACAATGGAACACAATTTGAAGGAGGGATGTTCGAGGACTACTGCAAGTCAAAAGGAATCAGGAGGAGTTTCTCTGCGGTAGTACATCCCCAAGCCAATGGGCAAGTAGAGGCCATCAACAAAATCCTGAAAAGGAACTTGAAAACTAAGTTGGAAAAGTTGAAAGGGGCCAAGGTTGAGGAACTCTCAAATGTGCTCTAGGCCTACAGGACCACCCCTCGTTCCACCACTGGGGAGACACCTTTCGCCTTGGCCTATGGCTGCGAGGCTGTCCTTGCGATAGAAATGAAGATTAACTCCATCCGCACGCAAGCATATGATGACCAGGCTAACATCACAACATTAGTCGAGAACTTGGACCTGCTGGAAGCCAAGAGGGAAAGGGCACAACCAAGGTTGGCCACATATCAGCAATGACCAGCGAGGTACTACAATTCAAGGGTACGAGAGAGAAGGTTCAAGGTAGGAGACTTAGTACTAAGGAAGGTACTCCCCAACACGCGAGACCCGGGGGTACTGGGGGCGAACTGGGAAGGACCCTACCAGGTTGCTCAGTGCATACCACCAAAAACCTACAAACTGGCCCGTATGGATAACACCATTATACCTCGGGCGTGGAATGCGGAGCACCTCAAGAAATACTACCAGTGAGACTTTTGCACCCATGTAAAGAAGACCTATGTTTAGTTTGGTCCCTGTTATGTTGACTTAGTAAGTAAGAATTAAAGAGGCTACCTGGGTAACCTCCTAATTAGATGTAACCATTCCATATGTATGTCATTGTAACCCGCACGCTATGAATGAAACTGTTCGCCACTTTACGTGTCATTCTTCTTCCATATAGCACCCACCAAAGTGCCTGCTGAAATAAATTTCACCAGACACTTAAGGGGGTAGGACGGGAGGCAAAACATACAGCAAACAGGAGGATCCTAAAAAGGACTCCTCATATCATAGGGAACCTAAAAAGGACCCTCTAACAGGAGGATCCTAAAAAGGACCCCTCATATCAGAGGGAACCTAAAAAGGACCCTCTATCAAGAGGATCCTAAAAGGACCCCTTATATTAGGGCCTTAAACGAGGTCCTTATATAAAAAAAAAATGTGTGATGAACCCTAACAAACAGGGAGAAGACCTTGCAAGGCATCTCTTGAGTTCACAAGGATTAGCTACCCTTGTGAACATCAAGGAGGCCAAAAGGTCTTACAAAAAAAAAAAACAAACTTCCAAATAAAGGCAGATGCTCCTGCAAGGGGAAAGGCCTCAAAAAGAGCACCCACCAATAAGCCTAAAGCGGCTACCAAGTCGTCTAGCCAAAAAGGGTCCTAAAAGAGACCCTTGCAAAAATAGTACTATGAATAATGACGAGAAGGATGCTTCTCGCAAGAAATAATAAGCGCGCGCAAAAATATATAAAGGATAGCTAGAACCCAAGGGGTCAATATATCCTTATAATAACAATCAAGAGGCACCAAAAAAGGACCTATTGAACCCTTTCACATGGGCTCCAAAGGACCTCTAGCTTGATAAATAAAAAAGGGAACCTACCGAACCCCATCATACTGGCTCAAAAAGACCTCGAACACAGAGGAATAAAAGATGAATAATCGCATATGTATATGTAAAAAAAAAAGAGTATTGGTAACATAACAAGACTTTAAAAAAAATTATTATTACAAGCATAATAAGGCTCGAACAAGCATACATCCACAGTGGACTAACTAGCAAAAATTATAACATGACAATCTCAAGGCCTCCTACCACGGGCATTCCACCCAGCCGCCCGAGCAACGACGTGCTCACCAAAGGAGGAGAAATCGAAGTTAGGACCCTGCCTCCATACGCCATAAAGGACGCGCTCTATGAACCTATACTCAATAGCTGCCTTGTCCACCTCTAAGGAAGCGACCCTCCTCTGTGACGTAGCTGTAGCAGCCTTGGCACCCTCAAGTTTGGCCTCTAAGGAAGCGACCCTCTCCTGCGATGCAGCCGCAGTAGCCTTGGCACCCTGGAGTTCGGCCTCTAAGCTAGTGACCCTTTCCTGCAACATCGTGGCCTTGGCAATCGCCCTCTTCTTCTTTTTTGATGAGGCAGAAGCTTTCACCAAGGCCTTCTCTAGCTTAGACTTGGCTTCAGCAAGCTCCCTCTCGAGCTCCTGGACCTGAACCGCAAGACGGTCCCTCTTGGCATTCGACGTGGAAAGATTGTGAGCCGAGTCGGCAAACCGCTGAGCCACTGTATAGGTCTGCACAAGAAAAATAACAACAACAATGATAAGTAACAAAGAAAAAAAAAAGGAATAAAAAGGGATAAGGCCGACATAAGATGCATGAACTCACCCAAGCAGCGGAGTGCGTAAGAGTCTCCCCAAGATCCGACATAGAGAATCTCCCAAGACCACTCCAATCAGCTTCAGGGAGGTCTGTGGCGATCTGGACATACCGCTGCCCGTAAGAGGCCGCCATGCGGCCCACCCAGGGTGCCCCTTCTGAGCCAAGGGTACCTGGCTGAGTAAGGCTAGACGACCCGCTTGCCGAAACATGAGGGGGCACAGGAAGATCAGAAAAATGAGCCCCCGGTAGATCAAGAGGGGGTGCAGGAAGGTCGGGAAAGTAAGCCTCCGATGGACCGGGGTCGAGGGGAGCCTGAGGAAAAGCATCAAAGTCCTCAGGATAAGGGCAAACAAAATGCCCCGGTATGGCATGTTAATCCTGTAAGTGGGAAGCCATGTTAGGGTCTAGAGGGGCAAAAGGAGGGCATCCCCCAGGGGACGAAGACAGCTGGTGAGGTTGCCCGTGTCCAAGGGAGACTCCCTTTGGCACGCGCTCGACCTCACCTTCATCCGAGCGATGCTCAAGTGAAGCAGCCTTCGTCTTCTTTGACCCGGGAATAGTCCACAAAAACCCAAGATCCGAAACCGGGGACAGCTTATGAAAGTTGAGTTTTTCCACAGTGAATAGGTATGTAGACCTTTTCTTGGCAAGGCTAGCATTGATGAGTGTATTCACTACGTCCGCCTCCGACCCAATAACTCCAGGCATGGAGAAATGCTCTGAACGATTCACACAATTATCGACACAAACATAAGTTATAAAACAGTAAGTTTCAAAAAGAAAAGAAAAAATGTGGCTTGAAGTACTTACTGGGAGCAGAACGAAAGTGCTCATGAACAGAAAGGGGGCCCTGCACAAAGAAAAAGTCCTACTTCCAGGACCCCGGGTTGGACACAGCGCCCTCTATCAAGGGGACTGAAGTATTGGATTTTTGCAAGAAATAAAATCCCTTGGACTTAGGAGAGGGCATGAGATTGTACATGAAATGCACCTCTTGGGTCGTAGGAGCACGACGGACAAGTTCCATAAACGCGATGAAGAGGCAGCTCAAGGTCTGCCAACTGTTGGGTACCAGCTGAAGTGGAGCAAGGTCAAAATAGTTGAGAACCGCGATGAAGAACGGGTGTAGTGGGATTGTACCACCCGCCTTCAGGATATGCTCGCTCATAGCCACGTAGCCCGGATTTGGGCAGTCAGCCCGGCACTTGTCCGAAGGAACGTATAATGCGTATTCCGGAGGAACACGGTAGTTCTCTACTATTTCCATCAATTTATTTTTGGACACATGGGACACTAGGGAGGATGCCAATAGGGAGGCAGTGTCCTGGTCATCAGCAGCCACCTGTTGTCACCCTCTCTTCGGCATATCTGTAAAACTAAAAGAAAAAGGTGAGGAGGAGACAGAACACTTTACCCTCCATTTTTTCTTCCTAGCAAGAGTCTTCCACCGAGGCACCAGCTGCGAAAGTGCTAAACTAGGGAAGATCAAAAATAAGGGCTGAGGAGAAGACGGGACGGCCCCATGACAGTCATTAGGAAAGAACGGGCTAGGAGGCTCAGGCGGGAGATGTCCCTCCATAAACTCCAACTTCATCTACAAATCTAAAAGGGTCAACCTAAGGTTCTCTACATGGTCGTTAAGGTCAAGGGGGAAGGGTACTCCATCTCCTCTCAACACCGAGTCTATTTCGCTCTCTACCACCCAAATTTTATGCCTAAGTTCAGCCATATGCTCGAGGTGGCGAATACGGGTCTGCCTTAAAGTATTGTGGTCACATTAAGGATTTTCCTCAGGGGACTCTGAGTCTGAAGACAAGTCAACAAACTCGACCCCTAGAGGAATGTCGAACGGACCTTCACCTGCCATGAGACCTCGTCTCGAAAGCCTAAAGGGTTCACGTATAAATGAGAGGATTGCTACAAAACACAAAGGAATGGGCTCAAAACCTCTAGGTACAAACGCTCTAAATGACCCACAACGGGGTATGAATAAAGGGGCATGCAACAAGATTAGCTCACGACAAGCTCAGGCCAAAATACCCCATCCCGAGCAGTGCTAATTTGGACCCAATGAACATAAGGAATAAAGAAAATATACCTCAACCAAGTAAATGAGGCGCTATCGTGGTCAAAAGGAGGTTGAGGGCCAAAAGCACCGTCACGGTCAAAAAGAGCCAAATGGTCGAAAGTATGCGTCTGCAAAAATAAACAGAAAAGATGTGTTAGCCTTCAAATATCTGAAGGGATATAGACATACCAAAAATGAGCTCAAATATATATATAAAAAAAAGGGAGGAAACAATAACAAAAATGAGATAGTGGGGGATTGAACCCCTCACCTCTTGAAAGAAGAAGGAATCTCAAAACCACTGAGCTGAAGAGGTAAGGTGTGAATAATAGGCTAGACATGAAGGCCTATTTATAAGAATCAAAGAGAATAGTCTACCAGAGCACCTAAAGGTCCTCTCCTAGACTGGGGTCAAGTGTAGACGCTCAAAATTACAAGCTTGTAAAAGACCCAAAGTACGCGCTCAGGTCCCATGAGTGCTTACATACATGGATAAGCCGCGGTGTCCTTGGGACACCATCATCTTGCGTCTCGCATGCCCCGTACTTGCTCAGATGACCAAGGGGCCTCGCGCGAAGTAGCATCTCGTGCGCACTGAGCCTGCGCCTCGCGCCTGGGTCTCATGAGGGTTCCTCGGCCTCGCGCACCTGGTGTGCCTCACATGCCAACACCCCGCGCTCCAGCGCCTCACGTGCCAGCGCCTAGCAGGCCTCGCCTGCCAATGCCTCACGCACCCAGCATGCCTCGCATGCCAGCGCCTCGCGCGCCCGAGGCATCCCAGGTGTCTTGCACCCTGCACCTCAAGTGGATATCTCCTAGGAAGACCTATCAAGACCTCAACATTTAGAAGTAGAAGCCCAAGTGTAATTCAAAAGGATCGTACTAGCACAATCTTGTACGGGGTACGACCTTTAAGACCCCGTATGTCTGATACGGATACTCATGCCAGACAAGTAGTGGGAGTACTAGGAGAGGGGACATGGCCTGTATGTCTCTGATCAGATGTCAGAGTCAACACCACCACCACCTGCGCCACTACACCTAGTGCCACTCCTCTGATATTCGTACGAATTGAGTAGTGGAAACATCCTCATGGTATCTTGCCATGTACTGAAGCCAACACCACTACTCCTGAGACCACTCTCTTTACAGTGTACTTGTGTACTACCTGGTCCCCTGGACCACCATGTATCAAGGGCCATTACAGCCCAATATAAAAGGAACCCCACTTCCACATGAGGGGGGGTTGGAAAAAACACTGTAGCACTACACCATAAAAAATACAAGTTCATTTCACCATTTTCTTTCTGCAACTATTCTTTGAGTTTCTGATTAGATCTTTGAAGTTTTTCAATTGATAAGCTCTATATTTCAATTTTTCTAACTTAACTTGGTTGACGAGTTCTCACCGTCAACATATGTAAAAAGTGTAATTTCCATTATTATTCAGATATGTTTGTATTAAATATAATCAAGGCCCATAGGCCCATAAGTAGATCCTTGAGCCTATAAATAAGACTCAAAAGGCTCAAATGAGGGATCTTTTAGGGGGGGCGGAGGGAGAAAAATCAGTGTTTTTGCACAATTCTTTGTATTTATTATTGGATATTGTGAAACTCGGTAAACCCTTGTTTACTGATCGTAGGTTCTCTTTACATTAATAAGAACACTAAGTGGATGTAGGTCATTACCATCACTTGGATCTGAACCACTATAAATTCTTGTGTCATTTATATTCATGACTTTAATTCATCAAATTTCTATTGTTTTATTTGACTCTGTGTCGTTTACCAAATCAAGGGTCAACATTTTGGTACTTTCATTGAGAGCTGAACTCAAGACCTCCAAGAAGATCAAATGGCGAAAATAACTAGGAAAATTGAGCAAACCTCAGGGAGTGTGCCAAATCAACATCGTCCACAAGGTGTAGCTGAGGATGAGCCACAGGTGGAATTGGAAGAGGAGGAGATAGATTCTGAGACTTTGCGGACGACATTGACTGTGTTGAAAGAGGAATTAACTAATTTGAGAGCTAATCAATCAAATGTGGCTGAAACATTGGCGCTACAGCAAAGGGAGATTGACCGGCAGTGCCAAGAACTGAATGAGAGGCAAGCTGACATGGACCGCCGACAAAGGGATGCCACTGCGGCCTTGGAGGTAGCCATTCAGTTGGCATGAGGACAGCCTACACTTGCCTCCCAATCGGATCAGCCACCTAATACTCACCCACAACAAAATCCACATTCAGAACATCCCCAACCTCACCACAATCTGCCACAACCAATGAATCCTCAGGGGTCAGAGCAACCCCCTGATGCTCAACAGGAGAGGCCGCTCTATGATCTTGAGCAGCAACCAAGCTCCCGTGCTGATCAAAATAATACCCAGCAGCAAAGGCAGAATAGGGCCAAATAGCATCCTAGAAGCCCTAGACGCCAGATGGCTGAGGAACAAAACCCTCCTAGCAGAGGACAATGTCCTTTGGGGAGTAAAAGGCAGGTGGAGTCAGGCTCTGCGGTCAGGGGTCCCCCACGACATAAGAATTTCAGGGAACCTACCGACCAACACAGGTCTCCGCCTACCTATCGAGACATTCCAGCAGGGAGAGAGGGAAATAGTGCGAACAGCAGGTCGCACCATCATAGGTCACAATTTAGAGATGGCCATGATAATAATGAGGTGGACTCTGGCAGGAGGAATGCTAGTCGACGGCAAGAGGAGAGGGGTGAAGGACAGAACCCTCCGCATATGGAGAATCAACCAATAAGCCAGAATGTTGGGGGACAACCTAAACAGCCCAATGTCTTTGACCGACTAGGTGTGAGCGAGCAAAGGCGAAGGGAAGAAGACCTGAGGGATGTTCTCAATGATCGAAGGAAAAGGCACGACGAGTACTTCCCCCAGCACTGGTCGCTCTAGTAGTACCATATGTGGTACAGGCTCAGCTAGATGCCTTAAATTAGGTCGTCCTGCAATTGGTTGGGAACAGAACATCCCATATAGAATTTGATCGGAGAAAGGGCACTCCATTTGTGCATAAAATTGCTGTGGCTGAGACTCCAAGCAAGTTTAAAAGGCTAGTCTTGCCTAAATTCACTAGATTGGAAGATCCCGTATCTCGCGTTAACAACTTTGAGATACAGATGGACATCCAAAAGGTGTCAGACGATGCTCGGCGCAAAAATTTTCCTGCCACTTTATCTAAAACTGCTCAAGAGTGGTATTTCAAATTCCCTCCGGCCAGTATAGTTTCTTGGGAGATGTTCGTAAAGGAGTTTTATGGACAATTCTATGCTATTCGAATACATTCGACCGAGGCCAATCAACTGGTCGAAATACGCCAGAAGGAAGGAGAGACCCTGAAGAGGTACATACAAAGATTCATGCGAGCAGCTGCTCGAGCCAAGACAGTGGGGGACGAGGGAAAAATGATGGCTCTCACTGCTGGAGTACAACGACATTCACCCTTCTAGAGTAGTTTACAAAAGAATGGGGTCAAGAGCACTCAGGAAATTCTGGATCGAGCAGAAAAGTATATTAAGCTCAAGGAGGCTATTGCCAATGAAGGGAGGTCTCCTACAGACAACCAGTGCTAGAAAGAGGACCCCACCAAAGCCGCCAATGGATCTGGGAAAACCAATGGCAACGACAAAAATAATGGGAAGAATGGGGAAGAAAGGGCGAACCACGAGCCGACAACATCTGATAACAAGCGCCTGAAATAGAATAGATACGAGCTAAGGTTCACCAATTACACAGCCTTAGCCGATAGCAGAGCAGAGGTGTACCAGGCCAGTCACACTATTGTTCCCTTTAGGCAACCAGCCACAATCTGGAAAGATATATCCAAGAGAGACACTACCAAGTTTTGTCATTTTCATAACGACTATGGCCACGACACCAACGAGTGCAACCAGCTCAAGGATGAGATTGAATTCCTTATCAGACAAGGACATCTGAGGAGGTATGTGCAAGCAGCTAGAGGCTCTCAGCAAGGGGCTCAAGGAGGCAACGAGCAGGCACATGTACGCCAACTCTCTCCTCCTTTACAACCGGCTCTAGTTGCTGGTACATTGCTGACCATCTATGGAGGACCACACATAGCAGGTGATAGTGAGAAGGCAAGAGAAAGGTATGCCAGAACCTTACGTCGTGATCAGGATATTGAAATGTTGAACGTTGAGGAGCGAACTCCCAAAAAATCTCGAACAGAGGAAGAATCAATAACTTTCTCTGAGCTAGATGCTCAGCATGTTCGATTTCCCCACTCAGATCCTCTGGTCGTGGATGTTCAGATTGCCAACATGATGGTCAAGCGAGTGTTGGTGGATACAAGAAGCTCAGTCAACATTTTGTATAAATCTTCACTAGAAAGGATGAAATTATCGGTGCAATATTTGGAACCATGCAACCAAACCGTTTATGGTTTTTTGGTGAAGGACTCACGCCAACTGGGTTAATCAGGCTTCCAGTCACAACAGGGGCAGCATCTGTGAATAGGACATTACTCGCTACTTTCATAGTAGTTGATTGTCCTTCCGTATATAACGTTGTGATTGGAAGGCCCATTCTCGTTGATCTGCGGACAGTGACCTTAGTATGGCATTTGACCATGAAGTTTCCAACCGACACAGGAAATGGATGCGTGTTGGAAAACCAGTGAGAAGCACGGGAATATTATAACTCCTCGATCACAAAAGCAAAAAGAGGCAGATCGAGAGAAAAAACCGAGAAAAGGTGACTGGTGACAAATGAAATACAAGCCCAATCAAGTGAATAGGTCACCAAATAGGGTGTTACCCAAAGTGAGGATAGGGATTTAGATACTCACTTTGGGGATTTTGAAGAGAACCTTGGACCCGGGAAGAGCTCAAGGAGGTCCAATTAGAAGAGGCAGATCCGACCAGGGTTGTGAAAGTCGGTAACAAAAAACAAACTGGTGGAATTTTTGAAAGAGCACCAAGAGGTGTTTGCCTGGTCACATAAAGATATGGTTAGGATAGACCCAGTGGTGATCAGCCATGTCTTAAATATAGACAAAAAATTTCCACCCAACAAAAAAGAAGGCTGCTCGACAAAGACAAATCGGAGGCCCTAAAAGAAGAAGTCGAGAAGCTGAAAGAAAATGGATTCATTAGGGTAGCGTTTTACCCACCTTGGGTCTCTAATCCTGTACTAGTTCCCAAGCCGAATGGCAAGTGGAGAACGTGCGTAGATTTCACTAACCTTAATAAAGCCTGCCCGAAGGATTGTTTCCCACTTCCAAGAATCGACCAGCTGGTCGATGCTACATCAGGGCATGAAATTTTATTGTTCATGGATGCATACTCTGGATACAATCAAATCAGTATCCATCCACCTGATGAGGATCACACTAGCTTTCGAACAGATACGTGACTTACTATTATAAAGTAATGCCCTTCGGTTTGAAAAACGCTGGTGCGACTTACCTGCGACTGGTCAACCATATGTTCAAAGAGTTGATCGGCGTTAACATGGAAGTATATGTCGATGACATGCTGGTTAAGTCAAAAAAGGCTGAAGAACACATCAATGACCTGCAAGAATGCTTCAACATCTTGAACAAATATCAGATGAAGTTGAACCCTCTCAAGTGTTCCTTTGGTGTTAGATCAGGAAATTTTTCGGGATTCATAGTAAATTCACCAGGAATCGAAGCTAATCCTAAAAAAATTCAGGCACTGATCGAGATGCAGTCTCCTGCCAAGATTAAAGATGTTCAAAGCCTGACTGGAATGATTGCTGCCCTGAGTAGATTCATATCCAAGTCAACGAACAAGCGTGTTCCATTTTTTAATCTACTCAGTGGCAACAAAAATTTTGAATGGACTAAAGAGTGCGAGCAAGCCTTTCAGGCGCTAAAATCCCACATGTCGTAACCACCAATCTTGTCCAAACCGGTCAAAAAATAAACTTTGTTCATCTACTTGGCAATCACAGAGTATGCTGCTAGTGCTGTTTTAATCAGAGAAGAAGACAACATTCAGAAAGCGGTATACTATGTAAGCAAGAGGCTAGTGGGGGCAGAATTATGGTATCCACCCATAGAAAAGTTGGCCTATTGCTTAATTCTGGCCTCTAGAAAGCTGTGACCCTACATTCAAGCTCACCCCATCATGGTACTCACTGGCCAGCCATTACGGCAAGTCTTGCAAAAACTAGAAGCTGCTGGTCGGTTATTGAAATGGGCAGTTGAACTAGGGCAGTTCGAAATTTCCTATTCTCCAAGAGTGGCTATGAAAGGACAAGCTCTAGCAGATTTCGTTGCAAAATTCACCGGAATCCCAATTAGCAAACCGATGGAGAAAGCTGAAAGTCAAAACCAAGCTCCTTCCTGGAAGTTGTTCGTAGACGGATCTTCCAACGAGCACAATGCAGGAGCAGGTTTGATCTTAATCACATCCGAAGGACATTGGTTCCACTGTGCAATTAGATTCAACATTACAACGTCCAACAATGAAGCCAAGTACGAAGCTCTGCTCGCAAGATTAAGACTAGCTAAGGACATGGGTATAAAGTCACTAGAAATATATAGCAATTCCCAGTTAGTAGTTAATCAAATTAAGGGAGAGTATCAAGCTAGGGGTCTCAGGATGGTTGCTTATTTGAACAAAGCAAAGGACTTATTGGCACAATTTGAAAAGTATACTCTCCAACAAGTGCCTCGCGATCAGAATTCAAATGTTGATGCCTTGGCCAAGTTAGCAAATGCGAAAGATGCTGGCGCCTTGAGCATAGTACCAGTTGAACATTTGTTGGCACCGAGCATTCAAATACAAGAATCCTCACTAGTGATTCAAGAGAAAGACACGTGGATGACGCCCAACATCGAATATCTCAAACAAGCATTGATGCCAGCAAAAAGGAACAAAGCGAGGATGCTTCAAAGACAATCAGGTCGATTTATTCTGGTCGACGGAATTTTGTATAGAAGAGGATACTCAATGCATTTGTTACAGTGCGTTTCTAAGGAGAAATCCAAGGAACTGGTGCAAGAGGTCCACAAAGGTTTCTGTGGAGATCACGCTGGGGGCAGAGTTTGTCGAAAAAGATTCTAAGGCAAGGGTATTTCTGGCCTACCATGAATGAGGACTCTATGGATTTCGTTAAAAAATGTGACAAGTGCCATAGATTCTCCAAGATACCGCGAGCAGCCCCAAATGAGCTCAAACAGATGCAAAGCCCGTGGCCATTCGCAGTATGGGGAATTGATCTGATCAGGTCTTTACCTGTAGGAAAAGGGAATGTCAAGTATGTAGTAGTTGTTGTTGACTACTTTACAAAGTAGGCCGAAGCTGAGCCAATAGCAACAATAAAAACCAAGAAAGTATTGGACTTTGTTGTCAAGAACATCGTATGTTGGTATGGGTTGCCAAGGAAAATTGCCTCGGATAATGACACACAATTTGACAGTAATCTTTTCACTGATTTCTGCGAAAGGCATGGAATTATAAAAAGTTTTTCATCAGTAGCTCATCCACAGGAAAATGGACAAGTCGAGGCTATTAACAAGACTCTGAAGGACACATTGAAGAAAAGGCTCAAAGAAGCAAAAGGGGTGTGGCCAGAACAATTACCAGAAGTATTCTGGTCGTATAGAACATCCCACCAGACAACAACATGCCATACGCCATTTTCCTTGGCCTATGGGTATGAAGCCATGTTGCTTGTTGAACTAAATCCACCATCACGTAGAAGGCTAACATACGACCAGAGCACTAATGACCAATTATTGATGGAGTCTTTGGACCTAGTCGATGAAAGGCACGAGCAAGCTCAACTTTGAGTAGCAGCTTACCAACAAAAGGTCGCTCGATATTTTAACTCTAAAGTACATGAAAGAAAGTTTAACGTAGGGGATTTGGTATTTTGAAGAGTTTTTCTCAACACTCGCGATCAGGCTATTGGAGTGCTAGAACCAAACTGGGAAGGTCCATATCAGATTGAAGAAATCCTTCAACCAGGTACATATAAACTTGCTTGCTTAAATGGAGATCTCATTCCCCGCTATTGGAATGGAGAACACCTGCGCAAGTATTATCAATGAACAATTCTTTTTAAAGAATTGGCTTGTATTAATTTTACTTTTTACAAGTTTATGAATAAGGGCTAGTTAATTATATGACTGGTCGCTTACAAGTGTAAGATCAATCTTTGATCACTTGTAAAGACACGATTTTTGTCCATTTATTACAAGAAATAAAAGGAATTGTGCGCAGCCAGTTATTATTGCCAATTATTGTATTTATTACAAGTATTTGCTCATTACGTGTGTTGTTTTGTTATATTATCGTTTTGATTATAAGTATGCGAGCAAAAATGTTCGAACAGGACTTAGTCATGGCAAGTGACCGAGCACCTTAAGCTCCTCGATCACTTGAGGGCATATAAGATACTAAGCAAGCAAAGCATATCAACAAGCATATGTAAACACACGAGCAAAATAATGGAAAGCATACTACGACACTTAGAGTATTTTTCAAAAAAATTAGTTAAATTTTGTAAAATCTAGACAAAGTGTTATGCCAAGTTCAGTCATACGAGCAGATGTTATAATAGTAATAAATATATTATAATATCACAAGGAAATGTCTTTACAAGAAAAGCTACCTTATGCAGCAAAATTGTCTCAACAATACGAACCGTTGTTCATATGTTTTAGTTACAAATAAAAAAAAAGAAAAAAATTAATTATAAACCATTGTGCAGCAGCAGGAGGATCTGGCTGAGATTGTTGGTCAACTGTTGTCCCCGCATCTTCTTCTGCACCATCAATGCCTGTCACCAAGGAAATTTCAAGAGATTCCTGAGCTTTCTTTTCCTCTTCCAGGTGAGCAGCGCACTTCCCCAATTCCACTTGCCTCATCTGCTCAGGAAGGTAGCCAAAATTCGCTCATGGGTTGTTCTTCTAGAACAGATAGAAGCAATTGAAAGTTGCTCCTCTAAACTTCTCCAGGTTCTAGGAATTGGTTTCCTCAAGCAACTTGACCCGCTCCTCCAGCTCAGTGGCCTCCTTCATGCTGGTCGCCAAGTCCTCTTGGAGTTTGGTCGATGCTTTGAAGTTGTTCTCTAAAGCCTCCTTAAACTTTTCTTTGCCAGCAACAGCTTTGGCCAGCTCCTCGTCAACTCCTTGGTTAGACTGGCAACTTTGTCTTCAGCCACCTTAACCTTCTCCTCGCACATCTTGATCTCCTTGGTATGTTTGGCCTCTATTTCCTCAGCACGATGCCAACCATGGCTCATGGTTAGGATACCCTATGAATAGAGAAAAAGTGAAATGGTTAGATACTTTTAGAGAAAATGTTGGTCGATTGAAACTAAAGAAAAAAAAAACACACTTACACTGAGGACTTCAGAAAGCCCACGACTCGTGACCTGGTTGTGCTTCAGTGGGGGAAGGTGGGAAAAGGCTTCCTAGCTGCGACAGTGCCTGGACAGTCTTTGCAGCTTCTCATAGGTAGCGTTGAAGGCGTTGTTCAACAAATCAGCGACGGGGGATCTCCCTACCTGCTCGGAAGAAGGGCCATTGCGAGGAGGAGGAGGGGGTGTTGTAGTTCTGGAAGGAGTTGGAGCCGAAGGATCTTCTGTTCGAGCCCTTTTTCTGGAGGGATTATTGATGCTCTCCCCAAGATGCCTCCTGCTCAGTTTCTTTTTGTTCACAGGAGCTTCAACATTGGCGTACATATTGAAAGCGTCTTAAGAAGGCATGACTGTAAAAGAAAAACAAACGATCAGATAAAGTGTTTTTAAGAAGTAATGGAAAGGGAAATTCTAAGTGGTATACCCAAACTATTATTATTGGTCGATATATTATTTATAGAACTACAACTACACTCACTATCTGCCTCGAAGAAGTCCGAATTAAAATTACTGGTCGTAAATTTAAAGCTGACGTCCCTATCAAATAAGTGACAGGGGATGGGCAAGCTATCTAAGAGTGAGAAGTCTATACCGTTCTCGTCAGAGGACTCAAGTATAGGGCCGGTATACTCCACTAGTTTTTGTTTTCCCCTCCCATGGTGGGTAAGGACAGTAGCAGCCCGGGGGCTGCTGGGTGGTTCTCGGATGGTCACTCCCATTGGTCGTTGCCTTTGGGGTTGTGACACATATTGTTGTTGCTCGGGAATTTCATCACCAGTGGCACTCCCCGCGGTAGATTCCCTCACTTCTTGGTGAGGTTCCAGAAGGCCGACCAGCCTTAGATTACTTTCAGTTACCAGCTCCTTAACGCTCTTCTCTATGTTCGTCATGCTGGCTAAGGATATGGACCTTATCTCCGTCTCTAGAGTGGGGTCTGGTCGGTGCCATGGACCTAGGCACAACACTAATTTTCTAAGGACAATGAAAGGAAAAATTGACAAAAATAAATGACCAGAAGGTCCGACCAAAGATCGAAAAATTTACCTCCTCGAGTAAAGGCCAGGTTGTCGGCGACCAGGTCTGTCGTAAGGAAGTACTCCTGGAAGTATTTTCCTACATTGGATTTGCAGGTAACATCACTCAGGAATATGCGAGCAGATTCCTGGTGATAGAAGTAGAAAAACCTTATGTTGTTTTGGTTGGGGTTGGATTTGAGATCAAACAGATAGTTGATCTCGTGTTGTGTAGGCACAGGCCATTTTTTGTGGTTATAAAGAATATAGAGTGCTGATAGTACTCTATATCCATTGGGTCTTATTTGAAAAGGGGCGACCTCGAAATAATTGGCCACCCCTTGGAAAAAATCGTGCAAGGGGCAAAAATCGCTGAAGGCACCTCCAAGCACGTTTGCCCTTTGGTCGGGTGTGGGTTTGTGTAAAGTAACTCCAGGAAGCCCATACTTCTTGGAATACTTAGCTACCGTCCTAGTTGATATGACACTAGGAGGGGCAACATACCAATCTGTTTCTACTCGGGGGCCATCACGAGGACGGGCTTTTGGCTGAATGTCTAGTGGTGAGAAATTTAGAGGTTGAGGGTCATTTTATGGACCCTCAGTATTGGTTGTTGGATGGTTAGAAGGAGAATTGGTGGCTTTCTTTTTCTTACGAGCTGTGTATTTGACACGACCCATGTGTGGCTGACGGTCTGAAGTACTGGTCGTGGAATTGTGATGTGAAAATGGAGGCTCATGGAAACGAAAGGAAGGTTGTTCTTGATCCTCGAACAGCAACGCAAGAAGATCGTCGTTTATTGGTCTCTCACCTCCCCAAGGATCGTGCATGATTATCTGAGAAGTGCAAAGGGGATGCGAGAATCTACGACCAATAGATAGGTGAAAGAGAATAACAAGGATAACGTTGCTCGTGTATAAAAGTTAAGCTTTTATACGACCAGCAACATCCTAGTATAAACACCATAAACATGTGAGCAGTTTGAAAAAACAGATCAAAAAGTGAAAGTGAAATTTTTTTTCGAAGAAACTTTTTAACTTCGAAAACAGACGGGGAAAACCCAGTTTTTCTGAAAGCTAAAAATAGAATTTTCACTCCGATTTTGGGCCCTAAATCAATACTCCCATGTCCCACATTAATTTCTAAACCTCACCTAGTATTTTATACTACCTAAAATCCCTATTCTAGCATGTTTCTATATATATTTGTACAAACCCGATTACCCGAATAGTTTTTTCTCAAGAACAATGGAGGCACAATAAGAAAACTCACGAAATTTTTTCTAGATTGCATAAAAGAGAAGGTGGGTTCGAAACTTACTTTGATTACGGCTTGCAAAGGAATCACGAAGATTGTTGCTCGAAGCTAATCGAATGCATGTCGGATCACAGAGGTTTTCTGGGTTTTGTTCTTGAAAAAAATTTCTGAGTTCTTGAAGAGAGAAAAAGCTTCGGTAAAAATTGAAAATTGGAAAGGTGATACATTTATACTGATCACGGAGCTGTTGAAAGGTAATGATAGGAGGGGGATTTCGATGTATGGGGAATCGCAATAACTGTCGAAATATTTTTTGGAAAACTGTAAAGGTCATGATTGCTTACTTTTTCGAAAGGGCACTGACAGATGTGACAGGTCAGACGAATAGCTGGTCGAGTAAGTTTATTAAATGTTGATCGTAGTAAAATAAACTTGGGGGCAAATGTTTACCCAAAAAATACTCACTAGATGACGTGGCAAGATTAGTACGCACGTGAGATGCGCATGACTATTTAAATAGTTACGTTCTGGTCGACCATCGACCAGAGGAGAATTCGTACGGTAGAGGGCATATTTCTTAGGCAACCAGGGCTAGTTGCAATATATCAGATATTTTCTAGAGATATTTAATCTTGCATTTATGTAAAAAGTGTAATTTCTATTATTATTCAGATATATTTGTATTAAATATAATCAAGGCCCATCGACCCATAAATAGATCCTTAAGCCTATAAATAAGACTCAAAAGGCTCAAATGAGGGATCTTTTGGGGGGACGGAGGGAGAAAATCAGTGTTTTTGCACAATTCTTTGTATTTATTCTTGGAGCTTGTGAAACTCGGTAAACTCTTGTTTACTGATCACAGGTTCTCATTACATTAATAAGAACACTTAGTGGATGTAGGTCATTACCATCACTTGGGGCCGAACCACTATAAATTCTTGTGTCATTTATCTTTTTGATTTGAATTCATCTAATTTCTATCGTTTTATTTGACTCCGTGTTGTTAACTAAATCAATGGTCAACAAGTCTATTATTTTCTACAAAGTGCATAAAGATATTTTGTTGTTTATAAACATTTGGACCCATATTGCATTATTTTAATAAGACTCACTAAACTTTTGGATTTTTATTAGCATTTTCCTATACACGCATTAAAATGATAGTTTTGCAAAATTAGACAAGATAATGGGCCTTGGGCTGGTCCCTGATATTTTCATGATTGACTTTTGTTATTTGACTTTGTATTATTATAACGAGAGCATGCGGCCTTGTACCAACATCATTGGTCTCAGCTCAAGCTTGGTGCCGATCTTTTGGTCCAACGTCAAAAAACATACGCCATACCATAATAAATAAAGCATTAGCCATTTATGAAATAATAATAAATAGATGAAGAAGGAAAAAAAAAACGATTCTAAATAGTTTACATTTAATAACATGTTATCTTTATGATATAGAATGGGAAAGATTTGGTTTCGTGATAAACAGGAATAAATGTACGGATAGATTTGAGTTCCATTTGTTTAACAATTAGATTATAATAGAAAGGAGAATACTAAGAAATACAAGATTAGAGTGAATAAATATAAAACATGAATTAATAATCAACATACAATTATAAAATAAGGGAACTTAGAGAAAGACAATAAATGAAAACCCAAGTGAGCATAATCTAAAACAGATGAGCTAATACTTGGAATTAAAATAAAATTAAGTCACATGTTGCCAACAATATATGAAAACTTGTTTGACTTTCACTATTAAAAGTTGCATTGCATCATTGTATTGAATATGTTTCGCAATTATGTTATGAATTATCTCATTGACATTTTTCGTTTGGGCACAATTACATGTGTAAGTCTACAAATCTCTTTCTAAAAAATAAATAATTAAATAAAAAAGAAGAAGAAGATTTTGATTTGATGCTGAGCCAGCAAACTCGAAGAGCCAAGCAAAAAAAGGAAAAGCGTGTGGAGACATGAGGTGAGCACGTGTCGGGCACGTGCAAGTGAGGACAATATAGAAACGGCAATATAAACATTTGTTTTGGGCGGGTGATCCAACCCTACATGACGACAAGGCTTTGAACGGCTTCTGTTTTCATAATTAAACAAATGAAAAGGAGACAAACTTCCCATAACAGGTTAAATGGAACAGCATGAACTGCACCCCTTTATAAGTACTAACATGCCACCTCTTTTTTTTCTTGCTTAATTGATTAAGAAACTAACTATACAAACTTATAAGAGAAAGCTTATTGAGTTAATCTCATTATTAAAATATGTTCCAATCTATTAAATTATAGTAAACAACAATTATAATTAAAATGCTCCTACTTCACGCGCTTTAGGATGCGTGGTCAACAACATAGTATTGACTAATATATTTTTAGAATTTTTTTTCAACCAATCCTCATTTTTTAGATTTTGTAACACTTATATGATGTTACAAAATAGAATAGAACAGTAAAACAAAAATATAATAGTAATAGTAATAGGAATGGAATAAAATTTTGATTCTTTTGTTTGGTAGAAACTTTGGAATCAGAAACTCAATAATGATTATTGTAAATGTGGAAATATTTCCTTGTGAATTCTATTCACGAGTGAAGCTCTATACCACGAGACATCCTAAAAAGGTGTTGCATGATGGTAGGAGAGTTGGACTAAGAGGGCCACCCTCGCTGGGTGAGGGCCTTCGGCCGCTTGACAATCCAAACGTCACCCCCACTATGCGAGGGACCCCGGCTGGTCACCCACGTGCGCCCCGTTCCATCAGGCATCAAGTCCCGCCTGCACTCGGGAGAAGAAGGTCAGCCTCGCTATGCGAGGGTGGGGGTTCGTCGTGGCATCCGTGCCCCTAGCCTTGCGACGCTGCACCCGGGAGGAGGAAAGGCAGCCTCGCTGTGCGAGGGACCCTCGCTGTGCGAGGGACCCTTGCTGTGCGAGGGTGCTACCTTGTTGCGACGTCCGAGCCATGCCTATACCTGAGGGAAAAGGGCCAGCCTCGCTACGCGAGGGTGTGGCCTTGCCACGGCGCTCATGCTGCGAGCCTCATGTCTATGCGATCCGCATAAGCCGGCCCTGACCCCTGGCGCCTTGACTTCTCAGGACATGCATAGGTTGAAGCTTCCTTGACATAGGCACGGGATCACTTGGAGAAACCCTGTTGATATGCCAAACGAACGTGGAGCATTGAACGGGGATTGGTGAGGATGACCGAGTACGGAATACGTGCGCTGACACGGGACGGGGCGTACGGTTGTGGAGAGAACAGAGGCACGATCCTATGATCTGCGTCTGAGGAGTAGTGGCGGTACGGACCTGTACGAAGAGTAGTGGTACCACTTGGACACCCCCGACCATACGCCAGAGCCGACAGTACTTTGTCCTGGGCCACGACTCTGACACCATCAGGGTAGACACCACTACGCTCTGAGCCACTACACTATTAGAGTACCTGTGTACGTCCCTATGGTCTGGGACTTGTTTGTATCCTGGGCCAATAGAGCCCCCCCCCCCCCCCCCTATAAATAGGTTCCAACCCCTCAGGCTAAGGGGTTGGAAAATTGAATGTAAAAACGAGACTTAAGAAAGATATGTTTCTGGTTTTCATGGTTGTCTGAGTTTTCTTCGGTTGATTAGAGTCCTTTCTATCTGATTCAAAGTTTTCCATAGTAAAGAGATTGCAGTTTTCTAACCATCAATCGTTGACGAGTTCTTACCGTCAACAGTTTGGCGCCGTCTGTGGGAACGTAAGCACCAAGCTATTGTTCTGCCATTACTTCCGGCAAGGAGAAATGCCAAGACGTTCGAAGCGACTCAAGGAGCCTCGAACGTCTTGGAGGTCCACCTTACCGGAGTCCAACTGAAGGCCTCCATGAAGGATCCACCTCCACCCCGAGACGTAGACCCCCCAAGGGACCCTGAGGTTCACGAGAATGACAGGGAGGCCTCGTCTCCGGCCATCCCGCCCGGTGAGAATCCTCCAAGGACAACTACTGCACCACCCGGGAATGCCAACGAGTTCCCTCCTCCCAAACCACCAAAGGTACCGAACTCCGGCCGGCAAGACCCGGGCCCCTCAACGCATAGACATGATAAGCAACCCCGAGTCCATTCCGTGAGCTCGAGTTCTAAATCTCGTTTCTATGAAGAGGAGATTCGTGAACTGCACCGTAAAAATCAAAGACTGGAGACTACCCTGGAGAACATGCAGGAGGTGCTGAATGGCCTGTTGCAAGGTAAGTCGAACGTGACCCTGCCCAAGAGGAAAGAGAAGGGTCGGGAAACCACTGTCCCAGTAGACGACGGGAGGACCAGACACTCCACCAGTAATACCCCCAGGGAAAAGCCGCAAGAGCAGCCTAGACCATCGAGGCCACCCCAGGAGCCAAGGCAAGGGAACAATGGTAGCTCTCGCAACGACATCGAGGTCACCTCAAAGAGGACGCCCTCAGACCTACGAGAGGAGCTCAACAAGAAGAGGGCGGATAAGAGAACTACCCCTCCTACTGTCCCCCGGGACAGCAAAGGAAAGGAAGATGTCAACCCGTCCATGTTGAGGGACTCCCTGAAGAAGAGGAGGCAAGACCTCGATAAGGAGATGAAGAGCCTGCGTAGTAAGATTTTCACCGCATCTGGAGGGCAAAGCCTTGAGGAAGAGTTCGACTATGAATCACCTTTCACCAAAGAGATCCAAGCCATTCGACTCCCAGCCAACTTCAAGGAGCCTCATATGACCCCGTATGAAGGAAGCACCGACCCCAAGTACCATCTAGATGCATTCAATGACTTAATGAAGCTGAGGGGGATAAGTAGCGGGGCTAGATGCCACTGTTTCGCAGTCACGTTGAAAGGGCCTGCATACAAATGGTTTAAGAGACTTCGACCGGGGTCCGTCAGGTCTTGGCAACAATTTTCAGACGAATTTTCCAGCAGCATCATGTCGTGCGTGATTATACAATGCCAGGCACCAACCTAGCCAATGTAAAACAGGGCGAAAATGAGAGCCTAAAAAACTACATCCATAGGTTCAACATGGAAGCAGCCAAAGTGGGGAGCCTGACCCGCAGAGAGTTAAAAATGGCCATCACCGCCGGGGTGCTTCCGGGAAGCAAATTGTGGGATAATATGCTCAAGAGGGAAGTCACAGATCTAGATGACTTCTACGAGAGAGCGCAAAAGTATATTCGTGTAGAGGACGGTCACGCGAACTTGAAGGCGGGAATGGGCGAGTCCCCTGCACAGCCCCCAACCAACGAAGGGTCGAATGGTGCGAAGAAGAAGAGGGCATACGAAGGATCGAGGGATGATCAACATAGAAAGCCCAAGCGGGGAAGCGACCATAGGCAAACGGCTTATACTTTCTATACGGACCTGACAGATACAAGGGAGCATATCTACATCACCAACGAGAAGCGGGTTCCCTTCAAGAAGCCCCCACCAATGAGGAAGGATCGGTCCCAGAGGGATCCCAATAGGTACTGCCAATACCACAAGGATATTGGTCACACCACAGCAGAATGTATCCATTTGAAAGAAGAAATTGAGGAACTCATCCGCAGGGGGCACCTAGGCCGGTATGTCAGGAGGGAAAGGCTAAAATCGGAGGACGAACCAGTGCTATCTAAGACGCATAGAGAAGCTCCAGAGATCCAAGGAGAAGTGAGAACTATTTTCGGAGATCCAGGGCTTGGGGGAGACTCCCGGAAAGGACGAGATCGGTATGCTAGAGAAGCTAGGTGAAGTCCACCACCCTGTGTTATGAGCTTGGAACAACGACCCCCGAAAAGCTTCAAGGGAGAAAATGACTCGATCACTTTCACTGAGGAGGACGCGCGGGGGGTACACTTCCCCCACAATGATCCGCTGGTGTTGACAGTTCAGTTGGTCAACCGGCGGGTGCATCGAGTCCTCGTAGACAATGGAAGTTCCGTAGATATCTTATATCGCCCCGCCTTGGAGAAGATGGGTTTGGGCATCAGGCACTTGAAGCCTTGTCAATCCTCCCTATACGGGTTCGCAAGGGACTCGATACAACCTTTAGGGATGATCGAATTAGCCCTCACTATGGGAGAACAACCCCGACAAACCACGATCATAGCAAACTTCGTCGTAGTAGATTGTGCCTCTGCTTTCAATGCGGTATTGGGGAGACCATCCCTAAGAGAATTGAAAGCAATCACTTCGATATACCACCTCACCGTCAAGTTCCCAACTCCTGGTGGGGTAGCGAGTATGAAGGGAGAACAAAGAGAGGCGAGGGAGTGTTATAACACCTCCCTTCACACATCTGCGAAGCCATCAGAACCAACGGCGATGGTGGTGCATGGAGGTACAGACCCACAGGGACGAGACCCCAGAATCGTGAAGGGCCCAACAGAATGAGACTAGCAGTAAGGCTCCCACGCCTTATGCAGGTAGAAGCTGTGTTTGGTTTGTTGCAGGTTATGCTATTTTAGTAGACGAGAATCAAAGAGGTTACCTAGATAACCTCCCAAGTAGATGTAAGCCTTTTATCTATTTATATATCGTTGTAATCTGACTACTATGAATGAAACTGTTTTCCACTTCGTATGTTATTTACTTCTTTGTGCAAGCATCAACTAAAGTCCCCGCCAAGATAAATCTCATCAGGTACTTGGGGGGGGGGGGGGGGGGGTAGGACCACAAAAGTAAACAAAAAAAAACTCTCTTATATTCAAAAGGATTAGCTACCCTTATGAATATCAAGGGAACAGTTTAAAAGGATGACCTCCAACGAAAGGTCGACACCCTAAGAGGTGAGGCTGTAAGGAGAGAATCACCCAATAAGTCTAGATCGGCCATTAAGTCGGCTAGCCCAAAAAGGGTCTTACAAGGAACCCTTGGAAAAAAATAGTACTATGTATAAGGACGAGAAGGACGCTTCTCGCAAAAAGTAATAAGCGCGCGCCAAGAACATAAAAGGACCACAACAGCCCAACGGGTTAACGTGTCCTTACAAGTATAATCAAGGTGCACCAGAAAGATTATCTTCATCAAATCAAAGAAAAACATATAGCCCACGAACAACAGTAATAAGAGGGACTTGCCAGAGCCCCTTAGGTTTGATAAAAAAACAAAAAAAAAAACAAAAAGAGAAGAAGTGGTGCAAGGGATTACACACCCAAAGCATACATAGACTGAGTACAAGGGGACCTACAAATCTCCACCTTGACCCTGCCACTCAGAAATCCTCTCGACGGCATAGTCCCCAAAAGAAGATAAGTCAACAGTGGGATTAGTCCTCCAGACAGCATGCAATGTTTTATCGATTATGCGATCCTTAATGGTCATAAGCTCAGCTTCGAGCATAGCGATCCTCCCATTCAGAGTTTGGACGGTAGCCTCCAGCTGAATGTTGGCATGAGAGGTTGATGCAACCCGGGCCAAGGCGGTATCCCTCTGGCATACCGCCTCGGCCAATTGACTCGACAAGGTATCCTTTGTAGTCTGAGCCACCGATAGGTTCCCCAGTGCCTCCTCAAGCTCGTGTTGCAACCGTTGGGTCGATGAAGAGTGGGAGGAAAGCAGTCGATGGTTCAAAATGGAAGCCTGTGTGAGGGCGAGAATATAAAGCAAAGCCTCAAGGGTTAGACGATATGCCAGAAATAATATAAAAAGTATACATATGGCCAGCACAAATGAATAAACCAAGTATCGCGACAATTACCTGCAGGGAGGCTCGCATGTAGGCGCTCTCTAGCTGAGCCTCAGGGACATCGTGTAACGTCCCCCATTCATCTTTGGGAAAGTTTCCCAAGTAATGGCTCATGGCTTCCCCATATTGGCTCGCCAGAGGATGATCTTCAGGAATAGAAACAGGAGCTTGGCAGGGAGAGGCGTGAGTACCTGCCGAGGCCCGCTTTGGCAAGGAGGGGGACCGGGAAGGCCCCGACCCATCTGCAGTGGTGCGGGGAGCAGAAGAGTGCGGAGTAGCTTCCTGGGGTAAAGAGACGCCTGTGGATGCCCACCTAGGATGCCCCCTCGGGGGTGAAGGAACCCCATCAAAAGAAGGAATGACAAAATTCCTTCTAGGCACAGAGGGGCAAGGGGCAGGGGCATCGAAGGCAAACTTGCCGCCAGGTGTTAACGGCGACATCCGAGAGGTAGCACCGCCAGCGTGACCGTCATCGGCTACACCCTTAGCCCTGCCAGCAACAGAGTACAAGCAGGAGTAGTTCTCAGACACCACGGTCTCCTCAACATCCATATGGTCACCCGGGGAGTAGACATAATCCCTATCGGCCGCTTCATCATAATTCCTTTCATCGTGACCATATACCCACGGACTCTCAAGTACGGGTGCCGCTGGGGGTAAATCAATAGAGCCGGGTGACGCGGGGCGTGGATCCTCAGATTCAGGGGAAATGGAGCATAAGGTAACTTTCTGGTCCGGGGTCAGCAGCCCGCACGAGTGGAGATTACTCTCTGTGAAAAGGGCGCTGGCTTGTTTGCATGCCTTCCGCATATCCAGGATTTGTATTACCCGGTCATGAGCCGACCGCTTCAAGTTGGGACCAACAACCCCTAAGAGACCTGCCATCGAACGAAAGGAAATAACCACCGTTACAAGGACTATAAAAAAAAAAAGAAAAAGAGAGGTCGAATAATAAGAGAAATTTCTGATACATGGGATCAAGGTGAGAATAGCCTTACGTGGAGTGTTGAAGCTAGAATATCGGGTCTGCCCACTGTAAGTATAGAAGTAGTCTGACTTCCATGCCCCCCTATTGGAAATAGATCCCTCCAAGAGGGAACTCCCTTTAAGGGTCGGGACTTTCTGGAGTTGGTAGAACCCGGGGGCCGACGTATTCTCCCTCAGGGTGAAGAAGTAATGGACCTCGCTTGTTGAAGGCCCCCTAGAGTACACCTGATGGTACAATACATACAAGCAGCTGAGCATCACCCAGGAGTTGGGGGACAATTGTAGTGGCGCCAATTCGTCCAGTACTTTGATGAAGAAAGAGTGGAGTGGCAGAGCTCCACCAGATCGGATTATGGCATCGCTAAATGCCACGAACCCCTTTTGCGGTGCAGACGCGCGTTCCTTGCGCTTTGGTATAACGAACTTGAGATTCAAGGGTAACTTATGGGCTTTCAGCATGTTGCCCAATTTCTTCAGGGTAATGGTGGATCTTCCGGCTTCATCAGAAGTGTCCAAGGCTCTCTTCGGCATCTCGGGTACCTAGACAAAGTAAGACAGTTTATGAGCGACAGACTTTCTTAAGGTCCTAGAAGATTCCCTACATGTCCTATGTCTACCAGCTCTTTGCTTAACCCTAGGGCGCAAGACATGGGACAGGAGAGGGAACACGGGCGGCACCATGGAAAGGAACTCCGGTTCAACCAACTCATGTCTACCGCCTTCAAAGGAGGAATCCACATAATCGAGAGACTCGTCACGACAAAAGGAAAAAGGCTCAGGTGGTAAGTTTTCTTCTAGGCAAGCAATTTCGGAAAGGCAATCCTGGAGGATTGATCGTAGTTGGGAAATGTATGTCGCTCGCCGGGGGGAGAGATCAGAACCCGTGACCCCGGGATTGGATTCTAGCTCTCTCTCCAGACAGTGCGCTTTATGTCTGAGGTAAGATAATCTTCTGAGGTAGAGCGCCCGCACACCTCCGCGGTTAGAGGGTTTACGTGCATTGACCCCCGAGTCGGAGGAAGACAACTCAATGAACTCAACATTAGACGGACCTTCGAGACATCGCCTAGACGCCATGGACAAGCTAAGACTCGGGGGCATGTACGCCTAAGGACGACTCTATATCTACAACACGAGTGTGAAGGTATAAGAAAAGGGCCGGTGTATGGGTACTGGAAAGGCTATGCGAAGAAAATGCTAAACTCTGAAGAATGAGTGTCATGCAACCATCAATTTTACCCTCGCATAATCAATGCAAAACAAAAGGGAGAAGAGATGAAGGAGACATACCTGTGGGAATACGAAGCTGAGGGGACGCAAGGACAGACTTACGAAGGAGCAGGAGCAAGACCGTAGGAGCAAGGTAATGCCCAGCGTCACCACGAAGCTAAAGAAAAAAAAATTTTAAACAAAACAAAAAAAAAAGAGAAAAGAAAGGAAAATGGAAATAAAAGAAGGGGTACCTCAAAAATGCTTCTATTGAGAATAGAACCTTGGAGCCCTTGGAAGAGGCTTAGAGGGAATACCACTAGGCTAAGCAAGTCTTTGTGTAGAGAAGTGGTTTCAAGCCTTGGAGTATTTATAGGGAAAGTCAATGCTCCCTAGCCATTGGATCTATTTCCCTATAAATGGTGGAGATCAAGAGTATGGGTAACCTTGGGATCCGCGATGGAGGATGATTGGTCCTTATGCAATCTTAGGAACTTTCACAGATCCCCCAAGTGTTGGGTGACTTTTGTGTTTCTTTGGACACTAAAAAGAAACACAACCCCAAGCCTCACCTCATGCTTCTTCAAACGGCGTTGGAAAAATTGCCAAGGAAAAATCCCCCAAGGTTGGCCGTGCATGTCAGGCAAGAGAAGTGGAGAGAGTCTACAAACACACTTAAAAGTGTACTTATAGACTTGGGGGGAAGTGTAAATGTGGAAATATTTCCTTGTGAATTCTATTCACGAGTGAAGCTCTATACCACGAGACATCCTAAAAAGGCGTTGCATGATGGTAGGAGAGTTGGACTAAGAGGGCCACCCTCGCTGGGTGAGGGCCTTCGGCCGCTTGACAATCCAAACGTCACCCCCACTATGCGAGGGACCCCGGCTGGTCACCCACGTGCACCCCGTTCCATCAGGCATCAAGTCCCGCCTGCACTCGGGAGAAGAAGGTCAACCTCGCTATGCGAGGGTGGGGGTTCGTCATGGCATCCGTGCCCCTAGCCTCGCGACGCTACACCCGGGAGGAGGAAAGGCAGCCTCGCTGTGCGAGGGTGCTACCTTGTTGCGACGTCCGAGCCATGCCTATACCTGAGGGAAAAGGGCCAGCCTCGCTACGCGAGGTACCCTCGCTATGCGAGGGTGTGGCCTTGCCACGGCGCTCATGCTGCGAGCCTCATGTCTATGCGATCTGCATAAGCCGGCCCTGACCCCTGGCGCCTTGACTTCTCAGGACATGCATAGGTTGAAGCTTCCTTGACATAGGCAAGGGATCACTTGGAGAAACCTTGTTGATATGCCAAACGAACGTGGAGCATTGAACGGGGATTGGTGAGGATGACCGAGTACGGAATACGTGCGCTGACACGGGGCGTACGGTTGTGGAGAGAACAGAGGCACAACCCTATGATCTGCGTCTGAGGAGTAGTGGCGGTACGGACCTGTACGAAGAGTAGTGGTACCACTTGGACACCCCCGACCATACGCCAGAGCCGACAGTACTTTGTCCTGGGCCAGGACTCTGACACCATCAGGGTAGACACCACTACGCCCTGAGCCACTACACTATTAGAGTACCTGTGTACGTCCCTGTGGTCTGGGACTTGTTTGTATCCTGGGCCAATAGAGCCCCCCCCCCCCCCCCCCCCCTATAAATAGGTTCCAACCCCTCAGGCTAAGGGGTTGGAAAACTGAATGTAAAAACGAGACTTAAGAAAGATATGTTTCTGGTTTTCATGGTTGTCTGAGTTTTCTTCGGTTGATTAGAGTCCTTTCTATCTGATTCAAAGTTTTCCATAGTAAAGAGATTGCAGTTTTCTAACCATCAATCGTTGACGAGTTCTTACCGTCAACAATTATTATGTTTGGTATAGTATGTAACGGAATGAAATAGAATGAAAATTTTATTATATTGACCAAAATATCCTTACTCTACTCTTATAATTTTTTTTTAATTAAATTATCAATATTTTTTTAATATTAGTTTTTATTATATATAAAATTATCATTTTTATTCTAAATCATATTTTTTTATTAAATTACCATTGTATACAAATTAAGCAAATAAATTATATATAATGTAATCTAAATATTTTGTAAAAAATAAGTATAATTAAAAAAAAAACTATTACCAGTCTTTACATTAATACTAATCCATTTTATTTTATAAGGCAAATTAAAAATTCAATATCTCCTATGTAAAGCAAACATCATATGCAAGTATATACATTGTCTAAGCTATAAAAGAAAAGAAGGTTGAGATAGAAATGAAAAAAATGACATAATATTAAAATATTGGAAAGGAATGAGTTTTCAACTCATTTAGTTTAGGAATAATGAATCCAGCCTTTAAATGAATTACAATTACCATTGGAATTACAATTCACGTGACAAATATCAAACCAAACAAAGGAATGAGCCTACTTTTGGAAAATCAATTACATTCCACGAATGATTCCTTTAAAACAAACGTTACATTAGGTTTCGAAAGTTGATTTTGTATCAGTTAGGTCTCTAACATTTTCAAATCGTATCATTTAGATCCCTAAATGTTATTTTTGTTCTTTTTTCCTTTCAAAATACATAAATAAAATATAAAAAATGGTAAATCAATCCTAAAAAAAATTAGACCACTTAATTTATAATAATACCAAACATGACATTTTAATAAATATTATTAGTTTTACAAATTAAATTAATTTTTCATTAAAAAAAAATTACCAATATTTTTTTTAATATTAATAACTGGACTTTCACGAGATTATTAATATTTATCAAGTATATATTTATTTTTATTTTGTAAAGTATTTCTATAATGCAACTTATAACTAATCGTGTATATATATGCACATAAATAATTTTATATACACTATTACATTTATAAAAAAAATGTATGAAATAAACAAGCATATACATAATAAAAATTAATGATATAAAGATATTTGAGATAACATAGTTATTAATATGAATTATAATGTATGTAAAAATATTTTTTGAATGAAATATTAATTTAATTTATAAAAATATTAAATATTTCTAAAAATTTCATGAAAATATTTTTTTAGCATGTCATGTTTGATATTTTCATAAATTAAATGTCCAAATAATTTAATAATGATTCACCATTTATTTTGTATTTTTTATATATTTTTAAGGAAAAAAATAAATAAAAATAATATTTAAGGACTTAAATAATACAATTTTAAAAGATTAGGGACCTAATTAATACAAAATTCACTTTTTAGATATAAGTGTTACAAAATATAAAAAAAAAAAACTCATATTTTTATTCATGCAAACACTAATAACAAAGTGTCACACTATTCTCACATTTTATTTCTATTTTAGTTTTGAAAGAAAAATTTATCACATTGATTTTGTTATTACATCCAATATTAAGATGATGTGATAAAAACGAAAATTTGCTACATGATGTGAGGCTGGTCATGTGGATAGGGATTTCTGTTTACTTATATATCGATCATCGTTATTAAATTATTGTGAAAAGGTAGTTATACTTGATTGACTTGCAGTGAGGACTGATTGCACGTAAGTAGACCATAACAAGGACTTATTTTTGGACATATTTTAGGTATATCTTATTTACTCTCAAAATAGATTCTTCATAAATTGGGACAAATAATTTTGAATCAATTATAATTACGAGAGATTATCTCTTTAGTTAGAAAACATAACCGTGCTTCGTACAATTTTTATAATAATTCATAACAAATTATTTTTAAGGAACTTTCTTATTTGTATTGTTGTTTTTATTATTTTCTAAAGGTTTTTTTTATAATGGGAATGGGAGAAATTGATGACTTTTCTAGTTGTTTGCATTTTCATTGAATGTGTGATACATTATTATTATTTGTAATATTTGCGGTAAAAATAATTAAGTTATACAAAATATTGCACTTAAGTACTCAAATTATTTTTTTGATGGCAAAAGTACTCAAGTTCAATTTTTACTTACACTATTAGTACTCGCCATTACATTCAGACAATTCGAGTACTTTAGCAGCAATAAATATCATTTTTTTATTTATAAATTTATAATCTCAAATAGAATAACAAATAATTCAAAAAATATATCAAATTTTTTATTTTAAAAGATATGATAAAAATTAATTATTTATTTTAATTATATTAAATTAATATTTTAGAATAAAAATCAATATGTCAACATTTTAACTTTGTTTTAAAAAATTGATAAAAATAGATCAATTTTTACAAATTAAATTAAATTGTAATTTTGTTTTAAATAAAATAAAAAAAATGTTTTGTACATCTTTCTTTTGATTTTAATGGTTTGTTATTTCATTTGAGATTGTGAATTTATAAGTTTATTGTTATCCCTAAAAAATACGAGGATGGCGTGGCGAATGAGAAAGCGGCACGTGGCATCACAAATCATGAAAAAACGACGAAGTATTGAGAAAAGACCGACGAGCAAAAAAGATAAGTCCAGGACCTATAGGGAAGTCAGCCAGGGCAAGACCTCGTATGGGTGGTTGGCCTAAGCAGGCCCAAGAGCCCCTAGGGGTGGTCGGCCTGACCCCTACCCTAGGGGTGGCCGGCCTAAGCAGGCCCAAGAGCCCCTATGGGTTGTCGGCCTGACCCCTACCCCAGGGGTGGTCGGCCCCAGTATGCCCAAGAGCCCCTATGGGTGGTCGGCCTGACATGCTCAAGAGCCACCTGGGTGGTCGGCCTAAACTCCCAAGTACACTTCACTGAGAAATACTCGCACTCGTTCAAACTGAGATCAAACAAGTCCAACACCCAGTAGATCACATGTCCAGCATCCAGAGGGTCATCGGGCCTAGCACCTAGGTCTCATAGACCAACCAAGACTTAACATTTTCCCAGAGGTTTCAACCGTGCATAATTTACCACAATCTAGAGAAACAACGAGAAACCCACGATCTCATAATCATGGGGAGGTGGACACGTATCTCCACTACCTGATAATCGTGTACCAAACCACGATCCCAGTATTACTGATCATGTAACAACCTCTGGGTACTATAAATAAAGGACCCAGGGCTTCATTTCAAAGGATCGCTTTTTCTAGAATTTTTGAGATCTGAAGAACATTTGGGGAGAAATTCTGGGTAAATTAGAAACGAGTGAATACTTTTGTTCATCAGTGTAATTGTCGAGTGATTCAATACTAAAAACTAAGTGGATTAGGTTATTACTGTTCATCAAAACAGGGTTGAACTGTTATAAAATTTATGTGTGTTTGTTTAAGATATTCGTACTCTGTCGTTTATTATATTTATTTCGTTCAAAAGGTGTCGATTACTGTACATACGACCGATGGCCAATTTCACAAGTCAACATTTTGGTGCTTTCATTGAGAGTATGAAATCAAGAAACACACTTTCATCAGTTATACGATGCCTCCAAAACGCAGCCAGACGACTCCCTAGAATTCCAACACTCAGGATCCCATCGATCCCGTTAACGAACCTCAGGTAGAGGTTGGAGACCAACCTGATGCAGAAGATCCACAGGATGCTCACCAGGAGGAGATGGCACAATTTTTGGCGAGGCAGGAGGCCTTTGCTGTAGAAATTGCCCTCCAGAGGGTGACAATTGAACAACAACGATGAGAGATCGATGAGCAGGTCCAAAGGATGATCCAGAGGGAGCAAGAAGTTGACCAGAGACACCAGGAGGGTGTTGTGGCCCTAGAGGCGGCTACTTAGTTAGCCTGAGCTAACGCTGAAGCTGCTGCTCAGGTGGTGAGGGAGGCTCAGGCCAAAGCAGTAGGAATGCGAGACAACAGTAACAGAGAGTCCTAGGGGAGGAGTATAACCCCACAGAGGCTCTTAGAGCCATTTTCCCAGAATCAGGATGAAGAGGCACAATCCAAGATTGCCTCCTCCATAACTAAGAAGAATAGCACTTCATCTCGGAGTAGGAGTGTTACCAACCCGAAGGCCCCCTCCCAGGGGGACAGACAAAACAATGCAGGAGATGAGGGTCAAACATCTGAGAGGCATGACAGAAATGGAAATGCCCGCTCAAAATCTCAAAGTCATGTAGGAGGAGAGGCTCCGAGGTAGGGTCGCACCGACAAGGGCAAGGGAAAGGAATTTATGAACAACACCAATATTGTGTTCGATAGGCTCAGGAAAGATGCACAACCTTAGGATCTAAGGGAGGTTATCAATATGAGGACTAGTGCTCAGGAGGGAGTACCAAGGGCGTCTACCCCACCTGGAGCAGCGATCCCATCAACAGTGCAGGCTCAAATAGATGCACTCATCATGGTTGTCCAGGGTCTGACAAAGAAATCTTCCAACATCGAGCTGGCACATAGAAGTGGGAGTCCCTTCAGTGCTAATATCCAAGCTACTCAACCACCACCAAAATACAACTCCCAACATACACTGGGAATGAGGACCCAGTACAACACATTGGGAAGTTCAAGGATCAGATGGAGTTACTCGGTGTAGAGCATGATTATAGGTGTAGGGTATTCCCTACCACTCTCTTCGACTCAGCCCAGGAATGGTATTGGAAATTCAAACCTGGATCCATCAATTCCTGGGAGCAGTTCAGGAAGGAATTTTGCAAGGTCTTCAGTGCCGGATGGATTCAACCAGTTTATGCCAATCAGCTAGCTGACATCAAGCAAAGGAAAGATGAATCCCTCAAAGAATACATCCAATGATTCATGAGAGAGACAAACCGAGCTTCCACAGTAGGAGATGAAGGGAAGTTCGTTTCCATCTCAGCAGGAATAATTTATCGTAGTCCCTTGTGGGATAGCATACACTGGAACCCCATCAACACCTTGCAAGAGCTCCTAGACCGAGCCGACAAATACATGAAGCTAGATGACATTATCATGAAGGAAGAAAAAGGCATAAACCATTCGACCACTGTCAAGGCAGATAAGAACGGCGCAAACCCTCAGGGCGACAATGGGGGAAACAGTATAAAGAGGAATACCTCAAGTGCCGAGCAGGGTGGAGAAAAGAAAGCTAAGTCAGCACCTGCCGACAAATAGCCTAAGCATCAGCCCTACCAGCCCGGGTTCACCAATTATACCGTCCTGACTACATTAAGGGCTGAGATCTACTTGGCAACATACCAGGAGGTACCATACCGAAAGCCACCACCCTTGCGTTTAGAAGGAAAGAAAGACAAGAATAAGTTTTGTCGTTTCCATAGTGATTATGGGCAGGACACAAACGAGTGCAAACAATTGAAGGATGAGATAGAGTTTCTTCTCCGATCAGGAAAACTCTCAAGGTACCGAGTCAAGACCGAAACCCCGAGCAGAAACCCAAAATTTTGAAGGCAGAGGAGTCCACCACTGGAGCCAGCGGTCGTAGACTTCACACTGGATACCATATGTGGGAGGCCCCACATAACAGTTAACAGTAACAATGCTCGAGAGTGATATGCAAGGACCCTCAAATATGAGGTAGGGGAGTCTTCCCAGTGCATGGCAGTCGAGGAGCGGTCTCCAAAAAATCCGAAGTATGAAAGTGAAACTCTCACTTTTACCGAGGATGACGCCAGGCACGTGAGGTACCCCCACAATGACCCTCTGGTCCTTACCATTCAAATCGACAGTGCCCGAGTGAAGAGATGCTTGGTGGATACGGGAAGCTCAATAGATATCATCTACAAATCATCCCTCTAGAAGATGAAGCTCACGGTCAAGGACCTGACACCATGTTCCCAAATGATATATGGGTTCACAAGAGAATGCCTAGTACCAGCAGGAACCATCAGACTACCGGTCACGGTGGGGGATGCCCCCATGCACGAGACTGTGATGACAGAGTTCTTGGTGATATATTTTTCATCGGCTTACAATGTAGTGCTCGGGAACCCCTCTTGATGGCGTTACACGCAACAGTATCTATCTGGCATCAATCTTTGAAGTTCCCCACAAGTGCAGGGCAAGGATGTGTACAGGGTAACCAAAAGGAGTCACGAGAATGCTATAATGCGTCGGTGGTTAAGGCAAAGAAAGGACCGTGCATAAACAACATGGTAGTAACCTGCTACAAAGAGAAGGAAGGAACCGATGAGGTTGTCAACATGGAAGTTGATGTTGAAAGAAACACTCTACTGGAGCCGGGGGCTCCTTTTTAACGAAGATTTGTTATTATAGAAAGTTTCTCAAAGTGAGGGAAACGACATTGATCCTCGCTTTGGGGATGACGTCATGGTGGTAGGTATAGTCAAAGATCTTGACGAAGTCCTACTAGATGAGGAGGACCCGGATAGAGTAATTAAAGTTGGGAAGGAGCTAAAGGTGGAAATTAATGCACGGTTGGTAGAATTTTTGAAGAAGAACCAGGCGTCTTTGCCTGGTCACATAAGGACATGGTTGGAATTTCTCCATCCGTGATAATCCATGTACTCAATGTGGACAAGAACTACCCACCAGTGCAACAAAAGAGAAGACTACTTGACAAAGACCGATCTCAAGCCCTGAAGGAGGAGGTCGAGCGGCTCAAGGAAAACGGTTTTATAAGGGAGGCCTACTACCCAGATTGGGTATCAAACCCCGTGCTGGTCCCAAAGCCAAACAGGAAATGGAGAACATGCGTGGACTTCACAAATCCGAACAAGGCCTTATTAGCGAGATTATGCTTGTCTCAGGATGTGCATGCACTGTCCCTGGAGATATTCAGCGATTCCCAACTAGTAGTGTACCAGGTACTGGGGGAGTATCAAGCCAAGGGACTTAGGATGGTACAGTATCTGAACAAGGTGAAGGACTTATTGACGCAGTTCAAGAAATACTCAATTATACAAGTCCCGAGGGAGAAAAATTGCAATGCTGATGCCTTAGCCAAGATTGTCAGTGCCAAAGATGCGAACATCCTGAATGTCATTCCCATCGAATCCTTGGCAGAAAGGAGCATAGCCGAGTAGGAGACAAATTTATTAAGTTCGAATTATCTATATAACAACCATTGTGCTTCAATGAATGAATGAATTTAATTTCTTAAGTTTCACTTAATTCTTTAAATTTCTTTCAACAAGGGACTTGTCACTTTAGACCTGTCAACCCCATTGGATCATGTTCGATTCTGGTCCTTGAGCGACTTATTGACCCATATGATCCAAAAGAGAGACAGGTCTTAGGACTTTGTCGCCAAATTATTGGATCATGTTCGATCTTGGTTCTTGAGGAGCCTATTAACCCATACGATCCAAACAAGAGACTGGTCTGAGGACCTTATCGCCAAATTTATGGATCATGTTCGATCTTGGTTCTTGAGGAGACTATCGGCCCATACAATCCAAACGAGACACAAGTCCTAGGACCTTGTCGCCAAATTATTAGATCATGTTCGGTATTGGTTCTTGAGGAGCCTATCAACCCATACGATCCAAACGAGAGACAGGTTCTAGGACCTTGTCGCCAAATTATGGATCATGTTCGATCTTGGTTCTTGACGAGCCTATCGACCCATACGATCCAAACGAGAGACAGGTCTTAGGACCTTGTCTCCAAAATATGGATCATGTTCGATCTTGGTTCTTAAGGAGCCTATCGACCCATACGATCCAAACGAGAGACAGGTCCTAGGACCTTGTCGTCAAACTATGGATCATGTTCGATCTTGGTTCTTGAGGAGCCTATCGACCCATACGATCCAAACAAGAGACTGTTATATTATTTTATAATATAATGTAATATTATATTATATTATAATATAATGTTTAGATTAAATAAATGTGACAAAGTGTGTCACATATTGTAACATATAATAGAGAGTTACAATATTTAGATATATGAGATATATCCAAATAATGTAACATATTTGGTGTTACAAATTTGTAACTTCCAAATATTACCCTTTATTGTGTAAAATTGTTGTTACACAATATTGAGATGAATTTCATAAAGCCATATGTGATATGGCTGTTAGAGATATGATTTTAACCCCAATAATGTGTTTTGGGAGTTACAAAATCATTTAGGAGGGTTTGGAACCGTTTGGAAAAACAGCACATTTTTAAGTGCTGAAATTGGTCGGTGGCCGCGGCCACTGAATGTTGGTGGCCGTGGCCTGTGGGACAAAGACCAGTGGCTGCGGCCACTAATGTCTCTGGCCGCGGCCACAGGCCAAAAACTGACCAATTTTCAGTTTTTTCAATCTTTGTTGAACGACTCAAAAAACCCAAATAACTCCCAAATCTCTTTCTTAATTCCATTTAATCCAATTAAACATTGGTAACAGCCATGGGGGTTGGTGGAATTTGAAATTCAAAGGGTGTCTCTAAACTCTATAAATAGGAGCCTATAGCTCACTTGTAAGACACAACATTTCTATCCATTAGAGCACTTGGCTAGAAACACCTTGAGGCTTGATAATTCCAGAAAGCTTTTCCAATATCTGAGAGAGATCCCTTAGTGCTTGAGTTAGGGGGAAATAAGCTTTTGGACAAAGGTTTTAAACCTTGTTCAAGTTGGTGATCCCCAACCTTCTTCACTTAGGTTGTGTAAGTGAGAGTTTCTTGCATTTCTGTTCTTCTTTCTATTGTATTGTTTTCTTCTTATTCTCTTGTTCTTTTACTTGTATTTCTTGTTCAAGAGTTGTAATCTTTTGTTTCAAACACCTTACTTTATTTGTAACCTTTTTCTTAGAGTTGTATTTTACTATTCTCTTCTTCTTCATTTCCTTTTTATTTGTATTTTCAGTTATATAGTTGTAATCTTATTCAATCAATCATTATTTATTTGTAATATATTGCATAGAGTTGTAATATTATTATCAATTTCCATTGAGGCAAAACAATTTTTCCTAACAGAGACTAGTGCGAGGACCTTGTCACCAAATTTATGGATCATGTTCGATCTTTGTTCTTGAGGAGCCTATCGACCCATACGATCCAAACGAGAGACAAGTCCTAGGACCTTGTCACCAAATTATGGATCGTGTTCGATCTTGGTTCTTGACAAGCCTATCGATCCATACGATCCAAAAGAGAGACAGGTCCTAGGACCTTGTTGCCAAATTATTGGATCATGTTCGATCATGGTTCTTGGGGAGCCTATTGACCCATACGATCCAAACGAGAGACAGGTCCTAGGACCTTGTCGCCAAATTATGGATCATGTTCAATCTTGGTTCTTGATGAGCCTATCGACCCATACGATCCAAATGAGAGATAGGACCTAGGAACTTGTCACCAAAATATGGATCATGTTTGATCTTGGTTCTTGACGAGCCTATCGACCCATATGATCCAAATGAGAGACAGGTCGTAGGACCTTGTCGTCAAACTATGGATCATGTTCAATCTTGGTTCTTGAGGAGCCTATCAACCCATACGATCCAAACAAGAGACTGGTTAGAGAACCTTGTCGCCAACTTACTTGATCATGTTTGATCTTGGTTCTTGAGGAACCTATCGACTTATATGATCAACAAAAGATACTGGTCCGAGGACCAGTCACCATTGTTTGATCACGTTCGATCCTGGTTCTTGAGGAACCTATCGACCCATACGATCAAAAAAGAGACTGGTCCGAAGACCAGTCGCCATCATCGGATCATAATCAAATCTGGTTCTTGAGAGACCAATTGATAATTTGATATAAGACTCGTTACAGACTCGATTAGCCTATCTAGACCCAGTTGGTCCAACTTAGACACTTCTGTCTACAATCATTATAATGAGTACACGAGAGATTATGTAGATCGTGATCGACACTTGCTACACAATCTGCATCTGTGTATAGGTATCATTACTACTGAGTATGAAACCATCACCTGACTACCAATGAGGGACAAGCATTTGCTGCTTGCATCATTGGGTGAAAAAGATAGTACTATGTGTCTAAACACTCGAAGCAAGGCATGGTCAAGTAGCAAGTGACCAAGGCTTTTAAACCCATGATCACTTGGGGGGCATACAGTACATACCGATCGAGGTATACTTAAGCAATGAGGGCGTGACCTTAAGTACTAAGTAAGCTCAAGTTTTTCTAGGAAATTTTTACAACATATGTTCCAAAAGTGCAAAACACAAAAACAAAAAAGACATTGGTGGTCGACCTATCAACCATGGGGTGGTCGACCTATCAACCATGGGGTGGTCGACCTGCCCTGTTTTGTTCATGGTACTTGGTGAAGTATCATACTACTCACATTACCATGGTTGTTAGCATGAAAAAATTAAAAGAGTAAGGTTAGTATGGCACGTGAAATACATGTGTTCAGAGTATACTAATTCCTGAACCAATGAGGGTTGCGAGTTGATATACTTAGTAAGCATTGGAGATAAAAAATTTCAATCAATACACTGAGTACTCATAACAAAAAAGCATAAAGGGATATAATGTCACAGGTAAAAATTATCAAGTACAAGGTGCCCCACCAATGGCATGAAAGGAAAGACAAAATAAAAGACCAAGAGAAGACTAACTAGGGCAAAGAGTATCATCTGAAAGACCACCTTGAGCCTCGGCAGCCTCACGAGCCAGACACTTCCTAAGCTCCTTTTGCCCACATCTTCTCAGGAAGGAAATCCAAGTTCAGATCTTTGTTGGACTTCCAGATCAAGTAGAAGCAAGAGAAAGTTGTCTCTAAATACTCCTCTCGAGCCTTATCTCGGGAAGCTTTGACCTCTTACTCCTTCTCGACAAGAACATCCTTCCGTAATTGGTCCATGTCAACAATCAGCTTCTCTTTCTCAGCTTCAGACTGTTGGAGTTGATCGACAAGTTTCCCCTCCATTTGGATTATCCTAAGAGTCAACTCAGTCACTTCCTGGTGTTTGAGCTCCGTGGTACTGCGGAGGGTGTTAATCTCTTCATCCTTCGAAGCAATGTCAACATCCCTAGAGCAGAGAATGCACCTAAGGTCCAACACCTCTTGGCGGACAACTTCAAGCTCAGAATGAAGGTTGGAGAGCGTAGAGGTATACTCCACAGACCTATCACGGACATGAGAGACCAACATCAATGCCTGCAAAAAACATATAAGTGTTAGGTAAATGTCAGCACACAAGCTAACGATACAAGAAGAGAACTGTAAAGGACTCACACTCTGAATGTCTAGGAGTGACTTCATTAGAATGGTGCTCAAGTCCTCATTCTTAATCCCATTAAAAGTCATTTTCGTCTGCTTCAGATGAGATGCTCGGTCCATGAGGGCACCTAAGTTCTGTATAGCAGCTGGTATAACTCAGATAAGGGAGTAGGCACAGAACAGGAAGCACCCACATCAGTGAAAATGGGAGGAACTAGTGTAGATAAAGATGGCTCTACCTCTGTGACAGGAATAAATGCCAAAGGAATCGAACTAGACGCAAAAGGAGTTGGAGGAGACACCTCGAGAGGAACCTCCATTACCGATTCAGCCTCAACCCTGACCCTTTTTGCCACTCGAATAGAAGGACTGGCCTCGGTGGGAGTCAACCTCTGCTGGGTATGAACAAAGCCAAACATGTTTGAGCCTGCAAAAGAATATCAAATGTTAGAAGGATATTAAGCACATATGAATCATGAAATAAAGGTGATAAAGTGTCGAACCTTCTAAATAAGATTCGGGTTCGAACGTAGTCTCATCAATGTTGTCCAAAGCAAGCGATGAGTACGTGACAGATGCACCCACCTCATCACCCTCCTGACCAGCTAGCACAGGCGAAGAGGGTACCTCCTCAACATGAATGGGTCCCAGGGAGTCTTGGCAGTCACGGGCTCGAGACCATCGTCATCTGGAACATTGTCTATAGTAGGAGGAAACAGTCCGACCTTCCTAAGGTTCTCTGAAGTAACAAGGGTCTTGACATTTTTCTCCTCAGGGATCATGGCAATCAATGCCTTGGTCCTAATCGTCATATCCTGGGTCAGGAGCGGTCTATAAAAAGGCCCAACATGCTTAAACTTGGAGTAGTTGGCCTTTGTGTCCTTAGTAAAGAAATAGTTTTCAACATATCTAAATGCCTTGCTATTTCTAGAGATCTCTTCCAAGAATTTGTTGGTACCTTCGCTCATATAATGGTGTAAGTGGAAATACCCCGAGTTGCGCTGAGAAGGGTTCATCTTTAGGTCAAACAAGTAGTGGATCTCATGAGGCACTAGAGCAGCCCATTTTTAGCGATGATAGATAATGCACAACGAAGATAAGACCAAGATTGCATTAGGATCCAGTTGAGAAGGACTAATACGAAAATAGTCTGCAATGCTACGGAAGTATGGATGAAGAGGAAGTAGGGCGCCAGACTTGATGGCAGAACGTGTCCAAGCGCACATACCCAGAGGGGGGTCCTCAGCTCTGTCATTTGGACCAGGGATAGTAATAGACACACCAGAGAGGTCAAAAGTCTTCCTTAAGTTCTTTGCCTTCTCTTCAGTCATGTCAGAGGCAGCCCCCTTGAACCACACAACCTCGTAATCAGCATGGAGAGACTTCTCAACCAGTTTCCATATGATCTCACTAGCAAAGGTGGCCCTAGAATCTGATGAATGGAACTCTTTTTGTCGTCTCTTCTTCTGCTGCCCAGCTGGCGAAACTGTCTTGCTCTTGGAAGGAGAGCGAGCCACCTTAGGCCAGAACCTGTGAGTAGAATGCTCTTGAGAATGAGTAGCATGGAAATGAGAGCCCTCGATATGTTCTCTCTGAGAAGAAGAGTGATGGGGAACCCGACTGGTATCCCAATGCAAAGGGTGTTGTAATGGGTCTCGCTGACTAGACATATTCTGCTGAGAAGAATGACTTCGCTGAGATGTGCCTTGAGAGCCGCGGGGCGTACTATGCTGGGAAGAGATCTGAGAAGAGCCCGACGAAGAGCCTTGAGTGATGTGCCTGCCGATATGATGATCATCTTCGGAAGGTTGTCGAGTTGTCTGTTTTACTCTTTCCATTGGGCTATACCTTTTCAAGAAGTCTTCCTCACTGAACAAATATAAAGCAGAGTGAGGGAGAATCCTTTTCACCCTTTCCAAGAACTCCTGGGGAGTACGCTTACTTACGGACTTGTCTGATGAAGAGGAGCTGGACATCTGCAACAGAAGAAAAATAAAAGTAAAGTTAGTAAGTGAGCATAATGAAGCCAATAGTTGGGGGCATATCCATGAACTAAGGAGCAAAAATGAACAAATCAGGAGAAAAAGTCTATATAGGGGGTCGGCCCAGTGAGACTAAACCTAGTACCGACCACCCTGAATCCATAAGATTATATAACATGAAAGATGGGGCATAGGTGGTCGGCCTACCACCTTAGGTCGACCACCCCAGGGATGCAAGCCTCAGAAAAATGCTAGAGGATTTTTCAAGTCTCCAATAAAAATAATTTGTACAGTACAAGGAAGACCCCAAAGAGATCAGTTGAGAGGAGAAAAAATTATTTTCAGGGTCCCAGGTGGTCAACTTATGCTTGGGCCGACCACCCTGGATCCTTAGAAGTCGCCCAAGGGTGTGGTGGTCAGCCCATGAGGTAAGCACTACTCGGCCCATGATGGAATCTCAAAGGGGTGGTCGACCCTAACCCTAATCCTAGACCTGGAAATCGCATAAAGAAAGGAAATGGAAGCCCTGGAGGTACTCGGCCCATGATTGGAAACTCTAGGGGTGGTTGGCCCTAACCCTAATCCCTAGACCTGGAAATCGCATAAGGCAAGGGAAGAGAAGCCCTGGAGGTGCTCAGCCCATAATGAAGCCCTAGGGGTGGTCGGCCCATGAGGGAATAGATATCCCTGTAAATCGCCTATGCTAGGGTTTAGAATCCTAGAAATTGCCAGGCTAATGATCTCAAGGAGGTAGTCGGCCTAGGGTTTTACATCCCTAAATAAAACTTATAGAAAAGATATAAACTAATCTATATACCCATTTACATAATAAAACCCGAAATTAAATTTAATAAAAAAATTGAAAAAGTTGAAAAAAAAATAAAGAAATGATAATAAAAAATTTCTAAAAAAATAAAATATTAAAATGAAAAGTTTAAACCTAAAACAATTACATAATCTCAATATTAAACTAACCAAAAATTTAAAAATCTGAAATATAGCTATTTGATAAAAAAAATTACAAAAATTAAATTTAATTCATAAAAATTAATAAAATTACACTTACTTGTGGTAATTGAGTAAAGTGGGTTCTTGAAGTAGCAAACCCCAAAAAACTAAGGAAGTTTTTGGGTTTTTAGACAATAATCTTCAAAAATAAAAAAACTACACAAAAAATTAAAAAAAAAAACTATGTATAAGGTTCATAAACATATATAAATCATCATTTTAACCTTAAAATTGAAAAAAAAAATGAAACTTACCAAAATGTTCGGAAGTGCCACTGGTTTTAGAGAGAAAACACAGTTTTTTTCCTAAGATTTTAGGGTAAATGAGTCTCTAAAGGGGACGAAAGGGCTTTAAAATGCGCAGGGATGTCAGTGCCCCACTGACGCTAACGGGACGTTTGAGTCAGTGGGGCACTGACGCTAACACCCATGTTAACAGTGTTAGTGTTCTCACTAATGCAAATACCCTTTCATTTGTGGCACAAATACTAATTCTCAGTCAACGGCGTTAGTCAACTACGTTGACTGTTCGAACATGATTTACAATATTGGAATCAATACTTTCCTAATGGATCGAATATTGGTTCCCTTAAGGGTTAATTCTGGAACTGAATAGTTATTGAGCTCAAATCTGTAATTTGATTATAGATTAATTATTCGCTAGTGAATTAATGGTACTTTAAGAACAAGAGGTAAATAGAAGGGTAAAACGATAATTTTGACAAGCTTTAATTAACGAACCAATAAAAGGAAGGAAGAACTACATTTATTGATTATATCAATGGACTACAAAGAAAACTCTATAGATATAATTCTATAAAGTGAAATTCCATATTTATAGTGGAGTAATCATGGATTTAATAAATAAGATTATTAGATTAAAGAGTTTAATTAATAATCTAGTTTATTGGAGCTTTGTATTATAAATCCATGGTCCCCAGGTCACCTCTGTCCTACACTGTCAAGGGTAAGATGTCATAGGGAAGATTGATAGAGAGAACGACTTAATTGCAAATGAATTAATTTTTCGGGGCAAGGAAATAATTATATGATAATTATGGACAATTGATTTATTGTGAATTAATTAATTATTTAACTGTATAGTTTTTATTTTGAAAAACTATATGTTAAAATAAATATTAATCATGTTTGGATTAATATAAAGATAGATAAATAATTATCTTATTATAAGATATTTATTTATTTTTTAAAACTGATATTTTAAGAGAAAATTAATTTTGAATTAACTGATATTTATTTTGGGATAAATATATTATCTTTGTCACGTCCCGAGCCTTAGGCCGTGACATATTTGTAATATCCATAATTTGGGTGGTCAAAGGTTAAACTTTGACCCTTGTTGGAAAATAGTCTTTGTAAATGATCATTTAATTTATATTAACTCGTACTATACTTATGTTGACGCGGTTCTTCGCCAACAGGTAATTAAGAAAAGAAGAGAAAGGGATTAGTGCTAATGTTGAACCGTAACAGATATATGATCTTGGAAAAGTGAAATGGTGACTCAAGACACGTTTTTTAAGTGGTTCGAAGGTTAAAATCCTTCTACTCCACTAGTCAGTATTTATTGCTATATACTGGATATTTGATTACAGGGTATTTCTTACAAGAGATAATCCAACCCCTCTCAACTCCCAGGGTCTCCATATTTATAGGAGAAGGCACCTGGGAGTTGGTAAGAAGGTCATCCCGTGACCTTCTTACCTATCATATCAACTCGGTGACATTCATGATTAATTCCTAAACCTGACACATAAGTGTGGTCAAATCAATAGGTAAGGAGATAATGGGTCGCACGGCCCAACCGAGTCGTGGGTGTCTGAATACGCGCGTTCCTGCTGCGTGTCCGAGAAGTCAGGGGCATATCAGACACGTGATGTCTGATATGTGCACGTTTACCTTGCGTGTGTTGACTTTACAAAGAGTCATACCTCCAAATCCAGCTCGTACCACGAGCTGGATACCTAACTGGACCTTCAGCCTTCAGAGCCCGGACTCAAGTCTTAGGCAATCTTGGCGGACCCTTGGGTTACCTCGATCTAAGGAGGTATGGTCTTATGACGGCAGCTCCGGTTTTGGGGATATCCACGAGGTAATCATGATTAGGCCGCAGCTCATCTCGCTAATCAGCCCGTGGAAAAATCAAGGCGTACATTTGCCCCCCAAGCCCCTGCTCGTGGTATACTACATCGTATAAGGCCACAGTAGGGGCTTTTAGGCTTCCCCATGAACTCTTCACATTCCACATCTTACGCAGGCGCCTGATACGTGGAACATCGTGGTTGGTGACGGTACGTCTTACGATAACCGCATTTAATGGCCTAGCCTATGCCCAGCCGTCGTTTCGTATTTCGAGTGGAGGGCCTTGGATCCCACATCAGGGCCATCCAACAGCCCTCTACACGTGATCCTTTTTATACATAAAAGGGGTGGCCACCCTATGCATGGGCCACCCTTTCATTTGAAATTTCTCATAACTTCTTTCCTTCTTCTCTCTTCATCTCAGAAGAAAAAGAAACCCTCCTTTCTGCGACCGCCATTCTCAGTGTTCAAGAAGCTCAGGCATGAGTATTCCTTCAAATCTTTGGAGACAACAACTCCTACGAAGCTCCAACCTAGGTGACACCTTCATTCACCTCCCAACCAAACACTGTAAGTCTCCTGACCATGCGTGTTTTGAAAATATTTTTCATTGTAGCTTAGGTAAATATTTACTGTAGCCACATGCAAGGGTTTACTGGATTTTGTGGGTATGAAGGGTGAAAGCCTTTTAGGTTAGGGTATTCTTTGTTGTAGGAAATCGTTTAGGAGTATGGTTTATAGGATGCATTTTCTGGGGAAAATTTCTGGGTAGGAGTTTTGGAATTTTGGGTGCAAAACCGGGTAGCTTAGGGGACACGCTTCACAGGCGGTTTTGCAATCTTTGCCTACTGAAACTTTCCCCCCAAGGAAAATTCTATCCTGACCCTCCTGACACACGAATTCCGAGTAATCGGGGATCTGTTGGGAGCACAGGCGCGTGTTCATTGAACCGCGTGGTCCTACTCTCCACGGGCTGGGCTTACCTCAGCTCGTGCAAATAACATTTGATTTTTCCTCATGCTTGGGTCGCCTTTTCTGAAATATTTTCTTTTGTTCGCTAGGCGACCAGATGGCACCGAAGAGGAACACTTCCAAGCAGACCGTCTGCAGCTCGGCCTCCCAGCAAGACAAAGGAAAGGCGGTGATGTCGGACTCCCCGATCCCCAACTTTGGGCCAGCAGTGGAGCAGGAGCTCGAGGTGGCTCCTGATGCGTTCTTCGAGGCAGAGAAGATCGTCTCAAAGATCACCAACCAGACGAAGATCAATAAGATATTCCTCTCCCACAACATCGCGCTGGGGAGGACGTCAGTGATTGCCCGACCTCCCGCGGAAGGCGAGCGGAGTTGCGCATCGCTTGACGAGGCATTCGCGGCCTGGAGCGGCGAGCATTTCAAGGCGGGGGCATTCCTCCCGCTGGACCAGTATTTTGCTGACTTCCTAACTTATGTGAAGTTGGCCCCATTCCAGCTCCCCCACAACTCTTATCGGTTGTTGGTGGGGTTGAGATATTTATTTTTGAAGCACGAGTGGGAGGTCTCCACTCCAGCGGACATTTTGTACTTCTTCTGCCTCAAGGCCAGCCCGGATCAGCGGGGGCGAGGCGACGGGTTTCACTACTTAACCCGATTTCCCAATACGGCTGCGATCATCGAGATGCCCAGCCACCCCAACGACTTCAAGGATCAATTCTTCATGTCGACGAGGTTCAGGAACTGCGAGCTCCACTACTTCAATCGTCCTCGTAAGTGTTTTTCATCCTTAGCTCGTAAGTTAAGTATCGTTTTAGCTCCTCCCATATCCCTTTATGACTTAGACTAATCCTGCATCCATCTTCGTGAGGACAGAGAAATCTGTGACCCTCGGGGCCCAATACGAGACACTGGCGGGCTTGCCCCCCAATGAGAAAGACTACCGCGTGCTCGTAACAGATGAGACGATGGTAGCCTGCAAGCTGATTTTCCCAAATCAGACTTTGAACCTCCCCGGGGGCTTCCCCCAGCTCGCAACACCAGACCCACCATCGTGGAGGAGGTCGCGAGAGATGAAGATGAGGAGGACGAGGACGACGAAGTTCCCCTCGTGAGGAACAGGAAGCGGGCTTTGGAGGTCGCCCAGAGGACGGGCGAGGAGAGGATCCAATCTGGAGCAGCTGCGGATCCTTCTAGCCAAGGTAACCCTTACATGTTTAGGAGTCTAGATAGGGCCACAGCAGACCCCCGGCTGGCTAGGTTCAACCTTAGGCAGCTCGTCCATCGTCACCGAAGTGATCCGGACCTGAACACAACCCTGCTCCATTGTGTCGACCGGCTTGTGCTGGACTACAAAGATAGCCGGCCTAGGGGTACCGTAGTACTAGATAACACCCTAGCCTTTACGTCGATCCTATTCGAGGAGTATGGGACCAACCTTCGGTCATGGCCATCACTCCGGAGGGGTTCCGTAGCTCCGGGGCTTAGGCAATATGTAGAGGAATCTAGCCCTGAGTCAGCCTTAGACCCAGAACTCGCGCCAGCTCGGGAAGTAATCAACTTAGATTCTTCTTCTAGCTCGGGGGGTAGGATTCCCTTTAGTATACACATACTTGAATTTTTTTCACTACCCCTTTGTTTTTGTTTCTGTATGATTGCCAACTCTTGTACAAACCATGTTCTCGTTTTTACAGAAGAGATGTCTCAGTCCGAGGAGAGCCTGCGAGGTGCGTTCTTCGGGGGGAACCCCCCAGCAGGGGCCGCTGGGCCAAGAATGAAGAGGCTCCGGACGTCCAAGCACGCCGCCGGGACCCCCGCCAAGTCTCCTGCAAAGGAGAAGGAGCAAGCCCCAACTGCTCAGGTCGTGGGAGTGGTTCCTCCTGCTGCAGGGGGATGCAACATGCCTCCACCCCCTCCGCGAACTTCGGCCGCCGCCCGGGACGCAGGAACGGAGCTCGGGACTTCGGTGATTGTACCCTCTGAGGTACGCATCCCAGTCAATCCTCAGGACCTGGGGAAGATCCCCGAGGCCTTCCGGGGAACGGTGTATGAGTCGGCGAACTACGCCGTCAGCCACATATACAAGTTCACCGAGAAGGAGCTCCGGGCCATCGAGACAATGAGCCCGGTGGGCGTGCTGGAGTCTTCACTGGGCATGGCCATGACGGTAAGCTAACTAACCTTTTTGTGGTTTTTATTACTACACTTTGCCCTGTTTTTCCTCTCTTTTTTCTAAGGCAATTGTCTTTTCACCTTCGCAGAGCGCCGTTGCCCTTCACCGAAGCATCGCCAGGACCAAAACTCAGCTCGAGGACATGAGGAGCGAGAACCAGACTACCCTGCAGGTGGCTAAGGATGCCTTGGCGGCCTCGTAGGTCGAGTTGGAAAAAACCCGCTCGAAGGTCCAAGAGCTCGAGACCTCCCTCGCCACCTCGTGGACAGACCTAGATGCCGCAAAGGCTGAGGCTCGGGCCGCCCTAGAGGCCGAGCAGAAAACTTCAGAAAAGTCCCTGGAAGACCTGTTCTACCATTGTTGGGCCTACAATCCAGACGCTGACTTCTCCTTCCTGTCAGCGAGCCTCTGGGAGCGCTTGCTGGTGAAGTTCCAAGCTCGCCTTGATAAAGAAGCGTGCTCCGAGGCCGGGGAGGGCTCTGGCGCAGCTGAGCAAGGCAAGACAGCGACCTCCAAGGGGCCATCTGGCAAAGCCTAGGGCGTTTCTTCTCTTGTGCCCTTCACTATTTTTTAATATTTTTTGTGTAACCTTTGCATGAGGTGCTTCCACCTCGAGACAATTTGATTCAACGCTTTTAATTGATCCTCTTTCTTGCCCTTACACATTTTGGTTACAATTTTTTTGAAAAACTTAGTTCGCGTTAATCTTTATCCATAGCTTGAGCTCTCTAGGAAGAACAACGATCAATAGATTTAAATCAACTTCTAAGTTTTATGACCCGGTTATGACCAGGAACTTAATTTGAAAACTTAGTTCGCGTTAACTTTTATCCATATCTCGAGCTCTTTAGGAAGAATAACGATCAATAGATTTAAATCAACTTCTAAGTTTTATGACCCGGTTATGACCAGGAACTTAATTTGAAAACTTAGTTTGCGTTAACTTTTATCCATATCTCGAGCTCTTAAGGAAGAACAACGATCAATAGATTTAAATCAACTTCTAAGTTTTATGACCCAGTTATGACCAGGAACTTATTTTGAAAACTTAGTTCGCGTTTACTTTTATCCATATCTCGAGCTCTTTAGGAAGAACAACGATCAATAGATTTAAATCAACTTCTAAGTTTTATGACCCGGTTATGACCAGGAACTTAATTTGAAAACTTAGTTCGCGTTAACTTTTATCCATATCTCGAGCTCTTAAGGAAGAACAACGATCAATAGATTTAAATCAACTTCTAAGTTTTATGACCCGGTTATGACCAGGAACTTAATTTGAAAACTTAGTTCGCGTTAACTTTTATCCATATCTCGAGCTCTTTAGGAAGAACAACGATCAATAGATTTAAATCAACTTCTAAGTTTTATGACCCGGTTATGACCAGGATAAGACTTAGTTAGCGTTAATCCTTATCAATATCTCGCATTTTTTAAGAAAAACAACGGTCAATCGATATGAATCAACTTCTAAGTCATTAAGGAGACATGGTTATATCCAGGTACCATATGCCCCCCAAGTAACTGGGAAAGGGTCTTTCATGGTTACTTTAGATTACACTTGCAAACATGTACAAAAAGCCGATTCTCATTAATACATAAAAAATGGCCTTCCAGGCCTTACAAGTGAATCATTGATAATATTTCTTTAAGTGGATGGCGTTCCAAGTCCGTGGGACCGCCCCTCCATCAAGCCGAGCTAACTTATAAGTTCCCTCCTTAATGATTTCGATGACCTGGTACGGTCCTTCCCAGTTTGGTCCCAAGACTCCATCTTTGGGATCTTTCCCGGCCAGGAAAACTCTCCTTAGGACCAAGTCGCCAACGCTAAAGGCGCGCTTTTTGACTTTGGCGTTGAAGAAGCGAGTGATTTTCTGCTGATAATGGGCGAGCTGGAGTTGCGAATCTTCTCGCCTTTCATCAACTAGGTCAAGGGAATTACACAGTAGCTCGTGGTTGCGGTCCTGGTCGTAAGATTGGACCCTATGTGAAAGCACTTTAACCTCCACGGGGAGGACTGCCTCACTCCCAAAGGTTAGGGAAAAATGAGTATGACCCGTAGGAGTCCGATGCGAGGTCCAGTATGCCCATAGGACCTGGGGGAGCTGTTCTGGCCAGACCCCCTTCGCTTCATCTAACCTCTTCTTGAGGCTCGCCTTTAGAGTCTTGTTGACAGCTTCGACCTGGCCATTCGCCTGAGGATAGGCCACGGAGGAGAAACTTTTCACAATTTCGTACCTTTCACAAAACTCGGTGAACAGGTTGCTGTCGAACTGAGTACCATTATCAGAAACGATCTTCTTGGGCAGGCCGAATCGACAGATAATGCTTTTAACCACGAATTCAAGCACTTTTTTGGACGTTATCGTTGCCAAAGGTTCTGCCTCAGCCCACTTTGTAAAGTAGTCGATGGCTACCACGGCGTAACGGACTTCGCCCTTTCCAGTGGGGAGGGCGCCAACCAAGTCTATCCCCCAAACGGCAAACGGCCATGGGGACGAGATCATCTTTAGCTCAACTGGAGGAGCTCAGGCAACTACGGCGAATCGCTGGCACTTGTCGCACTTCTTCACGTATGAGATCGAGTCTTTGGACAGAGTTGGCAAGTAATACCCCTGCCTCAGGACCTTTAAGGCCAAGCTCTGCCCCTCAGTGTGGTCTCCGCAAAAACCCTCGTGCACCTCCTGCAGGATGGCCTTTGCTTCACCTGGAAGAACACATCGTAGGAGAGGGAGGGAGTGCCCACGCCGGTATAACACCCCATCTACTATCGTATACCTGGGAGCTTGATAGAGTACTCGCCGTGCATCATTACGCCCTTCAGGTAGCTTTCCCTCGACGAGATACTCAAGGATGGGGGTCATCCAGGTCGGCATGGCATCGATCATCTCGACCTCCGTCCTGACATCTACTATGCTTTGTTTCTCCAAGAACTCTATTGGACTAACCCCAAGGTCTCCGTTTCCCCAGAGGTGGCGAGCTTGGCAAGAGCGTCTGCATTAGCGTTCTGCTCCCGAGGTATCTGTTCGATCGAGCCTCGCTCAAACGCGGTCAGCTCAGCTTTTACCTTTGCCAGATAGGCGGCCATCTTGGGTCCCCGTGCCTGATATCCGCCCAGAACCTGATTTACCACGAACTGGGAGTCACTGAAGCACTGGACGGAGCTCGCCTTCAACTCCTGGGCTATCCTCAGCCCGGCCAGCAAAGCTTCGTATTCGGCCTCGTTGTTGGAGGCTTTAAATCCGAATCTCAGCGCCGAGTGGAATCTATGTCCCTCGGGGGATATCAAAATGATTCCAGCTCCGGAGCCGTTCTCGTTGGACGAACCATCTACAAAGATCCTCCACGACGCCTGGGGCGAGGTGACTTGGTGTGAGTCTTCTGCGGGATCCTCCTGGAATCCCGTGCATTCTGCCATAAAATCGGCCAGGGCCTGACTTTTTATAGCAGTTCGCGGAGTGTACAAAATCTCGAATTGACTGAGTTCGATTGCCCATTTTAACAAATGTCCCGATGCTTCAGGTTTTTGCAAAACCTGCCTTAAAGGTTGATCGGTCATGACGTGTATCGAGTGGGATTGGAAGTACGACCTGAGCTTTCGCGAGGCCGTGATAAGGCAGAACGCCAATTTCTCCATCAACGGGTACCGGGATTCAGCCCCTAGAAGTCTCTTGCTGATGTAGTAGACTGGTCTCTGAACTCGGTCTTCTTCTCGTACCAACACGGCACTAGCTGCATCCCCAGTGACAGCTAGGTAGAGAAAAATAGGCTTTCTTGCTTTGGGTTTGGATAATACGGGTGGCTCGGCCAGATGTGCCTTTAGGTCGAGGAATGCACTTTCGCACTCTTCTGTCCATTCGAACTTCTTGTTTCCTCGGAGCAGGTTGTAGAATGGCAAACACTTATCGGTGGACTTGGAAATAAACTGATTGATGGCTGCCACTCTTCCTGTCAGGCCTTGGACATCTTTTTGCGACCTGGGAGAGGGAAGCTCGAGCAGTGATCTGATCTTGTCGGGATTTGCCTCGATTCCTAGGGTATTGACTATGAAGCTCAGGAACTTCCCAGACGCGACTCCAAAAGTGCACTTCTGCGGATTAAGTCTCATGCCATACTCCCGTAGTATCCTAAAACATTCTTCCAGGTCAGAAACATGGTTATCGGCAGTCTTTGACTTGACTAGCATGTCATCAACGTAAACTTCCATGTTTTTCCTGATCTGGCTTGCGAACATTCTGTTTACTAACCTTTGGTAGGTAGCTTCGGTGTTCTTCAGCCCGAACGGCATGACCTTGTAACAATAGACGTTAGTCGGGGTCATGAAGCTGGTGTGTTCCTGGTCTGCCGGATTCATGGAGATCTGATTGTAGCCTGAGTACGCATCCATAAAGGACATGAGCTCGTGCCCCGCCGTGGCATCTACCAGCTGGTCAATCCTTGGCAGTGGAAAACAATCCTTGGGGCAGGCTTTATTCAGGTCAGAGAAGTCTATGTAGGTCCACCATTTTTCGTTGGGCTTCGGGACCAGCATGGCGTTGGCGACCCATATTGGAAATTTGGCCTCACGGATAAAGCCGCATTTCTTGAGCCAGGCCACCTCTTCCTCCAAGGCTTCAGCCCGAGCTGTTCCTAGGCGTCTTTTCTTCTGGGACTTGGTGGGAACGCTTTTATCCAGATGAAGTGTATGCATGATGACACTCAGGCTGATTCCCACCATGTCCTCATGGGACCAGGCAAACACGTCCAGGTTATTCGGCAGAAATTTAGTCAGTTCCGTCTTCCTCTTGATACAGAGGTTTTTCCCGAGCTTGACCATCCGTGATGGGTTCTGCGGATCAATGTTCACTTCCTCGAGCTCCTCAATTGCCTGGAGCTCGGATTTGTCCTTGCCTATTCGAGGGTCAATATCCTCACTTAAGACGACATTTTCCCCTTCAGCGCTTTGAGGTTTTTCAATCTCAGGATTAGCTAAGGGTTCCTGAGATTCCTCTCCACCACCTTGAATGACCATTGTCAGCTGCCCAGGTTTAGATTTTCCCTTCATAGAAATGTTGTAGCATTCCCTGGTAGCGAGCTAATCACCATGAACAGTGCATATTCCCGTAGAAGTAGGGAATTTCATCGCGAGGTGGCGAATGGAAGTGACGGCCTCAAACGCCATGAGCGTAGGTCGCCCCAAGATCGCGTTGTATGCAGCGGAGCAGTCGATGACCACGAACTCAAGGAGCTTGGAGACTGTCCGAGATCCTTCTCCTAGGGTGATCACCAGCTCGATCGTCCCTACTGCTGCTGATCCCTCTCCCGAAAAACCATACAGCATCATGGAGGTCGCCTTCAACTCAGCGACGGTTAAACCCATCTTTTCTAACGTGGATCAGAACAGGAGGTTCACCGAGCTCCCGTTGTCGATCAGCACCCTCCTCACTCTCCGATTGGCGAGCTGAACTGCCACGACCAAAGGGTCATTGTGAGGGAATTGGACATGGCCCACATCTTCCTCCGTAAAAATGATCGGTTGTCTCTCCAACTGCTGCTGTTTTGACTGGCGCTGCTCCGGGACGAACTCTACTCCGTTATGAGCCTTTAGTTCATTCACGTATCTCTTCTGGGCACCCCTGCTCGTGCCGGCCATGTGTGGACCTCCAGAGATGGTGGATATCTCTCCTCCAACCACGGGAGGAGGGACGTCCTGATCTACCCGAGGCCCAGGCTGACTGGCCGAGACTTCTAGAGCAGGTCGACTTGCTGGAACCCTGTTCCGCGCGTATTGAGCCAAGGGGCCGGCTCGGATGAGAGTCTCGATCTCATCTTTTAAATGCCTAGAATCGTCGATATTGTGGCCAACATCGTTATGAAAACGGCAAAACTTGGAGGTGTCTCTCTTCCCCTTATGGTGCTTTAATGGTTCCGGCCTCTTCCAGGGGACTCGAGTAGAGTTGGCTAGGAAGATGTTCTCCCTAGACTGGGTGAGCTCTGTATAAGTCGCGAAGACAGGCTTGAATTTGTCTACGGACTTATTCTTCTTTTGGCCGTGCAGACCGTTTTCGCCATTCCCCTTTCTCTTGCCTCCACCGGGCTGGTTGTTCTGTGAGACGTTTTGGGTCGCTACCATGACCTCCGTCCCCACTCCAGCGGGCTGTTCGGGGACCTGGCTGGTTCCCGCAGCTGAGGCTTCGGCTTCCTCCAAGTTTATCCATTCTTGGGCCCTATTAAGGAATTCGCTAACCGAGCTGACTCCCTTCCTTTGTATATCCTTCCATAGATCTCCTCCGACGAGGATTCTAGTTCTCATGGCCATGAGCTTGGAGCTATCATCCGCGTCTTTGGCTCGAGCAGCGACATTCGCAAATCTGCTCAGGTAGGTCTTCAGAATCTCACTGGGCTGCTGCCTCACGTTAGCTAGGGAGTCGGCCTGAACACGGGCGGCCTGGGAGGCTCAGAATGCCCTTTTGAAATATGCCGAGAAAGTCTTCCAGGAGCTGATTGACTGTCTTTTACTTTGCTTGAACCACTGCCTGGCAGGTCCAGTCAGTGTGGAAGGGAAGATTAAACATCTTAGCTCGGGGCCAATGTTGTGGGCCATCATTAGGGTGTTGAACATCCCTAGATGGTTCGATGGGTCTCTGTCCCCATTGAACTTTGACAGGTGCGGCATACGGAAACCAGATGGGTACGCCGTTGCTGCTATGCTGGGGGCGAAGAGTTCCATCTCGTCCCTTGAATCATATTCATCTTTTTCTTTTTCTGACAAGAGTTTCCTCATCAGCTCTTCCATCTGAACCAGGCGCTCGAGGGTTTGATCCTGATGTCCGTGGTTATTTCGGGGCTGTTCAACAGCTCCGGGCCCATTGTACACATTTGGTGGGTTATTGCCCCTCTTATCTTGAGATAGGTTATTTGGGACATTCCCTCCGTTACGTACTTCGGACAGGGCCCCCCTTGAGCGAGCGTGGCCATCTCCTCCTGCTGGTTCCGCCCTATGAGAGTTAAGGCGATCTCGCAGGTCGCCTCCCTGGGTGGTTTGATGACTTTGTGTCGAACTCAAACGCTGACTAGCTCTCCCCCAGAGAGATCACTCCGGCGACTGCCGTTCCATTGGCTCCTGCTAGATAGGCTTGGAGTCCGCCTTTGGTGGTGAGGATTTGGGCTTTCCCTTGGCGCCCTGCTACGCCGGGAAGGTCCAGCTGATGGCGAGTTTCTCCGACTACTCCCATAGGCTGGGATATCTCAGACGGGCTGAGGAGGAGACAGATTTCTAATGGGATATGGAGGATGCCTGACTGGAGAAGCGATCCTAGTTCCGTCGGGACGAATCAAATTTGGTGGGGGCCTTTCGGCCCTGCCAACCTGCTGGTCCCGCGCCTGGCGATCTGGACGAGGCGCAGGACGGTTGTTGGGGATGGGCTGATGCTGCGAGCCCTCCCTGGATCTCCTTCGGGAATTACCTCGAGCTCCCCTGGGCGCTCTCGAGGATGGTTGGGAGCTAGGTGTCGACGTCCTGACCGAACGGTTGTATTGCTATTGCCTGGCTCCAGGCACTTCTTCGAAGCTTGCCTCTCGATGGTGCGATGAAGGAGTGGAGTTGGATGTCGGAAGTCTATCCGAGCGGCTATGCCTGGACCGGTTACCCCAGCGAGACTTAGGAGCCTCGCCTTGCCTCTCTCCGACGTTAGCATCGGTTGTGAGAGGGGGTAGTCGGGCCAGCACATCCTTGATCTGCTGGCTAGCTAGCTCCTTAGCTGAGCGTTCTCCATCTCCACCGCCGTGTAATAACACGGGTTTGGATTAGGTGGCTGGGGGGCCGAACTTCCGGTGTCATCTTGGCCCACCGGCTGCTTTCCTGGGCGCTGCTAGGTCTCAGGAACTTGTTCACCAGGGGTGGCACTATGATGAGCCTCCTGCCCATCATGCTGCCCTGTCTCGTTACCGTGCCTGGATCGAGTAGTCACCATAGTTGGATGTTTGCGACAACACTAACCAAACTTGCTCTCAATGAAAGCACCAAACTGTTGACGCGGTTCTTCGCCAACAGGTAATTAAGAAAAGAAGAGAAAGGGATTAGTGCTAATGTTGAACCGTAACAGATATATGATCTTGGAAAAGTGAAATGGTGACTCAAGACACGTTTTTTAAGTGGTTCGAAGGCTAAAATCCTTCTACTCCACTAGTCAGTATTATTGCTATATACTGGATATTTGATTACAGGGTATTTATTACAAGAGATAATCCAACCCCTCTCAACTCCCAGGGTCTCCATATTTATAGGAGAAGGCACCTGGGAGTTGGTAAGAAGGTCATCCCGTGACCTTCTTACCTATCGCATCAACATTGTGACATTCATGATTAATTCCTAAACCTGACACATAAGTGTGGTCAAATCAATAGGTAAGGAGATAATGGGACGCACGGCCCAACCGAGTCGTGGGTGTCTGAATACGCACGTTCCTGCTGCGTGTTCGAGAAGTCAAGGGCATAACAGACACGTGATGTCTGATATGTGCACGTTTACCTTGCGTGTGTTGACTTTACAAAGAGTCATAGCCTCCAAATCCAGCTCGTACCACGAGCTGGATACCTAACTGGACCTTCGGCCTTCAGAGTCCAGACTCAAGTCTTAGGCAATCTTGGCGGACCCTTGGGTTATCTCGATCTAAGGAGGTATGATCTTATGACGGCAGCTCCGGTTTTGGGGATATCCACGAGGTAATCATGATTAGGCCGCAGCTCAGCTCGCTAATCAGCCCATGGAAAAATCAGGGCGTACAACTTATAAGTTAAAATAATGAAATAACTCCTATAATTATATATAAAAATATTAGTGATAAAAACATGATCATTTGTCATTATACATAGAAGAATAATATTCTCACAGTTATATAATCACCAAACAGTTAAATTTAATAAGTCATAAATACCCAAAATAATACTTAGCATCCACCATTCCTCATCCATAACTATTTCATAGCTCATTCAGATATATCGATCATCAGATTCGAAGTTGAATACATATAATGTTCAAAAGATAAGACAATGACACTAAATAGAAATAGGCTAAACACATTGGATCCATCGATAATTCATCTTTTCCATATTCGCGTAACTAGGCTCCTGGAATGGGAGAGATAGGGGGTGAGCTTATAAAGCCCAGTAGGAAGAAACCTAATAACATAGGACGCAAAAGTTTAATACAACCCCTGCATGGTTAGCTTTGAAAACAAAACATACATCATCATGTATAAACCAAAAAAGAGAAACCACAAATAATCATAAGAGCATAGCTACAAGTGCACATCACACCGTCCACTAGATCCCTAGTTCCTGTTACCCATCATAGAAAAACCGACATCCTAAACTGGGTAGCCGGACTTGATAACCACCACAATGGGGAGGCTCATAACACATCCTGTATACAGAGGCTAGGTCTTTACACCTATAGGTGAGTGGACACCTAATCTACCTATGATGACACAGAGACTAGGTCGTGAAACAATAACATGCACAAATCATGATCACTATAACTCTCATCGGTATAACCAAATGCAGGTAAACATGAAAAAAAAGAAACACATTCCCTTTATATTTTAGAAAATTGGGCAGCATAACAGCTGCATTTGAATAAAACCTGCATAAATAAGTGAACAAAAATATATTTGGCACTCAGTGCCCTCAGAACAGATCATAAAACATGCAGATTAAGTTTTCAATTTTTTCAAACATTTTATAAAATCAAAATTGGAATATGTTTGATGCAATTCAATACGAGTAAAAACTAGTCCAATAGTCAAGTGGAGTCCCTACCTCCTTAGAATTTTCAATCCGAGCCCAAAGCAACGCTCCTCAGCTTAACGATATCCAAGAGTGATTTAGTCCGATTTTAATATCACATTTTCCCTACGTGTATCAAATGAGAAAATGATTATCATCATTTCATTCCTTATTCAAAATCGTGTCCAACGACATATAATATGACCATATTTAAAATTTCAAGTTCTAGAACCTCACCCAAGCAGTGCACAATAACGGTTGGTTGCGGCAGTGAGCAGTGTACTGGAAACGTCATTGAATATTGCATGTCATATATCAAAACGATCCCCTCAATGAGTACATCATAGAAGTACAACTCCTTTGCCCAAATGACCTCCGATGTCGTCGAAAAATGCTTCCAAAGGGGCGGAGATACCCAAAATCTCGTCGAAGAAAAATGGCGAGTTGACCGGAATGACTTAGTGGGCGACGTTCCTCTCGTGAAACTAATTCCAACGGTGCCACCCACTCACCGAATGGTGGTCGGAGTTCACCAAAAAGTCACCTCAAAGTTTCGACGGAAAAACATCAGAGTGCCCATATGGGCGCGTCCTTGCTCCGATGGTCACCAAACTTTGGGGTTGTTGTCGTCGACGGTCGGGGAAGCTGCAGCACCGGCACATGTCAGAAATGGTGCTTGGCGGTGGTTGGGTCTGGTGCCCTTGCCATGGCTTGCTGAGAGGAAATCAAGGAAAGAAATGAAAAGAAGAAGAAGAAGAAAAAAGGGAAAAAAAATCTGAATATATAATTTAAATCAATTATTATTATTATTATTATTTTTCCTTCTCTTTTTGACTTTTTCAACCTGAAAAGTCTCAGGTTTGACATTCTTCCCTTCTTCAAGAAATTTCGTCCCAAAATTTTCAAAGTACAACCTCATGCTGAAAATTACACAAATGAAGATACCTCTCATACATCTCCGACTCTAACTCCCAAGTAGCCCCATCTTCTCTATGCTTCCGCCATAAGACCTTGACTACGGGAATCTCTCTATTCCTTAGCACCTTTAACTCTCTCACTAGAATTTTGATAGGTTGTTCTTCACATGTCACGTCATCATGAAGAGGGATAGCCTCATACTCAATGATGTGTGGTGGGTCTGGAGTATACTTCCTCAGCATCGACACATGGAACACATTGTGAACATGCCCCAACCTCGCTGGTAAGTTCAATCGATAGCGACCTCCCACACCACTAGATAACCTCAAAAGGTCCAATATACCTTAGGGCTAGCTTACCCTTCACTCCAAATCTCGTTACACCAAGCATGGGAGTAACTTTCAAGAAGACATAGTTACCAACCTCAAGCTCAACTTCTCATCGGAGGAGATCGGCATAACTCTTCTGACAACTTTGAGCAACCTTAAGTTTCTCTTAAAAAAAATACTTTGATCTTCCCAGTAGTACTAGCAATTTGAGATCCAATTGTGACATGCTAATCTGGTTCTGCCCAACACAAAGGTGATCTGCATGGTCTCCCATATAAGGCCTCATAAAGAGCCATGCCTATACTGGCCTAGTAGCTGTTTTTATAAGTGAATTCCACCAATGACAAGTGTTCTCCCCAGCTACCTCCAAAATCCAAAATACAAGAACAAAGCATGTCCTCCAAAGTTTGGATAGTCCTCTCAAACTGTCCATTTGTCTGAGGGTGGTGAGCGGTGCTCAAGTTAAGTTCAGGTCCTAAAGCTTTTTGCAATGCTCGCCAAAACCTTGATGTAAATCGAGGATCTCTATCAGAAACAATGCTGGAAGGCAACCTATACAGTCGAAGTATATTACCCACATAAGGTCGAGCTAGTCTAGAAATCTTATAATCCTTCCTAATTGGAATGAATTGAGCAGATTTGGTCAAACGATCGACAATCACCCAGACAGTGTCCTGCTTTAATGGTGTTCATGGTAATCCCATCACAAAGTCCATCGTGATCTTGTCTCACTTCCATTCTGGTATAGGTAAAAAGGTTGAAGAAACCCTGAAGGTCTCTGGTGCTCAACTTTAACCTGCTAACAAACCATACCCTTAGCTACAAAGTTTGCCACATCTCTCTTCATACCTTCCTACCAGTATTGTCTTTTCAAGTCTTGGTACATCTTTGTACTTCCAGGATGTACAACAAATTTAGACCTATGAGTGTCGATCATAATAGACTCTCTAAGATCAAGGATATTTGCAACGACCAATCTTCCCTTATGGTATAAGAATCCTTAAGAATTTACTGTCCATCCATCTAACTACTCACCGTTTTGGATTTGATTCCAAATAAGTCTCAATTTTTTTTTGTCACTGACATTGCTTAACCTGCTAAAGTAGCACTGGTGGAATCACTACATTTGAAACACCATCAATCTCTTATCCTTCATAGTACTCCAAATCATAATCACCCACCGTGATCGTTCTTTTCCAATCCTTAAGAGTCAAACTAGCCAAAGTGCCATGAGGTTTTCTACTTAATGCATCAACGACCACATTTGCTTTTCCAAGATGATATTGCAAAGTGAAATCATAATCTTCCATGTACTCGACCCATCTTCTTTGCCTCAAATTCAAGTCTCTTTGAGTAAAGAGATACTTTAAACTCTTATGATTAGAATATAATTCAAACTTTGCCCCATATAAGTAACATCTCAAAATTTTTAAGGCAGAAATCATTGCTGCAAGTTCCAAGTCTTGTGTAGGATAGTTCTTCTCATGTGGCTTCAATTGGCGTGAAGCATAGGCAACAAACTTGCCATTTGGCATGAGAACTCCACCTAAACCAGTACCAGAAGCATCAATGAATACCACATACGATTCATCACTATTAGGCACAGTGAGAATATTCATCGTATTCAATCTTGGCTTAAGTTCTCTGAAAGCTTCTTCGCAACTATCATCCCACACAGACTTTAAATCCTTTCTTGTTAGCTTTGACAAAGGCATAGCAATTCGAGAAAAATTATCCACAAAGCGACAATAGTAACTTGCTAACCCAAGAAAACTTTGAATCTTAGTAACGTTCTTTGGTATTTCCCACTGCAAGATAGAATCTATCTTTGCATGAATCCACAGTAATGCCTTCTTGAGATATTACATGCCTTAAGAATTTGACCTCAGTCATCCAGAAGTCACATTTTTTCTTTCTTAGCATATAATTGATGGTCCCTCAAAGTTTGCAACACAATTGTTAAATTTTCTGTATGGTCCTCAGGTGTCTTGGAATACACCAAAATGTCATCAATAAAAACAACCACAAACTTATCCAAATACGGTCTAAAGATTCTATTCATAAGGTCCACAAATGTTGCAGGTACATTCATCAATCCAAATGGCATCACCAAAAACTCAAAGTGTCCATAACGCGTTCTAAAAGTAGTTTTAGGAATATCCTCTTCCTTAATCCTCAATTGATGATAGCTTGACCTTAAGTCAATCTTGGAAAAACACTTTGAACCTATGAGTTGATCAAACAACTCATATATCCTTGACAATTGATAATTGTTCTTAATTGTCATCTGATTCAATTTCTTATAATCGACACACAATCGCAAGGATCCATCAGCTTTCTTGGCAAACAAAACTAGAGCTCCCCATGGGGAAGTACGGATACTGATGTACCTTTATCCATTAGCTCAGCCAATTGCTTTTTCAATTCAACCAACTCTGTAGGTGCCATGCGATAAGGGTTAGTAGAAACTGGTTGAGTCTCGGGAATCAAATCAATGTAAAACTTGATCTCTCCATCAGGTGGTAGTCCTGGAAAATCATTAAGAAACACATCTGGAAAACCACTAACCACTGATATCCGAGGAAACTTGTCTAGAGGCCTAGACTCATCCTCAATTGCAAACAGACTCCCATAACACTCTAAGTTTCTTTCCCCACCTATACATGCCTTAAGGATATGACTCTATCTTACTGCATTCATGTTGGCTCGATATACAATGAAATCTCCACTTGGAGTTAAAAGAGTCACCATTTTGCGTGAGTAATCAACAATGGTTTGGTACTTAGACAACCAATTCAGGCCAAGAATCACATCAGCTTGTCACATAGGTAACACTATTAGGTTTCCTAATAACTTATGCCCTTCGAACACAATACAAACCGATTTACAGATGGTTGATACTTTACCATGCCCTCCCATAAGTACAGTCAACTACAATGTAGGACTAAAAGTTTCCCAACTCAAACCCAACATGCTAGAAAACATTAATGATATACAAGAATGTGATGCACCAGTATCAAATAATACATGAGCCCAAGAGTGTGAGATAAGAACCATACCATCCACAACTCCCTGGCATGTTCCTCCTTGCACATCATCACCACAAAGAGCATAGGCTTGACCAGAGGCTTTTTCCTTTGCTTTCCCTTTTCCTTGACTAGGATGGCTTGTCTTACACTAGAGCCTCCTCCTTGATTGAACTCTCTCTAACTTCCAGCAGAAATAGGAGTTTGAAAACTCTGCGAGTACCCCTGGTTGAATCCTGAGCCTTGGGGCTTAAACTGATGTTGATATTGGGATTGTTGCCCTGGTGCGGGTGTGAAACCATAGCATGAAGTCTGAGACTGGTTACTCTTAGGTTGTCCTGTTGAAAGAAGTAGACCTAGCATAACTCCCTATGGGTCTTCCATGTGATGGTTTGAACCTCTTTTGTCGTGTGGGCAATCTTTCTTCTTATGGCCCTGTTGGCCACAACTGAAACACCCATACGGCCCAATTCGAGTCTTTCCTGAAGATCTGCTACTATTTCTACCCCCACTAAGTTGTTGTCCTTGGGATAACCATCGCCCTTGGTTCTTCTTGTTCATTTTCCTATCATTTCCTCTTTCTCGGGTCGGATTCTTTCTTTCAATTCTTTCTTGATGAGCCTCAGTCTGTAAGGCTGCTGTCACACACTCATTCAAATTTCCAAAGGTCATAGGGGAAAGTGGACCCAGTATTGAAGGGAGTAAGTGACGGAGGAACTGGTCAATTAAAAGAGGTTGATCGACCGTACCGGCATAAGCATAAGAAGATAACTCTACAAACTTCATGTAGAATTCATTCACTCACATCCATCATTATCTAGTCATTCTGTGATCTCATCAACCTATCATTGATCTCAAGCAATCAAATGATCAAATCAAGTCCTCCTATGAGATGGGTTAAAATGTTGTTCTTCGAAAACCCATCTCAAAATTTCCTCAAGTCATCCCATCAGTTCCACTCATCCTACTTAAGGCTTCCTACCAATCTGGTGCGCTCCTTTCCAACTTGGGCACATTAACATTAACATAATACTCTTTAGGTGTTCCCATAATGTTTAAACTCTTCTTTATCTTCCTCGACCATCTTTCAGCAACCATGCAATCTTTTCCACCTTTAGACTTAGGCATTTGAATCCGATGGAAGATCTGGAAGTGATTGCTCTATCGAGCAGCTGGATCCATCTGTTGGGAAGGAATGCCTCTTAAAGCCTCAAGAACGGCGTTCACAAGGAATGCAACTGGCGGAGAGGGAACCTCAGCCTCAAGGACATCATCTGCAGTCCTTCATTTCGGAGGCATTTTCTTATGTCCGTAAATCAAAAGCTAACTAGTTAGTGAGGAATGGATGCTATCTATATACATACGCCTTTATAGAGCAAAATACTTTATTTAAAAATAAATTTAATCTATTTGGTGACACACTTCGAGGTATTTAAACCCGGTGCTCTGATACCATTTTTCTGTCACGTCCCGAGCCCTAGACCATGGGAGATTTGTAATATCCATAACTTGGGTGATAAAATGTCAAACTTTGACCCTTGTTGGAAAATAGTCTTTATAAATGATCATTTAATTTATATTAAATCATACTATAATTATAAGTTAAAATAATGAAATAACTCCTATAATTACATATAAAAATATTAGTGATAAAAGTATGATCATTTATCATTATACATAGAACAACAATATTCCCACAGTAATGTAATAATCAAACAGTTAAATTTAATAAGTCATAAACACCCAAAATAATACTTAGCATCCACCATTCCTCATCCCTAACTATTTCATAGCTCATTCAGATATACCGATCATTAGATTCGAAGTCGAATACATATAATGTTCAAAAGATAAGACAATGACACTAAATAGAAATAGGCTAAACACATTGGATCCATCGATAATTCATCTTTTCCACATTCGCGTCACTAGGCTCCTGGAATGGGAGAGATAGGGGGTGAGCTTATAAAGCCCAGTAGGAAAAAACCTAATAACATAGGACGCAAAAGTTTAATACAACCCCTGCATGGTTAGCTTTGAAAAAAAAACATACATCATCATGTATAAACCAAAAAAGAGAAACCACAAATAATCATAAGAGCATAGCTACAAGTGCACATCACACTGTCCACTAGATCCCTAGTTCCCGTTACCCATCATAGAAAAACCGACATCCTAAACTGGGTAGCCGGACCTGATAACCACCACAATGGGGAGGCTCATAACACATCCTGTATACAGATGCTAGGTCTTTACACCTATAGGTGAGTGGACACCTAATCTACCTATGATGACACAGAGACTAGGTCGTGAAACAACAACATGCACAAATCATGATCACTATAGCTCTCATCGGTATAACCAAATGCAGGTAAACATGAAAAAAAAGAAACATATTCCCTTTATATTTTAGAAAATTGGGCAGCATAACAGCTGCATTTGAATAAAACCTGCATAAATAAGTGAACAAAAATATATTTGGCACTTAGTGCCCTCAGAACAGATTAGAAAACATGCAGATTAAGTTTTCAATTTTTTCAAACATTTTATAAATATCAAAATTGGAATATGTTTAATGTAATTCAATACGAGTAAAAATAAGTCCAATAGTCAAGTTGAGTCCCTACCTCCTTAGAATTTTCAATCCGAGCCCAAAGCGACGCTCCTAAGCTTAACGATGATCCTAGAGTGATTTAGTTCGATTTTAATATCATGTTTTCCCAACGTGTATCAAATGAGCAAACGATTATCATCATTGCATTCCTTATTCAAAATTGTGTCCAATGACATATAATATGACCATATTTAAAATTTCAAGTTCTAGAACCTCACCCAAGCAGTGCATAATAGCGGTTGGTGGCGGCAGTGAGCGGTGTACCAGAAACGTCAACAAATATATGCATGGCATATATCAAAACGATCCCCTCAATGAGTACATCACATAATTCAGCTCCTTTGCCCAAATGACCTCTGATGTCGCCAAAAAATGCTTCCAAAGGGGTGGAGATACCCAAAATCTCGCCGGAGAAAAATGGCGAGTTGACCGAAATGACTTAGTGGGTGACGTTCCTCTCATGACGCTGATTCCAACAGTGCCACCCACTCGCTGAACAGTGGTCAGAGTTCTCCGGAAAGTCACCACAAAGTTTCGATGGCAAAACTTCGGAGTGGTCGTACGGGCGCATCCTTGCTCCGATGGTCACCAAACTTTGGGGTTGCTGTCGTCGCCGGTCGGGGAAGCTGCAGCACCGGCGCATGTCGGAAATGGTGGTTGGGTCTGGTGCCCATGCCGTGGCTTTCCGAGAGGAAAGCAAGGAAAGAAAAGAAGAAGAAGAAGAAGAAGAAGAAGAAGAAGAAGAAAGAAAGAAGAATCGGGGAGGGAGAAGACACAAGGGAAAAAATCTGAATATATAATTTAAATCTATTATTATTATTATTATCATTATTTTTTTTTTCTTCTCTTTTTTACTTTTTCAACCTGAAAAGTCCTAGGTTTCACAATCTTAAATATCAATTAACTAAACATAGCCACTAAGTGGCTCACGCCACACAGATATATTTCTATCCCTGGGATTTGAATTTTAAATTTCAAATTAATTTTTTTATTTAATTATATATAATTATTCTTTTTAAATATAATTTAAATTAAATAATAAACATAATGTAACTGATCAGTTTTATTTTAAATAAAATAAATACTAATTAAATTAGTTAATTATCTTTATAAACCTTAAAGAAGTGATACTTTCTAAAGACGTTTTGTTGACGCCGTTTTTCGTCAACTTAAAGAAGAAGAGCAATTTAAACAAAAATATACTAGAGGAAACAAAAAGTATAGACATGATCTTTTACGTGGTTCAGCAGTTAAAATCTGCTTAGTCCACGAGTTTGTATTATTAACTTCTTGGGATTCTCTGATAACTTTATGGAAGCAATTGTACAAAGTTTTTCCCAATATCAATGTTTCGATCCCTAGAAATGAATTATCCCACTCTATTTATAGAGGGATTTTCTGAATCTCTTCCCATGTATTTCGGGAAGTTATTTTACAAATCAAATAAAAATTTCCATTAAATGCATACAGTTATCATGTACGCGATAATATCCCATGATATTTGGGATTTAATAACAAATTACATCAGATCCCTTAAGCATAGGGAATTTATAACAAAAAATACGTTCACACACAACTGACGAGTTTCAACGCTAGGTTCATGTGCCTTTGAGATCATTTACCTATTGCGAGCTCGTCTTCCTGGTTTGCCTATGCTCCTAACAAGTAATTATTGACGAAACCATCCTCTTCGAGCTTACACCTCTCGAGCTCGAACCGTCTTGTCTGAGGGCAGGAAATGAATCAAGAAGTTTATATAAGTGTTGAACCATTGCTACTGTGAGTTGCGAGCCTAACTTATAACCTCAGAGCACCTCTGAGATTACGTAGTTTCTGAGCTCACCAATCCGAGGTTGCCACTTTCTGCCTTAGCGGGACTGTCCCTGACTTGTGGGTCACATGATGACCGTGCTAATCTCGAGCATACGTGTAACGCCCTGGATATCCAAGACCGTTACACTGTGTTTTTATAAAGGTGCAGGACTTGCTAATCAAGTCATTTAACTCGAAACGTGTCACTGAAACTATAATAGAACTAGGGCTAAAAGGTTTTGGTCTCAAAAGCTTCATTTCCTATAAAAAAAAAAATATTCTTTTTACATGGGATCCCAAAAGAAGTAAAGTTAAAGACTGTTTACAAAAGATTCAAGCTTTAAATGCAGTTGCTAGCCACTCTAAGGCCAAACAGACAAATAGGCTTTTCTCGTCCTGTTTCACTCCTCGGCCGTGACGGCCGATCAGCTGGTTATGTACATTCAGCCCCAAAGCTCTCCATCTCAGGACTGGTCCAACTTTCCCTTGCTTTTACCTGCACCACGTAGCATCCGTGAGCCAAGGCCCAGCAAGAGAACACAATACCAAAGCACAATCATTAAGCAAATAACCAGATAACTCATACAGTATAAGCATATACTCAACAGTTCAGACATTCATGTTGTTCAAGTATTCAGCATACCAAGTACATTATCTCATATCATTAATCAATTCACATATGATAACTAGGGTTAACGTCCTTAGGCCTCACCCTCTATTTAACCCACTGACTCCGACCCGCTTAAACCGAGCTCAGTGAATATTAAGCTGTCCTCAGCTACTAGTGGCTGAGTCGCACCCTGTGCGCAAGTATTGTTTACGGTACCCTTAGGCCCTTTATCACATGTCCCATGGCATAATACCATCTATGACATTATACAGATATAGGGAGCTCTTAGTCCCATCACAAATACATAACCGGGTGCACTTTTCTTACCTTTAGATTCGCTAGTTTTGTTCAATTTGATCCTTAAGCACAATCCCGCCTGAGCCCTAGCGTACACCTAGTCACAGACATAGATCAGAATCATCACCAAATCTCAAATCCAAAACCTAGCCTCGGGACCAATCCCGAGCCCTCGGGAAGCCCTAATTCCACCAAACGGGGTGGTGGAATCAAACCCCGAGCCCTCGGGCAAAGACCCTAAGAAATAACCTTAAAACCCCTTTCTGGGAACAGGGTAGCGCTACAGCGCCCTAAGGAGAGTGATATAGCGCTACAAACAGAGCCAAAAGGCTCTGGAACTTTAGGACCTAGCATTGTAGTGCCCAGTGACTAGTGCTGTAGCACTAGTCTTAGCACAGCCCAGCACAGATTTTCCCCTTCGAATTTTCCCGAGCCAAATATTTCCAAAACTCAACCAAACCTCAACCAAACTTCAAAACAAGCCTCCCAACATCCTAAAATCATCCCATAAGTCCCAACCATAAGAAATTCAATCACATGCACCCCAAAACACAAAATCCACCATGGCTGAACCTAGAGCTCAAAATCTCAGCAAAACCACAGAAAATCACAAAGCTTGAAGCTAGAGTTTCTTACCTTTGATGGATGAGCTCAACCTAAGCTGTCTCCCACACTAGCTTAGCCTTCACCTCCTCAAAGCTTCAGCCTCAATTCCCACCAAAACTCAACTCAAAATCCATGTTTACATTAGAACCAGAAACTGAAAAGCAGCCTTAAACCTTACCTCAAATGATGAACAACCTCAGCTAGGTTCCCCACCCTGATTAGGATCCCAAGTACACAGTCTTAGCCTAAAGTTCCTCTGGATTTTAGCCCCAATTCTCCAGAAGAAATTGATGGAGAAGACCCAAACCATTCTTGAAAATTGCCCTGCTTTTCCCTTCTTTCCTTCTCCTTCTTTTCTTTCCTTCAGACCTCTACTACTTTCTACACATTCCACTAAGGCATAAAGCCTAATAATACTTATCCCTTATAAGCCAAATGACCACTTTGCCCTCCTGTAATTCCTAAGCCTTTAAATCAACCTAGGGGCACTTTGGTCATTACACCCAATTCCCGCTAATTCCTCGAGTGTCTCTAATATTTACCGCTTACTTCCTGACACCTAACTAATCACCAATTATATTCCTCAATATCATAATAAACTCTAATATATTCTCTAAATTCTCATAAATACCCCCAGGCTTGTCCCGAGCCGAGTATAAATCCCCGCCGTGACTTTTCCGTTGAACCGCTCACTAGGATTGTCTCGAGTCATAGATTAAAAATATATCCACATAATAATGTGGTCTCGACAATTTATCACAAATATATATACAGTTATGCCCTCAACGGGCCAAAATTACGATTATGTCCTTCTAACCTAATTAGGGCCTACATGCATACTAATACACATGGTCATGCATCACAGATATTCAAATAATCATATAACATGTTTTTAAATCATTAAATCACATATAATCTAATTATGCCATCCTGGCGCACTAATCAAGGCCCTTAAGCCTTATTAGCAAATTTAGGTCGTTATAATATGCCTTACGAGCGTGATTTTCAAGATCAGAGTTTCCATTCTCGAAACATGGGTGTAACACGTTTAATAAGTTGTTTTTGACTGTCAGACTCTCTCAAGAAAAGAATGATAGAATTTCCTAAACCTGAAATTCTAGAAATTTCTATAGCCTCTCTCTTCTCAAACCTCTCTAGAACTCATTTGTTGAGTACATCTAGAGAATTCTAAATTGACATTTGAATTCTACGTGCCCACACATGTCCTTGTGTGTTTGAGGATTGACTTGGAAGACTAAGGTGTGAGCTTTCAGAAATGATAGGAAGATCGTTGATTTATACGAAAAGATTCAAGAACACTTATATATATATATATATGATCCTCACTGATATTGATAAATTTTTAAAAGATCTTACTTCGTATTTTGATTTTTCTCATTTAATACCAACAATGAGTCATATAGATAGTGACACGTGTCTAGGCACGTGTCGATTAATGTTATTAAATCACATCGTAATAATCTAACTCTACTCAGGGTGAGGACTGACTATCCTCAAATAGACCACAACGAGGACCAACTTTTTATTAAAGTAGATACTTGTAACCAGTTCTTTATAAATATGAGGAGAGATTCCTTCATAACTGAGATGAACAATTTTAGATGTAGTGTCTCCACTAGTAAGTATAACATTGGATTAGGCTAAGCTTTGACTGAACCAAGTTAAAAACATTTGTGCCATCATCACTTGCATTATATTTCATATTTATGTTAAGAGTGTTGCTATTTGGTAATTTAAAAGTGTCCAATATACTTTGGTTAACAATACACAATATTAAGTATTAAATTAAATTATGAGGGTCTCAATATTAGTTTACACCAATAAAAATATTAGTTTACAGCAATAAAAGTATATCACTCTCATATTCTGCTGAGTACACTGATGCCTATTCACATTTCTCTTAGACTAATCCAGCTTTACCACACTGTCAATATAAAACTCTATCATTGCTTAAGTGGTGTTAAATAATATAACATATTAATACAAATACACCTCACAACATTAAATTATTTAGATTCCATATTTGTATTAGTGATGTCCTTTAGCATATTCCAAATGCTAAACTCTGAGATTTATAATAAAATAAATAACGGCAGCATTAGAAGTTATCAGCTCGAAATTTAAATGTTATAATTTTTTATAAAATGAAAAAAAAAATATATCTCATTTTATAATTTGCATGAGCTTTTATTTCAAGTTCCATTCAGTACGTAGCTAGCGAGTGGGACAAACAACGATCTCAACACAGCAAAAACAAATCATTCTCCAGTTGGGGGTTCGGTATAATGTCTCCATCCAAAATAAATAAATAAATAAATAAAATCACAAAAATTTCTCAAATAATTTCTTTATTCATTTATTCAAGCTTAAAAAAAAGTGTAATAAAAAAATATTCGAAAAGGCAAGAAGGTGGTATGTGGGGCTGGGGTTGGAGAGAGAGAGAGTAGTAGGGACTCATTACCGGAGAGAGAGAGGTTGGATTTGAATATGAAAATACAAAGCTCCTTAAATCCACTTGAGCTCTCCCACCTTTCACCTTCCCCCTCCTCTCCCTTCGCTCCCAAACCCTTCATGTACTTGTTTAAGCTCTTGAAGACACGTCGTTTCGGTGTGGATGGGCGGCGCCGCCGGCCACGACAACTCTCTCCCACCACCAGACGATGCCGCTCCGGCGGAGGATATTAATAATAATAACCATATCATTACTAGTAACATTAATGGTCATCACAACAACAACAACTACTCCTCTTCTTCTTCCTCCACCTCATTGTTACTAGTGCCACTCGCGCACGCGCCGATTCTCCTCCTGGTTTACTTCCACAAGGCTTTTCGTGCGGAGGTGGCCGATCTCCAACGCGTCGTGTCCGGCGCGTTGGAGCACGGCATCAGTACGCGCCGCGGCTTCGTGGTTGAGCTGTTGTGGCGGTTCGAGTTCCTTAAGCTGGCGTGTAAGTACCACTGTGCGGCGGAGGACGAGGTGATCTTTCTGGCTCTGGATGTTCATGTGAAGAATGTGGCGTGCGCTTACTCGTTGGAGCACAAGAGCATCGACGGCCTCTTCGATTCGATTTTCAACCGCTTGAATGCGATCTTAACTGAGGACGAAAATAATGATAATGATCATCGTCAAAACGACGACGTTAATGGTTCGATGATTATGATGAAGCCGTTTCAAGAGCTTGTGTTCTGTATTGGCACCATTCAAACCTTCATTTCAAATCATATGCTCAAAGAAGAAGAACAGGTAGAGTGCTTTCATCACGTATATATATATCATTATATTTGTTCATATTTCTTTTTAAATTTTACCAGGGAAATCAAATTTTAATGTTAACAAGACATAAAAATTTAATCGAGAATATAAACTTAAAATTTTATTTGATAATTATTTCAGGTGTATGTATACATTCGAGTAGTTGACTTTCTAATTAAAAATATCAGTACGTGTATTACCTATATAATATTGTATGGGGCAACGACAGCCGGTATGGTTTTAAAATCCGTCAATTTCTAATTACCTCTTTTTGTGGATCGGGTTTTGTACCATTATTATTATTTAATTATTAATACTTTGAAATGTAAAAAAATATAATTACCATAATAATGTGTTATTTTCCATGTAATATATATTTTTTCTTCCATAACATTTTTTTTATAAGGAAGTTTAGCTCTTATATAGTACATGTTATAACAATGTTCATATATACTTAAAATATGTTGGTAGTTGTTGCTAATAATACATGTGCATAACTAAAAAAGGAATAAAAGAGTTGTAAATACAATGTCAAAAGAAGGCCAACTTTGTTCTATGAAAAGATTATACAAAGAAATCACATTTTAAAAAATACACTTGATATTATCTATAAATAATTTACATAAAAGGTAGTGTACTATATTTGAACTATGATAGAGAGAGGGAAAAAAAGTCCTAACAAATAGTGTTAGTTTCTACGTACAAAAAACTTAAATTTATTTTAAACAATGTAATCAATAATTAAGAAGCAATAATTTGAAATTAGTTCGTGTAATCGTTTATATATTGGTTAATTATAACCAATTTTTGAGGCCTATTAAGTCCTATTTACCATCTTTGAGCAAAATGAATTCCTAAATAAATAAAGTACCATCATGGCTATGTTTTTTTTTTTTAATGATTTGAAACCTTTACTGAATAAATAAATCCTGGTTCCTTCTGTGGAATTTTTTTTGTTGGGTTGATATAATATAGTAGTTTTATTATGAACTGGATCAAGAGATAAATTAATGCATACTTTTATTTTGATCTTAAACTTCAATACCCTAACTAATAGTTAATAAAAGGCTATGTACTATTTTAATCTTATGTATTTTAGTTATATACTCAATCATCTTAATGTAAGATCTAAAAATAGTAATAAAGTTACACATTGTACAAATATTATATTTAACACAACATTTCGCATTGCGATCTAATATACACTAACATTTAAAGGTGCAAATTAATTTATAAAAAAAGTAAACTATCATTAATAATCAATTAATATTTATTGCAAAATATCAATTTTTGTTCTTTTTATTTTCATTTTTGTATTTTATAATAATACTATTATATATAAATTTTAAATAAATAAAAAAATATTATATATAGAATAATGACATAAACATATTAAAAGAAAAATTAAACCAAAATATTGTTCATGATTTTTTTAAAAAAAAATTACGATTACATTTTAGATCACAAACTATCTTATTTAAGGTACAAAACATTCATGATATTATTCAAATCACACCTCAATGATGGAAGAAAAAACTTGTTTATTTTAAACTTGTTTTATATATGTGTATACATATGAGACTTATATATAATGTATTTATTATGTATTATATATTATTGTAATAATAATATGTTATAACATGTGAATTTATATTAATATAATTATTAAATATCTAGTTTTGTAATATATTAATATTATTGATAATATTTAATAATATTTTAATTTATATTAATATAATTAATAAATATTTAGTCTAGTATTACATATTATTATAATAATGATATTTTATAATATTTGAATTTACATTAATATAATTAATAAATATTTAATTTAATTTTAATAATATATTATGTTAAATATTTAGAATATTTCGTTAAAGTTAAAAAAGAAACAGTTAAAACAAAGAATTTATGTTATATACACACTTTTTATAAACATATATATATATATATATACTAGATACAAACAACGTGCAAAGTGCCTGTTTGCTTAATTTTATATATAGAATTTATTAATTATTTTTATTAAATTTATATTAATGTCATATAAATTTCAAATAAATATCCTATTTTAATTAAATAATTTATTTATTTTTTAAGTTTATGTTTGTTCTAGTTTTTGAAATTGAGAGTGACAAGAAAAGATTATATATTATATGTTTAATGTAATATTAAATATTATACATGGATTTTAAATTTAAGTTTCTTGCTAGTTTTCTTAAAAAAAAAAAAATTTGTTGCTAATTGACAGTAGATTATATTATATGTTTAATATAATATTATTCTAATAAGCGATTTTAAGTTTAATTACATTTTATTTAAGTTATAAAACGTATGATTTTATTATTTTTAAATAATTATCATTTTAAAATATCTAAAAAATATCATATTTTAATTTTTTAATTAATTATTTTATTTTATTTAACATTAAGTGTTTACAAACTACCGTTAAATATAAGAATATTCTGATAAATACAAGAATATCCCGTTAAAGTTAACATTAAAAAAATTAAAAACCGTTAAAACCAAGAATTTCCGTTATCTACACACTCATTATATAAAAGAGATATACTAGATACAAACAAAGTGCATTGCACATTTGCTTAATTTTATTTATAGATATTATTAATTATATTTATTAAATTTGTACCATTGTCATATCAATTTCAAATAAATAATATATATATATATATATAAAAGATGACATAAACATATTAAATAAAAAAAAAACTAAAACATTGTTTATGATTATATATATACATATAAAATGATAACCATTTTAAACAGATAATTTTTTTAATAAAAATTAAGATTATGTATATATGTAATAATTATTATTATAATGATATTTTATAATATTTAAATTTATATAAGTATTAAATATTAATTTTGTATTAAATATTATTACAATAATGATATTTAATAAAATTTGAATTTATATTAATATAATTATTATATATATAGTATAATAATTATATAATAATTAAGATTATGCATTATATATTTAATATTAATATAATAATAATATTTTATGATATTTAAATTTATATTAATATAAATTATAAATATATTTAAAAATATATTCCGTTAAACTTTTAGAATATTCAGTTAAAATTAACAAAATAAACTAATAAATTAAAAACTTTTGATTATCTTTATAGAAGAAATATTGTAATTTCAATATCAATATCTTCATAATACACTTAAAATTATTTACTTAAATAAAACATAATATATTAATTTTTCTAACGTACTAATACCTTCACATATTTAACAATGTCCACCATCTCAACTAATAATTAGCAACACTGTATTAATGAAGGAGTAAATAGTGTAAAGGAAAAAGTCGTTGAAATGTGTAATTATTTTGTTACTTAATGACAGACAACGATGTACAGAGTTGCTACTTTTGGTTTTAAAAAGTCGAATCATCAATAATAATATTAGATACTATACGTTATTGAAGTGAGCCCCCCCATCCCATCATGTGGGACACTGTATTACCAAGCATTTTTCATGTATATACAGTACTATTTACATATAAATATCTTATATATTATTGAGCTTGATATCATTATTCATATATGTTTGCAGATATTCCCTTTGCTCATGGAGCATATATCTGTTAAGGAACAAGCATCTCTGGTTTGGAAGTTCTTGTGCAGTGTTCCCATAGTACTAATGGAGGACATGTTGCCATGGACCCTCTCCTTTCTTTCACCCCAAGAAAAAGTTGAAGTTGAAAATTGTTTAAAAGATATTGTACCAGAAGAAAAATCACTACATGAGGTAATTGTTTAATTAACTGATTAAATAACCAACAACCATAACCCTTTATAGTCATTATCATCCCAACTTATTCCTGATTATTAACATCACTAGCTCTTACATGTGCTAATTATAAGTGACGCAACATATTGTGAAGGTAGTACTTTCTTGGCTTGGTGGTAATAGCCACCCGTTATTGGAAGTTCATTCATCTTCTGGTGGATCTGCAGACACGAGAATATTACTCAAGCCATACTCATGTAGAAGATATCTTATAGAAAATTGGAGGGCACCAACATTATTAATCCATAATGATATTGGACATAATCCAGTTGATGGTCTCCATCTTTGGCATGGGGCCATAAGGAAAGATTTGATAAAGCTACTTGAAGAGCTTTATCAATCAAGAAGCTTAAGCGACTATTCCGAACTTGACAGAATAGTTGTGCAATTAAAATTCCTTTCTGATATTATAACATTTTACAAGTAAGTTGTTTCTTGCTTCCCCTTTTTTTGGGGGGTCATACTTTGTTTATTTTGTAGCATATTCTTATTAGATATGTATATAAATCTTGACTTTGCAGCACTGCATTAGAAAAGCTATTCTGCCCTGTGTTGAACCAACTTATCCAAGGCTCTATGTCCTCCACTGAAGGATTCCCCAATGAGAGTCACATTGAAGGTTTACAGATGTTGCTGTACTACAGTGCTCAAAGTGATAAAACTTTGAGCAAATTTACTGAGAAGCTTTGCTGGGAACTCGAATCCTTTGTGGTGGAAATCAGCAAGCAATTTGAGTTTCATGAAGCAGAGGTGGAAATTCTTTACTTTAAGCATACACTAAGATAAATATTTAGGCATTGGTGAAGACAATCGTTTATTTTCATGAGATGTCACTACATAAAAATCATCATTTAAACATGTTAGCCATATGTTTGTAATTTGACATTTATTTTGTAATCTTTCAGGTATTTCCTATCATTAGCAAGAACTGTAGCCATGAGATGCAGCAGCAGCTTCTGTATGTGAGTGTTCATATGATGCCATTGGGGTTGCTGAAGTGTGTGATCACTTGGTTTTCATCTCACTTATGTGAGGATGAATCCAGATCAATTCTTAACAAGATCAAGCAAGGAGATGCTTTCATCCATGACTCTTTTTCTTCACTCTTGCATGAGTGGTTTCGCACTGGTTGTTCGGGTAAAATCTCCGTTGAAAACTTCGGAAAGAACCTGCAGCAAATGTTCAAGAGCAAGTTCTCTTTCTTATCTGATCAAGTCAAGGATGCTGCTGGATCTTCATCATTGCAATCCGATAATAAGAAATCTTTCACAGAATCTGAGCCTAGAGTTAAGATACTGAACTCTGTCATAAAGGGCAAGAGCTCTTTGTCATCATCTTTTGACTCACATAATACTAGAAAGTATGAGACATCATACTCAAGTGTCATAAATCTTCATATATATTTCCCAGAAAAGATAAAGACATTTCAACCCTCTTCTGGAGAAAACCATTCTGGTTCTGTTCTCAATGACCCTAAACCAGTGGACTTCATATATCTGTTCCACAAGGCTCTCAAGATAGATTTGCAGAACCTTCTTTACAGTTCAGCTCATTTAGCTGAAAATCCTGGGTTTCTTGGAGACTTTTGCAGGCACTTTCGACTAATACAATTTTTGTATCAAATCCATAGTGATGCAGAAGATGAGGTTGCCTTTCCAGCTTTGGAGGCCATGGGAAAATTCACAAACATTAGCCACTCTTACAGCATGGACCACAAATTGGAAGTTGATCATTTTGGACGGGTCTCCTTTATTCTTGAGAAGTTGACTGAATTGAATGTTTCAATTTCTAAGGACAGCTCAAACATGGATCAGATTATGAGGAAACATTATCAGCTATGCATGAATCTCCATGATACGTGCAAGTCATTGCATAAAATGTTGTCTGACCACATTCATCGCGAAGAGCAAGAAGTTTGGCCTTTGTTCAGAGAGTGCTTTTCCTTAAAGGAGCAAGAAAAGATCATAGGATGCATTTTAGGAAGAACAAATGCTGAAATTCTACAAGACATGATCCCTTGGTTAATGGGATCATTGACACAAGAAGAGCAGCATACCATGATGTCCATTTGGCGCCAAGTCACTAGAAATACCATGTTCGATGAATGGTTGAGAGAATGGTGGGAGGGGTATGACATGTCTGAAGTCGTAGAGGAGTCAATCGTGGTGCCTTCAACAGTGGTTGCTGATCCCTTGGAGGTTGTCTACCCTTATCTTTGTGAAGCTACTGAACAAGAAGGAAAACTCAGTAGCAAAAACAGGCAGATTATGGAGAAAGATTGTATTGGTGATACTGTCAAGCAAATGGGGGAATGTAATGTGGATGATAAAACAAAGGATTCTGAATTATATGACCCCAGTAACTTAGAATACAGAGGTTGGGATGAGAAGAAGAGAATGCAATATGAGACTGAGAATGTGACATGTGAAATAAAACCTGGTCAATTTTTCCAAGCTGCCCAGAAATCTAAGTACTATGATTTACTTCTGAAAATGAATCAAGAGGACTTGGAGGCTGCTATTAGAAGAGTTTCAGGGGACTCTTCCTTGGATTCTCAGAATAAATCATACATAATTCAGCACCTGCTGGTGAGGTTAGTTATAAACATCATAGTGTTATTAAAACTTCTAAGAAGAATGCAGTCCTTTTTTCAGTCATCTTAAAATTACTGCTTCTTCTTTTCATAATCTCATTGAAACAGTGTGTCATTTCTCATAAATGGAAAACACAATGACATGGTTTTTTTATCTATCTATACTGTTTGATCAGCCGGTGGATTGTGAAGCAGCAACATTCTCTTCTAATTCCCTCATTTGATCATGAACAAGAGTTCCCAGGTCAGCATCCTTCCTATAGGGACCCACTCAAATTGAGCTATGGCTGCAAACACTACAAGAGGAATTGCAAGCTTGTTGCCCCTTGTTGCAACCAGCTACACACCTGCTTGCGCTGCCATGATGAAATCACTGACCATGTAATAGATAGGTATGTCAAATTTCACTAACTACATATATTTTATGTTCAAATTTATTTAAAGCTAATGTTTTCAATATATATGTGTGTGTTCAGGAAATCTGTAACAGAAATGATGTGCATGCAATGCTTGAAAATTCAACCCATAGGTCCCACATGCTCAACAGTGTCCTGCAGTAAATTCTCCATGGCAAAATACTTTTGCAGGATTTGCAAAATATTTGATGATGAACGGTAATGTGTTTTTAAATCTTCTAGACACACTCAATACATTTTTTTTTTCTTTTGTCTAAATTTGTTGGGTCGAGAATGCTATTTTATTTTTAATTAAGTATAGAAATCTCTGAACTGAACAGGGAAATCTACCATTGCCCATATTGTAACCTATGTAGAATTGGTAAGGGATTGGGCATTGACTACTACCATTGCATGAACTGCAATGCTTGCATGTCAAGAACACTGTTGGTGCATATATGCAGAGAGAAGAGTTTTATGGATAACTGTCCCATTTGCCATGAGGACATCTTCACTTCCAATTTTCCGGTGAAGGCCCTCCAATGTGGCCATTTGATGCATTCCAAATGTTTTGAGGTAATCTTTTTCTTCCATCCTCTGGTCCATTGCTAACACACAAATGGCTTATCAAAGTATCAACTTGATTTGAATACCAACATTCTGCCTTTACTATACTGATGCTTCTCATGCTTCTTCTAGGCCTACACATGTACAAATTATACTTGCCCAATTTGCGGAAAATCACTAGGAGACATGCAGGTGAGTTGAGCTCAACATATTGTATAGCATTCTTATGGGAAATTAGAAAAAGAAGGGATTTTTATAGATTATAAGAACCATAAATAGTAATGTTATTGTGTTGCAGGTGTATTTTAAAATGTTAGATGCCTTATTGGCTGAAGAGAAAATCCCAGAGGAATACTCAGGTCAAACTCAGGTCATACTATGCAATGACTGTGAGAAGAGAGGAGAAGCTCCCTTTCATTGGCTCTACCATAAATGCTCATTTTGTGCCTCATACAACACCAGGCTCTTCTGAGTCTGTCTGTCACCCTTCTTTACTTAGTCTGAATAATTCACTTCAATATTGAAGCTACAAAGGTGTAAATTAAGCAGCTTGTACAATAATTAAAATTTCTTTACTTGTAGTAATTGGCCATTGGACACTACATATATGTTTGAATAATTTTAGTTGCGTGTAAAAAGCATAAGAAACATTTTTTTTTTCTCTTTCCACTTCGATTGTAATATTATTCATTGTTTAGAGAGCCATGACAGTTCATTCTTTATTAATTCAAGGCCAAATCATAGACTCAAAGAAATAAGTCTATTAGCTTATATATATTTTCTGTACTACTCGGTACCTATATATATTTAGCTATATTTAGTTTAGTTAATGCTAGGTAACTCTGTTATTCTGTTATAACAACATAGCTTAAGTTTCTATTCTTGTTTTCTTGTTTTCTCTATTGTCTTGATCTATATAAACCAATGACCCACATTGTGTCATTACTGAAATCCAATACAATACAATATTCTCCACATTTTGTCCAATCCGTAATATGGTATCAGAGAGGGAAATTTGATTTCCCGTCCGATCCAAAATCCTGCCTTCTGTGTTCATCCTCTCCGGCAAAGGCAGCGTTCTCTTCCCCGCCCACGGTGTTCAATTCCGACCACCATTGTTCTGACCTCCGACACAGTCTACTCTTTATTCTTCTCATTTGTGACTCTTTCTTGGTCATTCTACAACCATGTCTTCGTCTCCTTCCGCCGAGGATGACTTTTCTCTTCCTGCTGAAGCTTCCTCCGGTGGTGCTACGAGCAACTCTGCGATACAGGGTCTACAATCAGTTCTAGGGACAAGATCAACCGTTGACGATCCTTCAGGCCCGTATTACCTCCATCATGCCGACAATCCAGGAAATGTTCTGGTTTCACAGCTCCTCACTGGACAGGATAACTACACTTCTTGGAGCCGAGCTATGAAACTCTATTTTAGTCAAGAACAAGTCAGGTTTTCTTGATGGTTCTATCTCTAAATCCTCCTCTTCTGATTCTTTGTTATACAATGCTTGTGGTATAAATAACAATATAGTCATTTCTTGGATATTAAACTCGGTTTCTAAGGATATTTCGGATAGTATCTTGTATGATGAATCTGCAGCCGAAATATGGAACGATCTCAAGAATCGTTTTCCGAGAAGGAATGGACCGCACATTTTCAACCTCAGGCGGGCCTTAATGAATCTGAGGCAAGATGTACAATCGGTCAGCCACTACTTATACCCAACTCAAAAGTTTGTGGGATGAACTCTCAAACTACAGACCAACATGTACCTATGGAAAATGCACGTGTCGAGGGGTTAAGGCTCTTTAAGATCATCACAACATGGAGCACACTATGTCTTTCTGGATGGGTCTTACAGAATCCTACTCCCAAGTAAGAGGCAACATTTTGCTTATGGATCCTCTTCCTCCTATGAGCTGAGTATTCAATCTTGTTACTCAAGAGGAGAACCAAAGAGCCGAGATCACCACAACATCTCAATCAGATCAGGTCACACACCCCTCAATGGCATTCATCTTCGCTGGATCTAAACCAACTACAAATACATCTACTAGCCAGACCAAGTCGTATCCACCACGCAAGAACAGACCTTACTGTACTCATTGCAATATACATGGTCACACCATTGAGAAATGCTACAAGATACATGGATATCCAACTGGCTATAACAAATCCAAGGCACCCACTACAGCTGTTGTTAATCAATTTCGAGCTTGTGACACAACTGCATCAACCAGTTCTAAAAATACAATTTTTCTGCCTCAACTAAATGCAACTCGGTATTAACAACTACTAAATCTTCTTGCAAATAAAAAATCTGGTATATCATCTTCTAACTCAAATCCTTCTGCTGAAACACAAGGTATCATTCTATCTACAACTCATACATCTCATTTGTGATATACTGAAACTTGGATTGAAGATTCAGGAGCTTCTCTTTTGATTTCAAATGCTTCTCTTTTGATTTCATTTTCCAATATACCAACTACCACATTAATCTTTCCCGATAACTCTACTCCAACTGTACTGCACTCTAGCACTGTCATGTTATACGCAAATTTTACTCTTACTGATGTATTATATGTTCCAATATTTAAGTATAACATTATGTCAGTTAGTGCCCTGACTTCTTCTAATTCCATCTCTGTTTCCTTTTTCTGTGATTCATTTTCCATACAGGAAACAATCACCAAGAGGATGATTGGCAAGGGTAGCATTTGTTATGGTTTGTACATTTTGGATTTGACTCAGCCATTTGCTCACTGCAATGCAATTAGTGCATAAATATGGCATGCTAGATTAGGTCATCTTTCATCCAAACATTTAGACTTAGTTCTACTTTACATTGTAACACTTCTCAGCTATACAAAAATTCACCTTGTTATATTTGTTCTCAAGCCAAACAGAGAAAACTGGCTTTTCCTAATAAGAATCTTTTTGCTGATGATTTCTTTGATATTATACATTGTGATAAATAGGAACCACACCACACACCTTCTCACAATGATTCAGATGTTCTACATATTGTTCCTAACTTTCTCACAATGATTGAAACTCAATTTAATAAAGTAGTCAAGTGTTTTAGATCTGATAATGCACCTGAACTGGCCTTCACAGAATTGTTTGCCAAAAAGGGTATTTTACATCAATTTTTCTGTGTTGATACACCTCAGCAAAATGTTATTGCTAAACGAAAACATCAACACCTTCTTAATGTAGCTCGGGCTTTGCATTTCCAAGCACAAACTCCCATTACTTTCTGGTCAGATTGCATCAGTGCTGCTACTTACATAACAGGACACCTACTCCAAATTTAAAAAATAAATCCCCTTATCATTTGTTATAGAACAAACTGCCTTATTATAATTTCTTTCGAATCTTTGGTTGTCTTGCTTTTGCTTCTACATTGTCTTCTCATAGAACTAAATTTGAGCCTCATGCTCGCACTTGTGTATTTATTGGCTATCCTCCAGGAGTGAAAGGTTATAGACTCTATGACATAAACACCAAACAATTTTTTATCTCAAGGAATGTTGTTTTTCATGAGACTATTTTTCCATTTCACAAGCTTAATAATGTTCATGTTCTAACTAACCCTTTTCCTGACATTGTGTTTCCCTCTCCTTCAATTTCTCACATTGATGTTGTAGACTATTATAGCTCTTTTTCCCCAACAGAGGTTACTTCAAATGATGCCAATTTATCTCCAAATGATTCCTCCATTGCCTCTCCTGTTCATAGTCCACCCACAATACCTGCTAACCCCATCACTGATATTAGTCTGCCACTTCGTAGATCATCTTGGCAGTCTCATCCTCCAGCTTATCTCAAGGATTTCGAGTGCAATACTAGCACTCATCACACTCTATCTACTCCTTACCCTATTAAAAGTTTGTGTCTTATTCCAAACTCTCTGACTCACACAAAAACTTTGTTCTTGTAGTCTCTACTCATGATAAAAAAAATCCTACAACACTGCAGCCTCAGATTGTCTTTGGGTCCACGCAATGTAAACCGAACTACAAGCTCTAGAAGACAACAAGACTTGGCCTATCATGCCACTTCCACCTCACAAAACTGCTATAGGGTGCCGCTGGATCTATATGATAAAGTACCACAATGATGGCACTATTGAACGTTACAAAGCTCGTCTCGTAGCCAAAGGCTATTCTTAACAAGAAGGACTTGAATTTTTTGATACATTCTCCCCCGTGGCCAAGATGTTCACTCTTAAACTTTTACTAGCTATCTCAGTTGTCCAAAAATGGCATACTATTCAACTAGACATTAATAATGCCTTTTTGAATGGTGATCTTAATGAAGAAGTATAAATGCAATTGCCACCTGGTTTACTGACACCTACTTCTCCTTCTACGGGGCCTCCTCTTGTGTGTAAATTACACAAGTCTCTTTATGGACTTCATCAATCCTCTCGTCAATGGTACATAAAGCTTTCCGCGACACTTTCCCAAGCAGGCTTCATTCAGTCCCAAGCTGATTACACCTTGTTCACTCGAGCCAGTGGCCCTTCTTTCATAGCTCTTCTCTTCTATGTCGATGACGTCATCATTACTGGACCAACTTTGGCTTGTCTTCACCAGATTCATCAGTCTTTAAATGATCGCTTTAAACTCAAAGCTCTTGGCATGTTGAAGTATTTCCTCGGATTTGAGATTACTAGATCTTGCTCTGGGATGTTCATCTCTCAACGACAGTATGCTCTCCAATTGCTTCACGACACTGGTTACTTAGGCAGCAAACTAGCCATCACTCCCATGGATCCTCATCTCAAACTCAACTCCACAGATGGTTACCTCTTATCAGATCCTTCCCAGTTCAGGCGTCTTATTGGACGACTTCTTTATCTCACCCTTTCAAGACCTAACATTACTTACTCAGTATACTATTGGAGTCATTTCATGTCTTTTCCTCAGACATCTCATCTCTAGGCTGTCCATCATCTCCTTCATTATTTGAAAGGCACCCTCGGACAAGGTCCTCTTTATCCAGCAAACTCTTCCTTACATCTTTGTGCCTTCTCCGGTTCTGACTGGGCATCTTGTCCTCTCACCCGTTGATCCACCACAGGCTTCTGTGTTTTCCTTGGTGATTGCCTCATTTTCTGGCGCAGCAAGAAACAACCTACCATTTCCAAAAGCTCCGCTAAGGCTGAATATCAAGCTTTAGCTGCTACTGCTAGTAAGGTTACTTGGCTACAATACTTGATGAAGGAATTTCAAGTACCTCCACACTCCCTGACATTCATATACTGTGACAATCAATCTGCTGTACACATTGCTAACAATCCCACCTTCCATGAATGGACAAAACACATCGAGTTGGATTGTCATTTCATTAGGGTCAAAATCAAAGACTCATCCATTCGCTTGGCCTCAATAAGCAGCAAGCACCAGCTAGCCGATGCCTTCACCAAACCTCTACCATCCACAACCTTATCCTCCCACATATCCAAGATGACTGTGCACAATATACACAGTCCATCTTTAGGGGGATATTAGATTATATGTATTTTCTATACTACTCGGTAGCTATATTTAGTTTAGTTAATGTTAAGTAACTCTGTTATTCTGTTATAACAACATAACTTAAGTTTCCATTCTTGTTTTCTTGTTTTCTCTATTGTCTTGGTCTATATAAACCAACGAACCACATTGTATCATTACTGAAATCCAATACAATACAGTTTTCTCCACATTTTTTCCAATCCTTAATAAAGTCTGCTCTCCAATTTAGATTTTGATTATCTTTGTATAATGCTTTGCAGTTAAGTTGCCCTCTATAATATATGGTCCGTTTAATGATATACATGTATTTATGTAGACTTGTGATTATTTATGACCAATTAGTGCATAATGGAGTAAAAAAGAATATGATATAGTATATATTCAATGAAGTCATTTCCCGCTTAATCATTTTTTTATTCCATATTTATTTTAAAGAAAATCAACTAATGTGTATTATTTTAAATCTTTCAATTCCGTTTATAGAGAACTAAACTTAAAAAAATATCATTTCAATTGACTTTGTTTATCTAAAAATCATATTTATCAATAGAGCAACATAATGATAAAACTTTATTGTTGGAAGAATAATCTAATATAAAAATAAGTTTATTATACTGGTTGTATCATGAACACGCATCTAGGAACCTCATTCACTTATATCCTATATTGGCATCAATCATTTGGTCACTCTTTGGCAATAGATAGTTGTTATTAGATTAAGAATTTTTCGAATTAGTGAAATAAATGCAAACTCTTTCTTTTCGACTTTCTTCAACATGACCACTAGATTAGCGATCCTGACAGGATATTGGCATTCCTCAATTTCTCTGATTCTAAGCAGTTGATCTATTCCTTTTGTGATTACTTGGTGAATCTCCGCAACAAAATTCCTTCTCTTTTGTTTCACGAACAAGAATTGAGGATCAAGATTTAGCTTATGTGTCATTCGGATAGGTTAATGGTTGGCATATCTTTTGTGCTCCATGCAAAGGTTTTGGAATTTTGTTTCAAGACTGAATGTGTAATGCCCCAAAATCCCTAATGAGGTCTAGGACCTTGAATAGGAGGCTGGGAGGGCCATAATTGATTTATTATGCTATTAAATGATTATATGCATGTGTTATGTGAATTATATTATAATATGATGATAAATGCATGCATATGGGTCCATTTTTAATTATAAGGGCATTTTGGTAATTTGGCTCGTTGAAGGTGTAATTGTGTATTTTCATGCATGTTGATGAATTATGAATAATACCACATTATATGTGGATTTGTTCGAGCCATTCGATATGAGACGATCTTTGAATGCAAGTTATCGGTCTGGTCATAACGGGATTAGTTTCGGGGCTCAGGGTGAGTCTCGGGGTAATTTGGTGATTAGAACAATGCTGTGAATTAAAGGGTAATGGGATATGATTTATTAGCATTTGAGAATATTGAGAATAACGGGAATTGGAGGGTGTTAATTATGATTAACGAAATAGGCAGGAAAGGACGATTTTGTCCTTGGTGGCTGTTAAGGGTTTTAATTAGGCATTAAGGCATTTAGGTCTTTTCACCTTAAGGTTATATTTAGCCATTAGAAGGCTGTGAAAGTTAACAAAAATAGAGAATCTTCTTCTCCTCAACCGATCACCATTTATATGTGGTGCAAGTAAAGGCAAATGAAAGCTGGACCATCCTTGGGTTGGAGAGCTTAGGTGACAATGTGTACATATGCGGTTGCTCGATTGCCACGGCCGATGGTTGAAAGAGGAACTAGAGTTAAACCCTAATTTTCCGCTTCTTGTAATTATCCTTTAAATTATATTTTTGGGATCCCAATGTATACAGTAAACGTTTTAGTGAAACATTATATCTTAACCAAAAATTTTAACCTTAAACTGCTAATCATACTTAGTTACATGATTATGGTCAAATGACTCGATTGGCGAGTTTAGCACTGTTTAAAATGCACACCATAATGGTCCCTAGAGTTTAGGGCGTTACAGAATGATCTTTTCCTTCTCATCTTCTAGCAATAGTGCACTTATTAGGTCTTTATTCTCTAGTTCTACTAGATCAAGAATAATTTCTATAATCGGATCAAGCGTTGCTAATTGTTCTTTCGATTCTTCTTCAATTGCCTTCATGTAAACATGGAGCTTATGGCAAGTGTCATACTTTTCTTCTTCCTACGAATCAATTTCCATGGTTAGACGTGTCTCAATCTTTGCCATAACCTTTTGTTCTGATTTTGTAATAAACTGGTATAATTTTTCATTTTAGAATAGTGTTATTTTAGTTAGTGAGATGATTTCTTAGAAAATATAATTAATTTATTTTGAGTAAATAAATTAATGTGTTAGTATCTCAATAAATATAATTAGAGAAATTATATTTATTTATTAGTATTTTATTTTGGGAATAAAGACTACAAACCCTAGAATGCTATATAAGGATTTCAGCCAAGGGTAATAAAATGAGACTTGGTTGACAAGTTCTTTCCTTTTTAGAAAGAATTGATAATTATGATAGTGCATGTGTGTGGGAGGATGAATGTGGTCATGAGAATGAGATAGGGAGATATGTATTCAGTCATGGTTTTGGACATCGGGAGACTTTATCTTTTTAGATCAATTTCCATAAGGAGATAGTTGACAATTATGGATTTAAGGAAAATCGACACTTTACTTTTAGGGAGATAATTATCATAATGAGATAGTATTAGATATTAAGTGATGATTATGATTGATTTGGTAATTAATTGGATTAGGCAATTAATAGGGTGAGCTAGAGTTTTCTTTTCTTAAACCCTAGCCCACACCTATATAAAGAAATCCAAGCTCTCTCAAAGCTCATTAGAAGCTTTAGCCAAGAGAGAAAATGAGAAAGGGTGAGCGTGTGAAGCATAAGAAGAATAGGATCAAGGTAAAATATTGGATCTCTTGATGAGATAAGGGTTAGAATGATGATAGATGCATGCTAGTGTTTGTATGAAGAATTATAGATAGGGTTGCTATTGGATAGTAAAATTCTAATTTTTTTTTATTTACAATTATTGTATCTTAAGAATTATTATATTATTGTTTATAGGTTATCGTCAGTAAAGAGATCTCTCACATTATTATGTTGAGATTGGTTAATAAATATAATGGTTAATTTGTTTACACAATGTGCAAAACAAGAAACGATTTTCACTTAAGTTGAAGTGAAAATGTGAGATTTTGTTGTAGGAATTTATTAATTGACTTTTATGAATGAGGTATCTAAGCATGCCCAAAAAGTTTGGGAATATCTGGAGGTGTTTTAGATCACTTTTGAGAACTTGACACAACCCTTGTGGCGTTGCGTCGCCTCCCTAGAGGTGACGCGTCACCTGTGATCTTAATAAGCCTAGGGATTTCATAACTTTTTCAAAATGCTGAAAGTTGTGTTTTCTGCTCCAAATGACTTGTTTAAAAGCCCTAATCCTATTGGTTAGACTTAATGACGGTGCTTACATTATAAATAAGGGTTATTATAATTGTAAAGCCTTGATCACGCGTTACAATTGTCTTTAACCTCTCTCTCTAGCTCTCAAAGATCATAAGTTTTCTCCAAGAAACTCAACAAGTATTGCTTGAATTGGTGAGTTTCAAAGGCTTGTTCAATCCCAAATCTCATTCTTTCTTGGTGAAGCTTCAAGCAACAGTAGAAAGGCTTGGAATATAGATTTTGGACAGCGATACTCCTCATGTATAGACATTTAGATGTTTTCCAAGTTTGAAGATTCAATTGTTCAAAACAAAGGTTGTATTTCTCTAAACTCTAACTATTTGAGATAGACTATAATTTTATTTCGTTTTAAGGTTCCCCATTATATTTTGTGTTTAAACATTTGATAGGTCTATAATATTTCATGTGAGGATTCCATTTATCTAGGAGGTGTAATTTCACTCTTCAATTTACATCATTTTCTAGTTTTTCTTCAATCCTTGAATTTTCAAGATTTACCTTCATACTATGCATGTGGTTCTTAATTAGTATATAGGGTTTGTAATATTGAATTATTTATATTATTCATTGTTGATTTAGAAAGTGTAAAACCTTAAATTCCCAACATATTATTTGCAAGGACCCGATGTAAGCAAGTTCTCTCTTTGCACTCATGAGTAACTTAGAATAGGTTGAAAATAATTGTTAATATTGTTCATGTATGCTTATGTCCACTCTTAGAAATAAGATTATTAAAAATGATGATTTTATGTATGATAAAAGATCGATGTGAGCAGGGACATAAGCTGTCTTTAGATGAGCAACTTAGTTTGCTGAGACCGTTTTCATATAAGGAAGTAAAACGAGCAATGTTTAGTATTCCAGACACAAAATCACCAGGACCTGATGGGTTTGGATTTGGATTTTTCAAGAAGTTATGGCATGTTATAGGGGGGGAAATTAGTGCTGCTGTTACTAATTTTTTTGATACAGGTTTCATGCCGCCTGAGTTGCATAATACGATGATTTCCCTCATTCCTAAACAAGAAAACCCGGCTAAAGCAGTTGACTACAGACCTATTGCGTGTTGTACAACGATATACAAATGCATCTCAAAGCTGTTATGTTCTAGGCTTGCCTATGTTCTCCCTTCTCTGGTTCACCAAAACCAGGGAGCTTTCATCCAAGGGAGGTCAATTGCTCATAATGTGATGATTCTCCAAGATATTTTGAAGAATTATAGAAGGAAAAATACATCTCCTCGCTGCACTGTCAAGATAGATATTAGTAAGGCTTATGATACTGTGGATTGGAATTTTATTGAAGATCTTCTTAATTCTCTGAACTTTCCCAGTAGGTTTGTGCAGCTGATCATGATATGTATTAAAAGTACTTCATATTCTCTCCTTATGAATGGTAGAATACAAGGTGGTTTTCATGGGGCTAAGTGCTTCGTCAAGGTGATCCTTTATCACCTCTAATTTTTGTTCTGATTATGGATTATCTGTCGAGATGCCTTCTCCATGCTGCTCATGACTCTAAATTCAGGTATCATCCTCTTTGCAAAAGTTTGAAGCTAATCAACTTATGCTTTGCGGATGATTTGATCCTTCTTAGTAAAGGGACTAAGCAATCCATTAAAGTTCTTAAAGAGGTTTTGGATGATTTCAGCAATACCACTGGGCTCCATATTAATGTTAATAAGTCTCAAATTTTCTTTGGAGGAGTTGAGACTAGGGAGAAGGAGGAGATCATTAAGGATATTGGTCTGGCAGAAGGTGACTTCCCTTTAAGGTACCTAGGGGTGCCTTTAAGACCTACAAAATGGAAAGCTGAGGACTGCGGGATTATAATTAAAAAAAAATCAAAATGAGACTTCATTCTTGGGGAAGTCGGCACCTATCATTTGCTGGCAAAGTTCAATTGATTCACTCAATTCTTCTTGGTCTTCGAAACTATTGGATGAGCACTTTTATTCTGCCTCAGAGTGTTTCTAAAGAGATTGAGAAACTTTGTAGAGGCTTCCTTTGGGGTTTGAATGGTAATAGAAGCCGAATTCACTTGGCTTCTTGGGAGAAAGTTTGTCTTCCCAAAGCTTTTGGTGGTCTTGGGTTTAAGGAAGGGACCAAATGGAATAAAGCTATCTTAGCCAAATACATTTGGGCTATTTCTGAGAAGAGGGATTTGCTTTGAGTCAAGTGGGTGAACACTGTCTATCTTAAGGGGATTTCCTTCTGGTCTTATGATCTAAAGTTGGATTCTAGTTGGTATTGGCGCAAACTTTGTCGACTTAGGCAACATTTTTCCTTGTCTGAGATTTTGAAGGCTGGCTGCTCGGGTAAGTTTTGTTCTTCAGTTCTGTATAACAGCTTTCTCCCTCCTACTCAAGTTAACAACTACAGAGCTGTTTGGAGTAATCTCAATCTGCCAAAGCATCGATTTTTGCTTTGGCAAGTTGTGAATGCTCATCTCTTAACAAAGGACAACTTGAGTAAATTCCACATAGTTCTTGATTCAATTCTTTGTCCTGTTTGTGGAGTTCAGCCTGAATCACACCATCACTTATTTTTTAATTGCTGCCTGTCTAGAAGAGTGGTGGAGTTAGTGTTTTCTTGGCTGGGTTTCAGAGGGTGGCCGGTGGAGTATGATGGCTGGTTATTGTGGTTATCATTGCAAGCTTCTGGTATGGTGAGACAAATCAGTATAGCCGTTAGTGCAGCAACGTGCTATGGTCTTTGGCTGAACAGGAATAGATGTGTATTTGATGGTTGTTCCAAATCTGATACTCTGATTGCATTAGATGTAAAAAGTATAGTGAGCTACAGATTATTAGCTATTCAAAATAGAAATCTGTCTAGACTAGAGAGAGACCTTATACATAGATTAACATGTAATTAGTGCCTTTATTTTTCGGTTTTGGAGGTTCAGATTGTTGTCCCTCTTGGGTTGGTTTTTTTGAATTGAGGGTGTAATTTGGTGCTTGATTAATGAAGTTTTCTTCTTGATAAAAAAAAAAAAAAAAGATTGGTGTGAGCATGGACGAAATTCTATGGTGTGGCTAGCCCACCCTCATTTTTTTTTCTTTTATATATATTTATATATTTAAATATACATATAGTAAATACTTTTTATAAGGGAAATTTCACATTCTATGCTTAATATTGGGTGTTAATTAAAATATATGCTAGACATATTAAGGATTTCAAAAGAATGCTACTTTTTGGTACTCTACCAAAAATACCCCCCTCACTTCTTTCTTCTCTCTTCCCCCCCTCTCTCTCACCTCCCAGCACCATCAACACTATCACCACACTAAATACTGCATTTCAAACAGATTTGGGCATGATTTTTGGGGGTTTTTTTGTGAATTTTTCTAGATCTAAAACTCTGAATTCTGCAGAAAATTGACATTGTTCGATGATGCTCAATTCCAGATTGATGGGGCCTTAAAAATTAAGATTTTCATGACAAAAAATAACTTTGCTCGATGATGGTTCAATGGGCTCGATGCAATTCTTGCAATAGACAAAATTTTTCACTCGGGTGTCTGTTTAAGGTGATTTTTTTTATTTTGGGTATTTTTTCAATATCTACATGTTTTGATATGCTCATATTCACATTTGTGAAGTTTAAAACTTGAAAACATACCAAAATATATCTTAAACATGGGATATGTTTGGATTTTTGTATTTTTTTCTCAAGTGTTACACTTCACAAAAGTGTATATGAGCATGTCAAACGTGTATATCTTAAAAAAATATCAAAAATAAAAAAACAAATTAGCCAAAATGGACATCTGAGTGAAAAATTATGTCTCTTACAAGAATCGCATCGAGTCCATCGAACCACCATCGAGCAAAGTCGTTTTTTTTCATGAAAATCTTGATTTTGAACGCCCCATTGAGCTGGCATCGGGCACCATCGAACCACCATCGAGCAAGGTTGATTTTTTTGCAGATTTCAGAGTATTAGATCTGAGAAAAAAAATCGCAAAAGAAAAAAAAAACTCAAAAACCATGCCCATATCTGTTCAAAATTAGTATGGTGGTATGGTTGGTGGTGCCGTGAGGTGAGAGGGAGTGAACCGAAAGAGAGAGAGAGAGAGAGAGAGGGAGAGAGGGAAAAGAGTAGTGAGAAGAGAGAAGAGATGGGGGTAATTTTGGTGGGAAATTTCACTTCTATGCATAAAGTGTACCCAAAATACAAAAAAATGCCACCATTATTCATCTTTTCACTTTGGTACTAAAGATTCATTATGTATCCAAACTACCCCTCTTATTTTCCCCCAAAGCAAAACTTAATTCTCTCTCTCTCTATTGCTTCCTCTCTCTTTCTCTTGGACCTAACTCAGAACCCCAAACCTCGAGCCGACGGCACCTAGCTTCGCCGCCACCGAGATCGAGTCCGACTTGGGTCCTTCGCGACCATCGCCACCTCCAAGGAAACGAGACACCCCATCGCCTCCTCCAAGGAAACGAGATAACATCACTGCCTCCAAGCATTTGACGGGAAACAAGACACCCCATCGCCTCCTCTAAGGTATTTTCGAAACCAAATGCTTCTTTGTTTTTTTATTTCTGTATGCAATCTGGGTCGAGGGGTAATATAGGTTGAGGGGTATGAATCGCATTTCGTGTATTTTTTTCACAGTTTGCTGATGTTACTCAATGGGTTCGATGAGAGCTCAGTATATGCTCAATTAGATAAACATATTTGGTTCAATAGAAGTTCGATAGTAGCTCGATACAAGCTTGATGGTATTGATGCATTAGATATGGATATGGCTCGATGTTAGCTTGATTGGATTAGATTGATAGGTCTAGATAGGGTTCGATAGGATGATTTCTCGATAGGCTTGTTAAGGTTTGATAGAATTATTTCTCAATAGGCTCGATAAGATGATTTCTAGATAGGCTCGATAGTTAGTCGATAGGGTTAATAGAATTTGGCTCGATAGGAGCTCGGTGAATGCTCGATTATTTGAAAATTAAGATAGATTCTTTTATCTCGATGTGAGCTCGATAGTGTCTCGATAGGCTAGTGTTGTAGCTCGATGACAGTGTTTACTTCAGTTTTTTAATGATTTTTTTTTTTTAATTTTTGCCTGATTCTGTTTAACTGTAACGTCCCAAAAATGCTAATAGAGCTTAGTGCCTTGATTAGCATGATGGGAGGGCATAATTGGATATATGAGTGATTACTTGATTAAATGAGTGACTATGTGACATGCATGATTTATATGATAATATGAATATATTTATATGCATGTTTATGAGTATTAACTATGCATGTGGGCCCTTTCTTGTTTATAAGTGCATATTTGTAATTTTGGCCTGTTAAGGGCATAAATGTGATTATATGTGTTAAATGGTTGGGACTACATTATTATGTGGATATATTCGCAGTATATGGCTTGAGGCGATCCTAGTGAGTGAATTAGTATAATAGTCACAGCGGGGTTTAATACCCGACTTGGGGTGAGCCTAGGGGTATTTTGGGAAACCTAACATATATTTGGGATTTATCGAGTAACGAGTAAGTATTTGGTGATTATTTGGGCATGTCAGGATTAATTGGGAATTTGTAGGATGACTTGAGGAATTAGCGAGAAACGGGGGAAATGACCATTTTGCCCTTATGGGCAATAAAAGGGTTGAGTTATCACTAAGAGCGTTTTGGTATTTATGTTGAGGATACAGTAGGATAAGCTTCAAGACCAAGCCAGAATAAATTAGAAGCATCTCTCAGCACACCCTCTCTCTTACTCTCACGTTCTCTCTATTACTCTCACGTCCTCTCTCTCTCCCTTTGGAGTGCTTTGAGGCTGAAGGAAGTTCTTGAAGAGAAACCTCGGAATTAAGCTGGAAATTTGGGGAAACTAAGCTAGGAACAGTCAAGGAATTGCTGAGGAGTAAAGCTATTGACTGAGGTAAGACTTTAGATTCTAATTGTTGAATTTCTGGTTGGGCTTTGAGTATGTTTAGGGATGCTTGGGTTAGTTCTTGAATTTGAGATTTAGGGAAATTTGAACTGGTGTTGTAGGCTATATATGTTGTTTATGAGGTGATATTGGGAATTTCGGACCTAATTTGGCTTGGGTACATATTTAGGGTTGAATTCTAAGGCTGTGAGTTGGGGAAAAATGCAGAAAACCCAGGGATTTATGGGTTCACGGGGGCGCGCCATGACCCAGTTCATGGGGGGCTTGTTGACTTGTGGGCGCGTCGCAGCCCTAAAGGGAAAGTCATGGCCCACCTCCCCCTGGGATAAGTGGCTGACACCTCTAACTTGGGGCACACCGCGACCCTTAGGGCTAGGTCGCGGCCCGCCTAGATAGCTATATCAATGATTTGGTTTTTAGGCTTGGGGAGGCTCGGGGACTTAAACCTAAGCGCTCCAGACGAATTCTACTACCCGATTTAGTAGAATTCGAGGTGCCGGAGGTTAGTATTTGATTCCAAAGCATTTAATTGGATTAGATTTTGATAGTTATACATTGTCGCTTGTTACTAGGGATACTATTAAGGCTCGGGATTGAGGATCGTGCTCGGGACCACTCCATATCCTCCGCTCAGGACTCAAGGTAAGAAAAATGCACTCGAGTTGTGAATGGGACTAAGATCCATTGTAAATGAACATATGTGTTATGTAACCTGTATATCTGTTATGTGTGATGTGAAAGTATGACCTAAGGGAGTCAGGATTGATGTTGAGCTTGAACGTAGCTCGGCCTAAATGAGCTGGGATCAGCTAAATAACTAGAGGGCTTGGCCTAAGGGCGCCGACACCTAATTAACTGTATTAAGAATGATTTATATGTTTGAATTAAACCATTATTGTTGCCTAGTTGGCACTTGTATTCTGTTGTTAATTGAACTGTTTGATCTAAAGTTTACTATGTACTCTCTGTTGTTATCTATGCTTGTTGATTATGGTTTTCTTGCTGAGCCTTGGCTCATGGGTGCTACGTGGTGCAAGTAAAGGCAAGGGAAAGCTGGACCAGCCATGAGTTGGAGAGCTTTGGGGGCGGTGTGTACATCGGCAGCTGCTCGACCACCATGGCCGAGGGAATTACAGGGACTAGAGCTAAAATTTTTATTTTTCCATTTAGGCTTGTTGCAGTTATATTAGCTTTTGAGGGTTGTAACCACCATGCAAACATTATTTTTGGGATCCCATGTATCAAACTCTTATTTTAATGAAAATGAACCATTTTACGATAAAAATATTTTAACCTTAACCTGTCACTAGACTTTAGAAACACATTAATGTTCAAACGACTTGATTAACAAGTATTGCACTATTCTAAACACACAGTGTAACGATCTTGGTTATCCAGGGCATTACTTTAACATTATGTTTTCTTACCAATTGTTTTCATGTATCGATGCAGATTTCGAAGTTGCTTGTTCCTTTTCAAGATCACTTTCCTGGCTGAGTCACATATAGGGGTGGTAGGGCTTTGGTTGATATTAAGAAAATGTTTGTGGAACTCAGCCTAATAGAACGGGCTAAGGAATCCCCTTTCAAGCAGCTCTTCTTGGCTTCAGAGTTGCATTTCTCAGGAGTTTTGGTATATGAGCTAATGTTGCGGAAAATAGCAAGTCAAAAAGAAGATGAGGTGCATTTATCTTTTGGCTCCAAGTCCTGTAGATTCGGCGTGGGAGAGTTTGCTTTGGTGACAGGGTTGAATTTTAGTTATGCACCATCACAAGTAGAGTTGGATAAGCGTTTGACCAGTGATCTCTTGATATAGGAGTATTTCAATGATGCTGAGAAAGTAAAGCTCCTACAGTTGGAGAATGCTTTCAAAACTTGTACTGTGGTTGAAGATGTGTACAAGTTGGGTCTCTGTTTGTTGGTTAAGGGGGTTCTAAATGCCATAGAGGGAAATTTGAATATATGGTTAGATATGCTGAAGATGGTTGAGGACATAGACTACTTCTTCATCTATCCATGGGGGAAGTTCTCTTACTAGAGGCTTTTAAATTCTTGTAAGAAGGACATGCAGCACCAGAAGGCTAACTAAGAAAAAAAGAAGGATGCTTGTTGACACAATTTTTCGCCAACAGTGTATTAAGAAATAGTAGGATAGATTAGTGCTTAGTATAAACCGTAATAAAAAAATGAAATGAATTCACAAGAACACAAATATTTTACGTGGTTCAGTGGTTAAAATCCACCTAGTCCATGAGTCTATATTATTGTTGTTTCACTCTTTATTTTGGCAGAGTTTTAGTATTACAGAATAATCGGTCCCTTTTTCCTGTCCAATATTCTCAGTATTTATAGAGAAATTCCATAGACGGGTTTAGGTAACCGCGTGAGTCAATTACGCATATACATATTTATTACATTTAATATGTATATTTCCCATTTATAATAGGATATGATTTGATCATATAGTAAATGTTCTCCTAATATCTGAGACATTAAATTTAACAACCTGGTCATAAATAACCGTATAATGGGATTCCGAGTCTCCAGGGATCCTTGAGTATGCAATACATTTGAGTTAGCACGAGCTGAACATCTCCTCCAAGCTCATATTTCGAATGCCGTTTGAATATTATGAGCCTACACTTCACAACTGTCGTGTCTGTAGCTCGGGTTAAACCCAGGACGCCTAACACCACATGTGCCCATGTGAAACTGGAGTTGCTTATGTGGATAACAAGTAGATATCATTCTCTTGGTTATTTCTCCGTATATATTATTTGCCAGCTGTACCCGAACTGAGTGAATGATTCGAGCTAAAATTATGGTACAACAATGCTGTAACGCACTACTTCCTTAGAGCCATTACTAAGTGAGTTAAAAATGTGCCATTAGCTCGCTAATCAAGGTTTTAGGTTAAAATTGTGATTAAACTGAAACAAAACTTGTTTAATAACATTAATTATAAAATTTGGACATTCATTGAAATCATTAAAAAGTTACAAAGTTAGGATCCCAAAAATATTGTTTAGGAAATACTTTACAACTCAAAAATATAATTAGGGTCGACCTAGGCGACAAAACAACCAATACAATACATCTTCCCAAAATAACCTTGGTCGTGGTAGCCAGGTAGGCCGAACATGTACTCGTCGCTCCATGCTCTCTGTACTCATGGTTGGTCGACCTTTCCCTTGCCCTTACCTACACCATAGAGCACCCGTGAGCCGAAGCCCAGCAAGAAAACTCAACACAAAGTATATAATATATATAACAAACCACAGAGTACGACCAAAATAGCCAACGACCTAAACACATAGTGGCCAACGCCGTCTTAGGTGCTTTACCAGGCTCTAGGTCCGCACTCTTCACCGAGAGGGTGGCTCCGGCACCCTAAGAGGGTCTCGCTCTAGCGGCCTGCACTCAGCGTGCTCAACTCCAAACCCGACCCCTTGCCGTACTCGGCTTCCTATCGTTCTCGGCCTTCGCTATTCCCAGCCTTCGCCGTTCATTCACAAACATGCATCACATAGCACAATACCAATAGATATTTAAACATACACTGAACATAAACATCAGGGTCACGCCCTGCAATACAGACAATAGGGCTACGCCCTTCAATACGAACAATGGGGCCACACCCTGCTCTACGGGTTCAACAATTTGCTTACCTTAACTCCAAGTGCTAGCTATCAGGTAAGCAACAATGAATTCTGAGAACGATCCTCTCCCGAGTCCTAGCGGTAACCTAGTCAAAAACCACAAGTAACGGTCTCAGTACTATCCGATTTATAATTGAATCCTAGAACCAATCCTGTGCTCTTAGACCTCCAATTTCCCCACACGGGGTGGTGAAATTGTCCCCCGAGCCCCCTAGGCCTACACCTTAAAATTACAAATTTAAGGGCTCTAAAAATGGCCTAGCGTCGCGACACAGCCATACAGGCACCGCGGCACCCAGCCAGGGCCCCTGCCCTGGTTCATCACAACGCCGCGACTCAGAAGAACAACGACGCAGTGCTCCTACGCGAACCCAGAAAACTGGGTTTTTCCACCATTTTTCCCTGAGCCAAAACTCACCCAAGTCATGCCCAAAGTGCACCTAAGTCCCAAAAGGTCTCAAAACCCCAAATAACACCACATACACAACATAAATGCATCAAAACCCAATCCAAACTCACACCCGAACTCAATTTCAATCAATGGTTTAAAATTCTACAAAAACTTAAACAAACTGGAAACTTTTCAAAACTTGAAGGAATCCTTACCTTTGGAACAGAATTTCAACCCTATGCTGCCTCCAATGCCACTCCAAGCTTCAATCCTTAAATTCCCAAGCTCAAGTTCTTCAAAACTTCATCCCAAAACCCAAATTCAGAAATCAAAATCATATTCCTCAAGAACAACATAAAATACCTAAACCACGTAAATGAATCCTTACCTCCTCTTAAATTTTGAGATTTCTAAGTGTGGATGGCTGCTTATCTCTTCCGCAAATGAATTCACTTCCAAATTCCTTCAAAAATTCAGGTGCCTCAAGCTTGTTGTTGGTTTTTCCTTTTAGAGCTCCCAAGAACCAAATGAGTGAATGGAAGAGTGTTAAACGGGTATGGCTTTCCTTCAACCAAAGGTTATCTAATCACTGCGCAAAAGACCATTCTACCCTTCCCTCTAACTTAGTTCTAGGCTAACCCACAAGGGCATCTAGGTCCTTTCATCCTTTTGCAAAAATGCCACCTTTCACTTATTATTTCAGTAACAACACCAATTCTCAGGTTACTAGTAGTTACCAATCTCACAACCAAATACCAAGTTCGTGACTCTCTGTTAACACCGCGAGACAGGATCTCCTCATGTCGAAAACACCGCACATCGCTCAAAATCATACCCTCAACGGGTTCAAATTACAGATATGTCCCTTGTTATCTCGAAATTTCGTTCGGTGACATGGCAATAGGATGGGACAAGTGGCAATACATGGTCAATAAATGACACATTAATAGTCAATAAATGTGTTGACTAAAGAAGTGAAAAGGTTGGGAGTTGACCTGCGGGGTTGTGATATTACTGGTTAGGAAGTAAATTAAGTCGACCAGAGATGTGTCATGCTAGACCAGAGATGTATCGTGCTAGACCAGAGATGTGTCATGCTAGACCAGAGTTTTGTCATCCCCAACCAAAAATGTGTCATGCTAGACCAGAGATGTGTCATGCTAGACCAGAGATGTGCCATGCCCAACCAGAAATGTGTCATGCTAAACTAGAAATGTGTCATGCTAGACTAGAGATGTACCATGCCCAGCCATAAATGTGTCATGCTAGACCAGAGATGTATCATGCTAGACCAGAGATGTGTCATGCCCAACCAGAGATGTGTCATGCCCGACCAGTGGTGTGATTTTCCATGCCGACCAGATGTGTGATTTGCCTATCCCGACCAGAGGTGTGCTTTGACTATGCCGACCGGTGGTGTGTTTGGTGTTGTCTTCACTGACCAGTTACTTTGGGGATGGATTTGGTTGGTCGACTAATCAGAATCTCAGTAGTTACTAGTGACTCTTTAGTAAAGCCTCAGTAACAACTTCAACCCGAATCATTCGTAACTGCCGCGGAAATCTCTTAGATATCCCAGAGTAATAACTATATTGTTGTAATTTAAGTTTGTTTATTATTTATTAATTAAAGTCGGATGAAACAAGGTCAAAACAAGATATTTCTCATGTATGATCCATGAGCCTATAAATAAATGGCTCATGGCATCATTTGGGGGGGGGGGGGGTGGGGAGATCATTTTGAGACTTGGAGACTCTCTAATTGTGAGACTTTGGGACTGTTACTTGGGGAATTCTTGGGGCATTTTCTGAGAGAGCTTAGAGAGAGAAAGGTTATATTCTCAAGAGAGAGAAACTCAGTTGGCTCAAGTTCATCTGATCTTAAGTCTAGGATACATATATCACAACTCCAAGTGGATTAGGCTATTACCAAAAAATTGGGACTGAACCACTAAACAATTACTTGTGTTATTTACTTTATATTCAAGGCTTATTGTCGTTTTTGCGTTTACTCGCAATTGGCCAAAATCGTGGTCAACACCCCTAATAACCAAACGGGTCCCACATGCATATTTAATTCACCTAATCATGCATTTCTAATCACATAATCATTGAATTCACATATTAACATAATTAAAACAATTATTGCCCTCCCGGCACACTAATCAAGACCCTGAACCTTATTAGCAAATTTTGGATGCTAGAGATGCCAAGGTGCAATAGGAGTTAAAGTACACTTTTTATGGTCTTGGGGATGCTTAGTTGGTCGCACCGAAAGAATAACGATTCACCTATTCTGTCCCTTCGCCGATGTTATTGAAGAGCACTGTAAGTTATATTTGATTGACGTTAAGCAATTATGTTTAGCTATATGTTTGTCTTTTATGATTATTTTAGTTAAATCAATGTTTTATGTTGTTTGCAGTTGATCGTCCCTCCGTTGTTGAAGCCCCGACCATCATAGGTCGATTATTACAGGTCTTTCACTCCGGGAGATGTTCCCCTGTATCTCGAGCTTGGCTAAGATCCTGAGGAGTTTGATGGGGAGGACGAGGCGGCCATGGATTTTGAGAAAGTGGCTGAGATAGTTTCTCAGGTGTCTCAGGCAGCGAAGATTTTTTATGATACTGTCCCTGAGGCGGAGGAGGTTCCCATCCCTCTCGCTGCCTTTTCTGCAGCCCTAACCCTAGCCCCCGTTCTAGCTGATATCAAAGAGTTGATGAAGCAATTGGAGAGAGTCGAGGGTCAATAGGAGGCCCTCTTGAAGAACCAGTCAGTGATCATGGATGTAGTTAGTCAGATCTTGACATTTATTAAAGAACAACCGAGGGACTCCAGGGCAAATTCAAACTCAGAGTCACTGGATATTCTAGATGACTTTGAACTTGATCCAACCACTCCTCCCACACTTGTTGTGACACTTGATGCTGCGACTCCGAGAGTCACTATTGTCAACCTTGAGGAGGTGCATGAGGTTCAGTTTAAGAGGAGAAGATGCATGCCAGAACGGTTTGAGGACTACATTGATCCAATAAGGAAAAGACCTCGCAATGATGCAACTACAGATAAAGAGGAGGCATTGGTTGCTTGACCCTCTCAAGAAGCCAGATGTCAAACTGTATAGGACACTATGCAAGTGGATGCTTGGAGATATCCCCAACAAGACTCCGAGGGATGTGAAGACAGGGTGTCACGATCCAACATGATTTCTAACGTGAAAGATACCCCGGTCATGGATCGATGATGGGGTAAGCTATTTATTTAAAATGTTAACAAATTCTATCCTATTTTAAAAATTGTTAGTTCTGTTTTGACTGGCTCGATATGAGCTCGATGAGGGATTGTATGAGCTCGATAGGGGCTCGATGGGGGAACAAGGTAGCTTTTGAGGTTAAATGTGTGAATTGGCTTGATATAAGCTCGATAAGATCTCGATACGAGCTCAACATGGCTTGATAGAGTTTGATAGGGGCTCGATATGAGCTCGATGGGGGGTTGTATGAGCTTGATATGAGCTCAATTGGGGCTCGATGGGGGAACAAGGTAGGTTTTGAGGTTAAATGTGTTAATTTTCTTGATATGAGCTCGATAGGAGCTCGATATGGATCAATAGGGTTCGGTAGGGGCTCGATGCGTGCTTTTCAAACTACATTTCAGGAATTTATGCTGATTTTTGCTAACTTTTTGTTCTGTCTTCTCTTTGTAGCATATTGATTCGGCACAGCACATGCTTTGTAGGCGTCGTCAGTTATTCCCCAAGACATATCGCCGGAGTACTGATGTGAAGAGTGTGATGTTCTCACAAGTGATACCTGCCAGATATGATCAATACAAGAACAATACTAACAAAGAAAGGTACTTTGGGATGCTGACGTCATGTCCATGGTGACTGGCCTCGAGAAACAGTTTGTAGCGTCTTGGTCAGGAGTTCAGGATGTATATTGGTGCCATAACTATCAACAATCTCATTAGTTTTCCATTGAGGCTTCTATTTCTTGGACATTCACCATATATTATTCAGACATCTCGACGATTAGTGACGCACAGATGGAGGAAATTATGAAGCCATGGTGCATGTTGTTTCCTTCTTTATTGTTGCAGAGTAAAGTATTCAAGGATAGCTCGATGTTGAAGATCCATGCATTAGGAAAGAAGCCACATCAATTCATATGGCGTTGCCTATAGCGACACGAGCTCACTCAGTCCAAGAGAAGGTAAATAACATCATCTTTATACTATATCAGTTTCTAAGGAAATTTATAGTACTGTACATTTAATGTTTATATGTTTTTAATAGTGGAGATTGTGGTGTGTATGCTATCAAGCATATTGAGCATCTCATTTCCGGCCTTCCATTGGGAACCATTTGTGATGAAAATATAGAGTTGTTTAGGAACAAGTGCACGGCAGGCTTGTGGTATTAGAATGTGCGACCTTGACTGAATTCCACACCATTAGATACTTGTATATATATATATATTTTATTGGACATATTTTACAAGAGCAATTATGATAGGATTCTCATTTTTGATGATGACTGTATGTATACAGGTTCTTTACATGTTCTATTTTTGTTTTGAGTTTCTTTGTGATAACTAAAGAAATATAGTTGTTGTAAAGGAATTATCGAGTTGTTATCGAGCTCTATCAAGCTGTTATCGAGCTATATCAGGCTCTAGAGAGCTTTATTGAGCAACATACATATTTGACTTTAAATTTAATTTAATAGGCTATTATCGAGCAGCCATCAAGCTAAGAAAACAGTCAGGTTTAAAATTCATTTTAACAAGTCTGTCATCGAGCAGTTATCGAGCCGCTATTAGGCCCATATCGAGCTATTATCGAAACATATCGAGTTTATATCGAGCTACACAGAATTTGGCAAAAAAAAAAAACAAGGGAAACCAAGCAAAGTTAATAATGAAAACGCATCCAAATTGATACAAATAGTTTATTGTCTAATTTTGCATGAAGCCCTGTTGTGGCCAAGACCACCACACATACTACACTTACACTCTTAGCACAACACTTTCCTCGTCGATGGATAACGTTTTGTCTTCGTTCTTCCTACTTTTTTCTTCTTCGGGCGACCAACTGGTTGTTTTTCAACGGGTACCCCAACTTCCATATTCTTTATTTCCTTAGGAATTGTCCACTCGTCCTCGTTGCCAGTTGGGTAAATTATTTCTTTATATGACTCCCTCCACATCTGAGTAGTGTAGAATGGGAAACACAGTGAGTATATGTTAACACTGTGGTCGATGGTTGCAGCCACTGCATGAACACAAGGTATCCCTATAATCTAGAACATGCCACAAGAGCATGTTTTGGTCATCAAATTCACCTCACCATCACCATCTGGGTCTACCACATGAAATTCGAACTGTCCAAGAGCGTGGACTTTCAAGTACCTTGCATCACCTGCAATACCTGCCAAATATTTCTCTATTAGTGGTGATAATTTGGATGTGCACTTTTCTACCTCATCACGCCGCCCAACAAACCATGACTAAAGTGTGAAACAAATGAATTCCACAAAAGTAGTGACTAGGAAGGTTCTTGCGTCTCTAGTTTTGTTGTTAAACTTTTAGCGTAGTTGCTTATCATTATATTATATCATTCCCATGAAAGTAAGCACGGGTCCACTTATTGAAGCCAATACCCTCGAGATATTGACCTATGGCAGGATCCATTTGTCTTATATTGTTAAAGAACCTGTGAAATTTTGACTTCCGAAATGCATATGCTGCATTCCACATCTCTGTGTGATGGTGATCAGTCTTGAACTTAGCGATTACATTCATACTTATATGATAATAGCATGCAGCATGGTAGGCATCAGGGAAGATGGCCTCAAGAGCATGAATAATGCTAGCATGCATGTCTGATACAAAAGCCAGATTATCAACAAGTCCAATGGCTTCCTTCAATTTCATCATGAAATACTTCCAAGAATTGTGATTCTCACTGTCCACCAATGCAAATGCAATTGGATAAATGTGGATATTCGCATCCAATGCAACAGCACACAACATGTGGCCACCATACCTTATCTTTAAGAAAGTGCCATCCACACATATCATAGGATGATGTGATTTAAATCCCGTTCTACAAACTCCAAGTGAGAAGAAGTAGTAAAGAAAGCGATCATCCTCTATGATAAAATCGGTTATTGTACCTGGATTCTTTTGCTACAACATGTGCAAGTAAGAACGTAACTTGGAGTAGGATTCTTTAGGTGTCCCTCTGACATAACTGATAACTCTACAAAATAGAGTTATTTTACCATATTTTATATGCTAATTGTTGCTTAGTTCTTGAGTTTTTAATTAACTTATTAAAGTTTTTATGTAATTTTTAATTTATTAGTCTTATTGTAGTTTTCTAGATTTTTATATGTTTTTATATATATTTTATTATAATATGTTGTAGTTTAATTATTTGAAATTTGTTTTGTTAGATTATAAGTTAAAAAATGTGATTTTATTGAACTTAATTGCCAAAGTAAATTAAATTTCAATTAGTATTTTCATGGAATTAATATGAGTTATTTTATAATTGAAAATATTTGATTCTAATTTAATATTTACTTATTCTGTAGGTTGTACTTTGTAATTTTTTTGCTTGAAAAAGAAGAAAAAAGGAAATAAAAGTGATATTTTTGTAGAAAGTAACAAGAAAAATGGTTGTTTTTCCAAATGACCACTAGGCCCACGCCTTCCATCAACTCCTCCAGCTGAAGACTTCCCAGCCGTACGGGCTTGCCAGCTGCCCACCAAAGTCTTCTCCTCAGCCTGCATTTCCATCAGCCTTCACCCCATTCCAGCCCCCAGCCGTACGACCCAAAGCTCATCCAATTGAAGCAGCCACGCCTGGCACCAGCCCATGAACCGCCTGCCCCATCTGCCAGCAGCAAGGCCACGCCCAGCCTGACCCAGCCCCCTCTTGAGCCCATCAAGTTGTACAATGTCCCCTATGTCCAAAATGCCACTTTTTACCCATTTTTCTACACACTTTTTACCCCAAAATAATCATCACTCTTATAATTTACCCATTTTTACCATATTATTATTAATTTAATCAATTTACTTAATTTAAATTGATTATTTTAATAATCTCATTTTGGCTATAAATAAGGGTTTTGAAGACCATTTTTTGGTGCTTAATTTTTGGTTACCATCTTTTTTCTCCCATTTTCTCTCGACCATTCTCTCTTCCATTTGGGTTTTTCAAGAGCATTTTGCAAGTATGTATGTCATTTATTTTGTAATTTCTACTCTAGTTATGTGCTTCTAATCTTTTTCATAAGATTATTAAGATCATGATGAAGCAACTTGTAACTAGGTAATATTTATGTTGTATGTTGATTTCCCTTGTAATACAACAAAGTTTATGGATTTTTCTTCTTCATATATTTCTTTCATCTTAAATATCTTGTATTTTAGATTGTTAGAACATATTTACACTTTGTTCTTCATTAGTGCATAAACATAATATTCTTTGTGTAAGATGTGTCATTAAATTGTACACATCCATGCTTAGAACAAAAATATTATGTTTTGCCTTATAAATAATATTCATTGATTTATTTGTTATTTCATTAGATTGATTTACACTAAATGCTTTGAAATTATAATTTTGAAAAGTGAAGAAAAATCCTATCTTTTTATAAGAAATTTGTGCTTAAAATTATAAATCTTTTTTGGAAAATGATAGTTTAAATTATTTTAACTATCACTAAAACTTGGGAATCAATATACTAATAAATATTATTAAACTTACATTTTGTGGATTCTAGTATCTTAATAATCTTTTCTTTTAACACTTATTTTCAACTCATTATTGATTTATTTTTATTCTCTTAAATAGCTTTATTTTTAAATCTTTTATTTTATGTTCATAATATTAAAACTCATCAATCTTTGGAACTAGGTTAGAATTTATTACTTTTGATTTAAAATAGTTTTCTCTTTTCAATTTTAGAAAACTCCTTTGGGTTCGACATCCTTGCTTACACGATCACTATTCTTTATGAACGATTCGTGCGCTTGCGATTTATAAATTTTTAAACATACCCATTTTGGGTCCAACAAGTTTTTGGCGCCGTTGCCGGGGAGTTGCAATGAAGAGAAACCAAATTTATCTCAATGTTAGTAAATTCTTCTACTAGTTATTTTAATTTTTTTGCACTTAAAAAAAAACTAAAAAAATATACATATCTATAAAATCTAAAAAAAAAAGATAAAAAGAAAATTTGGGACGGTTCTACCACCCATATAAAAAAACTTATTTATATATTTATATTTATTGCATTTTTTTTTAGTGACGGCACTTGTGCCTCCTAATTTTTCTATCTTTTTAATGTTTATAGTTGATGGCACTTGTGCCTCCTAATTTTGTTATAATTTTGTTGTAATTTTATTTCTTTTATATCTTTGTTAGTTAACGGCACTTGTGCCTCCTAACATTTGTTGTAATTTTCTTTATTTATATTGTTGTAATTTTTATTTTATTTAATTTCCGCAAATTACTAGTTGATGGCAATTTTGCCTCCTAGCTAGTTGATGGCAATTTTGCCTCCTAGTCCTCTATCTTATGTTTGAGTTGATGGCACTTGTGCCTCCTAGTTTTTACCTTAATTTTTTTATGGTTGATGGCATGCTATGCCTCCCTACTCTTCCCTTAATTGTAGTCTTATTTAATTTTTGCCTTATTTTTCTTTGTCTTCTATAATATTTTAGTGTAATATTGTGAAAAATACTTGAAAAAAAAAAAAAAAACTTAAACCTTGTCCTTTCACCATAAGCAATTTTTGCTTATAGGAAATTTGAACAAAATTCCCAATCGCCTCTACTAATTAACCTCGGGGAGTTGTTAGTAGTGCGCGAGTAAGTGGAATCAAATAGGCCTGGGGACAAGTAAACCATAAGAATTATATTGTTGTGAAATCTCTAAAAATTATAAGTATGCTCTTTGGTTGCGGTTTAACTGATCTTCCACATCAGAAAATTGCTTGTTTGAGATTATCCTTGTTGCCTTGTTTGTTAAAATTGTATGCATCATTGGGAACGTAACTCTAAAAAACGATTAGTAAAAAGACGTTTATCTTTGCTTGAAATTGAAAGTGTTACTAAAAATTTGAGCATAATGGAACCTATTGATAATCCTGTTGATGAAAATGTTGTGCCTGAAAAAACTTTGCTTGAATATTTTGCACCTAATTCATCTAATGCTCCTTCATGCATTGTTTTACCTACAACTTCTGCTACTCATTTTGAGCTTAAACCAGCAATCATTCAATTGTTGCCATCTTTTTATGGGTTAGATAGAGAGGATCCTTACATGCATGTCAAAGATTTCTTAGAAATTTGCTCAACATTTAAATTTCAAAAATTTTCTGATGAGTCAATCAAACTAAGATTGTTCCCTTTTTCATTAAAAGACAAATCAAAAGCTTGGTTAAATTCCCTTCCCACGGGGTCTATAACTACATGGGATCAACTTTATAATAAATTCTTACTGAAATTTTTTCCTATGTCTAAAAGTGATAGTCTAAGGAGAGAAATCTCCGAGTTTTTTCAAAAAGATAATGAAGAGTTTTATGAATGTTGGGAAAGATTTAAAGATTTATTATTAAAATGTCCTCATCATGGTTTTGAAAAATGGAGACTTGTAAAATATTTTTATGATGGTTTGACTCCCTCTAATCGTCAAATGATTCAATCTATGCATACTAGAAATTTTTTAAAATTTCAAGGACAAGAGGCGTGGGACGCCCTTGAAGATTTATCTGTCAATTCACAACAATGGAATTATTTTGATCCTAGGTCTAGGTCAACTAATTCACCAAAAATAGGAGGAAGGTGTGAAGTAAAAGAAGAAGTAGACTTAAGAACATCCTTAGACGAATTAGCAAGAAAAGTAGAAGCTTTAGCCATAAGCCAAACTATAAACTCTCCAATACAACCAAGAAAAGATGTTTGTTCTATATGTTCTAGTCCGTGCCATAATGCCCAATCATGTCCTTCCTACCAAGAAGCCTTTTCTGAGGAGGCCAATGCACTTCATGCTTATGGGAAACCAAATGATAGCCCATTTTCATCCACCTACAATCCAAATTGGAGAAACCATCCGAACTTTTCATGGAGACAAAACCAACCCCAAATGAATCAAGGGCAGCAATACAACACACAAAACCAAGCTCATGCCCCACAAAATCAACCATATCCGCAACAAAGAAAACCTTCCTTAGAAGATACTTTACAACAATTTATGCAATCCATCCAACAAATCCTACAAAATCAATCTCAATCTATTACCAAACTCGAGACACAAGTAGGACAACTCGCCACTGCTTTAGCTGATAGAGAAAAAGGAACATTCCCTAGTCAACCTATCCCTAATCCAAAAGGTCAATATGAGATAGGAAAGTCTAGTCATAATGGAGAAGTCAAATCAATTTCAACTCTTAGGTCTGGAAAGAACATTGTCAAACCCGATTACATACCCGAGGTTGAAAACGAAAAAGTAAAAGAAAAGAGTCAGCCTTCTAGTTCTAATCTCAATGACTCATCAAACAAAGAAATTTCAATCCATCCTTTCATTCCAAAAGCCCCATTCCCACAAAGATTACTTCCAATTAAAAAAGGCGGCCAATATAATGACATCTTAGAAGTTTTTAAACAAGTTAGTATCAATATCCCTTTCTTAGATGCCATTAAACAAATTCCTGCCTACTCTAAATTTTTAAAGGATCTTTGTACTGTTAAAAGAAACACTAATGTTCCTAAAAAGGCGTTTTTAACTGAACAAGCTAGTTCCATTATTCAATATAAGAGTCTTGTTAAATATAAAGATCCTGGGTGTCCCACAATTTCATGCATTATTGGTGATCATTTTATTAATAAAGCTTTACTTGATTTGGGTGCTACTGTGAATTTATTGCCTTATTCTGTTTATAAGCAACTTGGTCTTGGTGAGCTAAAACCTACCTCTATAACTCTTCAATTAGCCGATCGTTCTGTGAAAATTCCTAGAGGCATTATAGAGGATGTTTTGATAAAAGTTGATAAATTTTATTTTCTTGTTGACTTCATTGTTCTTGATACTCAACCTGTGGAAAATATGCATGCTCAAATTCCTATCATTTTAGGTAGACCATTCTTAGCTACATCTAATGCAATCATAAATTGTCGTAATGGTGTTTTGAAATTATCTTTTGGAAATATGACTGTTGAATTGAATGTATTTAATGTGGTTAAATCTGTTGAGTGTGAAGAAGTGCATGAAGTTAACATGATAGATAGTATATGTGAAGATGATGGAAATGACTTACTTGAGTTTTGTGAAAAATACTTTGGTATGAACTTGCATGTTGGTGACTTTAATAATGATGTGAATTCTTTGCTAGAGCCTATACCCTTACATGAAACCAAAGTTGAACATTTTTCACCCTTAGATCATGTTCAATCAATTTCTGAGTCTCCAAAGTTAGACCTTAAACCTTTACCAGAAAATTTAAAATATGTTTTTCTAGGAGAATCTGAAACCTTACCTGTTATCATAGCATCTGCTTTAGATAAAGAACAAGAAGATAAATTGTTAGATGTCCTTAGAAAACATAAAGAAGCCATAGGTTGGACCATTGGAGGCATTAAAGGAATTAGCCCATCCATATGTATGCATAGAATCCATCTAGAAGAGAACGCTAAAACCTCTCGGGAATGTCAAAGAAGGTTAAATCCAAATATGAAGGAAGTAGTTAGAGAAGAGATCATAAAATTGTTAGACGTAGGTATCATTTACCCTATTTCTGATAGTCAATGGGTTAGTCCAGTTCAAGTTGTGCCTAAGAAGTCTGGGATCACAATTGTTGAAAATGAGAAAAATGAATTAATCCCTACTAGAGTACAAACGGGGTGGAGAGTGTGCATAGATTATAGAAAGCTGAATAACGTTACTAGAAAAGACCATTTTCCATTACCTTTTATTGATCAAATGCTTAAAAGATTAGCTGGCCATGCATATTATTGCTTTCTTGATGGGTATTCGGGATATAATCAAATCCCCATCGCCCCAGAAGATCAAGAAAAGACTACTTTTACATGCCCTTTTGGAACTTTTGCATATCGTCGCATGCCCTTTGGATTATGCAATGCACCTGCAACTTTTCAAAGGTGTATGATTTCAATTTTTTCTGACATGGTTGAAAGATTTCTTGAAGTATTTATGGATGATTTTTCTGTGTTTGGTTCCTCTTTTGATGAATGTTTGCACCATCTTTCACTTGTTTTAATTCGTTGCAAAGAGAAAAACCTTGTGCTTAACTGGGAAAAATGTCATTTTATGGTTAAAAAAGGAATTGTTTTAGGTCATGTAATCTCATCTGATGGAATAGAAGTTGATAAAGCTAAAGTTGATCTTATTTCAAAACTTCCCCCACCTAAAACTGTGAAAGAAATTAGATCATTTTCAGGCCATGCCGGTTTTTATAGAAGATTTATAAAAGACTTTAGCAAAATTTCTCGGCCTTTATGTCATTTACTTGGAAAAGAAAATGCTTTTGTCTTTGATAATAATTTCCATGTTGCCTTTGAAAAATTTAAAAATTTGTTGACTACTGCACCCATTATTCGACCTCCTGATTGGAAAATACCTTTTGAAATAATGTGTGATGCTTCTGATTATGCTATAGGTGCTGTCTTAGGACAAAGACTTGAAAAAATACCTCATGTAATTTACTATGCTAGCAAAACTTTAAATGATGCTCAATTAAATTATTCCACAACCGAAAAAGAATTGCTTGCTGTTGTTTTTTCATTGGAGAAATTTAGATCTTATTTGTTAGGATCTAAAATTATTGTTTATTCTGATCATGCTGCATTAAAATATCTCTTGTCGAAAAAAGATGCTAAGTCTCGTTTGATCCGTTGGATCTTGCTTTTACAAGAATTCGACTTAGAAATACGTGATAAAAAAGGATCTGAAAATGTTGTTGCTGATCATTTATCTAGACTAGTTGTTGAAACTATACATGATTCCACTCCTATCACTGAAACTTTTCCTGATGAACAATTAATGCATATTTCTTCATTGCCTTGGTATGCTGATATTGTTAATTATTTGGTCACTAAAGAAATACCATCTCATTGGTCTAAGCATGATAAATCTAAATTTTACTCTGAGGTGAAAAACTTTATTTGGGATGATCCTTACTTGTTTAAATACTGCCCTGATCAAATAATTAGAAGATGCATTCCAAACTGTGATCAATCTAAAATCATATCTTTTTGTCATGATCATGCATGTGGAGGACATTTTAGTGGTAAGAAAACAACTGCTAAAGTTTTACAATGTGGTTTTTATTAGCCTACTATCTTTCATGATACATATGTTTATTGTAAAGCTTGTGAACGTTGCCAAAAGTTAGGAAGTTTAACTAAAAGAAATATGATGCCTTTAAATCCTATTCTTATTATTGACATATTTGATGTTTGGGGCATTGAATTTATGGGACCATTTCCTAACTCTTTTGGTAATCTTTATATTCTTGTTGGAGTCGATTATGTATCTAAATGGGTTGAAGCTATTGCATGCCACACTAATGACCACAAAGTTGTGCTTCGTTTTTTGAAAGAAAATATATTTTCCCGTTTTGGTTCACCACGTGCTATAATTAGTGATAACGGTACACACTTTTGTAATAGGCCATTTGAACATTTGATGAAACAATATGGAATTACGCATAAAGTCTCAACACCATATCACCCACAAACTAGTGGTCAAGTTGAAGTGTCTAATAGGGAAGTTAAGCACATTTTAAAAAAAAACTGTGAATCCAACTAGGAAAGATTGGTCCTTAAGACTCACTGATGCATTATGGGCGTATCATACCGCATACAAAACACCCATTGGCATGTCACCCTACAGACTTGTGTATGGGAAGGCGTGCCACTTACATGTTGAGTTAGAACATAAAGTCTTTTGGGCAATTAAGCAGTTAAACTTTTCTTTAGACAAGGCAGGTGAGAAACGAAAACTTCAACTAAATGAACTAGACGAAATTAGGAATGATGCATATGACTATTCAAAAAAGTATAAGGATCGCATGAAATTTTACCATGATAAAAATATTTTGAGAAAATATTTTTATCCAGGTCAAAAAGTCCTTTTATACAACTCTCGTTTGCATTTATTCCCGGGAAAGTTACGCTTTAGGTGGTCCGGTCCTTACATTGTTCGTATTGTTTTTCCACATGGAGCTATTGAAATTGAAAATCCTAAAAATGGTGATATATTTAAAGTTAATGGACAAAAATTAAAACCATTTTTAGAATTAAAAACTGATGAAGTGGATGAGATACTCCTTGAGGACCCTGTTTACCATGCTCTTTGATTCCTATTTGATCTTTACAACTTGTGTTTTATTTGTTTTGTTTGTTTTATGTGTGATTTCATTTTTGTTTGTTGTATCTTCTACTCTCTTAGCGGTGCACCATATCGAGGTACGACCATTCTAAACTCTAAACTCTTGTCAATTTTAATTTATATTTATATTTTGACACATTGAGGACAATGCTTAAATTAAGTTTGGGAGTGTACGCCCTGGTTTTCCCACGGGCTGATTAGCAGGCCAAGCTACGGCCTAATCACGGTTAGCCCATTAACATCCCCAAGACCAGAGCTCCCGTTTCGAGGTCGTACCTTATTAGCTCGAGCAATCCCTGAGGACTCGCCAAGGCTGCCCAGGACTGGGTGAGGGAATCCGAAGGCCGAAGGTCGGGTCAAGGGAGCAGCTCGTGGCACGAGCTATGTATGGAGCTATGAACCCTCTGAAAAGTCAACACACGCAAGATAAACGTGCATATATCTGACATCACGTGTCCGATATCTCCCTGACTTCTCGGACACGCAGCAGGAACGTGCGTGTTCAGATATCCACGACTGGGTTGGGCCGTGCGGCCCATTATCTCCTTACCCATCGATTTGACCATACTTATGTGTCAGGTTTAGGAATTAATCATGAATGTCACAGAGTTGATATGACAAATAATAAGGTCACGGGATGACCTCCTTACCAACTTCCAGGTGCCTTCTCCTATAAATATGGAGAACCTGGGAGTTGATAGGGGTTGGGAAAAATAGTATCTGAAGAGATATATGCTTTGTAACCAAATACCCAGAATATATCAATAATATTGACTAGTGGAGTAGAGGGATTTTAACCTTCGAACCACTTAAAAACGTGTCTTGAGTCACCTAGTTCATTCTCTAAGATTCTATATCTGCGACGGCTCTATATTCAGCACTAATCCCTTTCTCTTCTTCTCTTAATTACCTGTTGGCGAAGAACCGCGTCAACAGTTTGGTGCTTTCATTGAGAGCAAGTTCGATTAGTGCTGCTGCAAACATCCAACTATGGTGACCACTCGGTCCAGGCATGGCAACAAAATAGAGCAGCATGATGGGCAGGAGGCTCATCATATTTCCATCCCTGACGAACAAATTCCTGAAGTCCAACAGAGGCCAGGAAAGCAGCCGGCGGGCCGGGACGATACAGGTAGTTCGGCGCCCCGGCCACCTAATCCGAACCCATGTTATTATACTGCGGTGGAGATGGAGAATGCTCAACTGAGGAGCCAGTTAGCAGCATCCGGTCAGCAAATCCAGGATATTCTGGCCCGACTACCCCCTCTCACAACCAACGTTAACGTTGGAGAGAGGCAAGGTGAGGCTCCAAAATCTCGCCGGGGTAATCGGTCCAGGCATAGCCGTTCGGATAGACTTTCGGCAGCCAACTCCACCCCTTCATCACACCATCGAGAGGCCAACTTCAGGGAAATGCCTGGGACCGGACAACAGCAATACAGCCGTTCGGTTAGGACGTCGACTCCTAGCTCTCAACCATCCTCGAGGATGCCCAGAAGAGCTCGAGGAAGTTCCCAGAGGAGATCCGGGGAGGGCCCACGACATCATCCCATCCCCGAAGAACGTCCTGCGCCTCGTCCAGATCGCCCGGCGCGGGACCAGCAAGTTGGCAGGGCCGAAAGGCCCCCACCAAATTTGATCCGTTTAGACGGAACCAGGATCGCTTCTCCAGTCAGGCATCCTCCATCTCCGATCAGATATCCGTCTCCTCCTCGGCCCGTCCGAGACATCCCAGCTTACATAAGTAGTAGGAGAAACCCACCATCAGCAGGACCTTCCCGGCGTAGCAGGGCGCCCGAAGAAAGCTCAGGTCCTCACCACCAAAGGCGGACTCCAAGCCTATCCGGCAGGAGTCATTGGACCGGCAGTCGCCGGAGTGATCTCTCTGAAGGAGACCTACGCCAGCGGCTAAGTTTAGCACAAAGCCACCGGGCCGCCCAGGGAGACGACCTTCGAGATCACCTCAACTCTCACAGAGAGGACCGAGCTAGAGATGGTAGCCAGGCTCGCTCGGGGGGGGGGGGGGGTCCGATCCGAAGTACAGAACGGAGGGAATGTCCCAAATAACCTATCTCAAGATAGGAGGGGCAATAACCCACCTAATGTGTACAATGGGTCCGGAGCTGTTGAGCAGCCCCAGAATGACCCAGGATCTCAGGACCAAACCCTCGAGCGCCTAACTCAGATGGAGGAATTGATGAGGAAGCTCCTATCAGAAAAAGAAAAAGACGGATATGATTCGGGAGACGAGATGGAACTCTTCGCCCCCAACATAGCAGCGACGGCATACCCATCTGGTTTTCGTATGCCTCACTTGTCAAAGTTCAACGGGGACGGAGATCCGTCAGACCATTTGGGGATGTTCAACACCCTAATGATGGCGCATAACATCGGTCCGGAGCTGCGTTGCTTGATCTTCCCTTCCACACTGACTGGACCTGCCAGGCAGTGGTTCAAGCAGGGTAAAAGACAGTTAATCAGCTCCTGGAAGACCTTCTCTCCTGATTTCAAAAGGGCGTTCCGCGCCTCTCAGGCCGCCCGTGTTCAGGCCGACTCCCTAGCCAACGTAAGGCAGCAGCCCGGTGAGACGCTGAAAGCCTACTTGAGCAGATTCGCAAATGTCGCTGCTCGAGCCAGGGACACAGATGATAGCTCCAAGCTCATGGCCATGAGAACCGGAATCCTGGTCGGGGGAGACCTGTGGAAAGACATTAAGAGGAAGGGAGTCAGCTCGGTTAACGAATTCCTTAATAGAGTCCAAGAGTGGATAAATTTGGAAGAAGTTGAAGCTTCAGCCGCGGGGACCAGCCAGGTTCCCGAGAAGCCCGCTGGAACGGGGACGGAGATTGTGATGGCAACCCCCGACGTCGCGCAGAACAACCAGCCCGGTGGTGGCAAAAGAAAGGGGAATGGTGAAAACGGTCAGCACGGTCAAAAGAAGAATAAGTCCGTGGATAAGTTCAAGCCCATGTTCACAGCATATACCGAGCTCACCCAGTCCAGGGAAAGTATCTTCCTGGCCAACTCTACTCGGGTCCCCTGGAAGAGGCCGGAACCATTGAAACACCACAAGGGAAAGAGAGACACTTCCAAATTCTGCCGTTTCCACAACGACGTCGGCCACAATACCGATGATTGCAGGCATCTAAAAGATGAGATCGAGACTCTCATCCGAGCAGGCCCCTTAGCGCAATACTCACGAAACAGGGTCCCAGCGAGTCGACCCGCTCCAGAAGTCCCAGCCAGTCAGCCCGGGCCTCGTGCAGGTCAGGACGTCCCTCCTCCCGTGGTCGAAGGAGAGATATCCACCATCTCTGGAGGACCCCACATGGCTGGAACGAGCAGAGGCGCCCAGAAGAGATATGTGAATGAATTAAAGGCCCACAACGGAGCGGAGTTCGTCCCGGAGCAGCGTCAGTCGAAACAGCAGCGGTTAGAAAAGCAACCGATCACTTTTACGGAGGAAGACGCAGGTCATGTCCAATTCCCTCATAATGATCCCTTGGTCGTAGCAGTCCAGCTCGCCAACCGGAGAGTAAGGAGAGTGTTGATGGACAACGGAAGCTCGGTAAATCTCCTATTCCGATCCACCTTAGAAAAGATGGGATTGACTGTCGCTGAGCTAAAGGTGACCTCCATAATGCTGTATGGCTTTTCGGGAGAAGGGTCGGCAGCGATAGGGACGATCGAGCTGGTGATCACCCTAGGAGAAGAATCTCGAACAATTTCCAAGCTACTTGAGTTCGTGGTCATTGACTGCTCCGCTGCCTACAACGCCATTTTAGGCCGGCCTACCCTCATAGCTTTCGAGGCTATCACTTCCATTCGACACCTCGCCATGAAGTTCCCTACTTCGACCGAAATCTGTACTATCAAGGGCGATCAACTCGCTGCCAGGGAATGCTACAGCATTTCCATGAAGGGAAAATCTAAACCCGGGCAGCTGGCAATGGCCATTCAGGGCAAAGAGGAATCTCAGGGACCCTTGGTGGATCCTGAGTTTGAAAAACCTCAGAGCGCCGAAGAGGAAAAGGTCGCCTTGAGTGAGGAAATTGACCCCCAAGTAGGCGAAGACAGATCCGGGCTCCAGGCCATTGAGGAGCTCGAAGAGGTGAACCTCGATCCGCAAATTCCGTCACGGATGGTCAAGCTCGGGAAAAACCTCTGTAGCAAGAGGAAGACGGAGCTGGTTACGTTTCTTTGGGCTAATTTAGATGTATTTGCCTGGTCCCATGAGGACATGGTAGGAATTAGCCCGAGTGTCATCATGCACACGCTCCATCTGGATAAAAGCGTCCCTGCCAAGTCTCAAAAGCAAAGACGTTTAGGGACAACCCGAGCTGAAGCCCTAGAAGAAGAGGTAGCCCGACTCAAGAAATGTGACTTTATCCGGGAAGCCAAATTTCCAATTTGGGTCGCCAATCCCGTGCTAGTTCCGAAGCCCAACGAGAAATGGCGGACCTGCATTGACTTCTCCGATCTGAATAAGGCCTGCCCCTAGGATTGTTTTCCATTACCAAGGATCGACCAGCTGGTGGACGCCACGGCGGGGCACGAGCTCATGTCCTTTATGGACGCGTACTCAGGCTACAATCAGATCGCGATGAATCCGGCGGATCAGGAACACACTAGCTTCATGACCCCGACTAATGTCTATTGCTATAAGGTCATGCCGTTCGGTCTGAAGAACGCCGGAGCTACCTACCAAAGGCTAGTAAACAGAATGTTCGCGGACCAGATCGGAAAGAACATGGAAGTATATGTTGATGACATGCTCGTCAAGTCAAAGACTGCCGAGGACCATGTTTCCGACCTGGAAGAATGTTTTAAAATACTACGGAAATACGGCATGAGGCTAAATCCCTAGAAATGCACTTTTGGTGTCGCATCCGGGAAATTCCTGGGGTTCATAGTTAATACCCGAGGAATCGAGGCAAACCCCGACAAGATCAGGTCACTGCTCGAGCTCCCTTCCCCCAGGTCGCGGAAAGATGTCCAAGGCCTCACAGGAAGGGTAGCAGCACTCAACTGGTTCATTTCCAAGTCAACCGATAAGTGTTTGCCCTTCTACAACCTGCTCCGGGGAAACAAGAAGTTTGAATGGACAGTAGAATGCGAAAGCGCATTCCTCGACCTGAAGGCATATCTGGCTGAACCACCTGTGCTATCCAAGCCCAAGGCAGGAGAGTCTCTCTTCCTCTACCTGACCGTCACTAAGGACGCGGCCAGCGCCGTACTAGTACGAGAGGAAGACCAAGTTCAGAAGCTAGTTTATTACATCAGCAAGAGACTCCTCGGAGCAGAATCACAGTACCCACTGATGGAAAAATTGGCGTTCTGCCTAATCACGGCCTCGCGAAAGCTCAGACCGTACTTCCAGTCCCACTCGGTACACGTCATGACCGATCAGCCTCTAAGGCAGGTTTTGCAAAAACCTGAAGCATCGGGACGTTTGTTAAAGTGGGCGGTTGAACTCAGTCAGTTCGAGATTTTCTATACTCCACGAACTTCCATAAAAAGTCAGGCCTTGGCCGACTTCGTGGCAGAGTGCACGGGATTCCAGGAGGATCCATCAGAAGGCTCATATCAACTCACCTCGCCCGAATCATTGTGGAAGATCTTTGTGGATGGTTCATCCAACGAGAATGGTTCCGGGGCCGGAATCATTCTGATCTCCCCCGAGGGACATAGGTTCCACTCGGCGCTAAGGTTCGGGTTCAAGGCCTCCAACAACGAGGCAGAATACGAAGCTTTGTTAGCCGGGTTGAGGATAGCCAATGAGTTAAAGGCGGGCTCCGTCCAGTGCTTTAGTGACTCCCAGCTCGTGGTAAACCAGGTTCTGGGCGAATATCATGCGCGGGGACCCAAGATGGCCGCCTATTTGGCAAAGGTAAAAGCCGAGCTGTCCGCATTTGAGCGAGGATCGATCGAACAGATACCTCGAGAACAGAACGCCAATGCGGATGCCCTTGCCAAACTCGCCACCTCGGGAGAGACGGAGACCCTGGGGTTGGTGCCAATAGAATTCTTGGAAAAACCAAGTATCGAAGGATATCGGGCAGAGGTCGAGATGATTGATGCTCGACCGACCTGGATGACCCCCATTCTTGAATATCTCGTCGAGGGAAAGCTGCCTGAAGGACGTAACGACGCGCGGCGAGTCCTATATCAAGTCCCTAGGTATACAATAGTTGATGGGTTATTGTACTGATGTGGGCACTCCCTACCTCTCCTCCGATGCATTCTTCCAGGTGAGGCGAAGGCTATCCTGCAGGAAATTCACGAAGGATTCTGCGGAGACCATACTGGGGGGCAAAGCCTGGCCTTAAAGGTTCTCAGGCAAGGTTATTACTGGCCAACTCTGTCCAAAGACGCGATCTCATACGTGAAAAAGTGCGACAAATGCCAGCGATTGGCCGCAGTTGCCCGAGCTCCTCCAGTCAAGCTGAGAATGATCTCGGCCCCTTGGCCGTTTGCTGTTTGAGGAATAGACCTAGTGGGCGCCCTGCCCACTGGAAAGGGCAAGGTGCGTTACGCCGTGGTAGCCATAGACTACTTCACTAAGTGGGCCGAGGCAGAGCCATTGGCAACAATAACATCGAAGAAGGTACTCGACTTCGTAGTTAAAAGCATCATCTGTCGATTCGGTCTACCGAAGAAAATTGTCTCCGACAACGGCACTCAGTTCGATAGTGACCTGTTTACCGAGTTTTGTGAAAGACACGGGATTGTAAAAAGCTTCTCCTCCGTGGCCTATCCTCAGGCAAACGTCCAGGTCGAGGCTGTCAACAAGACTCTAAAGGCGAGCCTCAAGAAGAGATTAGATGAGGCAAAGGGGGTCTGGCCAGAACAGCTCCCCCAGGTCCTATGGGCATACCAGACCTCGCATCGGACTCCTACGGGTCATACTCCTTTCTCCCTAACCTTTGGGAGTGAAGCAGTCGTCCCCGTGGAAGTTGAGGTTCTGTCACATAGAGTCCAGTCTTACGACCAAGATCGGAACCATGAGCTCCTGTGGCATTCCCTCGATCTAATTGATGAAAGGCGAGAGGATTCACAACTCCAGCTCGCCCATTATCAGCAGAAGATCACTCGCTACTTCAACTCTAAAGTCAAAAGGCGCACCCTTAGCGTTGGTGACTTGGTCCTAAGGAGAGTTTTCCTGGCCGGAAAAGATCCCAAAGATGGAGTGTTGGGACCAAACTGGGAAGGACCATACCAGGTCATCGAAGTCATCAAGGAGGGAACTTATAAGTTAGCCCGACTTGATGGAGGAGCCGTACCACGGACCTGGAACGCCATCCACTTAAAGAAATATTATCAATGATCCACTTGTAAGGCCTGGAAGGCCACTTTCTATATATTAATAAAAATCAGCTTTTTACGCACATTTGCAATTGTAATCTTAAAGTAACCACGAAAGACCCTTTCCCAGTTACTTGGGGGGCATATGGTACCTGGATATAACCAGGTCTCCTTAATGACTTAGATGTTGATTTTTATCTATGGATCGTTGCTCTTCTTAAAGAGCTCGAGACACGGATAAGGGTTAACGCCAACTAAGTCCTCTCCTGGTTTTAACTAGGTCGGAGAAACTTGGAAGTTAACTTAAATTTATTGATCGTGTTTCTTCTTAAAGAACTCGAGATATGGATAAAAGTTAACACGAACTAAGTTTTCAAAATAAGTTCCTGGTTTTAACTAGGTCGGAAAAACTTGGAAGTTAACTTAAATTTATTGATCGTGTTTCTTCTTAAAGAACTCGAGATATGGATAAAAGTTAACACGAACTAAGTTTTCAAAATAAGTTCCTGGTTTTAACTAGGTCGTAAAAACTTGGAAGTTAACTTAAATTTATTGATCGTGTTTCTTCTTAAAGAACTCGAGATATGGATAAAAGTTAACACGAACTAAGTTTTCAAAATAAGTTCCTGGTTTTAACTAGGTCGTAAAAACTTGGAAGTTAACTTAAATTTATTGATCGTGTTTCTTCTTAAAGAATTCGAGATATGGATAAAAATTAACACGAACTAAGTTTATATATAAAAAAAAATATGAGTTAAAAGCGCAAGGCAAATTGTCTCGAGGAAAGGACACCTCATGCAAAAGTTACAAAAAATACTTCAAAATATAAAAAGAGAAAAAGAGAAGAGCGCCCTAAGCTCTGTCAGTCGGCCCTTTGGAGGTCGCCATTTCATCTTGCTCTGCCACACCAGAGGCTTCCCCAGTCTCCGAAGGTGGCACCTCTTTGTCGAGGCGAGCTTGGAACTTCACCAACAAGCGCGCCCAGAAATTCGGTGGCATGAAAGAGAAGTCAGCCTCCGGATTATGGAGCCAACAGTGGTAGAACAGATCCTGCATGGACTGGTCCGAGATGGTCTTCTCTTCCTCCAGGGTGGCCTGGGCGGCCTGGACTTTTGTCCTCGCTGCCTCAAGGTCTGCCTGCGAGGTGGCAAGGGATGTCTCAAGCTCCTGGACCTTCGAACGGGTCTTCTCCAGGTCGACCTGGGCCCTCTCCAACTCGCCCTTCGAGGTCGTCAGGGCATCCTTGGCCGCCTTAACCTCCTGAAGGGTGGCCTGGTGCTCGGTCCTCATGTCACCGAGCTGAGTCCTGGCCCTGATGATGCTTCGGTGAAGGGCGACGACACCCTGCGAGGAATGAAAGATAAATTGACTCAGAGAAAAAATAAGGAAAAGTGTAATGGTAAAGGCTTTAAAAGAATAGGGCAGCTTACCGTTAGGGTCATGCTCATGGAAGAGTCCATGACGTCCACCGGGCTTATCGTCTCAATAGTCCGGAGTTCCTTCTCGGTGAACTTGTAGATATGGTTAACGACGTAGCTCGCCGATTCGTACACCGTTCCCCGAAAGACCTCCGGGATCTTCTCCAGGTCCTGGGGATTGACCGGGATGCGTACGTCGGAGGCCACCATAGGCGGAGTCCCGAGCTCCATCCCTGCGTCCTGGGTGGCGGTTGGAGTTCGCTGAGGTTGCGGAGGCATTTGGCCTGCTCCGGCAGTAAGAAGAATCGCTCCCGCGTTCTAGGCTGGCGGGGCTTTCTCCTTCTCCTTTGCAGGAGATTTAGTGGAGACCCCGGCAGAGCTCTTGGAGCCCTGGAGCCTTTTCGTTCTTGGCCCGGCTGGGGGGTTCCCCCCGAAGACTATGCCCCGCAAGCTGTCCTCGGGTTGAGACATCTCTTCTATCATACAAAAAAATAATACATGGTTATTACAAGTTAGCAATCATACAAAGATAAAGACAAAAGGTTAAAGCTAAAAAAGCATATGAATACTGAGGGAGCCCTACCCCCCGAGATGGAAGAACCTAAGACGATTATTTCACGAACTGGCGCAGGTTCTAGGTCCGGTTCTGACTCAGGGCTAGACTCTTCGACATACTGCCTAAGCCCCGGAGCATAGTTACCCCTCTGGAGTGATGGCCATGTGCGTAGGTTGGTCCCATACTCCTCGAATAAGATCGACCTAAAAGCTAGGGTGTTATCTACTACTACGGTACCCCTAGGCCGTCTCTCTTGGTGATCCAGCACGAGCCGGTCAACACAATGGAGCAGGAGTGTGTTCTGGTCCGGATCCCTTCGGTGACGATGGAAGATCTGCCTAGGATTGAACCTAACCATCCAGGGTCTGCAGTGGCCCTATCTATACTCCTAAACAAGTAAGGGTTACCTTGGCTAGAAGGACCTGCGGCTGCTCCGGATCGGACCCTCTCCTCGCCCATCCTCTGGGCGACCTCCAAGGTCCTCTTCCTATTCCTCACGAGCGGAACTTCGGCCACCTCGTCCTCCTCGTCTTCCTCTACCGCGACCTCCTCCACGATGATAGGTCTGTTGTCGAGGACGGGGGGTGGTCCCCGGGGCCTCTTCAGGTTCAGGGTCTGGTTTGGGAAGATCAGTTTGCAGAACACCATCGTCTCGTCTGTCACGAGCACGCGATAGTCCTTCTCACTAGGGGCAAGCCCGCCAGTGTTTCATATTGGCCCCCGAGGGTCACAGACTTTTCGGTCCTCGCGTAGATTGCTGCAGGATTGGCTGGAATCAGAATGGAATACGGGAGGAGCTAAAATAAAATAACACTTAAAAGGCGAGCTAAGATCAGGGATTACTTACAAGGACGATTGAAATAGTGGTGGTCGCAGTTCCGGAACCTAGTTGACATGAAGAACTAGTCCTTGAAGTCATTTGGGTGGCTGGGCAGCTCGATCACCGCCGCCGTATTGGGAAAATGGGTTAAATAGTAAAACCCGTCACCTCGCCCCCGCTGATCCAGGCTGGCTCTGAGGCAAAAGAAATATAAAATATCAGCAGAAGTAGGGACCTCCCACTCCTGCTTCTTGAATAAATACCTCAACCCTGTCAGCAGACGGTAGGAGTTGGGGGGGAGCTGAAAAGGGGCCAACCCTACGTAGTTCAGGAAATCAGCGAAGTACTGATCCAGGGGAAGGAAGGCCCCTGCCTTGAAGTGTTCACCGCTCCAGGCCGCGAACGATTCATCGAGCGGCGTGCAGCTCCGCTCGCCATCCGCGGCAGGTCGGGCAATGACGGAGGCTTTCCCCAGTGGAATGTTGTGAGTGAGGAAGAGTTTGTTGATCTTCGCCTGGTCGGTTACCTTTGAGACGATTCTCTCTGCCTCAAAGAATGCGTCGGGGGCCACCTCGACCTCCTTCTCCACGGCCGGCCCGAAGCGGGGGATCGGGGAACTAGGCATCACCGCCTTTCCTTTTTCCTGCTGGGAGGCCTAGCTTCCAACGTTCTTCTGAGGGAGGTTCTTTTTTGGAGCCATCTGGTCGCCTAGCGAACAAAAGAAAACACTTTAGAAAAGGCGACCCAAGCAGGAGGGAGAAACAATTATTATTTGCACGAGCTGAGGTAAGCCCAGCTCGTGGAGAGTGGAACCACGCGGTTCAGTGAACACGCGCGTATGCTCCCAACAGATCCCAGATTACTCGGAATTCGCGTGTCAGGGAGTTCAGAATAGAATTTGCCTTGGGGGGAAAGTTGCAATAGGCAGAAAATTACAAAACCGCTTATGAGGCGTGTTCCCTAAGCTACCCGGTTTTGCACCCAAAAATTCCCAAAACTCCTAACTAGAAATTTGTCCAGAAAAAGCACCCTGAAACCCATACGCTAAAGAGATTTCTTACAACAAATGTGCCCTAACCTAAAAAAGGGATGTCACCCTCCATATCCACACAACCCAGAAAACCCTTGCATGCGGCTACAGTGGAATTTTTTCCTAAAGCTACAGTAGCATGTTTTCAAAGTGAACAGGGTCAGGAAACTTACAGTGTATGGCTGGGAGGTAGACGAGGGCGTTGCGTTGGTAGGAGCTTCATCGGTGTAGTGGCTTCCAAAGCTTCGGAGTAATTCGTGCGCCTAAGCTTCATGAACGATGAAAATGGCAGCAACAGGGTTGAGGGTTTCGTTCTTCTGAAATATGGAGAAGGAAGAGAAAAGGAGATTTGGAAAATTTTGAATGAAAGGGTGGCCCGTGCGTGGGGTGGTCACCCCCTTTTTATATACGTGAAGGATCACGTGTAGAAGACTCTTGGGTGGCCCTGGTGAGGGATCCGAGGCCTTCCACTCGAAATACGAAACGACAGCTGGGCATAGGCTAGGCCAATAAATGCGGTTCTCGTAAGACGTACCGTCACCACCCAAAACGTTCCATGTATCAGACGCCTGCGTAAAGAGTGGAAGGCGAAGAGTTTATGGGGAAGTCTAAAAGCCCCTACTGTGGTCTTATATGCGACGTCATATACCACGAGCAGGAGCTTGGGGGGGCAGATGTACGCCCTGGTTTTCCCACGGGCTGATTAGCAGGCCGAGCTACGGCCTAATCACGGTTAGCCCATTAACATCCCCAAGACCGGAGCTCCCGTTTCGAGGTCGTACCTTATTAGCTCGAGCAATCCCTGAGGACTCGCTAAGGCTGCCCAGGACTGGGTGAGGGAATCCGAAGGCCGAAGGTCGGGTCAAGGGAGCAGCTCGTGGCACGAGCTATGTATGGAGCTATGAACCCTCTGAAAAGTCAACACACACAAGATAAACGTGCATATATCTGACATCACGTGTCCGATATCTCCCTGAATTCTCGGACACGCAGCAGGAACGTGCGTGTTCAGATATCCACGGCTGGGTTGGGCCGTGCGGCCCATTATCTCCTTACCCATCGATTTGACCATACTTATGTGTCAGGTTTAGGAATTAATCATGAATGTCACAGAGTTGATATGACAAATAATAAGGTCACGGGATGACCTCCTTACCAACTTCCAGGTGCCTTCTCCTATAAATATGGAGAACCTGGGAGTTGATAGGGGTTGGGAAAAATAGTATCTGAAGAGATATATGCTTTGTAACCAAATACCCAGATTATATCAATAATATTGACTAGTGGAGTAGAGGGATTTTAACCTTCGAACCACTTAAAAACGTGTCTTGAGTCACCTAGTTCATTCTCTAAGATTCTATATCTGCGACGGCTCTATATTCAGCACTAATCCTTTTCTCTTCTTCTCTTAATTACCTGTTGGCGAAGAACCGCGTCAACAGGGAGTATCGAGTTTATATGGTTATTATCGTTATTACCATTAAGGAGAGTATGATTTATTCTGTTTATGATTTGCGTTGTTTTTAATTTTTATATTTTGTGTTAATTTTTGTTTTTATTTATGTTTGTGTTTGAAAAAAAAATTATTTGTTTTGTTGTCTTGTTAAAAAAAAAAAAATTATTTATTTGTTCATTTTCATAAAAATTCCAACAAAAAAAAAATTTGGTGATATTTTTCATTTTCAATGATAAAAATCTTGATTGAGTTTGAGTTTAGTTCTCTTAAAAATATGAATAATTCTTAAGCTTTGTTTTTAATTATAGGGTCAATTTTGCTTATAACAAAAATTACATTTTTCATAACAAGAACACTCTTATTTCTTATAAGTTTAAGTGAAAAATAATTTTAATAAAAACTTATTTTCTAAAAGCAAAATTGACAATTTAATTAATTACATAAGCTTAACTTTTATTCATACTAATTTTTTAGAACTATTTTCATTTTGCAATTTTTGAGAAAATCCTTTTTATATCACCAATAATAAAAAAAATGTGTGTTTTAAATTTTCTTTTGCTCGAGGACTAGCAAAATATTAAGTTTGGGGGTGTGATAACTCTACAAAATAGAGTTATTTTACCATATTTTATATGCTAATTGTTGCTTAGTTCTTGAGTTTTTAATTAACTTATTAAAGTTTTTATGTAATTTTTAATTTATTAGTCTTATTGTAGTTTTCTAGATTTTTATATGTTTTTATATATATTTTATTATAATATGTTGTAGTTTAATTATTTGAAATTTGTTTTGTTAGATTATAAGTTAAAAAATGTGATTTTATTGAACTTAATTGCCAAAGTAAATTAAATTTCAATTAGTATTTTCATGGAATTAATATGAGTTATTTTATAATTGAAAATATTTGATTCTAATTTAATATTTACTTATTTTGTAGGTTGTACTTTGCAATTTTTTATGCTTGAAAAAGAAGAAAAGAGGAAATAAAAGTGATATTTTTGTAGAAAGTAACAAGAAAAATGGTTGTTTTTCCAAATGACCACCAGGCCCACGCCTTCCATCAACTCCTCCAGCTGAAGACTTCCCAGCCGTACGGGCTTGCCAGCTGCCCACCAAAGTCTTCTCCTCAGCCTGCATTTCCATCAGCCTTCACCCCATTCCAGCCCCCAGCCGTACGACCCAAAGCTCATCCAATTGAAGCAGCCACGCCTGGCACCAGCCCATGAACCGCCTACCCCATCTGCCAGCAGCAAGGCCACGCCCAGCCTGACCCAGCCCCCTCTTGAGCCCATCAAGTTGTACAATGTCCCCTATGTCCAAAATGCCACTTTTTACCCATTTTTCTACACACTTTTTACCCCAAAATCATCATCACTCCTATAATTTACCCCTATTTACCATATTATTATTAATTTAATCAATTTACTTAATTTAAATTGATTATTTTAATAATCTCATTTTGGCTATAAATAAGGGTTTTGAAGACCATTTTTTGGTGCTTAATTTTTGGTTACCATCTTTTTTCTCCCATTTTCTCTCGACCATTCTCTCTTCCATTTGGGTTTTTCAAGAGCATTTTGCAAGTATGTATGTCATTTATTTTGTAATTTCTACTCTAGTTATGTGCTTCTAATCTTTTTCATAAGATTATTAAGATCATGATGAAGCAACTTGTAACTAGGTAATATTTATGTTGTATGTTGATTTCCCTTGTAATACAACAAAGTTTATGGATTTTTCTTCTTCATATATTTCTTTCATCTTAAATATCTTGTATTTTAGATTGTTAGAACATATTTACACTTTGTTCTTCATTAGTACATAAACATAATATTCTTTGTGTAAGATGTGTCATTAAATTGTACACATCCATGCTTAGAACAAAAATATTATGTTTTGCCTTATAAATAATATTAATTGATTTATTTGTTATTTCATTAGATTGGTTTACACTAAATGCTTTGAAATTATAATTTTGAAAAGTGAAGAAAAATCCTATCTTTTTATAAGAAATTTGTGCTTAAAATTATAAATCTTTTTTGGAAAATGATAGTTTAAATTATTTTAACTATCACTAAAACTTGGGAATCAATATACTAATAAATATTATTAAACTTACATTTTGTGGATTCTAGTATCTTAATAATATTTTCTTTTAACACTTATTTTCAACTCATTATTGCTTTATTTTTATTCTCTTAAATAGCTTTATTTTTCAATCTTTTATTTTATGTTCATAATATTAAAACTCATCAATCTTTGGAACTAAGTTAGAATTTATTACTTTTGATTGAAAATAGTTTTCTCTTTTCAATTTTAGACAACTCCTTTGGGTTCGACATCCTTGCTTACACGATCACTATTCTTTTATGAACGATTCGTGCGCTTGCGATTTATAAATTTTTAAACATACCCGTTTTGGGTCCAACAATAACCGAGTGCCTAAACTTTGTATGTCCATGCCTTCATATAACTCATATCGGTCCCAAAATATTTCTTCATATCATCCTTTATGTTGTTTGCCATGTACCTAGTGCCATCGGTAGCATAATTGTTCTTGATAAGGTGCCCAATGACCCAAGGTGCTGCTTGACGGTGGTCTTTCTGTCGCACTTCGAGTGAGCACGTATATACACTATTGTAAACAGTGATCTCAAACATGGAATACATCGCTACTTTTTTCCCTCTTAATCTCCAACCACAGTCAGGATCCTTCCAAGTGATATACCACACATCAATACCAGACTTCTTCACCGCAAACTCAAAATTATTCTTTATTGCAAAGAGAGTCGCTTTGGTTTTCAAATCCATCTTGTTCTCAAAAGTCTTCTTAAGGTGTATTTCTCCCAACGATGCACCAAAATAGGAGGTATGTGATCGAGCAGAGGCCATAATATCTTCTTTTGTAAATATGGGAGCACTCCATCTTCTGTGATCTTCTGTTGAAAATATTAGAACGTTCCCTTCTGTTCCACCAGGACTCCAGAGTCCTTGACTTGGTAGGTTTTCCCGTGAAATAGGATGAACTTCCTGTTCTTGTACCTGTTCGACTTGCAAATCATCAGACCTGTCAATTGGCATTTCTGTACTATAATATGCCTCTGAATCATACACCGACCCCTCATTAAATTCAGCTACTGGATCATCATTCACATATGGTTCGTATTCATACTAGTTGTCCCTCAGGTCACCAATAGGACCTCCCACATGACCTCTCTCAGGTCCAACAGTACCTCTCTCAAATCCATCTTGTTCTCAAAAGTCTTCTTAATGTGTATTTCTCCCAACGGTGCACCAAAATAGGAGGTATGTGATCGAGCAGAGGCCATAATATCTTCTTTTGTAAATATGGGAGCACTCCATCTTCTGTGATCTTCTGTTGAAAATATTAGAACGTTCCCTTATGTTCCACCAGGACTCCAGAGTCCTTGACTTGGTAGGTTTTCCCGTGAAATAGGATGAACTTCCTGTTCTTGTACCTGTTCGACTTGCAAATCATCAGACCTGTCAATTGGCATTTCTGTACTATAATATGCCTCTGAATCATACACCGACCCCTCATTAAATTCAGCTACTGGATCATCATTCACATATGGTTCGTATTCATACTAGTTGTCCCTCAGGTCACCAATAGGACCTCCCACATGACCTCTCTCAGGTCCAACAGTACCCACAAGATTAACACCAATAGTACCCATAGGTGCACCCAAAAGATCTCTTTCTCGAACAAAAGTGCTCACCTCACTACGAACTTTATTAACACAGGGACTGGGAGTGGAATATGGATTTGAAATGACAATCTTCTTAATAGGAGTGACACACAAGGCAATCTTTTCTTTTGTTGTTGCTCCTAAGAATGCACGGACACCAAGATCACTTTCAACAAGAACTGGTGTAAACGGTTGGTCATCACATGTCTAAAGAACCTCCAATTTCAACTGATACATCATTTTATCAACAAGAAGTTCCTTGTGCAATATGTCAAGAAGTTGCAAGTACGTTACGTCATTCTCCATCAGTATCACTATGCATTGAGCATCCTTAAAATTCCACTTCCTCCCTTCTATTTCCCAAACACCATTGTAAGATACAAAAACATAAACAATGGAATCTGTGATGAAAAAAAAACAAAAAAATTGTTAAAAAAATAGTAATTTTTTTCTTCAGGTTTTAAAAAGAAATCTATTGAGCTTTATTGAGCTTCTATCGAGCTGTAATCGAACCTACATCGAGCTCTATTGAGCTTCTATCGATCCTACATCGAGCAACATCAAGAACTTAACAGAACCTACACCATTTGCATATTATTGAGTCCCTATCGAGCACATATCGAGAAACTACTAAACCAAATAGTCTAAGGTCCAATCGAACCCATATCGAGTTCCTATCGAGCACCATCGAGAAATAAATTCTATACATATCGAGCTATCATCGAGCCACTATCGAGAAGTATCGAGCTCACAACTTAACCGTCTTCTACATAGTATCGAGCACCTATCGAGCTGTTATCGAGCAAAAATGTTGTAGAAAATGCAGAAAACCTAGAAAAACGCATATCGTGAAATCTCTCTAACAAGCCCAAAAAAACACACCAATATGGGCTCAGATCTGTTCGAAATAACCAACAAAAAAGTAAACAAGCAATACTCAACACAGAAAATGAGAAATCTTCTTACTCATGGTTTTTCTCCTCCAAAATCCTTCAAAATGAATGTTGCATTTTATATTGTGATCTTTACAGAGACAATAGATTTAACTAACAATGATTTCAGTAAGAAATTAGGCACATTCCGTGAGTTTTAGTGATGGTTTTGTGAGAGAGAGAAAGAGAGAGAGAGAGAGAGAGAAAGAAGAGAGAGGAAAAGAGGGAGAATGTTTTGAGGTTCTTGATATATAAGAGGAGTATTTTGGGTAGATGGGAAATGTTTAGCATAAAAAAGAATGAGTAAATAATGGTAGTACTTAATATGCATAGCATATTTTTTAAATAACACCCGATATGATGCGTAAAAACTGAAATTTCCCTTTTATAATACATATAAGGCCATTTTTTCCAATCCTTCTTTACTTGATTGAGCGGGCTGGGTAACGCCCCAAATTTTATATTAATTAAACTTTATGTAATGTGCTTTGAGGTAAAAGATCTGACATATTAGTAAGTGTACTGTTTAGAAAAAAGTTTGATAGGGCCTGGGCCCACATTATGTTATAAAATTCTAAACAAAACTTGTAGTAATCGGTTTTGGTGACCGGTTGATTATTTATTGCTTAAAAAAATGGTTAATACTGAGTGTGTATTGTGTATAGGTCATTGCATGCAGCCATGATTATTTTATTGTTAATTGAAGGGTTTAAAATGTAATACTGGTCATGAAGATGAATCAAATGCATGCAACTTAATTTAGCGGTGCACAATAAATACGTGATATAATACAATGATTTCAATTATTTTACACAATTATTACATGAAATGACACATTATTTTTATTAGGATATATATTTTGTAACGCTTAAGTTTTAAAAATTAATTTTATATCAGTTAGGTGTTCAATATTTTGAAATTATATTATTTTAATCATTAAATATTATTTTTATTTATCTTTTCTTTTAAAATACATTAAAAAAATTATAAAATAAATGGTGAATCAATCTTAAAAAATATATATTTCCATGGCATTTTTAAAAATATTTAATATTTTTATAAATTAAATTAATGTTTCACTAAAAAAATATTCTTACTTATATTATTTTTTTAATTAATATTGTTGATACTCGATTTGGTCAACGACATAGAGTCAAGTAAAACGATAGAAATGAGATAAAATCAAGATAAAAGATAAACGACACCAAATATTTATAGTGGTTCGGCCTCAGAAAATGGTAACAACCTACGTCCACTTAGTGTTCTTATTGATGTAGAATCTCAAGAGCGGTGATCAATGAACTAGGATTCACGAGTTTCACAAGCCTCGGTATGAATACAAGTATGGTTGAAAAAAACACTATATTTCTCTCTTAGAATTCCGAAGTTCAAAAAATCCAAAAGAAAAGTCCTCTCTCTTGAGCCCCTTGATCCTTATTTATAGGCTCAAGGAGTTCTATATGGGCCGATGGGCCTTAATTACATTTAATACAGACGTGTCTAAATAATAATGGAAATCACAATTATTACATAAATGCAAAATTACATATATGAAGGAAATATATGAAATGCTGCGACCAAACTGGTTGGCCATGAAATATACTGCCTGCTGAGTGAATTCTCTTCTGATCGATGGTCGAACAGATCATACTCACTTAAATGGTCACATGTATCCCACGTGTATGTCACATCATTAGGTAGTCCTTTTTTGGGTAAGCATTTGCCCCCCAAGTTTATTTTACTGCAACCAGCATATAATAAACTTAATCGACCAACCTTCCGTCTAACCTGTCACATCTATCAGCGCCTTTTAAAAAAAGTAGCTAATCATGGCCGTTGCAGTTTCCCAAAAGCGTTTTGACGGCTAACACAATTCCCCACGTATCGAAAACTCACCCCATCATTACCTTTTCAACTGTGCCACGATCAGTATAAATAACCCACTCTTCTTATTTTTTACCTTTTACCAAACTTCTCTTTCTCATGAACTTAGAAGAAAAAACTAGAAAAGCCCAGAAAACTTCGGTGATCCAAGGCGTGTTCGTCCACCCCAAGCACCAACGTTCGTGACTCTTTTGCAATCTGCAACTCAAGTAAGTTTTGTGATCTCCTTGTCTCTGCTATACCATGCAACATATATTTCTTGAGTTTTCTGGTATTCGGGTTTGAGTTTTTGAATGTTTTGATGAAAAATGCTTTCGGGGTAATTGGGCTCGTAGGTAGTAACATGCTAGGATAGGAGTTTTAATTAGTAAAAACACTAAGTGAGGCTTAGAAATTGGCGTGGGAAGTAGGAATACTGATTTAGGGCCCAAAATCGAAGTAAAATTTTGATTTTTATGCTTTAGGAAAAATGTGGGTTTTTCCCGCCTGTTTTCGGAGTCAAAAAGTTTCCCTGAAAAAACTTTTCACTTCCGCTTTTTAATCTGTTTTTCCAAACTGTTCGCATATTTTTAGTGTTTACGTTAGAATGCTGCTGGTTGTATAAAAGCTTAACTTTTATACAAGAGCAACGTTATCCCAACGTTTCCATTTCTTCTATCTATTGGCAGTAGATTCTCATCTCTCCTTTTCTGTTCTCAGATATTCATGCACGATCCTTGGGGAGGTGAGAGGCCAATCGACAACGATCTTCTTGCGCTGTTGTTCGAGGATCAAGAGCAACCGTTACTGCTGTTTTCAGAAGTACTATTTTCACAACAACACCCAGTGATCAACCCTCCGACCAGTCAACCGAACATGGGTCACATAAAATACACTGCTCGTAGAAAAAAGAAAATAACCAATCCCCCTTCTAATCAACCAATATTCGATACCAAAGGTCCTTTAAATAATCCATAGCCTACAAACACTTCACCACCAGAAATCCAACCCCATGCCCGACCTAGCGATGGCCTTCGACCGGAAGTGGACAAGTACGTGGCGCCTCCTAGCATCATATCGACTAGGATGGTAACTAATTATCTCAAGAATTACAACCTTCCTGGGGTAATCCTAGTCAAACCTTCACCCGACCAGAGGGAAAACGTGCCTGGGGGCGCCTTCGACACTTGGTTGAGGTACCACTTCGAGGAAGGGGCAATCTTGCCCCTGCATGAATTTTTTCATGGGGTGCCCAATTATTTTGTGGTCGCCCCCTTTCAAATTACTCCCAATGGATATAGATTACTATATGCACTCTATATCCTTTATAACCATAAGAAGTGGCCTATGCCCACACCACATGAGATCAACTATCTGTTCGATCTCAAATCCATCCCCAACCAGAACAACACGGGGTTTTTCCATTTCTGTCACCAGGAGTCTACTCGCATATTCCTGATTGACGTCACCTACAAATCCAATGTAGGTAAGTATTTCTAGGAATACTTTCTTACAACAAACTTGGTTGCTGACAACCTGGCCTTCACCCGAGGAGGTAAATCTCTTAATTACTGGTCGTTTACTTTCTTCTAGCTTTTCTATACCGTCCTTAGAACTTTGATAATGTCTAGGTCCATGGTATCGACTAGACCCCACTCTAGAGATGGAGATAAGGGTCGCAGCCCTGGCCAACATGACAAACATCGAGAAGAGCGTCAAGGAGTTGGTTACTGAAAGCAACTTAAGGCTGGTCGGCCTCCTCGCACCAAGAAGTGAGGGAGTCCACCGCAAGGAGTGCTACCGGAGGAGAGATCTCCGAGCAGCAACAGGATGTGTCACAACCCTCGAGACGGCGGGCAATAGGAGTGACCATCAGGGAACCCTCTAGCATCCCACGGGCTGCTACTGCCCCTTCCCAACATGGGAAGGGCAAGCAAAAAATTCCAGAGTACCTCGAGCCCATACTCTAGTCTTCTGACGAGAACGGTATTGACTTCTCACTTTTAGACAACTTGCCCATTCCCTGTCATTTATTTGACGGGGACGACAACTTTAAATTTGTGATCAATAGTTTAAATTTAGACTTTTTTGAGGCATAGAGTGAGTGTAGCAGTAGTACCATAAATAATGTATCGACTAGTAATAATAGCTCGGGTATACTACTTATAATTTTTCTTGCTCTTATTCCCTTGCTTTTTTAAGTAACTTAATTTATATTTTCTGATCATTTGTTTCTATCCTGTAGTCATGCCTTCCGGAGAAGCATTTGACTTGTACAGCAACATCAATGCCAAAGTTCTTGCGAGCAGGAAGAAAGGAAGCAGGCGACACCCCGGGGAAAGCAGTAGTGACCCCTCCAAGAAAAGGGCTCAGATTGAGGATCCTCCCGCACCACCACCTTCCAAGGACACTAACCCTCCTTCGGCTCCCCTTGATCCGACTCCTCTAGCTCCCCTCAACCTGACTCCTCCAGCTCCTCGCAACCCAAGTCCTCCTGATCAGTCAGGAAAGACTCAAGTCGAGGCTATCCTGAACACATCATACAACTCGGCTAACGACAAGCTGAAGAAACTATCAAGACACTGGCGTAGCCAGGAAGCCTTCAACAATGTTTCCTCCATGAAGATCGACCAAATTTTTAGCCGCGCGCTGAATGAAGTACTCAGTGTAAGTTGCCATTTTTGTTGTGTTTTAGTTGTCTATCTTGCCTTTTTACTCATACTAACATCGTTACTTTTTTTCTTATCATAGGGAGTGCGAAAAATGAGTACTGGTTGGCGTCGCTCAAAGGAGATTGTTGCCAAGCATGTTGAAGAGATCAAGACAGTCGAGGAAAGACTCACCGAGCAGCTCAAGGCAGTCGAGGCCAGACACGCTGAGTAGCTCAAGGCGGTCGAGTCCAAACATACCGAGCAGCTGAGAGAGACCGATGAGAAAAATGCCAAACTTGGGGAGGAGTTGAAGAACCACCAGGAGGCATTGGTCAAAATCACTGAAGCCAAGGAGAAGTATAAGGAGGCTTTAGTGTTGAACTTCAAAGAGGCCTCCAAACTCTAAGACTACTTGGTGATCAGCAGAAAAGAAATTGCCGAGCAAGAAGAGCTCGTCAAATTGCTTGAAGAAACCAACGCTCGCAACCTGGAGAAGTTCAAGGGAGTGACGTTCAAATGCTTCTACATGTTTTGGAAAAGCAACCCCGAGGCGAACTTTGACTATCTCCTAGAGCATATGAAGCAGGCCAAAATGGAAAAATGAACTACTCGCCTGGAAGAAGAGAGGAAAGCTCAAGCTCAGGAATCCCCTGAGATTTCTTTGGTGACAGGCATTGAAGGCGACAAAGAGGATGCTGGGACCACAGTTGACCAGCAGCCCCAGCAAGATCCTCCAGCTGCTCCTGCCGCTCAATAACTTTATTTTTTATTTTTATTTGTAACCAGAACATATGAACCATGGTTATGATGTCAAGACAATTTTCGTTGCGTAGGGCAGCTTCTTTTTAATTAATAGTTACATCTGAGCAGCAACTACTCGCGGTGTAACGCATTTCTATTTTGACATTATAATATTTGTTTTTTATTATAACATCTGCTCGTATGACCGAACTTAGCATAACACTTTGTTTTGATTTGAAAAAATTTAAACAAAATTTTGAAAAATACTCTAAGTACCGTAGTATGCTTTCCCTTATTTTGCTCGTGTGTTTAGATATGCTTGTTGATATGCTTTGCTTGCCTAGTACCTTATATGCCCCCCAAGTGATTGAGGAGCTTAAGGTCCTCGGTCACTTGCCATGACCAAGACCTATTTGAACAATACCGCTCGTAATAAACACTTATAAAAAATGATTATATAGCAAAACAACACACATAATGAGCAAATACTTGTAATAAATACAATCATTGGCAAGAATAACTGGCTGCACATAGTTCCTTTTATTTCTTGTAATAAATGGACAATCATGTCTGTACGAGTGATAAAAAATCAATCTTACACTTATAAGCGACTAGTCATATGACTGACTAACCCTTGTTCATAAACTTGTAAAAAGTGAAATTAATACAAGCCAATTCTTTAAAAAGAACTGTTTTATTGATAATACTTGCGCAGGTGTTCTCCACTCCAATAGCGAGGAATGAGATCTCCATTTAAGCGAGCAAGTTTATAGGTGCTTGGTTGGAGGACTTCTTCAATTTGATACGGACCCTCCTTGTTAGGTCCAAGCACTCCGGTATCTTGATCGTTGGTGTTAAGAAAAACTCTTCTAAGTACCAAATCTCCCACGTCAAATTTTCTTTCACGCACTTGAGAGTTGAAATACCGAGCGACCTTTTGTTGGTAAGCTACCACTCGAAGTTAAGCTTGCTTACATTTTTCATCGACCAAATCCAAAGATTCCAAATAACTGAGTATTAGCACTCTGATCGTATGCCAACCTTCTACGTGATGGTGGGTCGAATTCAACAGGCAACATGGCTTCATATCCATAGGCCAAAGAAAATGGAGTATTGCGCGTTGCTGTTCAATGGGACGTTCTATACGACCAAAGGACTTCTGGTAGCTATTCTAGCCATGCCCCCTTTGCTTCTTCAAGCCTTTTCCTCTAAGTGTACTTCAGGGTTTTGTTGACAACTTCAACCTGTCCGTTTGCTTGCGGATGAGCTACCAATGAAAAACTCTTGATAATCCTGTGCCTCTCGCAAAAATCCTTGAACAAATCACTGTCAAATTGTGTGCCATTATATGAGAAAATCTTTCTTGGCATCCCATATCGACACACGATGTTCTTGACCACAAAATCTAGCACCTTCTTGGTCTTTATTGTTGCAAGTGGCTAGACTTCAGACCATTTTATAAAGTAGTCAACATCAACTACTACATAATTGACATTGCCTTTTCCTGTGGGTAAAGACCCAATCAAATCTATCCCCATACTACGAATGGCCACGGGCTTTGAATCTGTTTGAGCTCATTAGAGGCTGCTCGTGGTATCTTGGAGAACCTTTGGCACTTGTCACATTTCCAAACAAAATCCATAGAGTCTTCATTCATTGTAGGCCAGAAGTATCCTTGCCTTAGGCTAGCATAGATCGAACTGCCAAATCAAAAAAATAGGGTGCTATCATATAGCTTTGTATCGGCTAAGTTCACGAGTTGGAGATAAGCGGACTCGAACTTTTTTGATAAACTCTGCCCCCCAACATGATCTTCGCAGAAACCTTCATGGACTTCTCGCATTAGTTCCTTGGCCTTTTTCTTTGAAACACACCTTAAAAGTGGCATCGAGTACCCTCTCCTGTATAAAACTCCATCGAACAAAATGAATCAAGCCGACTACCTCTGGAAGGTTCTTGCTTTGTTTCTGTCCACCAGAAGCATTCCTTGCTCTAGGTATTTAATGAAGGGCGTCATCCATGTGTCTGTTGCTTGGATGACCAGGGAAGACTCTTCTGATTGAATGCTTGGTGCGGACAAATGCTCAACTGGTACTATGTTTAAGGTGTCAGCATCTTTCACGCTTGCTAAGATTGCCAAGGCATCAACATTTGAGTTCTGATCGCGAGGTATTTGTTGGAGGGTACAATTTTCGAACTGTGCCAATAAGTCATTTGCTTTGTTCAAATAAGCAACCATCTTAAGACCCCAGGCTTGATATTTTCCAATAATTTGATTAACCACTAGCTGGGTGTCACTGTAGATCCCAAGAGACTTTATATCCATGTCCTTGGCTAATCTTAATCTTGTGAGCAGGGCCTCGTATTCGGCTTGTTATTGGATGCTGTGAAGTCAAATCTGATTGCACAATGGAATCGATGTCCTTCAGGGGTGACTAAGTTTAAACTCGCTCCAGCGTTGTGGTCGTTGGAAGAGCAATCTACGAACAACTTTCAGGAAGGAGTTTGACTTTGGAGTTCAGGCTCTTCCATCGGCTCGGTATCCTGGATTCTGGTGAATTCCGTGACAAAGTCTGCCAGAGCTTGTCCCTTCACAGCTGCTCGTGGCGAATAGGAAATATCGAACTGGCCATTTCAATAATCGACCAGCGGCTTCTAGTTTTTTCAGAATTTGTTGTAGTGGCTGGTCAGTGTGTACCATGATATGGTGAGCTTGGAAGTATGGTCGCAACTTTCTGGAGGCCAAAATCAAGCAATAAGCTAATTTCTCAATGGGCGGATACGCAACTTTGCTCCTACTAGACTCTTGCTTATATAATACACAACTTTTTGAACATGTTCCTCCTCTCTGATCAGGACAGCGCTAGCAGCATACTCGGTGACTGCCAAGTAGATGAACAAAGTTTTTTTCTGACTGACTTGGATAAGATCAGTGGTTGCGACATATGAGACTTTAGAGCCTGAAAATTCTGCTCGCACTCTTCCGTCCACTCGAACTTCTTGTTGCCCCTAAGTAGATTAAAAAATGGAACACACTTGTCCGTTGATATAGAAATGAATCTACTCAAAGCGGCAATCCTCCCGGTTAGGCTTTGAACATATTTAATTTTTGCAGGCAACTTCATCTCGATCATGGCCTTGATCTTTTCGGGATTAGCTTTGTTACCTTGCGAGTTTATTATGAATCCTAAAATTTTTTTTGATCCAGCACCGAATGAACACTTGAGGGGATTTAGCTTCATCTGATATTTGTTCAAGATATTGAAGCATTCTCACAGGTCCCCAATGTGCTCTTCTACCATCTTCGACTTGACCAGCATGTCATCTACATATACCTCCATGTTAACACCGATCAACTCTTTGAACATGTGGTAAGTCGCACCAGCTTTTTTCAAATCGAAAGGCATTACTTTGTAACAATATAGCCCTGTATCAGTTCGAAAGCTAGTGTGATCCTCATTAGGTGGATGCATACTTCCAAGCTCATGAATGATAAAATCTCATGCCATGATGTGGCATCGACCAGCTGGTCGATCCTTGGGAGTGGGAAACAATCCTTCGAGCAGGCTTTATTGAGGTCTGTGAAATCCACACACGTCCTCCACTTGCCATTCGGCTTGGGAACCAGTACAGGGTTAGAGACCCAAGATGGATAAAATGCTACCCTGATGAATCCGTTCTCCATTAACTTCTCGACTTCCTCTTTTAACGCCTTTGATCTGTCTTTGTCGACCAGCCTCCTTTTTTGTTGCATTGGTGGAAATTTTTTGTCTATATTCAAGACATGGCTGATAACTGCTGGGTCAATCCCAACCATATATTTATGCGACCAGGCAAACACCTCCTGGTTCTCCTTCAAAAATTCCACCAGTTTTTGCTTTGTTGTTGTCTCTAAGTTTTTACTGACTTTCACAACCCTGGTTGGATCCGCTTCTTCTAGTTGGACCTCCTTGAGGTCCTCCACTGGTCCTACACTCTCTTCAAAATCCCCAAAGCGAGGATCTAAATCCCTCTCCTCACTTTGGGAAACAACCTATTTGGTGACCTATTCACCTGATTGGGCTTGTACTTCATTTACCAACAACAACCTTTTCTCGGCTTTTTCCCCTGATCCGCCCCCTTTTGCCTTGGTGATCGAGGAATTATAACATTCCTGCACTTCTAGTTGGTTTCCCAACATGCATCCTACCCCTGCGTCAGTTGGAAACTTCATGGCCAGGTGCCAGACCGAGGTCACGAATTGCAGGTCCACTAGAATAGGCCTTCCAATCACAACATTATATGTAGAAGGAAGATAAACTACTATAAAAGTAGTGAGTAATGCCATGTTTTCCAGTGCAGTTCCTACTGTGATTGGAAGACTGATCAACCCTGTTGACGCGAGTCCTTCTCCGGAAAAACAATAAATGGTTTGGTTGCATGGCTCCAAATCTTGCACTGATAATTTCATTCTCTCCAGCGAAGATTTGTACAGAATGTTCACTGAGCTCCCTGTATCCACCAATACTCGTTTAAGCATCATATTAGCGATCTGGACATCTATGACCAGAGGATCTGAATGGGGAAATCGGACATGCTGAGCGTTAAGCTCAGAGAAAGTTATTGGTTCTTCCTCTGTTCGAGCTTTTTTGGGAGTTCTCTCCTTTATGTTCAACATTTCAATGTCCTGGTCGTGACATAGGGTTTGGGCGTACCTTTCCCTTGCCTTCCCACTATCACCCGCCAGGTGTGGGCTGTCGCAGATGGTCAACAATGTACCAACAAATGAAGCTGGCTGTAAAGGGGGCGAGCATTGGCGTACAAGTGCCTGCTCGTTTCCTCCTTTAGCCTCTCACTGAGAACCTCCAGGGGCTCGTACATATCTTCTCATGCATCCTTGTCTGATAAAGAACTCAATCTCATCTTTAAGCTGGTTGCACTCGTTGGTATCATGACCATAGTCGTTATGAAAATGAAAAAACTTGGTTGTATCTCTCTTGGAGATATCTTTCCTGATTGGGGCTGGTCGCCTGAAGGGAATAGTGGTGTTAGTGACCTGGTACACTTCTGCTCTGCTACCGAGTAGGGCTGTGTAATTGGTGAACCTTGGCTCGTATCTATTACTTTTAGGGCGCTTGTTCTCAGATGTTGACGGCTTATGGTTTGCCCTTTTTCCTCAACTTTTCCCATTATTTTTACCGTTGCCATTTGGCTTCCCAGACCCATTGGCCGCTTTGGTGGGATCTTCTTTCGGACCCTAGTCATCTGCGGGCACCTTCCCTTCGTTGGCGATGGCCTCTTCGAGCTTGATGTACCTTCCCATAAATTCTTGGGTGCTTTTTACTCCATTCTTTCACAAGTTGTTCCAGAGGGATGAATGGCGTCGTACTCCAGCAGTAAGTGCCATCATTTTTCCTTCATCACCAACTGTCTTAGCCCCAGGAGCGGCTCACATAAAACGTTGGACATACCCCTTCAAGGTTTTTCCTTCCTTCTGGCGTATCTTGACCAATTGGTTGGTCTCGGTCGGATGTACACGACCAGCATAAAAATATCTGTAACACTCCTTCATGAACATTTCCCAAGACACTATGCTGGTAAGAGAGAATTTGAAAATCCACTCCTGAGCACTATCGGACAAGGTGGCTGGAAAGATTCTGCATCGAGCGTCATCTGACACCTTCTGGATATCCATTTGTATCTCGAATTTATTTATGTAAGATACTGGGTCTTCTAATCTAGTGAAGTTGGGCAATACCGACATCTTAAATTTGCTTAGGGTCTCGACCTTTGCTATTCTTTGTACAAATAGAGTGCCTCTTCTCCGGTCGTATTCAATGTGGGATGTCTAGCTCCCCACTAGCTGCTGGACGACCTGATTCAACTCATCGAGCTGGGCCTTTACATTGTCTGGTATTATTGGGGTGACTGGTGCTGGAGGGGCATACTCATCGTGTCTTTCTTGTCTGTCATTGAGAACATCCCTCAAATCCTCATCCCTTCGCCTTTGTTCGCTCGCGCCTAGTCGATCAAAGATGTTAGGCTACCTAGGCTTCCCCTAGTATTCTAGCTCGTCGGTCGGTTCTCTCTTGGTGGTGGGTTCCATTCTCCACCCCTCTCTCCTTGCCTTCGACCAACATTTCATCTTCCGGAATCCACCTCATTATAGTCATGGCCATCCCTAAAGTGTGATCGACTATGGTGCGACCTGCTGATCGCACTGTTTCCCTTTCCCGTCGCTGGCATGTCTCGACCGTCAGGTGGAGGCCTGCGTTGGTCAGTAGGTCCCCATGCATTATTATGTCATGGGGGGCCCCTGACCGTAGAGACTGATTCAACCTACCTTTTGACAATAGAAGGACGTTGTCCCCTGCTCGGTGGGTTTGGCTCCTCAGCAACCTAACGTCTAGGGATTTGGGGAGGCTACCCAGCCCTATTCTGCCTTTGCTGCTGGGGATTATCTCGACCAGCGCAAGAAGGTGGTTACTGCTCAGGCTCTTGAAACGGCATATCCTGTTGAGTAGCAGGGGGTTGCTCCGGCCTCTGAGGGTTTGCCGGTTGAGGCAGAGTGTGGTGATGTTGTGGATGATCTGAATTAGGACCTTGTTGTGGTGGCACACTGGGTGGCTGATCTGGTTGGGAGGCTGGTGCACGCTATCCTTGGGCCAACTGAATGGCTGCCTCCAGAGCGGCAGTGGCGTTCCTCTGCCGGCGATCCATGTCGACCTGCCGCTCATTTAACTCTTGGCGTTGCCTGCCAATCTCTCTCTGCTGCAACACCATCATTTTAGCCAAATTTTCTTGATTAGCCATCAGATTGGCTAACTCCTCCTGCAACACAATCAATGTCGTCTTCAAGGTCTCAGAATCCATTTCCTCATCCAAGTCCACTTGTGGCTCATCATCAGCCACATTTTGTAGAGGAGGCTGGGTTGGTGCAGTAGTAGAGGTTTGTCCAGTCTTTCTATTTGTTTTCACCATTTGATCTTCTTGGAGGTCTAGAGTTCAACTCTCAATGAAAGCACCAAAATATTGACCCTCAATTTGGTCAACAACCTGGAGTCAAGTAAAATGATAGAAATGAGATGAAATCAAGATAAAAGATAAACGTCACCAAAGTTTTTAGTGGTTCGGCCCCAGAAAATGGTAACAACCTACGTCCACTTAGTGTTCTTATTGATGTATAATCCCAAGAACTATGATCAATGAACTAGGGTTCATGAGTTTCACAAGCCTCAGGATGAATACAAGTATGGTGGATAAAAACACTATATTTCTCTCATAGAATTCCGAAGTTCAAAAAATCCAAAAGAAAAGTCCCCTCTCTTGAGCCCCTTGATTCTTATTGATAGACTCAAGGAGTTCTACATGGGCCGATGGGCCTTAATTACATTTAATACAGGCGTGTCTAAATAATAATGGAAATCGCAATTATTACATAAATGTAAAATTACATATCTGAAGGAAATATATGAAATGCTGCGACCAAACTGGTCGCCCATGAAATATACTGCCTGCTGAGTGAATTCTCTTCTAGCCGATGATCGAACAGATCATACTCACTTAAATGGTCACGTATATCCCACGTGTATGTTGATTCTGCCACGTCATCAGGTAGTCCTTTTTTGGGTAAGCAAATATTAATAACTATATTATCTCGATAATATTAATTTTTATTATGTTTATGCTTGCTTATTTTATATATTTTTAAATAATGCAACTTATAAGTGAATAATGCACATAAAGTTATTAATGTGCATGTATATGCTTAGTTATAAGTTGCATTACAAAAAAAATGCGTACATGATAAATATTGATAATCTCATGATAGTTCAGTTATTTAGATTAAAAAATATAGGTGATAATGAAAATTAATTTAATTTATAAAATTATTAAATATTTTTAAAAATGCCATGAAAATATATATTTTTAATTTCATGTTTAATATTGTCATAAATTAAGAGGTCTAAATTTTTTAAGATTGATTCACTATTTTTTTTTCTATTTTAAAAGAAAAAAGAAATAAAAATAGTATTTAGGGACCTAAATGATACTATTTGAAAATGTTGGAGGACCTAACTGATATAAAATCAACTTTTGGGACCTAAGTATTATAAAGTATAAAGAATAAGGATTGAAAAAAATATTTTTATTATTTTCTTTGTTAATAGATTACGATATTTATCTATGTTTTTCTTTAATATTTTGACTTGGTACGAAGTTCTTCCATTTCATATATGGATAGAATAAATACATGATAAATTCATTTGTAAAAAATTTAATTTATAAAATTGGTACTTTTTTTCTTTAAATTTGGTACTTAGTCATTCTTCTCTATCCAACAAGTTAAAGAAATATAGAGTATTTGTATGAAATTAAAAGAGCTTTTTAAAGTAAATTAACAAATTCATATTTTATTTAAAGCTATATTTAATATCTCCTACCCAAATATAGCTATTAAACATTTTCCACATGCTAAGACTAAGAGAAACAACGCAATTAAAATGCAAAATTTGCTTTTATTGAAACATTCCCTTCCCTAAGCCATATCTCTCCATCTCCTTGAAACCCCAAGTCCCCGCCACCATTTCCATAGCCTCCGACTAGGGCTTACCGACCCTTTCTTAGGGCTAGGTGTGGCTCTGGTCAAGAGGCGTTGTTTGGAGAACCCAACTCCCCCCTAAGGTCATTGTCGCCCTTCTTTCCCCTGTTTCGTTCTTCTTCTCTTGCCTTGCGTCTCTGGCAGGTGCTTCTGAATCGTCTCCGTGGCTTGTGGCTCATTGCTTGTGGGTGGTCCTCTCCCCGCCTCGACTTGGCTGGGCCGTACTGTCTGGGATGGTGGTGGTGTGCCGGTGGGTGTGTGGTTGGATCTGGGTTGGTTGGGACGGTGGTGCGGCGGTGGTTGTTGGCGCTGGAAGAGCATATGATTTCAGGGATGGGTTGGGTTCAGACTGCTTTGGGGGTTCTATCTATGTGTGTTCTCATATTTCAATTTTCTTTTGTATTATTGCTTTCTATTTCATTTTCAGAATAAAGGTTGAGTTTTTCTACTACCTTGCTACTTTAGTGAGGGATTTATCTTGTATGGTGAGGGAGGATAGCTTTGGGTTCTTTTGGGTGCTTAGTGATTCATCAAGTCACTCAGTTTGCGGTTGTAGGGATCTCAATCTTGTTTCCTTTCGCCTTTCGATTCGAGGGATTCCTTGATCTCTATCCTTATTGACCTCACGCCTCTTGAATTTCCGTTCTTTTGAGTCAAATTTCATAAGCATAGTTGGTCATTACTATGAGGCCTTTATTTCTTGTTTAAATAATGAGTTTTTTTACCCAATTTTTATTGGAAGACTTTTGGCTGATTGTTATTAGTGGGTTAGATCTGTCATATGCTCATTTAGTTTGGAAACCTAGTTTACCCCACACTCTTTTGATGCTCGATAGGTGGCGACTTATTGGATCTTTAGTTGGGGTAGCTATTAGGGTTTTCTTCCTTTTTATTGTAAACGGCTTGGTAAGCCTATTATTTTTTATCATGCTCTATGAGAAATATCTTCATGTAATAGACTATGTCCAATTTACCAATTAATGGAAATTTCCTTACCTTTAAAAAAAATGCAAAATTTGCAAATTGCTCCGAAAGGAAGTATAGAATTAAAAACATAATACAACCAACAAACTTGTAAAAGAAATCATTCCAACTTTTCCCAAATAAGCCCAACCTGTAGAATATACAGACTAAACTACTAGATTGTTGGGTTTATCGAACAAAAACACAAACACATAAAAGCAATCCTAATACATTGATGAACTTGGAAAACCAAACAGAAAAATTAAATAATTAAAATTGTATGCGAATTAAATTACAAGCATGGCCTCCATTTTAAGTTATAACTATACAAACAATAATCAATGCAAAGCATATCAATTGATGAAGAAATCTAAGCTTACATAGCCAAAACAATCAACTTACGTAGGTAGGTTTTGGAAATAATGGTCATACTACTAACAATCTCATTGTTTAACGCCCAAAATGTGATATTCATTAGCGGTAATTATAGCATAGATGAGTAGTCGATTCCACAATGAGGTAACTAAGAACAAAATGATTAGTAGAAAAATAAAAACAAAAGATTAGTGAAAAATAATGGAAATGGATTTGTAATTTTTTTTAAGAATTTGATGGTGGAATAAAGCAAATAAAAATAAGAGGTAATAAAAAAAATTAGAGAATGGAAAGGTTTCAAGAATAACCCATATGCTTTGTTTAGTTAATTTATATTTTTGATTCACAAAGTTTGTTCAAATGATCTAACATTAAAGTTCATTTATAATTCACAAAATGTATTTGAGTAGTTATGTTCTTATCTTAGAAACAACATAGTAATCTTATGAAAAATGTAAGAATGATACTATATCATTAGGCTATAATGCAATAAAAGGTTGAACATAAAACTAGGAATCAATATTTTTTATACTAATTTTAAATGCATAGAAAGAGAATGACTAATTCTAAATATAATATTAGTCGTTGTATCCTACAAAATTAGCACGAGTTTAATCACTCAGCTATGGGTATAGTTGGCAGATGAATATATGGAAAAAGCATACAAGTAGAATATCTAGCTAATGATGATGTGAGCAGCTCGAGTTAGGACTTGACAACACGACGTTTTGGTAATTGGCAGGTCACCTCTTAGGATGTTGGTCTAGTTTGAGAGTGGCTGGATCCCCTTTAGGGCGCTCTGAATATGTTCAGCCCATGGAAACCTGGTCATGATGCTTACTGAAGGATCCCGAGAGACTTGGAGGCACTCTATATGCTCATTAATGCCCAGGCTGTACTGCACATTTATTATTTAGTGTCTGAGATAACAGGAGTATATTTGGTTAGGCAATCATATCCCTATGTAAATGAGAATTATCTATATTGAATGTTTATCATATATATGCACACGGTTACCCAAACTTGTCCAGGCAATTCCACTATATATATCATGAATAATGGACAGGAAAAGGGATGACCTTTTTGTAATACTAAAACTCTGCAGAAATTGTGAGAGAACAATAATATTATCTCGTGGACTAGGTGGATTTTAACCAATGAACCACATAAAATCGTGTGTGTAAGAGAAGGGTTCATATAAGTTCATTACGGTTTGCAAAATAAGCACTAATACTATTATTAGATTTCTATATCTAGTGTTGGCGAAAAAACTGCGTCAATAGTTTGGTGCTTTTGTTGAGAGAAAATTAGTGCTTGATCATTCGACGTTCATCATGGTGGTTACTCGATCAATGCATGACAATGAAATGGAACAACCTGGTGTGCAAGAGGCATATCATACAACAGTTCCCACTGAAAAGGGCCCTAACATTCAACAACGTCCTTGGAAGCAACCAGTGGGCCAATATGACACTGGGAGTTCGACCTCACGCCCACCAAATCCTAATCTAGGATATCTAATAGCCATCGAGATGGAGAATGCCCAATTAAGGAGTCATCTCGCTAGGGAAAACAAATAGATCGAGGAGGTCTTGGCTTGGTTACCCCCTCTTGCAACCGGTGCTAATGTAGGAAAGAGGCAAAGTAGGTCCCATAAGTCCCACAGGAATAATCGGTCCAAACCCAGTCGATCTATTAGGACTGCCACTCTGAGCTCTATACCTTCAGAGCAAAATCACCGAAGTGCTCAACCCACTAATCATCACATGAACCATCATCCGCATGTCAGTCGGTCAGTCAGAACTGTGACCCCCAGCTCCGTGCCTTCTGCACAGATTCCCAGGAATGCCCATAACAACCCACCAGGGTGAGTTGGGACCAATTCACAAAGGAAAAACACCCTAACAAATCCTCTTGCTCCCCAGAGAACTTGGGACATTGGGGTAGAACCGAGATGGGTTAATTTAGTTCGTCTTGATGGAACAAGGATAGCCTCAACGATAAGGCACCGTCATCACCGATTAGACATCCTACACCACCGCACCCATAAAGAGACGCTCCAGCTTGTGGAAATAGTAGGAGAAATCCTCCTTTGTTAGTAGAAACTTACGTCCCATAGGCACGTGCTGATAATCCAGGTCCTCTATCTCAGCCGCGGGCAATAAGTTTCACAAATGGAAGTTACTGGATGGGGAGCCAGCATGGAGGCAGGTCAAAAAGCGACCTAAGGAATCATCTTAATTCAACACAAATTCCTCATTTCGATCCACATCCCGATCTGTGTGATCATCTGAATTCACAAAGGAGGTATCCAGCTAGCAATAATGATGTGCGTTATACTCAATACGAGGGAGGTTCGTCTATCGTACGCGACAATGGGAATGTACCACCTAACCAAGCTTGAACTTGAAGGGAAAAAAAACCTAACCAAGCTCAAAATTTGAGGGAAAACAACCCATCAAACACGTACAATAGGATGGGAGCTGGTGAACAGTCCCAGCTAACCTAGAGACCAAAGACCCAACCCTCAAGCGACTAGCCTTAATGGAGGAGAAAATGAAGAAGCTCTTATCTGGAAAAGAAAATGATGATTGTGACTCCGGTGAGAAGCTCGAGCCTTTCGCCCCAAACATTGCAGCAGATGCATATCCTATTGGCTTCAGGATGCCGATCCATTCGACCACCTCGGGATGTTCAATATGTTGATGATGGCCCACAATGTCGGGTTCGACCTAAGGTTTATTCTGTTCCCCATGAATCTAATCGGACCTACCAAACAGGGGTTCAAAAAGTACAAAAAAAATTCGATAAGCTCTTGGAAGAAGTTGTCTTCAGAGTTCAAGAAAATGTTTCGAGCTTCGAAGGAAACTCGCGTAGAGGCCGACTCCTTAACCAACATAAAATAACAACCTGGTGAGTCCTTGAAAGCATATCTGAGTAGATTCGCCAACATTGCAACACGAGCTAGAGACGTTGATGATAGCTCACAGCTCATGGCGATGAGAACATGAATCCTGGTGGGAGGCGATCCGTGGTAGGAGCTCCAACGAAAATGGGTTAAAAGTGTAGATGAGTTCTTGGCCCGAGCTCAGGAGTGGATAAACTTAGAAGAGGTGTGATCTGTTGTCGTAGGATCCAGCCAGGACCCTATTCAGCCTGCTGGAGTGGTGACAGGCGGTGCAGCTACGGCACAACCTGTTACCCAGAATAACCAAGCGGGAAACAATAAGAGGAAAGGGAACAGTGAGGGCAACCAGAACGACACAAAGAAAAACAAGTCTAGGGAAAAAATTCAAGCCCATTTATGCCACTTACACTAACCTAATGGATACACGGGAACATATTTTCCTGGCAAACTCTAATCGCTGTCCGTGGAAGAAACCAGAGCCATAAAGACATCAGAGGGCGAAGAGATATCCCTCAAAGTTTTGCCGATACCACAATGACATTCGTCATAATACCAATGATTGCTGACAACTGAAGGATGAGATCTAAATTCTCATTCGAGCTAGACTGTTAGCCCAGTACGCCAGAAACCAAGTTGCTGCCAATCAATCTATCAGGCAGAATTCTCGTCTAGCTCCGGAAACTCTGATAGGTCAGTTGAGGACTCAGATGGATCACATGAATCAAAACCAAGTTTACCTTCCCTCGATTGTAGGAGGAGATATAACTACTATTGCTGGAGGACCTCATTTGGCGAGCATGAGCAATGGAGCCTAAAAGAGGTATATACAGGAGCTAAAAACACATAACGGTATGGAATTTATCCTGAAGCAACGGTTATCAAAACAACAGTGGTTGGAATAACAACCAATCATTTTCATAGAGGAGGACGCTAGCCACGTCCCATTCCCACATAATGACCCGCTGGTGGTAATCGTACAACTCGCTAATTGAAGGGTACAAATGGTATTGGTAGATAACGGAAGTTTAATAAACGTGTTTTTCAGGTCCACCCTAGAAAAGATGGGATTATCCGTGACTAATCTAAAGGTGACCTCAATGACACAGTACGGATTTTCAGGTGAAGGGACAACGACCATGGGGAAAATCAGACTGGTGGTTACACTAGGGGATGATTCATGAATTGTTACTAAAATAATTGAGTTCGTTGTAATCGATTGTGTGACTGTGTATAATGCGATTTTGGGACAACCCGCACTGATGGTTTTTGAAGCCATCACCTCGATCTGACACCTGTAATGAAGTTCCCCTCCGCCTCGGGGATATGCATAATACGTGGAGACTAGCTCGCTGCCAGAGAATGCTACAACATATCCATGAAGGGAAAATCATAATTAGGGCAGCAGGAAATTGTCATAGACGAAGAAGGTGAGGAGTCTCGGGAAATGGAAGTTACCCATGGGACAGAAGAACCTCAAGAAGGGGTTAACGAGGTCACCTAATAGGACAACATTGACCCACGAATAGGCGAAGATATATATGAGCTCAAAGCTGTAGAGGAGCTCAAGGAAATCAGTATCGACCCAGAAACACCTTCAAGAGTTGTAAAGGCTGGGAAAAATCTTGGAGCTGAAATGAAGAAGGAGCTAGTAAAATTCTTGAGGAAGAACCTAGACATCTTCTCCTGGTCACATGAATATATGGTGGGAATCAATCCGAGCATAATAATCCATACTTTGAACTTGGACAAGAATGTGCTTGCAAAGTCCCAAAAACAAAGGCTTTTGGGGAGAGTACAGTCGAAAGCATTAGAAGAAGAAGTAGCTCACCTACTTAAATGTAGACTTATCAGGGAAGAAAAATACCCAATCTGGGTTTCTAACCCCGTTCTTGTCCCGAAGCCAAACGGGAAGTGGAGAACTTGCATTGATTTCTTTGATCTCAAAAAGGCATGCCCAAAGGATTGTTTCCCATTACCTAGAATTGATCAGTTGGTAGATGCTACCGCCGGTCACGAGCTCATGTCTTTTATGAACGCGTATTCTGGATATAATCAGATCGCGATAAACCCAGCAGACAAAGAGCATACCAGCTTCATGACTGAGCATAACGTATACTGCTACAAAGTTATGCCATTTAGGCTGAAGAATTTCGGTGCTACGTACCAACGATTAGTCAACAAAATGTTCGCTAACTAGATCAGGAGAAACATGGAGGTGTATGTCGATGATATGCTCGTTAAATTAAAGACTGCCAATAACCATGTATTTGACCTGGAAGAATGTTTTGGCGTATGAAGGAGGTATGCCATGAAGTTAAATCCCCAGAAGTGCAGTTTCAGAGTTTCTTCGGGAAATTTTCTGGGGTTTATAGTCAACACAAGGGGGATAGAGACAAATCCAGAAAAAATCACATCGTTGTTGGAAATGCCTTCGCCTAGGTCGTGTAAGGAAGTACAAAGTATAACTGGAAAGGTGGTGCCCCTAAACTGCTTCATTTCAAAATCTACTGATAAGTGTCTCCCATTCTACAACTTGCTCAGAGGAAACAAGAAGTTCAAGTGGACCAAAGAATGAGAACAAGTATTTCACGACCTGAAAGCTCACCTGGCCGAACTCCCCATACTATCAAAACTAGCGTATGGGGAATGTTTATTTCTGTATTTGGCCATGACAGACAATGTGGTGAGTGTTGTTTTAGTTCTAAAGGAAAATCGGGCCCAGAAACTAGTGTATTATGTAAGTAAAAGAATTCTCGGAGCTGAGTCCCGGTATCCATTAATAGAAAATCTCGCGTTTTGTCTTATTTTGGTTTCAAGGAAGCTTAGACCATATTTTCAGTCCCACACTATCCACGTCTTAACCGACTAACCTTTAAGGCAGGTTTTGCAAAAACCTGAAACGTCGGGACGTCTACTTAAATGGGCCATCAAACTCAGCCAGTTCGAAATATTATATATGCTATGCACAACAATCAAAAGTCAAGCCCTCACTGACTTTCTGGTTGAGTGCACAAGTTTTCAAGATGAGTCGATAAGAGAACCGGTGCAAGAATTGTGGAAAATCTTCGCTAATGGATCCTCTAATTAAAATTGATCGGGAGCTAGGATAATCTTAATCTCACTTGAAGAGCATTGATTCCATACAACTCTCAGGTTTGGATTCAAAGCATCCAACAACAAAGCTGAATATGAGGCCTTATTGGCAGGGCTAAGGGTGGCGAAAGAGCTAAAAGTAAAGGCGATCCAATGTTATAGTGATTCTAGCTCATAGTCAATTAGATATTGGGAGAATACCAAGCTCGTGGTATCAAGATGGCAACCTACTTAGCCAAGGTTAAGGGCGAGTTGTCTGAATTCGAGTTTAAATCCATTGAACAAGTACCCCGCTAGCAGAATTCCAATGCTGATGCTTTGGCTCAACTTGCTACCACCAAAGAGGTGGATACACTAAATGTAGTTCTGGTGGAATTCTCATAAAGCCCGAGCATAATAGCAGAAATGGTTGAGGTCGGAATGATTGACGTAAAACCGACCTGGATGACCCCTATAGTGGAGTATATCACAACCAGAAAGTTACCTGATGATCGAAAGGGTGCAAGAAAGCCATTGTATCAAGCTCCGCGATATGTTATGGTTGAAGGGATTCTATATCGATGAGGGAATTCGCTACCTCTCCTACGCTGTGTTTTGCACGATGAAGCGCAGACTATTTTACAAGAAATACATGAATGCTTCTGTGAAGACCATGCTGGGGGGAAAAACCTGGCTCTCAAGGTATTGAGACAGGGCTATTTTTGGCCCATGCTGACAAAGGACTCGATCTCGTATGTGCAGAATTGTGACAAATGCCAACGCTTCACCATAGTTGCCCGAGCAGCTCCCATTGAGCTAACCATGATCTCATCCCCTTGGCCATTTTCATTATGGGGAATTGACTTGATTGGTTCTTTGTCAACAAGAATAGGAGGAGTCAATATGTTGTTGTTGCCATCGATTACTTCATGAAATGGGTGGAGGCCGAACCTCTGGCAACCATCACCTTGGAGAGAGTCCAGGATTTTGGCATGAAAATATCATATGCTGATTTGGGCCCCCCAAAAAAATTGTGTCTGATAATGAAATTCAGTTTGATTGTGATCTCTTCACAAACTTTTGCGAAAAATACAACATAACAAAGAGTTTTTCGTCTGTAGCATACCCGCAGGCTAATGGGCAGGTCAAGGCCGTAAAAAAGACCCTAAAGGCAAGCTTAAAGAAGCAATTGGATGAAGCTAAGGGGCTATGGTCCGAGCAGCTCCTGCAAGTACTCTGGGCCTATAGATTCTCACATCAAACCTCCACGGGACATACCCCTTTTTCTTTGACCTTTGGAAGCGAGGCTATGCTCCTGATTGAGGCGCCAGTGACGACCCAGAGACATAAGACCTTTGATCAAGATTAGAATCACGAGCTACTCAATGCATCCCTTGATCTAATCAAGGAAAAACAAGAAGCATCACAATTGCAACTCACCCATGATCAGCAGAAGATCACTCAGTACTTCAACTTGAAGGTAAAAGGACATAGACTCGGATTAGGTAATTTGGTTCTCCACAGGGTGTTTTTGGCAAGTAAAGATCCCAACGACGGTGTGTTAGGGCCGAACTGGGAAGGACCATATCAGATCATGGAGGTCTTGTGCGAAGGGACCTTCAAGCAAGCCCGGTTAAGTGGAGAAATAGTTCCACAGACCTGGAATGCCATACACCGCAAAAAGTACTATCAATTATTTTGTTGTCTTTAATGTTTTTAGAATTATTGTTTATGTAAGGCTTATCTATAAAAGCCATTTAATTTAAATAATAGTTGGATTATTACATAATCAATTTTGTTGTTTTATTATCGCAGGCTCACTTTGTAAAAGCAACCTAGAACATTTATAAGTTCTAGTTGCTTGGGGGCACCTAATTGAAGAAAGCTTTTAAAAGAGTTCAGCATATTCAGGTGAAATATGAAACTTAGAGTTTAGAAAAATTGATTATTCAACGGATTTTTAAAGCTCAGATTTTCAAATTCCGAACACGAACTAAGATTAAGAAATTTCTAAAACAAAACCCCTGGAAATAGCCAGGTTTGAGACTTGATTCCTAACAGGTACAACACTATTAAGCAGACTAAAAACCCTGGATACGACCAAGTCATAGGGCTTTTTAAAGCTCATATTTTCAAATTTCGAACAGGAACTAAGATTGAGAAATTTCTAAAACAAGACCCCTAGAAATAACTAGGTCCAAGGCCTGATTCCTAATAGGTACAATGCTATTAAGCAAACTAAAACCCTTGGATACGACCAAGTCCTAGGCCTGATTCCTAATAGGTATAACGCAATTAGGCGGGCAAAATCTTGGATACAACCAAGATATCAACTAAAATTAGTTAGTCGAGCTATCAAACATCTATCTCGATCTAAAGACTACCCCTAAGGTTTCGAGTGTACAAGAATTTAAGAATTCACAAACATGAGAAAAAAATAGACTAAGGGAAACACGAATAGATCACAAATTAAATATGTTTTCAAAAACATATAGGTATCTCGAGGAGGAAAAAACTTTGATCTGAGCTCGAAGGCAGTTATTTTAGTCCCTAGGGACTTAGTTACAAAATATAAAATAACTAAAGGGGATCATTGAGCTCGGTCGACTCGCTCGGAGGATGTCACTTCCTTGCCATCCCCTTCAGCAGCTTCGGAAGCTTCGACGGTCTTAGAGGGTTCCTGTGAGAATCGAATCTTGAATTTGGCAAGAAAAGGCTCCCAAAACCCTGGCTGCATGAAAGTTAAATTCCCTTCCTAGTTGAAAGCCCAGCACTGGTAAAGCATCTCCTCCATTGATTTTGACGACTCTGCAAGCTACTTTTTGAGGCTATCATTTGTTGGGGTTTTATGCCCTAATTAAAACCCAAATTCTTTGTAATCTCATTTTATTATCAATAAAAGAATAGAAATAATTTTTTGACTTGGTCAATCACTTTGCTCACATGTTTTATTTTCATGATTATTTGTTTAATATAAACTTCTATTAAATCCCGAGCATATAGAAAATCTTATTTATAGTGACATAATCACAGTGGTATATAAATATGATTATATGTTCAAAATAAGTTAGTCCTAAGATTAGTCAGTGCCCAGAATTTACACTGACTTTCCAATCTACGATATGATCTACTTACACATTATAGTGTTATGTTCTTTCCAGAACATTAGCAAAGTAGATAAGATCGGATGTATTTGTTACATCGGACTGGACCGATATTGACAGTTGATAAGATAAGTAAACATACCGTTATTATTAATTCTAGTCATATCATATAGTTGACCATAGGTCAATTCAATCTCAATTCTGAGTGGTTAGTATTCTAACTGATTGTATTATTAGAGTTCTTTGACTTGTTCGTTACCAGCTTACCCTACGGACTAGCCCATACTTACATCTTGGGAACTCGATAGTATAATTGAGTGGGAGTGTTAATCATAGATATGAACATCTATAGCTTCTAATGAAGAAGTGAAATGATGGTTTCCTTTTAGTTTGGTTCAAGGTGTTAAATGATGGAGATCTCATTTCAGTAATTAAATTAGTTTACTGAAATATCATTTACAAGGAACTAAGTGTTTTAAGGATAAAATACAATGAGGGGGTAAAACAGTATTTTAGTCCTATCTCATTGTAGACCGTCTATAGAGGATTGAGTGACAATTATGGTTGTAACAATGGATAATTAATAGCGTATCTATATTTGTTATAGAGCATTCTATGAATTCAAGAGTGCAATTCCAAGTCTATAGTGGAGTCACGAGGAATTAATAAGTTAGTAAATTTATTTGTTAGATTTATGATAACTTATTGGAGCTTGATTTCATAGGCCCATGGTCCCTATTTTACCTTGGATAAAATCATCTAGATAGTCTCAATTAATTGATTTAATCATCAATTAGAATTATCAAAGTTGACCAGGTCAATTTTGGATAGTTTCAAAGAGTTGTGTAATTTTGAGAAGAAAAGAGAAATTATGGCAGATTTATTAATTAAGATAAATTGGTATCTAAATTAATAAATAAGTTTAAATCAAGGTTCAAATTATAAATAACTAATTTGATAAAGGATTTAAATAATTATTTAATTAATTAAATCAATAGAAAATAATACAGGCCTTGATTTTAAGTCCAACGGGCTTATAATCAAATGGGAAATTTCACGGGCCTATAGCCCATGATAATTTCGACCTAGGGCTTCAAAATGGCTGTTATTTTATTGATTTTTTAATTAAATTAAATGACGTAATTGAGTCAATAAAAGGAGTGCTTAGTGAAAAGTTTGATAAGTCACAAGTCAGATTTTCTGATAGTTTTAGATTCTCTCTAAACACAAGTCCTTTTCTAAGCCTCTTTGTTATTTTCTCTTCTTCTCTCTATATCTATCTCATGTGTTGAGAATTTCCCACACTAGTCTAGGTGGTTCTAAGGATACATTGGAAGATTGTGAAGAAAATAGAAGATCGGTTCAGTTTCTTGATAATACTCTGCGACAGAGAGGATACAAGAGTTAGAGAAACTGAAGGAATGACTCTTAATTCCGCTGCGTATACTGTAAGTATTATATTATTTGTTTCTCTTTGAATTCAATTTTAGAAACATGTTTTAGGCTATCTTGTATTAATTTGTTTAATATTAGATATACATGAAAATAAATAAAGATCCTGTATAAGCTTTTTCCAACAATATTCTCAGCTTGCAACTGGTCTAGTCGATGAATCACTTCCACGACCTAATTCTTAGCAATCCTCTCGCCTTCGTGGGAAGCAGTCAGGCCAGCCTTTGCAGACTGCTCGCTCTCCTCAGAGGAAACCAGAGCAGTTTTGGCAGACCGCTCACCCTTTTGGGTGGCGATCAGGGCACCTTGGAGCTCATCACTCCTAGCTCAAACCCAAACAATTTTGCAGAGTTTAGCTAGGACAGACTGCAAGAGGGAAAGGCGAGTCAAGGTTAGTAAAACAGAGAGAAGAAAAGAAAAAGAAATGCTAGAAGAATGAAAGGGGATCACGGTGAGGTTCATTCCCATAGCGGACTCGAGAACATCTTTTGGAGTATGCTCCTCCATGGTCTTCAGATCCTTGACATTGGCTCTATATGCATGACCCACCATATGGCTCGCCATCTCGTATACAGTCCCCCGAAATGCTTCGGGGAACCTTGCCAGCTTGAGTGGCTTTACCGGGATCTGAACAAAGGGAGCTTCGCCTTGGATCACTTGAGGAACCGAAGGAGGTACATGTCGAGGGGGAGGAGGATGAGCCTCGAGAACTGTGACTGTTGTCACCGGAGATGGGGGTTGAGTTTGTTGTTGCTATTCCTGGGTGGAGCTGGCACCTTTGTCTTTGATTGGAGACTTGGTGGAAGTTCTAGTCATGGAGGCATGTTTCTTTGACAATCTAGGCCTCTTCACCACGGGCCCTGCTCCGGCCCTGCCATCCTTAAAGGCACCCCCTAAACCCGAGGCATTTGGCAAGTCCATCTCTTCACCTGAAAAGGAAGAAGTAGGAGATTCAGATACAAGGGATAGTTAGTCAAAGTAATGCAAAGACAAGAACAAGAGCAAGAATCTTACCCTCCGAGCTAGGGTATGAATCTACTATGATCAACTCGGGGTTATGGATTGGACTAGGTATAACCTCTAACTTCTGGACTACCGAAGGTGGGGGAGAGTCTAGAATTATTACACCCTGGGTCCTAAGGGGTTCAGGCTCTTCTTCCGAGCTGGACTCATCTACATACTGCCTAAAGCCGGGGGAGAATACACCCTGACGTAAGGAAGGCCATGTCCTACGATTTGTCCTATATTCCTCAAAAATGGAGGACCTAAAGTTGAGGGTCTTGTCAACCAGAATGGTGCATCTGGGGTAGTTATGATGATAGCATATCACCAGATGATCCACACATTGGAGGAGTGTTGTGTTCAAGTACGGGTCAGTAGGATGTCGACTAACGAGCTGATGGGGGTTGAGGCGAATTAGCCTAAAATTGGCAATAGCTCAATCTAGTTCTCTATATGGGCTACCTTGGACATTGCTCGCTCTGGATCAAGACCCTGATCATCTTCAGGAGCTCTCCTCTTGCGCACCAGTGGTGCCACATCCTCTTCCTCCTCGATGTCTTCAATTCTCGAGGAGGAGGAAGCTCAGGAAGTACAGAGGTGTATCTTGGGCCCTGATAGCTAGCGTCTGGCCTTTGCTGATCAGGTTGTAGGCCACCGTGGTAGCATCATTCACTACTTGTCAGAAGTCCTTCTCCTTCAAAGTAAGACGAGACAATGTCTCGTATTGATCCCCAAAGGTCTCAGACCGCTCTGTCCTCTTGAATATAGCTACAAAGGGATCAAACTCAATTAGAAGGATTAAACTAAAAAAAATGAAAATGATAAGGGAGTTCGCATGCGGAATTATGAAATTTAGGAGACTTAGAGGGCGGTTGAAGTATCAGTGACACAATTCTTGAATCCATTTGACATAAAAAAAAACTGGTCTTTATAGTCATTGGGGTGGCTGGGGAGGTCAATAACAGATGCCAAGTTGGGGAAGTGAGTGAGGTAGTAAAAGCCATCACCTCACCCTTTCTGATCAAGACTGGCCTTGAGGTTAAAGAAGTACATAATATCTGCCAGGGTGGGGACCTCCCACTCATGCCTTAGAAACATATATTTCAACCCCACAAAAAGCTGATATGAGTTTAGGGAGAGCTTGAATGGAGCCAGTTCGACGTAGTTCAAAAAATCCACGAGGTACTGGTTTAATGAGAGGAAAGCGCCCACCTTCAAGTGCTCATCACTCCAAGCCCCAAAGTCATCTTGTAGAGGACCGCAACTCCGCTCTCCTTCCAATGAAGGTTGGGCAAGGAGGCCATCAATTCCCATCTTGATCCTGTGGCTCAGCGGTATTTTGTTCACTTTCCCTTGCGACGTTATTCGTGACACGATGTGCTCGGCCTCGAAAAAAGTGTCAGGGTCAACAACAATCTCCCTCTCCACCACTGGGCTAAAGTGAGGAATTGGAGATTCAGACGCGATCTGCTTGTCTTTATTCTTGTTTTGAGTAGAGGAGCTCGCGACATTTTTCTTTGGTGGGGCCATGATAAAGTTCGCTTGATGACAAAGCAGCCTATTAGTGGTGACCTAAGACAATTACTAGCTACGGAAATAAAGGTACAATGACATGAGGGTTTGAGTGGTTTACTTTGGCGATTCAAAATTTACACGAGCTAAGATATGTACTAGCATGAATGCGGGGTTCCACGCGTAGTCCTAAGGCATGCACTATGAATTCGGGAAATTCCTTAATACTTTGGGATTTGTGTGTCATACTCGTCAGACCCACTACTTTTCTTTTGAAAGCGGTTTAATGCAAAACCGCTTAAGGAATTGTGACCCTTAAGCTACCCAGAGCCAAACCTAAAAACCTCTCAACCTCTACATCTAAACAGGTATCCTAATCGATTCATTAGTGACATTTTTCTTGCAAAACCCAGAAAATTTGCCCAGTTTTTGAATACCTTATCTTTAAACAAGTCTAGTATCGCTCTTTTAGCCTAAACCAAACCTTATTCAAACTCAGACATGGCCAGAACACGAAACGATATGGAAGAAAAAATGTTTTTCGAAGTAAAAAGCTCATTGGAAAATAGAGAAGTGAAAGATTCAAGTCAGATGAGGAAATACTTACAGTTTATACGTTTGTTCGAAGAGAATGATTGATGCTTCCACAAGTAGGAGCATGAGAGCTTTTGAGAAATTGAAGGGCGATGAAGGTTTATGGAAAAGGTTTGAGAGAAAAAGGGGATTTTTGTTTTTGAAAGGAAAGTTTTTGAATGCAAAGGTGGTAAGGTTCATGTCTGATCTCCCTATTTATATGTAAACTTTGGGAATTAATTTGGGCCATCCGATTGGATCAGCTAGAGATCCAAAGGCCAAGATTAAATGACATGTGCAATGACAAAAATTTGACAAGACAGTTGTCACAGTCCTCAAAACCCGAACAGACGCCAATTACAGAAGGCCACGTGTTCAACACTCGAGTAGTAAGCAAGCATTATTTTACACGACAAGAGCCTAAAATTCTGTACAGTCCAAGAACTTTACTTAGCTAGTTAGATAGTAGTATAATAGTAATAGTTGTAGTATTTTTATGACTGTGGACTTTGGTTCAGACCGGGATTTAATTGGACACTCAAAGTAACACTTAGAGATTTTCTAAGTTTAACCTATAGTTTAAGAATATTAAATTTAACCAAAGGTTTGATTATATGAATGATATTGATGGTGATAATTATTATATTATAAGGTTTAGATAGACCCAATAAGAAAGTAACACTTGTCATGTGTATGTTTAATGATAATTAAGTATTTTTGAGGAATACACTTATTAAGAGTAATATTTGAATATCCTAGGGTCTGTCAGCAGCTTTGAAAACGTTAGAGGACTTAGTCAAGGCTATTTACTCAATTCAAATTAAGCTAAAATTGTGTAATTTCGTGTTTAAATATTCAGCGTATGCCGATATATCGCAGCTATAGGGGGCGATATATCGCAGTACGGGGATACGAAAAACATGTAACTTTGCACGAACACCTCGACGAGCCTCGAGCATGCTGGCCCAGACGATATATCGCCTACAAGGGGCGATATATCGACTCCCTTAGTATACTTTTGAATGTTTTTGAAAAGGTTCTCATTTTAATATTTAACCTCTTGATAAGTCCAGCATCTTTCTGATTGAGTCTTTAGCCTCTGCTGAACGATAATTCAAATATTTTTCACTTAAAAAGCCATTATTTTATTCAAGTTAAATGAAGATCTTTTCATTCTTGAACTCTATAAATAGGACATAGTACCCATCCATTTATTCATTCATCAAGCTAAGTTCAGAGGATGCAAGCTGCTAGGTTATTTTTGAGAGTGTAAACACTTGGGTTGGGGATTATAAGCTTAATCATTATAAGCTTACCAAACACTTGGGAAGTAAGATTTATAGCACATTTCGGTTCAAGCTTTAGATCGGTCATAGAAGCATTCAAGGTACTCCAAACTCTAGTTCATTTTGGTATTGTTTTCCTTAAGTTCTTATAGTTTTCTACTCAGCACCCTAACTTTATTCTTTATTTTTGGATAGGAAATCTAAGATCTTGAACATAAGGTTTTTGGTAAGTATATTCTTGATGGTATAGTTCATCCATTCTTTTCATCTCTTTCTCTTTAGTATACTCACCTTTCTTTGATGGTTTATAGGAGTGTTCCAAAGTCCCAAATCTGTTCTCATATCCCGGTACTTTTGGTAAGGAAAATAGGATAGGATATTATGTGTTATGGCATATGTTATCTTATGATTTATGTGTTATGTTAACTTATGATTTTTGTGTTATGTATGTTTGTAGACTTGGGCATATGACCTGTACAACTAACAAGCCCCAATAAATTTATGGGTATATGACTTTCTTAGCTAGCAAGCCCCACAAATCTAATGGGCATATGACTTGTTTTGTTTATGGGACCCCAAGTAATAATGGCCATTATAGTATGTGTGACATATGTTTATGATATGTTTTATGTTGCATTATGAATTTTATGTGTATGGTTTACGTGTTAGGTTTTCCTTGCTGGGCATTAGGCTCACTCCTTTATGTTTATATGTGCAGGAAAATAGCTTTGGTGGCGGGAAAGGTTCGTGGAAGCTTGGGGATGTGTATTGAGGCAGAATGGAGTCAAAGGACTGAGAGTTCGATTCGAGGATGAAGTCTCTTTAAATTTTGTATGTATTTTCTGCACTTTATTATTTAATTCATTTATTTACTATTATGTTATGTTTTTCTTTTAAAACAATGGGATCCCATATCCTACTTTAAATTTTATGTAGTTTAACATTTGTTTTTACAAGTTTTAATGAAGTTATGATTATTTCACTTGTAAGTTTTATTAAAAATTAGTGTCTATGTATAGTAATCATTAATGGTCCAAAGTCTAGAGTATTTGGGTCATTACAGTTGGTATCAGAGAAACGGTTCCTTCGCATGAAGTTCTCCTCGATACACACACTCAATGCTCCGAATCTAACCGCCAAGTAAGTATTTAAGTTGTAGTTATTTTGCTTATGTGTATAGCTAACGATTTTAGCATTTATGTTTTCAGTTAAGTATGAACGTAGCATTAACCAATGAGGATATCCAAGCCATTAAGGCCTTAAAAAGAATAAGGAAACCAAGAAACACCGTAGGAGCACTAGAAAGAATCACTCGAAGACTGCTTTTGTTCCACAAAGAAATAGGTCACCTTTAAGAGTCTAAGCAAATCATGATGAGAGCAATGGAACAAAATGTATTAGTAATTAGACTGTTTAGAGATTTTCATCCTGTAATAGGAGCCTTAGAGGAAATATGGGAAACAATGGATGATGAAGACGAACTGCCAGTAGCAATGCGATATTACTTTCTCTTAGTTAGGTTCACTGCAAAATCAGAATTTCAGTTTACAAATGAGCAAAAACATAGGATTTTTATGAACCTTCCTAGAAGACATTTTGAGGCACATGATAATGAAGATTATGAAGAGCTAGATGATGATATGCTAGATGAAGGATTGGATGTAGAAGATCCTGATTTTTAGAATAGTTAGTTTTCATTGTTTGTTTTATGGTTGTAATAAGTGAAAAACTCTTTTCCAAATTAATATCATGTTATTTTGTTATCATATATGAGTTTGATTTTTATTTCGAAATCATAATAAATAATAAATAAAATAAATAATGAATAAGTTCGGTGAGGGTGGATACAAATCAATGAACCAAGTTTCTATATTGAGAGTTAGGGGGCCATAGTAGTGGGAACGATTTTACTGATCCCAGCCCTCCCTCAATATGGTTAACTTTGGGACAAAGATGAGTTTCGAGCCTGAGAATTAAGTCATATAGGATGATTAGAAACAAACTTAGAAAAATAAAGATGGCTTGTTTTTCTAAGTATGAAACCCACTCTAAATAATAAAGAAGACTTATAAAATTTTCATAAGAAGTCATAATCAATAGGTCTGAGATATGTTTGTTTTAGAATAAGTTTTGCCTTAGAGCCTATTAGGTAAAGTTCTAACATGTTTCTTTCAACTGTTAGAAATCTGCTACGATGTCGCTTCGAAGATCTGCACGCACCAACGGAAATGCCTCCAACGGTGTTCCAGCAAACAATGAAGCCCCTCCAGTTCGCAGAAGGGGAGTGCGTGCTACTGCTAGCCGCAACGCGCCGACACCGCCAACTGACAACACTGTGGAAATCGCTAGACTGCGACAAAAAGTCGAGGAACTTTTGCAGCAGCAACGACAACTGGCCCAGCCTCCGCCTCAGCCGCAGCCACAGCAAATGGCCTTAGCACCCCAACAAGTTGGTCCATATGGGGGATGGCCAGTGGCGAACTACGCGCCGTATCCAGTATAGCTCATGGAGCCAGTTTATGAAAGATTCTGCAAATAGCACGTTCCAAACATCGAAGGGACTACAGACCCTTTTGAGGCAGAATAGTGGCTAAGGAATGTGGAGCCAATTCTGACGCACGTGAATCTCAGTAATGCAGATTGTATATCCTACGTCTCTTCATTGCTCTAGAAGGATGCCAGGATATGGTGGGACTTGGTCCAGCAATCGCATGATGTTGCCACCATGACATGGACTCGATTTGTGGAGCTGTTCCACAAGAAGTATTACAATTCAGCTGTACTCGCTTCAAGAGTTGAGGAGTTCGCCAACTTGAAGCAAGGCAATTTATCAGTGGCAGAGTATGCTCGTCAGTTCGATCGCCTAGCTAAGTTCGCATCTGAGATGGTTCCAACCGATTTTTTGAGGGTGAACAAGTTTGTTAGAGGACTTCGACCGAAGATCGAGATGGAGGTTAAGCTAGAAAAGCCGGGAAATACAACGTATGCCGACGTTTTTGAGACGGCAATAGAAGTAGGGAGGTTGCAGGCTAATGTAAGTAAAGAAGAAGCCAGTAAGCCTGAACCTAGACAATAGAGTCAACCTCAAACCAGTCGGAACAACAACTATAATAGCAACAATCAGTCTGGCAACAATAATAACGGTAAGAAGAGAAGGCATCCTGATAACAAGCAATCTGACAGCGATAATAGGGCACAGACCAATAATGGGGGAAATAGGCCGGCTTACGTGGAATACCTGCCATGTGCTAAGTGTCAGAAGAAACATCCTAGAGAATGCCGCGCAAACACCAAGGAGTGTTTTAACTGTGGTCAGGAAGGACATCGGAAAAGAGATTATCCTCAGCGCAAGTCAGAAGGCAAGAAAGACGACAAGATGGTTCCTGCTAGGGTTTTTACCTTAACCCAAGGAGAGGCTGATGCTAACAATAAGGTGGTCACAGGTCAGGTTTCTATCCTCAATAACATATGCTCAGTATTATTTGATTCGGGAGCCACTCATTCGTATATCTCTTTAGGAATGATAGAAAAACTAGACAAACCTTGTGAAAGATTTAGAACTAGGTTTGTAACCGAGTTGCCTTCGGGCCAAGTAGTTCTATCATCACGGATAGTACGAGGCGTACCGATCAAGATTGAGGACGTAGAACTAGAAGGAGACCTGATAGAACTGGTGATCAAGGACTTTGACGTGATACTAGGCATGGACTGGCTAGCACGGCATGGCGCAACCATCGACTGTAAATGCAAGAAGGTGATTTTCGAGACTCCTGACGGCCAGAAACTATGCTTCATGGGACAAGCTTCAGGATTACGCACCCCGTTAGTATCATCTCTCAAAGCTAAAAGAATGATGGAGAAAGGAGGTCAAGCGTTCTTAGCCAGCATCACAAATGTTGAAAAGGAGACACCACTTAAGGTTGGAGACGTTCGTATTGTACGAGAATTCCCAGAGGTATTTCCCAATGACTTGCCAGGATTTCCGCCAACTCGGGAAATTTACTTCACAATAGAATTAGAACCGAGCACCAAGGCTATCTCTAAGGCACCATACCGGATGGCACCTACGAAACTCAAGGAGTTAAAAACGCAGCTACAAGAACTCCTAGACTTGGGTTTTATTAGGCAGAGCCATTCGCCATGGGGAGCTCTGGTGCTATTCGTGAAGAAGAAGGACAGAAGTATGCGGATGTGTATAGACTATCGCGAGCTGAACAAGGTAATGATTAAGAACAAATACCCACTACCTCGGATCGACGACTTGTTTGATCAACTCCGAGGCGCGACTGTATTTTCAAAGATTGATTTACGGTCTGGGTATCATCAACTCAAGGTAAAGGGAGAAGATATTCCTAAGACAACCTTTAGAACTCGTTATGGACATTACGAGTTCTTAGTTATGTCCTTTGGTCTTACTAACGCACCAGCCGCATTTATGGACTTAATGAATAGGGTCTTCAAGGACTACTTAGATAAATTCATCGTTGTGTTCATCGACGATATCTTAGTATACTCTAAGGATGAAGTAGAGCACGAGGAACATTTGAGGTTGATTTTGTCGCGACTGAAGGAGCATCAACTCTACACCAAATTCAAGAAATGCGAGTTTTGGCTTTCGCAAGTGGCGTTCCTCGGGAACATTATATCGAAAGACGGAGTTGCAGTAGACCCATCAAAGGTAGAGGCCGTGAAGGATTGGCCCAGACCAAAGAACGCATCTGAAGTAAGAAGCTTTCTAGGGTTAGCAGGTTATTATACGAGGTTCGTAGAGGGCTTTTCTAAGATAGCCACTCCACTCACCAACCTGACCTGGAAACAACAAAGATTCAACTGGAATGATAGATGTGAAGAAAGCTTCCAGTTGCTTAAGGATAAACTTTACTCAGCACCAATACTCTGTGTACCAACACCCAACAATAAATTCATAGTTTATTGCGATGCATCGAAGCAAGGATTGGGTTATGTGCTGATGCAAAATGATAAGGTGATAGCCTACGCCTCACGACAGTTGAAGGAGTACGAGCAGCGCTATCCAACTCACGATATGGATTTGGCAGCAGTGGTCTTTGTGTTGAAAATCTGGCGCCATTATCTTTACGGAGAACGGTGCGAGATTTATACAGACCACAAGAGTTTAAAGAACTTCTTTACTCAGAAGGAGCTTAACATGAGGCAGCGGAGGTGGTTAGAGTTAGTAAAGGATTACGACTGCGAAATCTTATACCACCCGGGAAAAGAAAACGTAGTTGCCGATGCGCTTAGTAGGAAAAGTTATGGAAGTTTAGCAGCTTTAGCTGGAATAGAAAAGCCGCTACAGCAGGAGCTGATCAGTGCCAGAATAGAAGTAGTTGTCGACAAGCTAGCTAACTTGTCTATCCAGTCGAATCTACTAGAAGATATACGGATTGGTCAGGGACATGACGACACACTAGCAGCACATATGGATGCAGTCAGAGAAGGCAAGGATACAGATTTCTCAATATCTAGTCAAGGTTTATTAAGATATAAGGATCGGGTATGCGTGCCAAATGATCAGAAGATTAAGAGGACGATTCTGGAAGAAGCGCACAGTACCCCGTACTCAGTTCATCCATGGTCTACCAAGATGACTCATGACATCAAGGCAATCTATTGGTGGCCAGGGATGAAGAAGGACATAGCAGAGTTTGTGTCTAAGTGTCTTGTATGCCAGCAAGTGAAAGCAGAGCATCAGCGGCCTGCAGGCTTATTGCAACCGCTTAGCGTACCAGAATGGAAGTGGGACGATATAGTTATGGACTTTGTGACAGGTTTGCCAAGGACGAATAAGCAGCATGTTCCGCTTGGATAGTAATACATCAACTAACCAAGTTGGCTCATTTCCTGCCTGTTAAGACTTCATAAACGGCAGACCAATATGCAGACATCTACGTCCAAGAGATAGTACGGTTGCATGGAATCCCCAAGACAATAGTGTCGGATAGAGGATCGGTGTTTGCATCAAGATTTTGGGGAAGTTTATAGCAAGCTATGGGTACTAAGTTAAGTCTTAGTACAACTTTTGATCCTCAGACAGACGGGCAGTCCGAGCGTACGATTCAGATTTTAGAAGATATGCTACGCGCATGTGTACTTGATTTCGGAGGATCATGGAATAAGTACTTACCGCTAATAGAGTTCTCCTACAACAATAGCTACCAGTCAATGATCGCGATGGCACCTTATGAGTTGCTATATGGAAGGAGGTGTCGATCACCGTTGCATTGGGACGAGGTAGGAGAAAGGCAGCTTCTAGGTCCCAAAGCTGTTAGACAAGCTCAAGAAGCAGTAGCGCTTATTAGACAATGTATGCTTGCTGCTTAAAGCCGTCAGAAAAGCTATGCGGATGCCAAGCGACGCGATGTGGAATTCAAAGTCGGAGATCAAGTCTTCTTGAAGATATCTCCTATGAAAGGTGTAAAGCGGTTTGGGAAGAAAGGCAAGCTTAGTCCCCGATTTATAGGTCCTTTTGAGATATTGGACAAAGTGGGAGCAGTTGCGTATAGACTAGCCCTACCGCCAGCACTAGCAGATAGTCACAACGTGTTCCACATCTCGATGCTACGCAAGTATGTGTCAGACCCATCTCACGTCCTCAAGTATGATACGATAGCACTCCAGAAAGACTTGAGTTACGAGGAACGACCAGTTAGCATCCTGGATAGGGGGTGAAGCAGTTACGGTCCAAGGGCATTCCTATAGTCAAAGTCCTATGGAGTAATAGTTCTGAACGAGAGGCAACGTGGGAATTGGAGGAGGACATGCAAGGCCAGTATCCGGAGTTATTTGGTAAGTAAATTTTGAGGACGAAATTCTTTTTAGTAGGGGAGAATTGTAGAGTCCAAGAACTTTACTTAGCTAGTTAGATAGTAGTATAATAGTAATAGTTGTAGTATTTTTATGACTGTGGACTTTGGTTCAGACCGGGATTTAATTGGACACTCATAGTAACACTTATAGATTTTCAAAGTTTAACCTATAGTTTAAGAATATTAATTTTAACCTAAGGTTTGATTATGTGACTGATATTGATGGTGATAATTATTATATTATAAGGTTTAGATAGACCCAATAAGAAAGTAACACTTGTCATGTGTATGTTTAATGATAATTCAGTATTTTGAGGAATAAGTTTATTAAGAGTAATATTTGAATATCCTAGGGTCTGTCAGCAGCTTTGAAAACGTTAGAGGACTTAGTCAAGGCTGTTTACTAAATTCAAATTAAGCTAAAATTATGCAATTTCGTGTTTAAATATTCATCGTATGCCGATATATCGCAGCTATAGGGGGCGATAAATCGCAGTACGGGGATACGAAAAACACGTAACTTCGCACGAACACCTTGACGAGCCTCGGGCATGCTGGCCCAGGCGATATATTGCCTACAAGGGGCGATATATCGGCTCCCTTAGTATACTTTTGAATGTTTTTGAAAACGTTCTCATTTTAATCTTTAACCTCTTAATAAGTCCATCATCTTTCTGACTGAGTCTTCAGCCTCTGCTGAACGATAATTCAAATATTTTTCACTTAAAAAGCCATTATTTTATTCAAGTTAAATGAAGATCTTTTCATTCTTGAACTCTATAAATAAGACCTAGTACCCAGCCATTTATTCATTCATCAAGCTAAGTTCAGAGGCTTCAAGCTGCTAGGTTATTTTTGAGAGTGTAAACACTTGGGTTGGGGATTATAAGCTTACCAAACACTTGGGAAGTAAGGTTTATAGCACATTTCAGTTCAAGCTTTAGATCAGTCATAGAAGCATTCAAGGTACTCCAAACTCTAGTTCATTTTGGTATTGTTTTCCTTAAGTTCTTATAGTTTTCTACTCAGCACCCTAACTTTATTCTTTATTTTTGGATAGGAAACCTAAGATCTTGAACATAAGGTTTTTGGTAAGTATATTCTTGATGGTATAGTTCGTCCATTCTTTTCATATTTTTCTCTTTAGTATACTCACCTTTCTTTGATGGTTTATAGGAGTGTTCCAAAGTCCCAAATCTGTTCTCATATCCCGGTACTTTTGGTAAGGAAAATAGGATAGGATATTATGTGTTATGGCATATGTTATCTTATGATTTATGTGTTATGTTAACTTATGATTTTTGTGTTATGTATGTTTGTAGACTTGGGCATATGACCTGTACAACTAACAAGCCCCAATAAATTTATGGGTATATGACTTTCTTAGCTAGCAAGCCCCACAAATCTAATGGGCATATGACTTGTTTTGTTTATGGGACCCCAAGTAATAATGGCCATTATAGTATGTGTGACATATGTTTATGATATGTTTTATGTTGCATTATGAATTTTATGTGTATGGTTTACGTGTTAGGTTTTCCTTGCTGGGCATTAGGCTCACTCCTTTATGTTTATATGTGCAGGAAAATAGCTTTGGTGGCGGGAAAGGTTCGTGGAAGCTTGGGGATGTGTATTGAGGCAGAATGGAGTCAAAGGACTGAGAGTTCGATTCGAGGATGAAGTCTCTTTAAATTTTGTATGTATTTTCTGCACTTTATTATGTAATTCATTTATTTACAATTATGTTATGTTTTTCTTTTAAAACAATGGGATCCCATATCCTACTTTAAATTTTATGTAGTTTAACATTTGTTTTTACAAGTTTTAATGAAGTTATGATTATTTCACTTGTAAGTTTTATTAAAAATTAGTGTCTATGTATAGTAATCATTAATGGTCCAAAGTCTAGAGTAGTTGGGTCATTAAAAATCCCCTACTGTGCGTGTTGGAAAGTGATGACATCAAGAACGAGTAGGAGCTTAGGGGGCTAATGTTGTACCCTAAAAATTTAGCATGGGTTTAATCACTCAGCTAGGGGTTAGTTGGAAGATGAACATATGGAAAAAGTAGACGAGTAGAGTATCTAGCTAATGATGATGTGAGTAGCTTGAGTTAGGACTTGACAACACGTCATTTAGGTAATCGGCAGGTCGCCTCTTAGGATGTTGGTCTAGTTCGAGACATGTAGCAGTCAGATCCCCTTTAGAGCGCTTTGAATATGTTTAGCTTGTGGAAACCTGGTCATGATGCTTACTGAAGGATCTCGAGAGACTCAGAGGCACTCTATACGCTCATTAATCCCCATGCTGTATTGCATATTTATTATTTATTCTCCAAGATAACAAGAGTATATTCTGTTAGGCAATCATATCCATATGTAAATGAGAATTATCTGTATTAAATGTATACCATATTTATGCACACGGTTACCCAAACCTGTCCAAGAAATTCCATTATAAATATTAGGAATAATGGGCAGGAAAAGGGACGACCTTTTTGTAATACTGAAACTACGCAGAAATTGTGAGAGAACAATAATATTGTCTCGTTGACTAGGTCAATTTTAACCACTAAACCACATAAAATCGTTTGTGTAATAGAAGGGTTCATATAAGTTCATTACGGCCTGCAATAAACACTATACTCTTACTAGATTTCTAAATCTATTGTTGGCGAAAAATTGCGTCAACATTAGCAAAAAGAAATAAAGATATCGAAGATAACAGAAGAACATCAATTACTCAAATGTATAAACTTTAAAAACACATATATTGTAGAGTCCAAGAACTTTACTTAGCTAGTTAGATAGTAGTATTATAGTATTTATAGTATTATCTTTATAACTGTGGATTTTTGGTTCAGACCGGGAATTATTTGGACACTCATAGTAGTACTTGTAGATTTTCTAAGTTTAACCTATAGTTTAAGAATATTAATTTTAACCTAAGGTTTGATTAATATGACTGATATTAAGGATAATATTTATTATACTATAAGGTTTAGATAAGGACCAATAGGATTTTAAGCACATGTTATGTATGGGTGATTAAGGATTAAGTATTTTGAGGATTAAGTTTAATAAGGGTAAAGTTTGAATGCTCTAAGGTCAGTCAGCAGCTTTGAATACGTTTAAGGGCTTAGTCAAGGCTGTTTACTCAATTTGAATTAAGCTAAAAATGTGTAATTTCGTGTTTAAATAATCAGCGAATGCCGATATATCGCAGCTATAGGGGGCGATATATCGCAGCACATAGATACGGAAAACACGAAACGATGCACGACTGCCTCGGGCATACTGGCCCAGGCGATATAGCGCCTACAGGGGGCGATATATCGCCTCCTTCAGCATATTTTGAATGCTTTTGAATTCATTTTCCATTCAACCATTCAACCTTTTGATAAGTCCAACACCTTTTTGAACGAGTCTTCAGCCTCTGCTGAACGATTATTCAAATTATTTTCACCTAAAAAGCCATTATTTTTATTCAAGGTAAATTAAGATCCTTTCATTCCTAAACTCTATAAATAGGACCTAGTACTCAGCCATTATTCATCTTTTGCTCTAAGTTCAGAGGCTGCAAGTTGCTAGGTGAGTGTGAGAGTGTAAACACTTGGGTGGGAAATCATAAGCTTGATCATCATAAGCTTATCAAACACTTGGGGAAGTAAGGTTTCATAGTATTTCGGTTCAAGGTTTAGATTGGTCTACAAGTCTTCAAGGTATTTCTACACCTTAGTTCATTGGTATTATTTTATTTTAAGTTCTCATAGTCTTCTACTCAGCCTCTAACCTTAATCTTTATTTTGGTTAGGAAATCTAAGTTCTTGAGCAAAAAGGTTTTGGTAAGTATTTTTCTCAATGGTTTAGTCCTTCCATTCCTTTCATTTCTCTTCTTCACTGTACTCACTCTTTTTCAAATGGTTCTTAGGAGTGTTCCAAAGTCCCACCTCTGTCCTCTTATCCCTGTATTTTGGTAAGGAAAATAGGATAGAATTCATATGATATATGTTTATATGTGTTATCTTATGTTTTTGTGTTATGAAATGTGTTATGATATGTATGTATGTAGGCTTGGGCATATGACCCATATGACTAACAAGACCCCAAATAGATTATGGGCATATGACCTACTTAGCTAGTAGGACCCCACTAATCTAATGGGCATATGACTTGTTTAGTCTATGGGACCCTAAGTAATAATGGCAATTATAGTATGTGTATGATAAAAGTGTTATGTTATGTCTTTATGTTTCTTATGAAATTTATGTATATGAACTATGTGGTAGATTTTCCTTGCTGGGCATTAGGCTCATTCCTTTTTGTTTATATGTGCAGGAAAATAGCTATAGTGGCGGGAATGATTCGTGGATGCTTGGGAGAATATGTATCGGTGATGAATGGATTCAAGGAGTCGAGAGTTCAATTTCGAGGATGTAGTATTGTTTTTATGGTTTTACATGTATTTTTCCGCACTTGCTATGTAACTCCTTTCTATTTTAAATTATGTTTTGTTTTTAAGACAATCCTACTTGACATTTTATGTAAGTAACTCTTATTTTTACAAGTTTCCTAATAAAGTTATGGTATTTTCACAATGTAAGTTTTATTAAGGATTAGTATGTATAGTTTCGTTAATGGTCCAAAAGTCTAGAGTAGTTGGGTCATTACATATATTGAATAAAAAATATAAATAACACTTTGCATCTGAGGTAATCTCTAACCTTTCTAAGACGATTAGGCAATTATCCTCATTAATCTCATAAAATACATTAGGTTCTTTATGTTGGAATAAGCATTTACCATGTGTGATGTGCTTGATGATTTGTTCAAGCTTGGGTTGGTTTATTTTGTGGATGGGATACTATTGGCCACTGAGAAAAATAATGTTATTTAGCGAGATTCATTGTTGATGGTGGAGGATTTATAATATTTTTACGAGTATCCATAGGGATCCCTTTCATTCGATACAACTATAAAACAATATAGTAGAGATATGAAAGCAATATGTGCTACAATACCAGCTAAGAAGGTGAAGAAGACAACTGAGGGAGAATCTTCTAAGGGTGTTCAGGTGGAGGTAAAGTATACTTGCAAGGGATATCCACTAGCCTTGCAATATTGTGCTTATGAGACCATTCTCGATTTGCAGAAGAAATACACCAAGCCCCGTGGATTCAAGTTCCCTAGGATGCTACAATGGGAGAGCATAGGCCAGCCGAAGCATACACACGTGAAGGATATACTTGCGAGGAAACGTGTAAGTTATTTTAAATTAAAAAATCCAAAAACTTTTGCCTTATACCAATCAACTTCAAAAGTTTTTAACTTTCTTGTTTTTCTTCCATTACAACTGTCATGCATTTCTATCCTCGGACCTCGACCAATCGAGAGAGAATTCTTCGCAACTATATATGTGACGATAGAAGGGGATGATCCTAGGTATGCAATGTTGTGGGATATAATCCAGCCTGCACCTGAGGAAGGAAGACCCTTCAATCCTGAGGCAGAGGCTGCTGCGATGGCTGAAATAGCCGTGGAGGCTGGCATATTTTTGGAGGATGCTGTGGCGGAGGCTACTTCTGATACTAGTTCACCTAGTTCTGCTCCTACTCCTGGGGCTTATGAGGTTGTGTTGGATGAGATGGCCAGACTATCAGGTGTAGTGGACAAGATTAAGGCCATTCTGGTACCGTGCTTAAGAATCAGGAAGTTATATTGAAGAAGCTGCCACACTTGGTGGTATACCTACTCATGCACCTACTCAATCAGAGGATGTAGAGTATGACATCCTCCCTACATGTTACGAGCCTCTTGTTGGAAAAGCCACACCTCATCAGCTAGTGTAGACGGTCCTGGGTACTACTAATCTATGAGTTATATTATTTTTTAAATGAAGCAGACTGTATATTAATTGCTTTGTGTACAAGTAAATGCACTAGCAGGAGACCAGTGAGGTACGAGGACTATACTCCAACAACCAAGCGTCCAAAATTTAAAGACCTAGTGGAGATCCATCGTTTAAAGGAGTTGGATCAAGACATGTTGACACCCCTGTTTGGTTTCTAAAGTTGGATCCTCGGTAATATTGACAACAATAGACCAAGGAAGTGGGAAAGTTGTGAGGGCACCCCTGTTTGGTTTCCAAAGTTGAAAGTGGAAAAAAATGGTTGGCAAAAACTGTAAGTCTTTTATATTCATTGTTAACACATTCATCGCATTTTAACAAAACTCTAATTTAAAGATAATCTATTATTTGTAGCACCTCGACGTTGCGAATTATCTGCTATGGAGATGTCTTATAGAGTTGCTGAAGACATACCATATGAAAGTCGCGATTGTTGATTCATCCTCTGCACAATATATTCTTTCCAGATATGTTGAGTTCAAGAAGAGCTCCAAAACATACCAATGGGATGAGGACGTCCTTCAGTTCACGAAATGAGACAAGAAAAAAATATAAGAAGCCTTGGGATGAATGCAACAAGATCTAGTTCTACTTGTGCATTAAAGGGAGTCATTGGGTCCTTTGTGAGATAAATGTGACAGATTGGAAGATTGTTGTTTTTGACTCAGACCACTCCAACGTTATCCATGATCAGTTGAATGGTTTGATGGAGCCTTGGGTTAAGATGCTTCCATCTTTACTCAATGCTTCTAGAATGTTTAAAGGATACCCCAGGTGCAAAATAACTAGACCGAAGATTACTGTAATGATCCAAAATTCCTAATAAGGCTTAGGGCCTTGATTAGGGGGCTAGGATGGCAAATTTTAGAATTATATGATTATATGATATTTATGTGTATCATTATGTGATTATGTGAATAATATTATAATGTGACTTGATATGCATGTTTAGGTATATTAAATATGCATGTGGGCTCATTTCTGTTTAATTGGGCAATTTTCGGAATTTGGTATGTTTTGGGTATATTTGGAATATATGTGGTATGTGTTTGGTACTTCATTATTATTTGGTTATGCATAAGTTACTCAGCACGAGTCGATCCTAGGAGGCAAGCCAGTGGGAAAGACACAACGGGATCCATACTTGACTCGGAGTGAGTCAATGGGTATTTAGCACATTACTCGGATATTGGGTAATGAAAATAAATATTTGTTAATAAATTGGGAGTTAGTGAGATCAGGGGAAATTCTGGGAATTTTGACTATATTACCACAGGGCATTTTTGGGACCCCGAGCATTAGGATTTACTTGAGGTTACTTAAGGTCGACGTAACCTGTTAGAATTATAAAAGAACGTTCATAACGTTCTCTCTCCCTCCCGTTCCATTTTCAACAACCGATCAAATTTTCGAAGGATGCTTGAGTTTTAGGACTCAGATTCAATCAAGGATCAAGACATAATGATTCTAGGAAAGATTAGAAGCTTATTAGCCAGATGATTTAGTTGGAAAATGACTTAATCAGAGGTAATCTGAGTTTTAAGTTCTAAGTTTTTAAAGTTTTTAATCTTGGATTGGATTTTTTTTTTGTTTTGATGAGTTTTTGAATGAATTGAAACTTTGGTTTTATTGGTGTTAGATAATTAGAATGTTTGGGAACTTTGATTTTTGAATTTGGATATTTTTGGGTAGGATTTTGGAAGGATTTAAGTGGGAAAAATCGAAGGAAATGGCTGGTTTCGTGGTCAAGTCGCGACCTTGTTCTAGCAATTCATGACTTGGATTAAGCCAGAAGCTAGGAGGAGGAAGCGTGGGGGCACGCTGCGACCCAAGAGGGGTCAAGTTACGGCCTGCCCCAGAGCTTAGGCAGGGGGCTCTCTGACTTGGGTCAAGTCGCGACCCACTAGTTCAAGTCACGACCGGCTTGGGCATTTTTGCATAGATTTGGTTTTTAATCATGGGAGTTTAGTTCTAAGGGCCTGGGATCAATCCTACTACCCAGTTGAGTAGGATTTGACATCCCGAAGGCTAGGTTTGGTTTTGGAAGTATTTATTTACTCATTTTTTATGATTTTTTATATTATGGTCGTGACTAGTTATCACTAGGGGCTTGGAATCAGGATCATGCTTAAGGATCATTTATTGGTAACTTGTGCTTGGACCAAAGGTAAGAAAACTACACCCAGTATGTGATGCATGTGATGCATAAGATACATGTGATTAGGGCATGGCATGAGTGTTGAATATGAGATTGATTAGAGCTTGAGTCTCTGTAAATGTGCATGATCATAATTATGCTAGTGAATGTTGAATAAGCATGTTGAGTGCCTTATATTTAGATATTTGACATATGGCATATGCCTGGGTGCATTGCTTATTTATGAGTGGTACTGACTCATTAGTGAGAAATGGCACGAGTCGTATGGAATTGACCTATGAGTCAAGAGCGGCATAAGCGTATTGAACGTAGAGCAGAAATGATTAGATCTAATCAACATGAACATCAAATAAATCATCATGAGCATTAAATGCTTGATTGACCTTATGTTTGATGAAAACTAAAAGCGCTTATCTGATTAGGGTGTGGAGCCCAAGTGCGTGACTCATTAGTCACTTATTTGATTAGGGTGCAGAGCCCAAGTGTGTGACTCATTAGTCACCTATTTAAAGATGGACTCAATGGTCATCTATACCGGGCGCGGAGCTCCGTAATAATTTATTAGGACTTGCTTGCATGCATGAATAGGGCTATTATTGCTAGGCATGCCTATTATGATTCAGTGACATGTTATTACCTGTTCATAAGCATATTGAGTTTTCTTGCTGAGCCTCGGCTCATGGGTGCTATGTGGTGCGAGTAAAGGCAAAAGAAAGCTGGACCATCATTGAGTTTGAGAGCTTAGGTGACGATGTGTACATATGCGGCTACTCGACCACCGCGACATAGGGTTTAAAGAAGAACTAGGTTTAAACGCTATTTTTCCGCTTAGGTCGGTTGGTTGTAAATATTTTATTGTAATTAACCTTTAAAATATATTTTGGGATCCCAATGTATACAGTAAAAATTTTAGTGAAACGTTGTATCTTTGACCAAAAATTTTTAACCCTAAACCGTTAATCACATTTAGTTACACGATTATGGCCAAACGACTCAGTTAGCGAGTTTAGCACTGGTTAAAATGCATAATGTAACAGTCCCTGGTAGTAGGGCGTTACAACTTGGTATCAGAGCGAGCCAAGGTTAAGGGTTCCTATAAACAAGCTGGACATGTACACTCATCACTAAAGACAAGATTCACTCATGGTATGGTAACTATTTCTATAGTTATGTGCTTAACTGTTTAAATAGAATGTAAATACTTTACCTGCATATTGTATTAGGGAGCATGAGATTCTGGTAGAGCCTGGCTCTTGACTATTGATATGATTACCTACTCATTGAATATGTAAATGTATTATTTGCATGCTGGAGTTGAAAGCATGGTATGAATGTTGGAAGATCAGAGATTATGATTGATGTGTGAATGTCATGGACATGTTTTTAGCACTGCAGTGGTTTGTGAATGTAGTGTGGTATGATTGTACCCATGGGGAAGGCTTTTGATATGCTCATTATGTTTAATGGGTCAAGTTATTGACTGCAGATTCAATCAGCGGGTATGTATCCAAGGCAGTCAATGAGACCTAGTGGTGGTTATATTGAGGTTGGAAATTTCAGCCAGGGTTTGAGTTCTTCACCTGCCTCTCAAAATTTCCAGCAGGTGTTTATAGATATGCAATTCAGATTTCAGAGGCAAGAGGAAGAGATTAGGTGTTTTAAATAGCAGCAGGTTCTGTCAGGGAACACCTCTTCCTTTGCTATGCCAAGAGTGGCACCAGTATTGGCTCATCCTAGGGTTGAGAACAGGTGGGAATTTCTTTGTGGAAGATTCCAGGAGTATTATGTTGGATTAGCTTATACAGGATCTTTATTAATTTTCATGTATATCTAATATTAAACAAATTAATACGAGATAGCCTAAAACATGTTTCTAAAATTGAATTCAAAGAGAAACAAAGAATAGAATACTTACAGTATACGCAACGGAATTAAAGAGTCATTCCTTCAGTTTCTCTAACTCTTGTATCCTCTCTGTCGCAGAGTATTATCAAGAAACTGAACCGATCTTCTATTTTCTTCACAATCTTCCGATGTATCCTTAGAACCACCTAGACTAGTGTGGGAAATTCTCAATACATGAGAAAGATATAGAGAGAAGAAGAGAAAATAACAAAGAGGCTTAGAAAAGGACTTGTGTTTAGAGAGAATCTAAAACTATCAGAAAATCTGACTTGTGACTTATCAAACTTCTGTTTTGACTTCTCTCTAAGCACTCATTTTATAGACTCAATTATGCCATTTAATTTAATTAAAAAATCAATAAAATAATAGCCATTTTGAAGCCCTAGGTCGAAATTATCATAGGCTATAGGCCCGTGAAATTTCCCATTTGATTATAAGCCCATTGGACTTAAAATCAAGGCCTGTATTATTTTCTATTGATTTAATTAATTAAATAATTATTTAAATCCTTTATCAAATTAATTATTTATAATTTGAACCTTGATTTAAAATTATTTATTAATTTAGATACCAATTTATCTTAATTAATAAATCTGCCATAATTTCTCTTTTCTTCTCAAAATTACACAACTCTGTGAAACTATCCAAAATTGACCTAGTCAACTTTGATAATTCTAATTGATAATTAAATCAATTAATTGAGACTATCTAAATGATTTTATCCAAGGTACAATGGGGACCATGGGCCTATGAAATCAAGCTCCAATAATTTATTATAAATCTAACAAATAAATTTACTAACTTATTAATTCCTCGTGACTCCACTATAGACTCGGAATTGCACTCTTGAATTCATAGAACACTCTATAACAAATATAGATATGCTATTAATTATCTATTGTTACAACCATAATTTTCACTCAATCCTCTATAGACGGTCTATAATGAGATAGGACTAAAATACCGTTTTACCCCTCATTGTATTTTATCCTTAAAACACTTAGTTCCTTGTAAATGATATTTCAGTAAACTAATTTAATTACTGAAATGAGATCTCTATCATTTAACACCTTGAACCAAACTAAAAGGAAACCATCATTTCACTTCTTCATTAGAAGCTATAGATGTTCATATCTATGATTAACACTCCCACTCAATTATACTATCGAGTTCCCAAGATGTAAGTATGGGCTAGTCCGTAGGGTAAGCTGGTAACGAACAAGTCAAAGAACTCTAATAATACAATCAGTTAGAATACTAACCACTCAGAATTGAGATTGAATTGACCTATGGTCAACTATATGATATGACTAGAATTAATAATAACGGTATGTTTACTTATCTTATCAACTGTCAATATCGGTCCAGTCCGATGTAACAAATACATCCGATCTTATCTACTTTGCTAATGTTCTGGAAAGAACATAACACTATAATGTGTAAGTAGATCATATCGTAGATTGGAAAGTCAGTGTAAATTCTGGGCACTGACTAATCTTAGGACTAACTTATTTTGAACATATAATCATATTTATATACCACTGTGATTATGTCACTATAAATAAGATTTTCTATATGCTCGGGATTTAATAGAAGTTTATATTAAACAAATAATCATGAAAATAAAACATGTGAGCAAAGTGATTGACCAAGTCAAAAAATTATTTCTATTCTTTTATTGATAATAAAATGAGATTACAAAGAATTTGGGTTTTAATTAGGGCATAAAACCCCAACAAACTCCTACTTGCACTAATTGAAACTTATGCCTTAATTCTACTAATCCCATTTCCTTGATATGCTTATCAAATGTAGCTTCTGGTAGTGTCTTTGTAAACGGATCCACAAGATTGCCTTCAGTTGCAATCTTCATAACCTTCACATCTCCCCTGGCCACATATTCTCGAATAATGTGATACTTCCTTTCTATATGCTTACTCCTCTTGTGACTTCGAGGTTCTTTCGAGTTGGCTATCGCTCCTGTATTGTCACAAAACAACACAAGCAGTTTATCCATTTTAGGAATAACACCAAGATCTGAATAGAACTTATTTAGCCAGACTATTTGCTTAGTTGCTTCTGACACAGTTATGTACTCAGCCTCCATGGTGGAATCTGAGATTGCAGACTGCTTTACGCTTCTCCAAATCACAGCTCCATCCCCAAGAGTAAACACCATTCCAGAAGTAGACTTTCTGTCATCGACATCAATCTGAAAATCTGAATCGGTGTAGCCCACAGGGTTCAGAACACCACCATTGTAGACTAACATATAATCCCTAGTCCGTCTCAAATACTTCAAGATATACTTAACTGCTATCCAATGTTCCGGTCCTGGGTTTGACTGATACCTGCTCACTACTCCCACTGCATAGCAGATATCTGGTCTAGTACACAACATGGCATACATCAGACTTCCAATTGCAGATGCGTAAGGAACTTTTCTCATTGCATCTTCCTCTTCAGGAGTCTGGGGAGATTGCTTCTTTGAAAGATGAATTCCATGGCGGGACGGTAGATGCCCTTTCTTGGAATTTGTCATTGAGAAATGTTCAAGTACTTTATCAATGTAAGTTGCTTGAGATAGAGCTAAAAGTTTGTTCTTTCTATCCTTGATGATCTGGATACCTAGAACGTAACTTGCTTCACCCAAATCCTTCATCTGGAATTGAGTGCTCAACCAATTCTTCACATCTGATAATTTCTTAACATTGTTTCCAATGAGTAAGATATCATCTACATAAAGAACCAGAAATACCACTATTTGATTTGCCTTCAATTGGTAAACACGGGGCTCATCAATATTTTGTTCAAAGCCATAGGTTTTGATTATTTCATCAAACCTAAGATTCCAGGAACGAGAAGCTTGCTTAAGTCCATAGATGGACCTATTTAACTTACAAACTTTTCCTTCTTGTCCAAATACTTTAAATCCTTCTGGTTGATCCATATAAATGACTTCGTCAAGCTTTCCATTAAGAAAAGCTGTCTTGACGTCCATTTGCCAGATCTCATAGTCGAGAGCGGTTGCTATGGATAGGAGGATGCGAATGGATTTGAGCATGGCTACCGGACTAAAAATTTCCTCATAGTCCACGCCTTCTCTTTGGGTATAACCCTTTGCCACTAATCGAGCTTTATAAGTCTCGATATTTCCATCAACACCTCGTTTCTTCTTGTAGATCCACTTGCACCCAATGGCCCTAAAGTCACTAGGTGCTTCCACAAGATCCCAGACGGAATTTGAGTACATGGACTCCATTTCCTGTTTCATGGCTTCGAGCCATAGTTCCTTTTCAGGGCTTGCCATTGCCTGTTTGAAAGACAGCGGATCATCATCACTAGTGTCACCAGCAACCATATTGGTTTCACCATCCAAACCATAGCGAACTGGGTTCCTAGAAACCCTCCCACTACGACGAGGCTTCGTGACTGTTTGCTCAGGAACAGTGGTACTTTCTTCATTTAAATCGACTTGCGTCGGTTGTACATGAAGAGTGGGAATTTCATCATCAACTTGCGTTGATGACGATGGAACATTGGTTGGAGTCAATTCTTTAACCATCTCCTCTAAAACTACTTTGTTGCGAGGTTTAAAGTTTTGGACATAGTCATTTTCCAGAAAAGTAGCATTTGTAGAAGTAAACAGTTTCTTTTCTGAATGACTATAGAAAAGTCCACCTCGAGTAACTTTAGGATAGCCAACAAACATGCAAACTTCAGTTCGCGGTTCTAGCTTTCCCTCCTTTTTCCTCAGGACGTGAGCGGGACACCCCTAGATTCTATAATGGCGTAAACTAGGTTCACGACCATTCCAGCATTCTAAAGGTGTTTTGGGGATTGATTTTGATGGCACGACATTGAGAATGTCATTTGCGGTTTCAATTGCATGTCCCCAGAACGAAGTTGGTAGAGTTGAGTAACTAAGCATGCATCTAAGCATTTCCAATAAAGTTCTGTTTCGGCGTTCCGCTACACCATTTTGTTGTGGAGTACCTGGGGTAGTAAGTTGTGATAAAATCCCAAGTTCAGTTAAATGATCTTGGAACTGCATATCCAAATATTCTCCACCCCTATCAGATCGCAAGATCTTTAACCTTTTACCTAATTGGTTCTGAGCCATTGCTAAGAATTCCTGAAACTTTGAAAATGTTTCTGATTTCCTATGCATTAGGTAAAGACATGAGAATCTAGAGTAATCGTCAATGAAAGTGACGAAATACTCAAAACCACCCTTGGCTTGTACATTCAAAGGTCCACAAACATCTGAATGTACAAGACCAAGTGGTTCTTTGGCCCTATCACCCTTTGCAGAGAATGGACGCTTGGTCATTTTGCCTTCTAGACAAGATTCACAGACAAGTAATTCACCTAAAGTGACTTTCCTCAAAGATCCATCCTTTGTAAGTCTTTGAATCCTATCATAGCCAATGTGACCTAGTCTCAAGTGCCATAAATACATCATATTATCGTTATCAGTCTTTTGACGTTTATTGGTCCTATGTTTAGCTACTTTGAATAAATCATTATTAAGAGCGAGGGGTTCGTTAGGTCGCAGAATATAAAGCCCGTTTTCCAAACATGCAATACACAATTGTGATCCATTGAAAGAAATAGATATATTAAAACTTGTGAAAGTCATAACAAATCGTTCTAATTGCAACATGGAAACTGAAATTAAATTTCTACTAAAATCCAGAATAAAAAATACATCTTTTAAAATTAAAAATTTATTTCCGAACTTCAGACGAGCTATTCCTCTAGCTTTGGACCTTAACGAATGCTCTGTTCCCAACTCTAAGCTTTAAGTCGCCTTCGTTCACTTCCTCCCATGATTCAAGAAGCTGTAAAGAGTTACAAACATGGTTGGTAGATCACGATTCAATAATCCAAACAGATTTATCATTCTCTAAAACACATGTTTCTAAGATAATGAACTATAATCATTACCTTTGTTTTTCGCTACTAGAAACTTGGGGCAATATCGTTTCCAATGCCCCTTATCTTTGTAGTGAAAACATTTATCTTTATCTTTCTTGTTTTTCATGTTCTTCCCCTTAGGCGTCTGTGCACGTTGTTGTGCACTCGTCTTTGCAGCCTTTGCAGGCTTGGGGTTGTTGTTTTGTCCACCTTTCCTCTTGTTTCCAGCCTTCGAAGACGAAGCTTGGTTAGCTTCAGCCTTAGCTAGATCAGCAGCAACAACAGTAGTTTTATTTTCTCCTCCTTTACTAAGTCCACCCATTATAGGTTCAATAATCTGAAGCTAGTTCATGAGCTACGTCAGACAATAGTTGAGTTGAGCACGAACGTGCATACACGGTGCCATCCGAGAATTTATGGTGCCATCACGAACATGCAGAGACGGTGCTATCCAAGCATTTACGGTACCTTCATGAGCATTGACAGTGCCATCACTAACGTGCGGACAAGGTGCTTGTTCTGGGGATTCCTCAATCATGACGAATTCAGAGTTGTCACCAATCAACTCTATGTTGATATTCTGCTTCCAATTAAGGAAGTTTTCTTCAGTGAGTTTCTCCATTGAAAGTTGAGAAAGGATGGGAGTAGACACAGACACTACTTAGCTTAAACTACAAATTACCAATAAAATAGAAATCAATCACATTTGCTCAATAAAACTTCTATTCACACAAATTTCAAGAAATAGCACAACATATACCAAACATATGTAAGATATGAGAAAAAAATACCAAAAACAATCATATCTCTATTTCTTTAGGATTTTAACTAATCTATGATATCCTTGTCCTGGTTAGCGAGAGTAAAAAATATCACTAGTTAAATAGAGTTGTAAACTCATTTAATAATGGACACCACTATTAACAACCTACTATTCGATCAAAATAAGAAAACAAAATCTCTTATTTTATGAGCTAGGCCCACGGTTTCAATAATCATAGATTAAGTCCTAGTAGTCACTGTAGGGGTGAGTCTAGTATAATTTGACTTATAATTATTTATCTTTTGAAATCTAACCTTGTCAAAATAACTAATGAACACCTTCCATAGGGGGACGAATCAAAGCGCCTCGAGGCCCCATTAAGCTATTGACTATGTTAAACCAACGGTGGAGATCGAATAAAAATCTTAAAATAAGCTCATTATTAAATTAAAAATAGTATTTTTATTATTTATTTTTAGAAAATTAATGACTATGGTTTTCCAAAAAAATAAACAGATTAAAATTTTTAAAACCAAAGTCCTATAATTTCTTATTAATTCTAAAGTGTCACATTGAAACAAATTCAATTAATTTAGAATTAATTTGTTGCTAATCAATATTTAGGTTTAACTAATATAATGAACCTATACAATTAAGTTCAACTCAGGTAAATGGGCCTTAACAATTGGGCTTGTATGGAGAAGGGCTGGGTCCAGTATGTCGTTCCCACTACAAAGGCCCCTATCTTCCATACAAGGTCCAAAAGACAGGAATTTAAACCTTCGTTTTATTAATTGTTATTAATTGATTAGGCCCACTATAGTCATGCAAAGCAAATGAGCCTTCACAAGTGGAACCACCCACAAGAGAAGAATTTAAACTTTACATTTTCTAATGGGCCCAAATAAAACCTATCATTTTATGAATATTTTATTTGGCAAAATACCATATATCTAACAAACATATGGGCCACTATATGCATTTAAGCCCAATTGCAAAAATACCACATATAGTGCAAACAGACATGTTATAATTGGATGGGCCTAATCATGTTACTATATGAGCAATTCTATGAATTTTTGCAAAAATACCACAATTTATTTCATTTGCAAAAATACCACAATTAATTATCTAGAATTTATCAAAAAAAAAATCAAATTAATTAAATTTTTAGAAAAAAATAAGTCAATTTAAATGAAATTTAAATCAACTTTGTTTTAGGTTAATTTGATAAAAAAATATATTAATTTAATTTAAATACGATTTATCAACAATTAACCATAGTTAATTTAAATCCCATTTATTAAAAAAAATATTTTGTTAATTGGCTGAAAAAAAATGATATTTTTCAAAATTTAACCAATTTTAAATTTTAAAATCAATATCTTAACTATTTTTCAAAATATCTTGTGTTGTTACAACTATTTGCTAATATTTTAACCATTTAAAAAAAATAAAATATAAATAGTTATAACAACCCTTAAATATCTCAAAATAGTTAAACAAATTTAAATATCCATAAAAATATCTAACTAACAATATTCAAATTTCAAATAATTTAAATATTAAAAACTATAGAATAAAAAGAAATTTATATTTTCAAATAAAGATTTAATAAAAATATCAAGAATTTAAATGAAAATATCTTAAATATCTGATATCATAATTCTAATATTTTAATATATTAAAAGATTTAAAATTAAGTTGTTAGTCTATTTTTAAATTTGAATTTGAATCTTTGTAGAAAATATCTAATTATTTAAATCTCAACTAACAAAAATATCTTATTTTAAAAAAAATAAAAATAAATGATAAAACAAAAAAAAAAGATATTTTTGGTTTTGATAATAAATAATTATTTCCACAAACTTTCTTATTATTATTTTTTTTAAATAAAAAAAAAAGAACAGTACCCGTTTCACCGTGGCCTGGCTGCAGGTGTGCATGTGTGCGCGTGCGCACGAGGGGTGGTGATGCGCGCTTGGCCGCGCGCGGATGGTGGGTGACGCGCGCGCGGGGAGCCTGATGTCCGAGAAATGCGCGTGTGCAGGTGGGAGATGGCCGAGTGGCGCGCGCGGATTGCTGGGCGGGTTGCTTGGTGTGCGCGCGCGTGTACGCACGCGATGGCAGCCAGAAGAAAAAAATTTCGAGAAAATTTTTTGTGCAATTTTTCCAACCAAAACCATTTTCTAATTAATTTTAACCATGTTTTACACAAAATAAAACATATACAAAAATTAATAGGATAGAAAACACTACAAAATAACCTAAATTTGTTCTAAAATTCCATAAAATCAATATGCTTCATAACAACATGAAAACCATCCAATTATTCAAACATATCAAATAATCCAATTTTAAACATGTTCATGCATGAAAATAAAGATTACCAAAGGCTCTGAGGCCAGTTGTTGGATTAGCTTATACAGGATCTTTATTTATTTTCATGTAAATCTAATATTAAACAAATTAATACGAGATAGCCTAAAACATGTTTCTAAAATTGAATTCAAAGAGAAACAAAGAATAGAATACTTACAGTATACGCAGCAGAATTAAAGAGTCCTTCCTTCAGTTTGTCTAACTCTTGTATCCACTTTGTCGCAGAGTATTATCAAGAAACTGAACCGATCTTCTATTTTCTTCACAATCTTCCAATGTATCCTTATAACCACCTAGACTAGTGTGGGCAATTCTCAACACATGAGATAGATATAGAGAGAAGAAGAGAAAATAACAAAGAGGCTTAGAAAAAGACTTGTGTTTAGAGAGAATATAAAACTATCAGAAAATCTGACTTGTGACTTATCAAACTTCTGTTTTGACTTCTCTCTAAGCACTCCTTTTATAGACTCAATTAGGCCATTTAATTTAATTAAAAAATCAATAAAATAATAGCCATTTTGAAGCCCTAGGTCGAAATTATCATGGGCTATAGGCCCGTGAAATTTCCCATTTGATTATAAGCCCATTGGACTTAAAATCAAGGCTTGTATTATTTTCTATTGATTTAATTAATTAAATAATTATTTAAATCCTTTATCAAATTAATTATTTATAATTTGAACCTTGATTTAAACTTATTTATTAATTTAGATACCAATTTATCTTAATTAATAAATCTGCCATAATTTCTCTTTTCTTCTCAAAATTACACAACTCTGTGAAACTATCCAAAATTGACCTGGTCAACTTTGATAATTCTAATAGATAATTAAATCAATTAATTGAGACTATCTAGATGATTTTATCCAAGGTACAATGGGGACCATGGGCCTATGAAATCAAGCTCCAATAATTTATTATAAATCTAACAAATAAATTTACTAACTTATTAATTCCTCGTGACTCCACTATAGACTCGGAATTGCACTCTTGAATTCATAGAACACTCTATAACAAATATAGATACGCTATTAATTATCCATTGGTACAACCATAATTGTCACTCAATCCTCTATAGACGGTCTACAATGAGATAGGACTAAAATACCATTTTACCCCTAATTGTATTTTATCCTTAAAACACTCAGTTCCTTGTAAATGATATTTAAGTAAACTAATTTAATTACTGAAATGAGATCTCCATCATTTAACACCTTGAACCAAACTAAAAGGAAACCCTCATTTTACTTCTTCATTAGAAGCTATAGATGTTCATATCTATGATTAACACTCCCACTCAATTATACTACCGAGTTCCCAAGATGTAAGTATGGGCTAGTCCGTAGGGTAAGCTGGTAACGAACAAGTCATAGAACTCAAATAATACAATCAGTTAGAATACTAACCACTCAGAATTGAGATTGAATTGACCTATGGTCAACTATATGATATGACTAGAATTAATAATAACATTATGTTTACTTATCTTATCAACTGTCAATATCGGTCCAGTCCGATGTAACAAATACATCCGATCTTATCTACTTTGTTAATGTTCTGGAAAGAACATAACACTATAATGTGTAAGTAGATCATATCGTAGATTGGCAAGTCAGTGTAAATCCTGGGCACTGACTAATCTTAGGACTAACTTATTTTGAACATATAATCATATTTATATACCACTGTGATTATGTCACTATAAATAAGATTAGCTATATGCTCAGGATTTAATAGAAGTTTATATTAAACAAATAATCATGAAAATAAAACATGTGAGCAAAGTGATTGACCAATTCAAAAAGTGATTTCTATTCTTTTATTGATAATAAAATGAGATTACAAAGTATTTGGGTTTTAGTTAGGGCATAAAACCCCAACATATTACCCTCCAATTTTTGAGGGAGGTCTAGATCCATTCAGAGCTGAGCAATGGATGGGCATGATCAGTTCTATCCTTGATAGTATAAGGGTGGTAAGTCACGATAGGGTGATCTGCGCTACATTTGTATTGCAGGATGATGCCTGGACATGGTACGAAGTAGTATCCCAGACACAAGATACAACTGTGATGGACTGGAAAGAATTTAGGCAACTGTTTAATGAAATATAATATTGTGATGTAGTCAAGACTGCTAAGATGAATGAGTTTATGAACCTCGTTCAGGGAAATGCAACAATAACCGAGTATGTTAACAAATTTGATGAGTTGGTCAAGTTTGCTTTTGATATGGTACCCACGAATGTTGCTCGGAAGGAAAGGTTTACCTAGGTATTGAATCCTAGAATAGTTCAGAGTGTTAGAGTTACCCCAGTGCATGCAATCTCTACCTACGCTCAGGTAGTAGGAAAGGCTCTTGTTGTTGAGAGTAGAGGAAATCAGATTGAGAAGGAGAGTGCTGGAGAGCACGGGGCTTAAGCAGTGATACCTCCGTTTATTCGATTGAGCAAGGAAAAGGATTGGAAAATCTACCCAGAGTGCACTCGGTGTAAGAGGCGTCATCTGGGAGAACCGAGCAAGGGTATGTTTCTTTTGTGGAATGGTTGGGCACCGTAAGAAGAATTGCCCAAAGCGAAGGAAGGATGAGCAAAAGGGGGTGGACAGCTCGACTCCAACTCGATTGTTCGTTCTGATGCAGTCAGAGATTGAGACTGATACTTAGGCTGGTTCCTTAGTGATGGCAGGCCAGCTTTCTAGTTCTGATTTTTGTATTGTGCTGACTAGTTTTGGTGCCATGTTGTTCTTTGCTTGTGGCATCTAGAGATGGATAAACTTGTTATGAAGATTACATGGTTATGTTATGATGAGAATGTGATATTCTATTGGTAATTTTAAGAGATGGATTAGGTCATGATGAGAAGGGAGTCATCAATTGATTTGATAGGATTGGTTATGATTGACTTTGGTATGATCTTGGATATAGATTGGTTAGCCAAGTGTGGGGCAATATTGGATTGCAAGGAAAGGATAGTAACTCTTGGGCTTGAGAGTGGGAAACCCTTGTGGTAGTTGACACTATGCTGATGACATCTGTATTTAGAGCTAGAGATCTATTGTAGGAGGACACATAGGACTCTTATCTTGCGTGTTGGATACCACTTAGGTCGTGTCAGTGGGGTCAGGACAGACTGTATTAGTCTGTGAGTTTCTAGATGGGTTTCCAGGGGATTTTCCAAGATTACATTTACACAAAGAGATAAATGGTGATTAGGTTGGTGCCAGAGACAGAATCAGGTCTAGGGCACTATATTCAATGGCTTCAGCAGAGTTGTAAGAACTAAAGCCTTAGTTATTGGGTAAGGTGGTATTCTCCAAGGTGGATCTTTGTTTTGGTTAGTACCAGCTAGAGATCAGGGAGAAGAATATGCATAAGATTGCTTTTATATCAGATAAGGGCACTAGGAGTGCTGAGTTATGTTTGTAGATTTGATTAATGCCAAATTGCTTTGATGGATTAGATGAACAAAGTATTCAAAGATTATCTAAATTCTTGATCGACATTCTCGGTTGGAGATTTGTTGAGGTCAAGGAACGTCTCAGAGGTTAGGAGTTTCCTTGGACGGGTAGGATGTTACATGTGCTTTGTGGAAGAGTTCTGAGTCTTCTTACAGATCAAAACTAGTTTGTAGATTATTATAATATCTCATTAACAAAAGAGGTGATTGCCCAAGCAACTTGTTATTTGAAGGATATGACAAGAGCTAGAGTAGGCCAAGTGGCCAACGTTATGTTTGAGTTACTCTTTTAGAGAGGATCAAAGGAAAAACAGTTAAGTGAACAATAGATGGGAAGAATTGAGGGGAATGTCTTAGCTGGATCAGCTAAGGATTATGCAATATCACGTATGAATTTATTGTGGTATAGGGATCGGACTTAGGATTCGATGGACACTGAGATTAAATGGGAGATTCTTGATGAATCTCATATTACCCTCTTATTATCTTCATCCAGGCATCATGATGGTGTAACAGAGTCTGAAAGCTTTATAGTGGTGGCCTAAGATGGAGAGGGACGTAACAAAATATGTGGTAAAGTTGTTAACCTGTTAGCAGGCCAATACAGAGTATTAAGAACCAATAAAGTAATTATAACCTTTGTGTATTCCATAGTGGAAGTAAGGAAACATAATGATAGGTTTTGCGGTGGGACTGCCCAGGATAGTGGGTCAGCATGATTTGGTTCGGGTCATTATGGACCGTTATTTAAAGTTAGCTCGCTTCTATCAGTAAGAACGAGTAATACAGTTGATCAATTTACAAACCTCTATGTGAGAGAGGTAGTACGCCTTCATGGAATTATAGATCTATCTTACTAGATGAGGATCCTGCTATTACTTCCAAGTCTTGGGGAACGTTGTGGAAGGTGATGAGTATGCAGTTGGAGTTTAGTACAGTTCATTATCCCCAGACTGTTGGTAAATCAGAGAGAGTTTTCCAATTATTGGAGAGGCACCTTACAAGATGTTGTATGATAGGGAATGTATATCGCCCATTCACTGGAATGAGATGGGTGAGATGTTATATTTGGATCCTGAGATAGTTTAGGGGATCATTGAGGCTATTGAAAATGTTAGAGCTCGGATGCTCGCTTCTCTGAGTAAATGAAAAAGTTATGTTGATCTGAAATGTAGGAACATGGAATTCCAAGTGGGAGACTGTATCTTCCGTAGAAGATAACCATGGAAAGGGTGAGGAAATAAGGGCAGGTTGAACCCTAGATTAGTAGGACCATGTGAAATCCTGGATAGGATCAGTCAGGTTGCCTTTGGATTGGCCTTTGCTTTGGCATTGTCAGTAGTATACAGTGTATTTCATATTTTGAAGTTGAGGAAACATGTGCTAGATGAGACTCATGTACTGATTTATGAGAATCTAGAATTAGATGTTAAGTTATCCTGTAAAGGGTAGTCATCTCAGATATGAGACAAAAAGAACTAGGTTCTGAGAGACAAAGTTGTACCTTTGGTTAAGGTATTATAAGGAAAGAGTAGGGTCGAGGGAGCGACCTGGAAACTGGAATCAGATATGCAGGATTGATATTCTGAGCTACTTAGATAAAATTTCGAGGATGAAATTTCTATAAAGAGGGGATAGTTGTAATGACCCAAATTTCCTAATAAGGCTTAAGGCCTTGATTAGGAGGCCAGGATGGCAAATTTTTTAATTATATGATTATATCATATTTATGTGTATCATTATGTGATTATGCGAATAAGATTGTTGTAACGTCCTGCGTTTTCGAGTACCTTTAAACGACTCGGGTCAGGATTTTTTTTCCCCGAGTTAAGAATATTATTTTTTAATTTATTTCCATGAGTTATTGCTAGCCAAATTATGAATTTTGTGTTTAAAAGTCAAGACAAGACTTTCGGTCTTGAAGCGACACAAAACCTCTGATCGGGTGAAAATCTCGGAAAATATAATGAAAAACTATGGAAAATATATTTTGGGCATAAAGTACATTCATAAAAATTAAAGTTTGTTAAAAAATAATAAACCTAAGGGAAAATGGAAATTTTATGACATTTTGTGTTAAATGCTTAATTTTACCGAATTGGGGAATTTTATTCTATGAATGGACCTTAGGTTAAAATTTATTGTGTGATTAATTAAATTAAATGTGAGAGATATTTAATTTAATTATTATGTGTTAAGTTTTGTTTTTAAAACTTAATAAGAGTGAAAAAGGTTATAGGAAGTCAAATTGGATTTTTCTTCTTAGGAAATATTTATTATCATTTATATATATATAAATATGATCACATAGTGGTGGCCGGCCATGTGAAGGAATTAATGGGGTTGACCAAAGTTTTTTTAGTTTAATCCCAATTTAAATATAAGGGTTAAGGCATCAAGTGGATGGTACAAACACTCAAGTGTTCAGATATTTTTTTTAGTTGATATGCTCTTCTAACCCTCCCCAACCGACCCCACTCTTTCTCACTTTCACTCTCATTTTTTTTTTGAAAACTCTCTCTCAAGTTTTCTCTCCATCTTCAACCTCAAGAACACTAAGAAATCTTGGAAGCATTAAGCTTTGGTCTAGGAAGGGTTTCCCTAAGGTAAAGTTTCAAAAAATTTGACTTTGTAAAGTTTTTAACCATAGGTCTTTCAATAGCTAACTATCTATGTTTTTGGGGGGAGTTGGTTAAGGTATTGAAAGAGTTTTGAATGACTCAAAGCTAGTAGGAACATAAAAAACCTAGAGCAAGAACAACAAGAGATAAAATTTTTACCATTTATGGTTGTTATTGTATGAATTTTATTTTTAAGCATTATTTTGTATATTTAATGATTAAAGTTTCTTATTGGTGATGTAATAAGGTTATGGTAGTTGCTCAATATTTTTATGATGCTTGTGTGTTGATTTTTGAAAATAGGGACCAAAATCCCTACGGGTTTTTGTGAGAACCCTAAAACAAAATACAAGTTTTGAGCTGTGACTTCCAAGGGGTCAAACATCTACTGTATATTGCTTTAATAAAATTTAATTGTACTGTGATGTTGTTAAGATTGAGTACATAAAATTTAGCTTTCGAAATACTAAAAAATGTTTAAAAATGAGTGAGTTATGCTATTTCAAGGTTTAGGTGAAAAACAGTTTTTTCGTATTCTTGATTTTGGGACCAAGTTTGGACAGCCACTGTATAGAGAAAATGAATCCAGTTTTTTCTAAAATTTTGTAGACATAATCTTGGCATAACCTAGTATTCCACTGTAAAATTTGGTAGCAAAATACGGAGCGGTTTGAAAGTTATTATGTGCCAAAGTTTGGAAAAATTAAGGAATTGAAAATAAGGTCATTTTTACCTCATTGTTGGAAAATAATTTCACCAATAAAAAATGCTCCTTTTGACCTAAGATTTTACAAGGTCCTAAATGGCATACCAAAAATGGAATTGAGAAATTTTTGTAACAATTGGGTAATTAAATTTCAAGTTATGACCTAACTAAGTAAGTTGTTAAAAATGTGAAAAATAGGGTTTTCACACTAAGTGTAAAAATGAGATTTTGGAACTTAAGGTAAAAAGTAAAATTTTTCTTATTGCAAGATAAAAGCTTGGTAAGTTTTGAAAACATATTTTGACCTAAAATACTACTTTAAGTTTAGTGAGAATTATTTTTATTAAAGAATTTTATTCTTTCTAAAAATAAAAGAATTAATTTATTAATAAGTTAATAAATTAAAAGAAGGTTTAAAACCCTATATTTTGAGAAAATAATAAAGTGAATTATTTTTCGAGTAAGTAAACTTGATTAATTGACTTCGAAAAATTAACTAGTCAAGATGGTAAATTTTTAATGGTTTTCATAATTAAGATAAATTAGGTTATTTTCTTAAAACGGTTTTTAGAGATTAAAACTATAAGAAAAATAAAAAGAAAATTAAGAGTTTATTTCTTGAAAATTAATTAAGGAATTTAATTAGTATTTTCTGGATATAAATCCGACTAAAATCTTCCATATATTTAACCGACTTGTTGAAAGTAAAGGTTAATAACGATACTTTTAAAGAATAAGATTTTTAGCGGATTGTGGGAAAATACTATTGTGATACCCCAGCCTAGGTATCGAGACCATAGGATAGGTCTCCCCGAGACTTAGGGTTTAGTCTCAAATATTTTTGTATGAATTTCCTTAATGGGTTTAAAACAAAATAAGGATCATTAATCCTTACAAATGATTTTTTTTAAAATGACCAAACTGCCCAAAATAATAATAATGAATTATGAAGTGCCATAGTTAATTCGAGTATACTGTGGATAATTACAGTATTGGATAAGCATGACTGGACTTTATATTGGAGGGTGAAATCCTACTGAGAGCAAAGGACTCAAAGTAAGTCAACTTCTATTGTATGGCTGCAACATGAAACGACTATTGTATCGTATCGTAGTATAGAGACACATGCACATATATACACTGTCGTAGAAAGTTTGCTTACAGACATTAGTCTAGTTGGTGCTGATTCAGAAAATATGACCGGTAGATATCCGTCATATTCTAGACGGCTAATCTCCATCACACTACTTGATTTTATTTATGTCTGGTTCATTACCGCGACGAGTGGCCAAGAGGTGAGGATTGCTGATTTAAACCTAGAGGCGCCAAAATGAATGGGACCTAGGGGCCCTCATGCTTACTTAATCAGTGAACTGCTAGAACTTGAGCAAGTGCTCTGATAAGTTATTCCCAGATAGTAGTCGTGAATATTGGCCATTCAATGAGAGTGCCTAGAGATACTAGGGGTTGCCAAGTTTGAGTGAGGCTGAACACCTTAGGGGTAACTGCTCACCAACACCACTGATTAACATAGAAGTCTCTATAAACCCATGTAACTTCGATTACACTCTTGGATAAGTAGTGATGCCCTAGATAACTTGATGGTTGCCCTTGTGAAGGATTTACTCTTGGATAAGTAGCGATGCCCTAGGTAACACGATAGTTACCCTTGATAGGTAACCCATGCCCTAGGTAACACGATATTTATTGGCTAGATCTTAGTGTTGAGACTCGGTTCTCTCTTACAGATTAGCATTTATGCTGGAGGGCATGTTATGCCTAAATTGTTGGAAATTTTTTAGCGTTGGTCTTGAATTATAATGTTATATACGATATCTGCTTGCTCTGGGATTTTATGAGTGCAGGGATTTATAAGGTTATATGAAATAGTTGTGATATATTATATTTGCTTGCTCTAGGATTTTTTGAGTGCAAGGATTTATATGTTTATATGAAATAGTTGTGATATATTATATTTGCTTGCTCTGGGATTTTCTGAGTGCAGGAATTTATCTGTTTATATGAAATAATTTGTCATTAGTTATCAAGCATGACCATAAGTTTGCCAGGATGCTTTTGCATTCTTGAATTTGATTGTGTAGGGTCTGGCTGGATCCGGAACCCTAATTCTCTGCATGCTTTTGTTTTAAAGTTGAACTTACTAAGCGTTTTCGCTTACCTAGTTGTTTCCTGTTGTAGGTACGATCAAGGGCAAGGCAGAGTAGTGAGCGCTAGAGTCTACCTTGTGAATGTACATGTGGACCGACCTTTTGGGAAGCTTTTTTGTTTTTGGAAATGTTGTATTATTTTCCTAAACTAGGCTCACTCTACTCTTTATAAAATATGTTTGTATTAAATGTTAAGTATGGCCATACGACTTTTAAAAAGTTTTTTTCATACGGGTTTTTGAGACGTTTTGTTAAATAAAAACGTTTATATTTCTGCATTATCGAGTCTTGAAAATCTGGGTTGTTACAATTATAATGTGACTTGATATGCATGTTTAGGTATATTAAATATGCATGTGGGCCCATTTATGTTTAATTGGGAAATTTTTAGAATTTGACCCATTTTGGGTATATTTGGCATATATGTGGTATGTGTATGGTACTTCATTATTATTTGGTTATGTATGGGTTACTCAGCACGAGACGATCCTAGGAGGCAAGCCAGTGGGAAAGTCACAACAGGATCCATACTTGACTCGAAGTGAGTCAAGGGGTATTTAGCACATTACCGAGATATTGGGTAATGGGAATAAATATTTGATGATAAATTGAGAGTTAGGGAGATCAGGAGGAAATTCTAGGAATTTTGACTATTTTACCCCGGGGGCATTTTCGGGACCCCGAGCATTAGGATTTGCTTGAGGTTACTTAAGGTCGAAGTAACCTGTTAGAATTATAAAAGAATGTTCTCCCTCCCTCCTGTTCCATTTTCGACACCCGGTCGCATTTTCGAAGGAAACTTGAGTTTTAGAACTCGGATTCAAGCAAGGATCGAGGCATAGGGATTCTAGGAAAGATTAGAAGCTTATTAGCCAGAGGATTTAGTTGGAAAACGACTTAATCAGAGGTAATCTGAGTTTTAAGTTCTAAGTTTTTGAAGTTTTTAAGCTTGGATTGGATTTTTGTGTTTTGCTGTGTTTTTGAATGAATTGAAACTTTGGTTTTATTGGTGTTGGATAATTAGGATGTTTGGGAACTTTTATTTTTGAATTTGGATATGTTTTAGTAGGTTTTTGGAAGTATTTAAGTGGGAAAAATCGAAGGAAATGGCTGGTTTCATGGTCAAGTCGTGACCTTGTTCTAGCAAGTCGCGACTCGGATGAAGCCAGAAGCCAGGAGAAGGAAGCCTGGGATGGCACTGCGAGCCAAGAGGGGTCAACTCGCAGCCTGCCCCAGAGCCTAGGCAAGGGGCTCTCTGACTTGGGGCAAGTGGCGACTCACTAGGCCAAGTCGCGACCAGCTTGGGCATTTTTACCAAGATTTTTTTTTAATCATGGGAACTTAATTCTAAGGGCCTGGGATCGATCCTACTACCCGGTTGAGTAGGATTCAACATCCCAAAGGCTAGGTTTGGGTTTGGAAGTATTTATTTACTCATTTATTATGAGGTTTTATATTATGGTTGTGACTAGGTTATTGTTTGGGGCTTGGAATCAGGATCTTGTTTAAGGATCATTTATTGGTAACCTGTGCTTGGACCAAAGGTAAGAAAACTACACCCAGTAAGTGATGCATGTGATGCATAAGATACATGTGATTAGGGCATGACATGAGTGTCAAATATGAGATTAATCAAAGCTGGAGTATCTGTAAATGTGCATGATCATAATTATGCTAGTGAATGTTGAATAAGCATGTTGAGTGCCTTATATTTGGATATTTGACATATGATATATGCCTGGGTGCATTGCTTATTTGTGAGTGGTACTGACTCATTAGTCAGAAACGGCACGAGTCATATGGAATTGACCTATGAGTCAAGATCGACATAAGTGTATTGAATGCAGAGGAAAAATGATTAGATCTAATCAACATGAACATTAAATAAATCATCATGAGAATTATATGCATGACTGACCTTAAGTTCGATGAAAATTAAAAGTGCTTGTCTAGTCTAAAGGCTAATTACTTAGAGCCAGGGCCAAAAGGCTCAGGTGACTGTAATGTCACATGGCTTAGGGTGCAGAGCCCAAATACGTGACTCATTTGGAACTTATCTGGTTAGGGTGTGGAGCCCAAGTGCATGAGACATTAGTCACTTATCTGATTAGGGTGCAGAGCCCAAGTGTGTGACTCATTAGTCACCTATTCAAAGATGGACTCAATAGTCATCTATACCGGGCGCGGAGCTCCGTAATCATTTATTTGGACTTGCTTGCATGCATGAATAGGGCTATTATTGCGAGGCATGCCTATCATGATTCAGTGACATGTTATTACTTGTTCATGAGCATATTGAGTTTTCTTTTTGAGCCTCGGCTCACGGGTGCTATGTGGTGCAAGGCAAAAGAAGGCTGGACCATCCTTGAGTTGGAGAGCTTAGACGAAGATGTGTACATATGCGGCTGCTCGACCACCACGGCCGAGGGTTTAAAGAGGAACTAGGGTAAAACCCTATTTTGCTACTCAGGTCTACTGTTTGTAAATATTTTATTGTAATTAACCTTTAAAAAATATTTTGGGATCCCAATGTATACAATAAACGTTTTAGTGAAACGTTGTATCTTTGACCAAATTTTTTTAACCCTAAACCGTTAATCACATTTAGTTACACATTATGGGAAAATGACTCGGTTAGCGAGTTTATCACTGTTTAAAATGCACAACGTAACGGTCCCTGGGTAGTAGTGCATTACAATTACCATCCAAGAGTTTGATTTGCGGCGCTTGTTGAAGGATAATGTCCCACAGTCTAGATCCAGGTATTTAGATGTACTAACTTTAGTGTTGCATAACCTTGTTTTCCTTTAATTTTCAATAAACTCACAAATGTGATCTATTGATTTTCGTAGAGATTGTGGTGTATTCGCCATCAAACACTTGGAATTTATTCTTAGAGACATACCCCTATCATATGCGATTGACGACCATATCCAGTACTTTATGGATAAATTTCGCATAGATATTTTTATGAGAATGTGTACCCTTGACTTTTTCTAACTGTCAAAACATTTATTTTGATTTCTGCATTTTGATGACATGATACTTAAGCACTATTTTCAACAATAATTCGATGTCATTTCGATGTAATTTCGATATACAGGTTACAGATCTAAATTTAAAAAATTCTAAATGTTAAAGGCATTTTTTATATGACAAATTATAAGTCTAACAAAGTCTACTATTACACAAATTAAAAGTCTAACAAAGTCCTCATAGATTTCAAACTTAAACTTTACAAGTTTCCCTATTATGGTCTTGACCTCCACATGTGCTGCATTTGTGTTCTACAAGCAATTTTTCTCCATTGGAAGGATAAGGATTCTTCTTCGGCCTATCTTGTTTCTTCTTTTGACAACCAACCAGATTTTTTTTGTGCGGGTGTTCTCACTTATATTGTCTTGATGTCATGTGGAACAATCCACTCTTCCTCGTTACCACAAGGGTATATAGTTTCTGTATAAGAGGACCTCCATGTCTCAATTTTATAGTAATCTGAACACAAAGAATAAAAGTTGACCCCTCTATTAAGGGATCCAGATAGGGCATGAACACATGGAATGCCAATGAGCTGAAACACACCACATGTGCATGTCTTATTCAGGAGGTCGACTTCAACATTTAACTCACCATCTAAAACATGGAACTCATGCCTCCCTATTGCATAAGGGATCAAGAATCAAGCTTTCTCATCCATATCCACAAAATCACTCTCGTATGAGAGTTATAGTAGTCTTCTCACTTATTTCTCTCTTATTACGGAACCAAGACTAAAGTGTGAAGTGAATAATCTACGAATGTAGTTATCGGAAAGCTTCTTACATCACGGGTCTTGTTGTTGAAACTTTTGGCGTAATTGCTTGTCATTATATTGTACCTATTATTCAGGAAAACTAACAATTAACAATAATGAACATTTGAAAGATCTAATAAATTAAATTGCAATTCACAATGATAAACCTATTTCAAGGAAAGTAAGCTCAGGACAACTTATCGAAACCAGTGCCTTCTAGGTATTGAGCTATAGCTGGGTCTTTTGATTTGATTTTGTCGAAGTGAGCATGGAACTCAGATTTCCTAAAAGCATATGTTGCATTATACATCAACACATGACAATGATCAGTCTTGATTTTAACAATCACATTCATACTAATGTGGTGGTAGCAAGCACAATGATAGGCATTGGGGAAAATAGTTTCCAAGGCATGTGTACTACTTGCATGCCTGTCAGATACAAACGCCATGTCCTTAACTTCCCCAATCGCTTCATTTAGCTTTGACATGAAATACTTCCAAGATTCATGATTCTCACTATCCATAATCTCAAATGCAATTGGATACAATTTGCTATTTGCATCAAAAGCAACTACACATAACATCTGCCCACCACAATTTATCTTTAAAAAAGTGTTGTCCACACATAGCACAGAACGACATGTACGAAACCCTCTTCTACTAACTCTGAGTGAGAAAAAACAATATTTGAACTGATCATCCTCAGTGACAAAATTTGTCAACATACCGAGATTTTTATGTTGAAGCAAGAACAAGTACGATGGTAACTTCTGGTAGAATGCTTCCAGTGTCCCTCTGACATAAGTAAGAGCCTTCGCTCGATATCTCAACGCTTTTCCATTTGACAGCTCAATGCCATAATCATTCTTAATGTCTTATCTTATGTTGTTTGTCATGTACGGATTCGATCCAGTCTGACATTTTTGTCTTTATGCAATGACAATTAACCCAAGGTGCAGCTTGGCGGTGGCCTTTATGACAGAGTTCAAGTGAGCAAGTGTGTTTATTGGTCAAATGAGTTATCTCAAACATATAAGATTTAGGCATTTTCTCCCCCCCCCCCCCCCCCCCCTCAATCTCCACCCTCAATCAATATCCTTGAAAGTGATATACCAAACTTCAGTACCTGACTTCTTCACCACAAACTCAAAGTTCTATTTTATTGGATACAAGTGGGCCTTCGTCTTCATCTCTAACTTGTTCTCAAAAACTTTCCCAACTTCTATTACTCCATAACTCCCTCCAAATGACGTGGGGGTTGTTGGGTTTTTATGCCCTAATTGAAACCCAATTTCTTTGTAATCTCATTTTATTATCAATAAAATAATAGAAATCAATTTTGACTTGGTCAATCACTTTGCTCACATGTTTTATTTTCATGATTATTTGTTTAATATAAACTTCTATTAAATCCTGAGCATATAGCTAATCATATTTATATTGATGTAATCACAGTGGAATATATATGATTATATGTTCAAAAATAAGTTAGTCCTAAGATTAGTCGATGCACGGGATTTACACTGACTTGCCAATCTACGATATGATCTACTTACACATTGTAGTGTTATGTTCTTTCCAAACATTAGCAAGTATATTAGATCGGATGTATTTGTTACATCGGATTGGACCGATATTGACAGTAGATAGGATAAGTAAACATACCCTTATTATCTATTCTAGTCATATCATATAGTTGACCATAGGTCAATTCAATCTCAATTCTAAGTGGTTAGTATTCTAAATGATTGTATTATTTGAGTTCTTTGACTTGTTCATTACTAGCTTACCCTATGGACTAGCCCACACTTACATCTTGAGAACTCGATAGTATAATTGAGTGGGAGTGTTAATCATAGATATGAACATCTATAGCTTCTAATGAAGAAGTAAAATGATGGTTTCCTTTTAGTTTGGTTCAAGGTGCTAAATGAAAGAAACCTCATCTCAATAATTAACATTAGTTTACTGAAATATCATTTACAAGGAACTAAGTGTTTTAAGGATAAAATACAATGAGGGGTAAAACCGTATTTTAGTCTCATCTCATTGTAGACCATCTATAGAGGATTGAGTGAAAATTATGGTTGTAACAATGAATAACTAATAACGTATCTATATTTGTTATAGAGCGTTCTATGAATTCAATAGTGCAATTCTGAGTCTTTAGTGGAGTCACGAGGAATTAATAAGTTAGAAAATTTATTTGTTAAATTTATGATAACTCATTAGAGCTTAATTTCATAGGCCCACGGCCCCAACTGCACCTTGGATAAAATCATCTAGATAGTCTCAATTAATTAATTTAATTATCAATTAGAATTATTAAAGTTGACCAGGTCAATTTTGGATAGTTTCACAGAGTTATGTAATTTAGAGAAGAAAAAAGAAATTAGGTCAGATTTATTAATTAAGATAAATTAGTCTCTAAATTAATAAATAAGTTTAAATCAAAGGTTCGAATTATAAATAATTAATTTGATAAATGCGTTGAATAATTATTTAATTAATTAGTCAATATAAAATAATACAGGCCTTGATTTTAAGTCCAACAGGCTTATAATTAAATGGGAAATTTCATGGGTCTAAAGCCCATGATGATTTCGACCTAGGGTTGATATTATCTATTATTTTATTAATTTTTTAATTAAATTAAATGGCCTAATTGGGTCTATATAAAGAATGGTAAGTGAAAGTTGAAAACAAAAGATTTGGAGATGAACAGATGATCTGAAGATCTAGTTATGATGCTTTAGGGTTTTAGACTCTCTCTACAACAAAAGTCCTTTTTTAAGCCTCTATATTATCTTCTTCACTCTGTATCCATCTCATATGTTGAGAATTTCTCACTCTAGTCTATGTGATTCTAAGGATATTTTGGAAGACTATGAAGAAATTAGAAGATTGGTTCAGTTTCTTGGTGATACCTTGTGACAGAAAGGATACAAGGGTTAGAGAAATTGACGGAAGAATTTATTCATTCCATTGCACATAATGTAAGTGTTCTTATCATTATCTTTGTTTACATTCAATTATAGAAACATGTTCTAGGTTTATTAATTTGAATAATATATGATTTACATTAAAATAAATAAGATCCTGCATAAGTTTTCCCAACATGGATAATGTGACAGTCAGAA